>NC_067283.1:35215658-35853158 GCF_020740795.1 Apus apus
AGGTACAAACAGCTTTATATCAGAAGTGTCTGATGTGTGTGCACCACTTTCAGGGTTTTACTTCTCCTTCATTGTGAAGCTTCTTACCTTTACAGCCTTATAAATTGTCTCACCTTCTGAGATATGGACAAGAAGTTTCAGAAAAATCCATGGACAAGATAAGCACAATCTATCCTCTGTTTTTGCATTCATAACAACAACAACAAAAGGCAGTGCCATGGTATCCCATTTATCTCTACTCTGTTGAAAAATAATTTTCTGATGATATGATGCCATACTATCTTAGCAAAAATAACTAGAAAATATAATTTGCAAGTTCACGAAAGCAGCTCTAAAAGAAAATCAAAATCCAAATAAAATTCAGTTAAACAGGAACCTTCTCTTCTTCTGTTTTGATCATATTAAAGTTTCCTTTACTATATAATAGCTTCTCACAATCAAGGCAGTCAAGTTTCACTAAGTCCTTGTCATAATGCATATCCTCCATTGCTCTCTTTTACTCATGTCTTGTATCCACCAGTTGTTTTCATTTGACTTCAGTTTTAACCTTAATTTTGTTTTGCACTTCCACAGCATGAACCCTAGTTGGGATGCCAGTGCACAACAAAGGCTCCTTCCAGCTCTGCATTGAAAGTGCTTGGTGATTCTTAAAACCTGTGTTATTCCAGTTACAGATCCTGGAGAACCACAGTCCAAGAGCATTTTGCCGATGGACTGCAATACTCCCTTGTCAAGTCTGCTGAATGCAACCCTGGCCTCACTAGGAACATAAGGGAAGAAGCTAACTCCATCCAGCTCTCCACCTGGTCTCCATTACTTGGGACACTGGAGTTTTGCAGAGGAAGTGGTGGGATAATGAATGCATCCTTGTAGGTTATACAAACTTTCTCACTGACTCAAACTGAGAGGTCAATCCAACTGCAGAAAAAGTTAATGACAACTAAGGCTGAGACTAACACTTTGGAGTAGATTTTATGTAGAGGAAGTTGACATCAATATTATGTACTCACAAGCCAAGTTCTCCAGCACTAAAAATATTCTTTCATCTGTACTTAATCTCTAGACAAGGCTACAGGCTGTCCTGAAGCTGGACAACCTTGATATGCCACCTCTGAACTGCAGCTCTACTTCTACATGTCAAGAACAAGATACAAAGACACACTTCATACTGCAACTCTATTTTGTTACTTGGCCTTTATGCTCACAGTCCTCCTTCCTCACTGAATCCTAGCGAGACTTTGCAAAGGACGTGCAAACATCCTTACCTGGAAGAGTTATTTGCTAAAATAAGAATGAGGGAGAAGGGAAGGGAAACATCAAATGTCAAAATTATTCCAGAATGTAGTCCTGTTACATTTAATAAATCACAAAATCACAAACCAGTGGGATATTCAGTACTGGATGGAATCTGAGAATATGCAATGGATTACCATATTCAAAAGCTAATACTGGGGGGGGGGGAACAAGTAACGCAGTAATTTGCATTTTGAATGACTAAATTTATTTGAAAAATCTTATTTTTAGTCTTACTGTAGATTAATTCTATACATGCCTTTTTCAATAAATGTAAATTGGTAGCTTTACCATGAAGTACTGTTGTTTAAAAAAATAAATCGGTGAAGTTAGAAAAAGAAGCACAACTACTTTTGTACAAAAGACCAGTGATAAATAAAATTTAGATTTAAAAATATCAGGATGCAAGACAATTAATATTAGCAGCTGGTCTGGACTGCTTTGGGATTCCTGGGACAGTAAAGTTGCCAGCATGTAACTTAAATGACACGCTTTTAGCAAAACATGGGACAACAAGGACCCTTCCTAGAAAGTTATCTACTTTGCCTGTAATTTTCTCTTATGCTTGTAATGTTTTCTGCTGTTGTTGATGTTGACTTAAAGAAAAAAACCTTACCAGGATAGGAGGTAACTAGCAGCCATTTCTGTGAGTGGTAAAGATAGGAAGAATGGCCACTGTTTTCAGCCATTTTTTCTCAGATTGTACTTTAAAGAAAACTAAGGCATAAATGCAGAATTTTTGCTCATCCTTCACTCTGAAATAAAAGCATAACAGTGTTTCCACAAATTCTTATTTCTGCAGAGGATATGAAACTGGCACATTAGTGTGTTTTTTCAAGTAGCTTTATGAGTATGTTAAATAACTGTAACATAAAGAATGAACATATGTTATTACCAGACTCTAACAAGAATAAGGGACTCATTGTACTATCATACACAGAAATAGATGCTGAGAGAGCTGCTACCCCATGTAGCTGCCAAGTAAGTATGTGAATATAGTTTTTTTTTCATACAGCAAACACACAGTCCTTCTGAAAGCCCTACTACTGCTTATGATCAAATCTAAACACCACAGAAAAAAAATGTCCTCCTTTTTTAAAGCAAGGGAAACAGAAGAATTTCTCCTCTCCCTTCACAAAATGGAGTGACCTGCACAAGAGTAAATGGAAAATAAATGGAGAAAGATGAGAACCAAAACTGGGCTGGCTGAGACAAAAAACCAGTGCCACAAAGCCAAGATTATTTTTTCATCAATTTTGGTACGCCACATTCACTAAAGAATGAAGAAATACCAATAATTACAAAAATCCTGAGAGTCTTGAGGATTTACACTGACAGCTGGAGTGTTTGCTAACTAAAGTGTAAGACACAGAGGTGTACATCCACACACTTGCAAGGAATGATGCTGACTTGGCAATGCTTCTTTTAGTTGAGATTGATGAGATGGAATTTTTTCTGTCCCTGGGACTTGCATATGAGCATTGCCAGAAGAAAGCCAATTACCACTCAATTAAAAACAAAATACCAACCCCACAACTAAAATACATTATTTCAGTATCCTACACTTCTCAATTAATCATGTAATTTTTATGGCAGGCCATGGGATTAGGGCTTTTCCTTAAAATGCCAAACTGCTTTTTGATCTTTACTGCTGACACGAAATAAAAGGGCTGTGTATTATATAAATCTGGAGTTTTGCTTAGCTTGAAGCTGATAAAAAGAGAAAGAGAAAACAAAGCCAACTGCATAAATCCTTTCAAACCAAAAGACATTCCCCTTATGCTAACTAACGTTCATTTTTGCACATCTTGTTTGAGTTATCATCTGAAGTTAGTCTTGTTCTATCTCCTGAATGAGTCAAATAGCAGAGCATAAAGATATGGCGACACGAATAAAAACACATGATCTATTTGGTCCCTGCAAACCTAAAAATAAGCTCAGACATAAAAATATTAGCTGGCAATTGACATGTTACTTTGATCCCTTTGTTTCTGTATTCTGTCACACATTTTAAATCCAGCAGCTATTGGAAGCACTGGCGTGCACCTTCCATGTGATGTGAATCAATAGTTTAAGGGAATCCCTGCACTTTTACAGAGTTGTGCTACCCAATTCAAACATGTCAGTATCATATTACAGAAAGGAAAAGTTAACTTTTAAGACAAAGGGCAAGAACTGTGGTACTAGGCACTATAAAATGTTAGACATTTGAACAGGTGCTGCAGCAACCTGTGATTCACTGGCTCAGATTCACTGGCTTGGATTTTCCTGTGCAGAAAAACTGATCTCCAGTAGGGTTCCTAAAATGGAAAAGTTTTTCTGACCTCTACCATTTGTTTATAAGTTAGGATAATTTTGTTCTAGTTACTTAAAAATTGTAATTTTCTTTTTCATTAAAAAACATAAATTAACTATTTTGAGATTAGGAATCAGGTTTTAAGGGGTTTTATAGATTCATTTGTAGCACGCCTCAATTCATCTGTAATATACCACCAATAATACAGCTTAGAAGTTGAAATCCCAGGCCTGAGTTACATTGGAGTTCTGATCTTCTGCTGATCAGGTGAATGTTGCAGTGAATACCTGTTTTAGAGGAAGATGCTCGCTGTTCAGAATTGTTCCATTTTTCACAGACATACTGGAAAAGGATCCATTAAGAAAGCAAGCAATGAGAAACAACCTTAGTTCTTTCCAGCCTCATGACTTCTCAAGTTTGATTCTGAACTGTGTCTGAACAGATATTCAGATGATGGTACAAAGAAAGCAGAAATGTCAAGAGAAGTAATCATTTCCTACCCCAAATCAGTCAATAGTTTTAGGATTAAAACACTCCTAAAGGATTAGAGAGGAGGACAAAGAATCTCGGTCTTCTACACTATGTACAAACAACTTAAGGCTGATGCTCTTAGAAAAAGAAAACAGGACTTGCACTGTTTCTGAGATAATGTCCTATAAGAGCTTTATGGTGGCACATCCAATTATAGGGGATGACCTCTAAGAGGCTACAGTCTTTCATTAGCTTCTTATTAACTACTGCTGAGTTCAATTCCTGGAAAATCTGTCATAGCAGAACCACAGGAGAAAAGTACAGTGTGTTGCAAAAGCTACAGGTGCTGTCTAGGTGGCTTCAGGATAAATTGGTATACTTACTGAAAGCATGTGTAACTGTCACAACCCAATGCATACACAGAATTAACTGTCAGAGGAAAGCCACTAACAGCAGAAGACACCCTTAGTGATAAAGAATGGATATGAATGAAACAGGCCAGTGGCACCAGTGAACCTCCTTTATAGAAAGGAGTAAGAAGCACTTTAAATTTATATCCAGTACTGACCATAATACCTTTAAAAAAAAAAAAAAGAAAAAAAAAAAGAAAAAAGTCAAAGAAATAAAGGACCAGTATCATGGTATCATGTAGCTTGGATGCTCTGCTAAGATATCACATGGATGTAATTCAAAGGGCATTGCCTTCAAATCCAAAACATTATTTTTATTATTACATTAGTAAAATAGTGCACACTAAATATATCACTACCTAAAGACTTAACACTTGAAAATAACTTTCAAATTATAATTAAATCCTATGGTGTTGGCTCTTAATTTTAACCCTAGGAAAAAAGGTAATAGCAGTAGAACTAGAATTAGTGAGCTGGACAAGACACAGGGACAGTTTGCAGTGGTTAGAACTTTACATGCAATTAATTCCTTTCACAAATGCATATGCTTACAGAAATGATTTATTTTACTTCCAATCTTATTAAAAAAGGAAGTAGAGTTGGGAAATTTGTTCTCAAGAATTCAGTGACCACTGAGAGGACAGGAAAACTGAGAGAGAAGCCTGGAGCCTACAGGAATTTATAATGGTGACAGTGAGGCAAAATTATGTTAAAAATAAAATCTGGAGGGAGGACCAAAAATGTTAGGACTGGCTGATATGCAAGGACAATCTTGGACTGTTCACCCAAGAATGACATCCCATTCTGACCACAGTCTTCATCTGTGCTTCCAGTTGTGCACAAGAATTAACTTTATAGACATTAGACAGCCTTATTCAACCAATTGCCCACAGGCGGCACTGAAACGTTCACCTCAGTGTGCTATAACTGCTTGAAGGATCAATTCTGAACTTTCTTGTACGATCTCGATTACCAATAGAAAACCAATTATCAATAGAAAACCACTATTTAAAAATAACCTAGGATTACTGTGATCAAAAATATTTTGGTAGCTTATTAGAGATTTTAAGATTACACTAGTCTTTGCTTGCAATATTTCCCCAGTATAGCTATTACGTGATTTGCAGTAGAAACACTACATAATTAAGGCAGCTTAGTTTCAGTAGATGGTGCATTCTAGCTTCCTTTTTTCCCCAACATGATAAGAGCTTTTTAATCAAAGCAATGTCTATACCTAAGGAAAATGTATTTTATAGAAACAGCATTAAATGCAAATTTAGTTTTTCTAATGTGTTCTAAGTTGCAGTTATGCTTCCAATAATACAAGTTACTATGGTTCTCCCACTTTACATTTTCAAGATGAAAGGAATTTACTCCAATAAATTATGCCTTCTTCCTATTTCTGGTACTTACCATCTCAAAGTTGAAATACCTGTCTTAAAATTTAATTGTAAAGGATTTTTTATTCACTAAATTTTGGAATAAAAGCTTTTTATTTTTAGCATTTTTTTAGTATTACCTTTTTAGCCAGATGAGTTACTTGCATGCCTATGTTGTCTTCTCACTTGTGCTAATAATACTAGGATGTTTGGTATGTTTTTTTAAAAAAAACTCAAACTATTCACACAACAGCTGCTTTCATTGCTAACAGGTAACCAACAGTAATCATATTAAACAAATTTTAGAATATGCAAATACTGAGGAGTCTCTCTCCATTAGGCTGCACAAGCGTGGAAGCCTTGACAGTATGCTGCAAGGCCAGAGCTTCACATTCCACAGTAACACAGCTAACTCAAGAACCATTGCTGACAAAGTCCCAGACACACAGATTCAGAGGCACAAACACCACTATGTAGGTTCACAAAGGAGTATTCATAGTCGTGTTAATTAACTTAAAGCTATAAATACTGTATCTAAGTACTAGAATAAACAATACTGGGTATCGCTGCTAATAACTGCCTTCCAATGCAATAGAAAATATAAAGGTGTCTTGACCCATATACAAAGGAAATACCTCTAAGTAGTACTGGAGAATGTTGGCCCAAGTGCTCATTTGGAACTACTTCTCTGACAGATGACAGCCAGTGTCCCATTCAGGTGGTAGCACCACTGAACTCCTTGCAGACAAACCACTCCTGTATTTATAGGATAAAAACAAATGAACTGCATCTGCTTTGGCAGTATTGTGCTTTACTGCCTCCAATTTTGACTTCTAAGAAAGCAAATGGAAAGTAAGTAGGGAACAATCATCAATACTGGGGACTGCATTAAGGCTACACTAAACTTTGTCTGAGAAAAGGATTTGCAGTGATTCAGTCAGTGCCTGGTGCAAGTGTTTGATGTCGCGATAATAAACCACTATGACCTATAATTTATATTTTGTCCACCGGTTTTAAAAGGAACCTTATCTGCCTACATGAGGATCACATGCTATGGAAGCTGCATCTGTGTGTCGTTACTGAAGGCTCTAATGGCAGTAAATCTCCAGCAGAGAAAGAGATAGAGCTGTATAGATTCAGACATCCACAATCTGAACATTGTTTCAAAACTTAAAGGCACACACAATATTGCTGTATTAATATGTCTGAGAAAATAACTGGGGGTAGAAAGGAAATGGAAACGAGAGTATGTTTTATAATGGAAACAAAGACTGCTGTACCCTTCTGTCTCTACTATCTGCTTTATCCTCCCAGCTATCAAACCAGACAACCCAGATTTATGTTCTGTTTTAGCTTATAATGGCCACCATACAACAGGGCCATGAGCAGAGCACAAAGCACACCCACTTAATCTTTCTACCACAACATATATTAAGCATGCATCTTATCATATAATTTTGACAGTCTCTGAGAATCAGAAGTCTCTATTTTCCCAGGCTCCACATGAACGTATGGCCCACATAGAACATATTGAATATACAAACCTACAGAGGAAGATTGTTTTAAGGTCTGGAACTCACAGCAGGAACCAAGCTAAGTTCAGTTCCACTTGGAAGCCATAAAAGCATGGGTTTAAAAAAAGTGCAGCAGTATCTGGTGTTTGATATCTAACAGTATGCAACATGTTTATGACATGTATTAGGCTACAAAATCTGAGTTCATAGCCTGGGACAACAAAGCAGAACTCGGCTCTGGCATATGTAGTGGGAAATAAAAAGGCATGTCTCGTAGTGTAATGGATATTGCTACTCCCTCAAGATCTTGAGCTGCATAGAGCAGGTGGTTCAATGAAAGACATCAGCACTTTGGAAAAAATTAAAATACAATTAAAAGAGCAATTAAATAGCAGCTGGTTTAAATAAGAGTCAGTTCAGATTGCGTTTTACTGTAAGAACAACTCAATTCAGTTCTGCAGAAGTATTTCTCACAATTGAAAGCATAAGATATTTTGGACAAAATATGCAGTGAGTAACTAAAACTCTCAGTCACACAGAACTCAGTTAAAAAGGGTACCAGAATAATGAAATCTAGATGAGGTATCACTTTCAAACTACTTTAAAAGTAGTCTGATTCCAGGTCCAACAATTAAGTTCTGTAGCCCTTTCTGTGCTCTTAGAACAGCTTTTCCCTAATTTAAAAAAAAATATTCTTTCCCTTCACATTAAATAAAATAACCACAGAAGCAACAAGAGAAAATGCCCAAGTATATAATGGAAAGGGGGAAACAAACCAACATACATAACAACATACCAAGCCTACGCACTGGAGAGGAAAAAAAAAGGGGGGGAGAAAAGTTTTATACAGTACATTAAATGAGATCAACAGAAGTGTTAAAAAAGGTCCTGGTTAATTTCAAAATATGCTTTTAAGGGTAGAACTGCCTCCAGGAAGAATAGGAGTTACTTGCCAAGTAGGAAATAATGTAAATACCAGCTATTCTTAATCATCATAGTCTCATGTAGTGGAGAAAATATAGTCATTTCACCAAGCAAACACTCCTCCTTACTTTTATACCTCAAAGTTTTCTTCCCCTCCTCCCCCAACATCCTTGCTCTACAGCAAATATTATACAAAGCCAAACAGCGGATACTGTGTTTGAAAAAGTTTGGGGGATTTTTTGTTGTTGTTGTGGTTTTTTGTTTGTTTTTTTTCACTTTTAACATGAAGTTAACATGAAAATTTTTGCATTATGTATTACCCATGAGAGTTTGAATTAACTCAGTCTATCCTGAATTAAATTTGGCTTAATCTTCCAGGTTTGTAAGTTTGTTTCTCATGCCCTAGGCAGCAAAGATACAAAAGGAAACTGGTGTCCCAGGTATAAAACCCAGTAATCCTACACAGGATATTCTCTGAGAAACTCATTTCCAAAATGCAACCAATTGGAACTTCCACCCACAGCAAACTGTGACAAACGTACTGAAAAGAGGCACTGGAACTGCACAAAACCTTGCCATCTTTCCCTTCCATGCAGCATGCTCCACGGGTCACTGTCCCCCCAGAGGAACAGCAATCGGAGCTACCTCCTTTGAATTCTGTGATATGCTTAGGTGAGAGGGAAAGCAAGGAGCAACTCACAGGCTGCTGTTTACCATGACAAAGGTTTCAGTTCTGCCCTCAGTCAATAACTGAAAGCCAAGGTTTATTAACTCGCCAAATGCTTCAAAAATTGGTTTAATCTCCTATATTCTTTAAGTTTTAGGTTACACAGAGCTGGTAAGCATGATTTTTAAAGATACACACTGTAGTTGAAAAACTTACTGTAAAAAACTCTTACAGATTGGACTACTATCAGTTGAATTTCACTTTTGATTGAAAACAAATTTATCTCTCCACTCACTGGTGTGAAGTACAAGAAAGTAGAAAAATAAGCAAAGACAAATAATTTTGTTTTGTGCAAGACTGAGCTTAAAAATAAAGGCTAAAACCTCATCTCCAATGTATCTGAGCAGTGCAGATGTAGGGCTGGTTAGGGCCTACATAGAGTGATTAAAAGTTTAGTTGAATTTTAATTCAAATGTCTTTCTAAAACACGTGTTATCATGAAGCAAAACATACTTAAGCACACCATTTTGGAATATGCATATATATACACATACTGTGCAAACAAAGATCAGTTATACCTGAAAAATAACCACACTTACCTGTTAATGTAACTTAGAGCAACATAGGTTGGCTGCTGAAGTTCTTGTTTCTCTAAAACACGTGGGTCTGTATCTGGAATAAAAAAATAAATACACTGGATTGAGTTTTCTATATTTACATTGAAACATATGAGACTGTATACTGCAAAATAACATAAGTGAAGACAAGAGATACAAAACAGCTCAACCCAGTTTATCCATATAGAGTATGCTCAGCATAGCACAATCATTTGTTAATTTATTCATAAACACAGTATTGCATTACTTTACACAAGGATTTGAAACATCAACAGTGATGTAATTCCAACTGTCACACCAGCTTTCACAATCCTCCTCATAAATATTAGTTTTCACTGCTTTCCATGATTTACAGTGTTAGAAGGATCAAGCTTCTTCTTTTCTAATGTAGCTATTTCTAAATATGGTTGACACATTTTGAGATGTTTCTAGAGTTATGAGATCTCTTCAGCTGGGACTTGATACTTTTCTTCTGCATCTCTGAGTTTTGCTTTCTTCCTTCTCTGCAGTTTATTTTCTAAAGCTCTCAATCAGAGAAGTCATACAAAAATGTACTTTAAGCCAAAAGCTTGTCAAGCACAGCATTGCCTACCAAATGCCCTGAAGCAAATACAATCCAATTTCCTCAACTGCTAACTTTCTCACTCAAATAATAGAATATGTTTTCTATCACTGTTTTCATTGTCCTTTTCAGTTAAATTTTACTTTTATCTAACAAAGTTGTAGTCTGGTTTTAAATTTCTGAAACAAAAGACAAAGGCGTGTGCACATAGTTTATGTAGTTTTCCTTTTAAAAATAAAAGAGTTATATTGAGGTTTCAAATACAGCCTTGCCCTACATTGTAGAAACGCACCTTTAGTAGCTGAGCATAAACAATAATAAAAAATTCCCTATGGAAAATATGCATCGTGCCTGTGCAGATTACTACATAGTCATTAACAACATATTTTATGTAGTACTTTTGAAGCCATTCTGGGTGCAGTTTCCATATTTTAATTACAAAAAATACAAACTGCTTTTACTAAATGGACCCCCATAGCACTGCTGCAATCCATCTTTTCTTTCTGAGGAGCATCATTTTGTGTTGGGGAGAAGGGGGAACCCCAAGCAAAACCCATACTTTGGATTGTTCTTGCCTCCCCCAACTTTCAGCATCGGTAATCCTTAAAAGCTCATTATCATAACAGCCTTATTTGTTTATACTGATCAGCTGCTTCTGGTGGTTTTTGTCTTTGTTTTTAAAACAAGACACAATTATTTTGAAATGTGCCTCTGCTTAAGGATGATTTTTAACTAAACAGAATGGGGACTGTGCTTGAGGTAGGAGCATTTGTCACACCAATGTCTGAAGCAAAAAATGTCTTTATTCAGTGAGCAGGGAATCCCCTGTTCAGCCCCTCAAAGCTCAGACTGATCCTAATCTTTCTTCCTACTTTTGTTCCTGCAAAGCTCAAGCCCCAGGATTTGTGAACATGACTTTATTGGTATGTCCCTAAAGAGATAAATACCTTCAAGGAAGTTCAGAGAAGAGGGATAAAAAGCACAAGTGTCAAGCCAACTAGCAACCCTAAGCTTGTTATCCTTAAAAGGAGCAGATCTTGCTGGTGCCTGGGGAAATTCTGCAGTAATTACCAGCACACCACACTTTTCTCTGTATTAAGCTAACCAAAGCATCAGCTCTCTCACGTTATCTTTATAATTCACTTTTCTGAGGCAAAGTTAAATTCATGCAACACACAAACATCTTTTACTTGCTTTTGTTTCTACAAAACCTACAGTTATTTAGCTGGCCAACGGCTGTCATGGTAAACTCTGTTAGATTTACACCTCAGTGGTGCCATGAAACTGTTTTGATCTGGAACGTCTGCAGAGCACTAATCCCAGCCAGGGCTATCTATGAACTGTCTCAAGTTCAGGCATCTGTGATTAAATGACTACATCTCTGCTAATCCTGTTCTTAAATGGGATTAACCTCCATCTATAAACAACAGTTTCTGTAACTGGAGGAGACAAAATTGGGGCTGGTTTACATCACAGTGCTGCTTATATCTGTGGGAAGGGACAAGGGAAAGCTCTAATGAAGAGTCTACCACCCTTCTGCTGCTCACCAGCAGCTCAGCATAACACCAGCTGAAGATGAAATTGCAAAGACAAAAACCAAAAGGCCCGTAATTTTGGAGGGGCATGTTATCAAAGCACAGAGAAATTCACCTACTGGATCCTGCACAAAGCAGGGTCCTGTCTCTCAGGCGGTCCTGCCTAACACATGTGTAACACACTGCACACAGTATCTATTAAGTTAATCTGTCCTTTCCCCCTGCACATAACAGACTTGTACTTTAAGTTGATTGTGTCATATAACCCAATTCCACCAAAAAATAATGCAGGAGGTGGTCGAGAAAGTCTTGCATGAACTTAGCACTCAAAATGCTTGACATGTTTTTATTCATCTTGCAACCAGCTGCTGGGTTGCTAGTCATGAGAATGTCGCATTCACTTCTGCACTGTAGCAGGAACTACACATAACACTGTTGGATATTATTTCTCTTCCCCCAGCTATAATAAGAGAAGATAGAAAGAAAGCAAAGAAACTTTTCCTGGGGCCACTGCCTTGCCCTCACAGAAGAGCAGAAAAGAGCAGAGACCAGGCCAGCTGTGCCACGGGTGCCAGCAGCCATGCAGCCCCTGCACAGCCCTTCCCCAGGTGGAGGGGCACAAAGGCCACACTGGAAGCCCTACTGCACCCACCTAAAACCGGTATGGCTTTACTATCCAGGGCACATCTACACTTTGCTCACTACTGTCAGCTTCTTTCTCATTGTCTCAAAATGCCACCTGCCCGTTTGTTCCTGCCTCCATTCCCTCCTCCTTGTCCACTGCCCAACCACAGTCATGCCTTTCCTATCTCCTGCTCCAGTTTCTGATACTTGTTCTGCTTCCTATTGTTCTCTCCTGCCCTTGATGCCTGCTCCTCTCTTCCCAAAATGTCCTGACATAGGAACAAGTTAAAAATCATATGGAGACATCTGTAATTACTTGTTCAATCTTGTACCAGAGAACTGAATTTATATACAATTCTTTCCTTGTACTGCCCTCTTGCCTGCAGCTCCTGACTCCCTCTCCCTTATTCTATCTTACTTCTGATTTAGGGCAGAGGGTGAATACACATCGTTAACAACTACAAAAGACCACAACTATCCCAGGTTTGCTTAAAAATAAAGGAAATAAATAAATAAATACAAAAGTAATTAGCTTTTAAAAAAATTATTATTTTAAATATAGCAAACACAGCTACAGTAAGATTAAGTGGCAGCAGTCCCTGATGCTGAACCTCCAAGCCTGGACTACAGATGCTATGCTCTCTCACACCTAAACACATCTATACAGACACACTACTACTAACAACAGACATTCTGCCCAAAGCCACAGCCTCTCAATGCCTGTTACCCCACTGACCCAGGTGTTTTATGTATCAGCCAACACTCAACTATCTGAGTAGGCAATGAGGAGAGGAGGCAAAAATCTGTTGTCAGTCTCAAAAAATGGCCCTGCATAATATAAAATGTTTAGTTACTGTTTCTTAAAAAATGCATAGACTAGTCAGTCAGCCAAAAGTAGCTGAAATAGTTTCCAAACAGACACTTATAATGGATTAAACACTCTCAGATGACAAAACTTTTTCTTGAGAAGTATTTAAGCAGTACAACCTAGGACTGATCTGAGCGCCTTTTCTTATAAGAAAAATACCTGGACAGAACACACACAGAAACAACTACCGATTTTGAAGGGATTGGTTAATTAGCATTACCTAGTTACCTTTGCTTCTTGAATTACCATGGCCTACCAAAGGCTCACTACTTAATTAGTTTTACTGTAACACTTGAAATCTGGTAGAAGAAATTGCCACCCCACTGAACATCAGCTTCATTACTTGTCTCTTCTCATAAGCATTATGTTCCACTGATTTTATTCCACAGTAGGAAGAGAGAAAGCACTATGTACGTCCTGCAATGCTGTGGGTTTTTTAAGGTATATTCTCTTATTTTACTATGGTGTTAAATTTTGGAAACCTTCATATTTTCTTTTTATTTAATGAAATGTTTTAATATAAACGACCCCATGGTTTTGTTCCAGGTCTCCTTCACCTCACTACTAAAAGACTGAAGTATGGGAGAGTTACTCAACTAATCATCCATCGGTTTAGACACCTCCAGTTTCTCATATTCACAACCTGTTTCATAGTGTGCAACCAGGCAAGTAGTATGAGTGTATAATTAAGGCTAAGACCATAAATTGCACTGTGCCATCCTTGAACTCAGACAAAGCTGGGCATTTTCTGTGGAGTGTGTCATAACAAAAGGAATCACTGACTACTGAACCAAGCCGCAATTACTAAATCACCTCACCCTATGCAGAAGTAACTCGTAGCTTGAAAACACTGCAAAATCCTAACCTGCTGAAGTATTTTAAAGACAGCAAATAATAAAAAAGGCATACACATCCTGTGTAAGTACAGTCTTCATCAATTACATAACTTTAGTCTACATTAGCGTTTCTGCAGAAAATTACATGCCATGTCTTCGTTATTAGATAATGCAGCAGTACGTTTTGCCCTACAAGATGGTGATCATAAGCAACCTGACTTAAGACCTCTACTTTCATGAAGTTTCTGCACTTAAATCACTGTGAAAAATCACTTTTCACCTTATAAAGGGCACACAGAAAAGTGCTAACAAATTTCAGTGGCATTATTTTACAACCACAAGCTTTCTTCTTTCAGGGACTAGGAAAGGTCACTACCATTTGCACAGTGGTACAAATAGTCTCAGAAGAAAAAAGAATAATTTAAGGAGTTAAAATTTGAACTACTCTTCAACATGTTGAATATAAAGTGGTCAGTGCTGCTTTTACCCCACTGTTCCACCACTTCCCAGGCAGAAGTTGAGGTCAAGATTGACAGAAGTCCAGGTACCGAAAGAAGACATGAATCCGTGTTCACATATAAATGAAGTGACCAGATTTTTACGAACAGATTTCACTAATGTTGTAGATATTACATTTCAAGGGGGTTAGGGAGAGTGTCCTTATCTTAAAAAGATGTACATTTGAAAAATGTGTCTTCTATCAGCCATGCCATTACTTAAGCCAAATAGTTGTAACAAAAACACAAAGACAAAACTCCCTTGCCATCCCAACGGGGTTACCTCTGTTTCTGTTTAATATAAAAAAGTAACTAAACGCTTCAAATGTTATGAAAATAATAGCCCTTCAAAGGATTTTAATAGCACTAAAACTCATATTTACAAGTACCAAGGACTTGCAGTATGATCACTCTCACACGTCACTCAGAGATATTTATGGTATTCTCACCTTGTAGTGCAAGATGGGTGCAACATCACAGGGGACTGGACTGCCAACACAGAGGTCCCTCAGATTCACAACTGGCTTTGTCAGAACATCCGTACACATGTTCCATTCGCCCACCATCAGGTTCACAGTGCCTGTCTTGTATTTCACTTGGCCTTGAAAGCTGGCTGATATAAGTCAGCTCAGCTAATTAATTAAAACCTACACTTCCCTTGAAACTAGCTTGCTTCACTAATGATGCCAAGGCAAACATTTTTGTTGGCTTCCTCAAAAGTCCACAATTGTTCTTACATGGATGTAGCTTAAAAAGCCAGAAACAGATAAATTCAATGTTACTGGAAACTGTTCCCCACCCAAAACCTCCATTACAAGACAGCCACTATGAATTTCAGTTTCAATTTCAAACAGTGTTGTAAGTCTTCTTGTGAGTCTAAAGAATAAGATCACAGACAACTATAATTTTACAGATGTTAGCATGGTCCCCTAATTGTACTTTTAATAGAAAAAAAAAAGTTATCTCGAAAAAGGAGGTGATGCTCTACACTTCAAAGACAGAACATTGGAGGATAAATACCATGATTCTGCAGGACTTTTAAACCTACCTGACTTTAAGACCACCTTTAATATTTACACACAAGTTTTAGTTCTTTCCAAGATCAAGATGTTAAATGCCACAGAGACAGACTTATCTAAATGAGTTAAACAGATTAGACACCAAACTCTTCCACATTACCAGGTTAGGCTCTGATTAAACAGATGACTAAGGAAGCTACATTTAGACAAGTAAAAACAGGAAAACACTGTTTATATTTCAACTATCACAGTTTCAGTGAATACTGGAGGCTTTAGGATAATTTTTTTTAGTACAAAATTCTCCCTGTTTGGTCTATCCCAGACTTGCAAAAATTTCTCAGTTAACTGCAAACAATTTGCCTTCTCAAATCACTTGTAACAGCATGAATCCATGAAAAAAAACCAAGCAAGCAAACAACCTGAAAGACATAGGCCACATAAATACTACAAGAAAGTCACAAAACAGCATTATTTTTGGCCAGCTGGGATATAGTTCAATCAGGCTGACACTGCTCTACTGGCACTTGACTGCAGCTCAAACCAGTACTTTCCACTCAGCCACTGATTGATTCCAACTGCTGCACTACTGCAGAAGGATAACGAAGTCTAAAAACAAGCTAAGACCTAAAAACAGGTCACAGTCCAAAGTTTAAACTAGTGTGGACCTCTCCTAAAGCCTGTGCAAGCACAAAAAAACATTAATCTTAAAAACTGCAAGTTACCTATTACACCTGTAGGCAAGTGGTTAGCAAAAAGAAATATCAAACCGATTTATTTAAATGAAGACTACCTCAGGGAAAAAAGCCAACAAGTGTATTCCCAATATGGGAATAGCAGGAAGCCATAGAAAGCAGCATATGCTGACTTTAAACATAGAAACATAGAATCATAGGGGTTGGAAGGGACCTCGAAAGATCATCTAGTCCAACCCTGGTTTAGCAGACACTAGCCTTTTCACATAGGTCCCCCCTTCACAAGGAAGTGAGGCAGTCTTTATGAAAGTTCCAGAAGAAAATTCAAAATTGTAAAAACAGGCTCTTCATAGGAAATGCACCCTGATCCCAAGGACATGACTCCACCATTTTACTTCCACTGAGTGTTGGGACTGCAGGACCTGTAAGAAGCAGTCAGAGACATCGGTGCAAGAGGGACCATATTAAAACAGGGATCACAGTTCAAAAGCTGCTGATAATTAAAGCCAAGAATATCACAACCAACACCATCCATTCACTACTGCAGAACAGCTCATGTGAAACTGTTATATAACACATTCTGTGAGACAGGAGAACTCAGAGCTTTGTTACACAATAAAATGCTATCTTGCTGGGTGATAAGGTAATACATGCTATTTCAGATAACGTACATGGAAAAAAAAAAATCTGTGCTTTACTGTTACAGCAAAAGGAAGAGTAGAACATTTTTTATATAAACAGAAAAGTAGAACACTTTTTATATAACACTATTATTAAGAAACCCTTTTTTATCCCTGCAAACTGCCATTGTTTCTGACTGTGAACTCTTAGAAGTAATGACCATGCCTTACCTCCCCATTGCCCAGCCGAACAGGGTTCTAATTAGAGCTTCACATATACTAATTTAATGTATAATTATTAAAAGGATTTCAGGTTAAAATGGTAGCTCAGCAACAAAACTGAGTAGATCATTTGACATTTTCAGGTTTTAATTTAAATAACAACAAAGCAAACATAAATGGAAAGGATTTGCAAGTCTTCTGAAAAGTATCTTTCATTGAAAAAATATTTGTGATATAATCATATGTAAGAAAAGATATTTCATGTATGGACAAAAGAGAAAGAATGCATGGAGCCTAATAATGGATTCTGAATCTTGAAAATATTCTAATTTCTGCAATTAAGTTAATTATTCCATACCAGTAAATTACCACAGCTGCTGAAAGCAACCTTTGGATCTGTCATGCTGCCTTCAAATAGGCAATTAAAATGAAAAATGAGAACTTGCATAACTTTCCAGTGCCATGTATTATATATAAATAACACAACACACAGATAAGAACAGGACAGAAGCTCTCAACCCAAACACTTGATCAACTTAGTCATACTTTCATATGTTTATTTGAAAATATATTGCTTTATTACTCTTATGGTCCTTACTACGGTTAATCAACTGTATTAAGTAGTGGTTTCCCTTGCCAGAAATGAATAGAATTTTCCATCCTCTGTCCCCAAAATAATCTGCTTTAACTGAGGTTGGACAGTATCAAACATGCTAGGGTAACTGTGAGGTAGTGGACAAATCCAAGCAACTGATCTGTTCTTTTGGTTTCTCAATGGAGCAAGCTGGCTGACCAGAACTTACCAAAGGTTGCCCGGAGAGTTGCTTTCTTGCTTTACACTAACTCACAGTACCGTAAAGCAAGTGCATAATTTATGAAATTCTTTATTGAAAAGATTGGTGAGGGGCAGGAGGAAAGGATGGTATACTGAAAGCATTCTCAGTGGGAAGCTTTAAGGTCATATGCAACCTGTGAAGAGGAGCAACACTGTAGCTTGCTTCCCATCTTTACAAGGTATGTGATCTCTCTGTGTACCACCCTACATCCAAACAACATCTCTCTGGCATGTGAGCAAAACTAGCAACTTCTTTCAACAAAGTTGTGGCCTCTCCTGGTCCTATTATAAGCTGGCCCCCTATAAACTGGGCCGATCAGAGAAACAGCCCAGTCCACATGTGCCTTCCCAGACCTCTGGCACAGCTAAACAACAGCCTACCACCTATAGCCACTTCAGCCTGGGTTGCCTCTGGCAGAGAGGATGACACTTGATCAACCAACCAGTTTTTAAGCCATCTCATATGTGCCTCCTTCTCCAAAAACCCACCCAAAACCCCAGCAGCAACTGCAAAGCAGCAAGCTGTGCAGGAGCATATAACTATAACTCATTAAGATAATATTACTGTGCACTGTGATTGCACATGTGAGTGCACTGTGATCCTCATTATATTCTCAGTAGCTCATGTCTCAGAATATAGAAAGTAATGTTCTAAATCAGATTCTTAATTTCTACTCAAAAGGAATGCAATAGCTGGTAACCAGCTGCAGAGCTATAAATGTCAAAAAGGCACCTCGTGAGCTTTCAGATGTAGTGAACTGCAAGCACACTTGCAGTGATGCTTTTCCACTTATTATGTTAATCAGTTTTTATTTGAAATGCGATTATTGCTGCAACCAAATGCAATTAATGGTTACTTTTAATAGGTAAAATATTCATTAATCAAATCACCAGGAGACCAACAGAGTGCTAGAAAGGTCCTTTAGAGAAGGCGGGGTGGGGGGGAGGAAGGGAAATCTGCTACTTCATTTTACTTTTTAAATTGTGAGATTACGTATTACCTTTTTAAGCATTTGCTATGTTAACATCTTGCTTGCAACTTCTATGTGCAAATATACTTAATGAAGCTTGAAATAGATAAAAACTAGAATTATATTTTCACTGCAATTCCCAACATTTAATTAAAATAAAATACTCTCAGAAGGTGCCACTAGAGAATGTTAAAATAAAAGGTCCATTTTTACTTAACAGTCGAGCACATAGGACACAACATATACTATAAGTGCTCCCTAAAATGAACCCATTTCAGTAACAAAATGAGTATTTTTATTCCTCATCACCCTACAAAGTTTATTTTGTCTGAGAGTTTAAAAAACCCACACACCTTGGAAATGCACTCATATTCAATTCACCTGAATCAGAAGCTCCCCAAAATTAACTTAATTTTTCTAAGTCCATCATTTAGGTGTATTATTCTATTCTGAAACAACAATAAAACCAACTTTGTGGCATAAAGCGCTCTCTCCAAAGACACACACCAGCATGATGCTCTTTTTAATCACTTTTGTAGATCCCAACTACACTTCGTGCCCTCTGCACAAGTGGTAACACCAGTGATATTGGCAGAGCCCTCCAATGGGGACACAGTACATCAAAAGGACTTGTGTTGACTTCATTGTATCACCTCCCCAGATGACACACAAAGTCAATAAAAACACTCTCCCACCAGAGATGTGACCCCCCAGGGACAAGCCAGGTGTGGGGATAGGAAAGCATTTTTCATTCCCTGCACTGACAGACTGGAGAGAAAGGAGAGTAAGAGCTGGAGGGTGCTTTCCAACGCAGACCCAGCCCTGCACGCAGATTTTCCACGTGTTCAGTCAAAAACTTCTGCTTCCAAAATTCACACATTTATCCACTTGTTAAGGTCATATACATCATTATTCATTACATCTGGAAGCTGACAAGAAAAATGAGGAGCATTCATCCGGCATTCAGCATTTTGCCAAAATTATGAGGAAGTAATGTTTGGAGTTGGCAATGGATTGGATGAGGGTTGAGTTTAGTGGGTTTCTGTGAGAACTGGACCCTGTCCTGGGCAAATCCATTGGCATGCTTGGACTTTTTTGGCAAAACCTGGTTAACTAATAGTAGAAGAGTTATCTTTACATAAATCATAAGTTTTTGATTTTTCAAATCAAGCATGTGAGGTGAGTACATGCCTAAACCCTTATTTTAGGATCAACAGTTTTGCATAAAGCTAGCACTTATTTCAAAACAAGTTTCTCTTGTAAAAAATTTGAAAATTTATAGGTTTGTGTTGTACCTTTTTATTATTATTATTACCAAAATACTCAAACGCTTGTTCTCATCTAGTTTTAATAATGAAAATGTGGCTAAACATTCCAAAATAAACAAAACCTCATATTACTCTAAATAAAAGTTCAAAATACATATCTTGACAGTTTTGTTGACTGAGGGTTTTCTTTCCCCAAGTAGTAATGATTTCCAGGAGTTAAAATAATATGATTATATCTCAATTCCATGGTCATCTAAACCACAACTGAACTTTAGTGGCACATATTTCATCTGGAATGTCAGAAAATCTCCATTTCAGACTATCAACATGGCACTACATTTTTAAGTGTCACTGGAAACACTTCCAATTTTGGCTGGAAATACTAAAACGAACCACTATAGGCAACACTGCTAGTATTTCACAAATTAAACCTCTTCATCTTTACCAGGAATCAAAACGGAAAGCTTTTTACTGCAAGTAATTTACTGTTTCTTCACTCCTCTGCAA
The DNA here is from genome assembly GCF_020740795.1 of Apus apus. NCBI lineage: Eukaryota > Metazoa > Chordata > Aves > Apodiformes > Apodidae > Apus > Apus apus. The sequence goes on from NC_067283.1 coordinate 35,236,286, forward strand.
GCAGTGGTTGCAGAGTTTTTTGGTTTACTTTTTGAAGCGTGATTGTATCAGAAGGAAACAATACAGATCTTTCCCATAAGTCGTTATAATTACTGTAAGAAGCTTATCTTCCAGGCTACTACTTTGCACAGTCCTGTAGGAGACAGACTGTATCCCTAATCCTCACTTCCTGCTGAAAGGAACAGGGAGTGCATAAAACTAAGCAATTTCTTGTAAGGAAGAAGTGAATGGCATCATTACTTAGCATTACTCAAGAGAAGCCCCCTCCAAAAGATGGCAATGATGGCTGGTGGAGCCAGAGGATGTGAAAGCAAGGCTGGGAACTAACTGCATAAGAATGCCAAGTGCTCAGATAACCTTTATTTCCTGAAATGTCCTTTCAAAAATTCATTTGGACATACTGTGCCTTACACAATGTTACTTCATTGGAAATAATTTCACCACTAGTCGTGCCTTATCCAAGACTACAAACAACTTCACATTTGTCACCAGTGCTATGCATGAAACATCCAGCAGCAAGCCTACCCCACAGAGAACAAGAAACACACACGTCATGTATCCAGTACATTTTTTGCAGAGGGGTAGGGTTTACCTCTAATACGAAGATGTCATCACTGAAAATACCAGGTTCACATTTATGTACTACTTTGAGGCAAAAATTCACTTCTCTGCAAACAAACTGACCACTGATTTTATTTAGGTATATTGCATCCCCTTTATAGCGCCTTCAAAAAATCTAATATTCAATCACTGGGATAACAAGGACTAGTATGGAAGAAATTACTAAGGTCCTGTTAAACATAATCCTTGAGCAACAAGACTATTTTGTTTGCCCTTAAGTATTAATGATAGAGCAGATCCTCTACACTTTTGTACTTTTGACACCTGCTCTTGAAAGACCATTTAAAATGAGAACTAGTAAGGTGAAACAGATATCACGTGCTGAAGTTACGACCGCAGTTCCAGTACTTCCAGCCACTGGAAGTCAAGTGCGGCAAGTGGTTTGGTGCCCTCCTTCTAATTGAATGACATCCGGCCACCTGGGTCCAGCTCCTACAGACCAAGAGTTCGCAGAACAGGGAAGAGGTGAAGTCTCAGAGTTTGACTGAATTTGTTGCCTCAGCCCAACAGTCTGATCTGATACAACAAAAAGATAAAACTCGAGTTTCACCCTCACTCAACCACTCCTGAACTGAGGCTCATGGAGGGATGAGAGGAGACAGTTTGGGACCAGGGGAATGCTGTGCCACTCTCCTTCAATGAGAAAACGCCAGGTTTTCCATGCAGCCAAATGACTCTTTCCTCACCATGACTCCCAGCGCGGATTTCCACGGGCTCACCCCGGTATGTCATCCTCAAGGGCAGGAACAGGGGAGAGCTACAACCCACGAAGAGAAAAGTCGCCTTTAACTCTAAAGCCGACCAGCTTTCGGGGAAACACCCTTGCCGCAAACGGGCAGGGTCAGCCACTCCTCCACGGGGCACAAAGGCCTCGTACGCGTCCTTAACAGAAGACTGAAGAAACACGAGACGTTCCGCTCTGGTGTGAAAAGACACACGACGGGAGCGCGTCGCTACAGCGACGAGGATCAGCTCACACTCCATTTACCGCAGGCTCCGCAAACCCCGCGCCTGCCCCCTGGTGGCGGGCCCGGCCTGCAGCCCGGCCCGGCCTGCAGCCCGGCCCGCCCCCCGCCATTTCCCTGCCCGGCCGCGGCGGCGGGGCGGGGCGGGCGGCAGCTGCCGTCTGAGACCCGTTACCTCACCTGCCGCAGCAGGAGGGGTTTTCCAGCCGTTTCTCGCCGTTTCGAGTTTTCTTCTGACGAGGCACCGCCGGCAGCCGCGGCGTTTCCCCTGTAATTTCTGGCAGGCACGTAGCCCCTCAGGATCTCTACGCCACCGGTGGTGGGGAGGATAACAGGGAAGCGCCGCATTTACCAGTAACAAAACATTCCCTCTTCCCCGGGGAAGCCGCAGCGGTGAGTCAGAGCAAAGCGACAGGAGAGGTGAGCACGCCAAGCTGCCACGGAAAGCCGAGGCGGCGGCTCTGCCAGGGCCGGCTGCACAACATGGCTGCCCCGGGCAGGCGGCAGGGCCCTCGGGCTGGGCTGGGCCCCGGCCCTCGCCTCTCCGCACCGTTAAACCGTCGTTCCCGTCACGGCTCGGTACCGGCCGCTGCTTGAACAGGAAGGGGGTCACCTCTCTTGAGCCAGTTCTTTGCCGTCATTTCTTAAAAAAAAAACCACACACACAAAAAAACAACCCCACAAAAACCGTACTGAGATCTTTTTTTCTGCTTTAAATAGCTCTGATGAAGAGAAAACCCAAATCAGGTTAAATTCAGCTTAAGTCTCCGTGTCTTTGTCTAACAAATCTTAGGGGAGGGGGGAAGAATGGTAAGTTTAAAATAGAAAACAAATTTAAAGTGTTAAAATGTTGACACTGAGTAGAGATTTAAGTAAATCAATGAGCTTAATAAAAGATGTTGTAAGGCCAAGGCACGTTCTTACACATTCTATTTTTACTTATTATCCCGATCAAAACCATGCTGTGTTCAATAAATACAAATTAACTTCCCAGTATGAACACAAAGAAAATGCAGTAAGTTACCAATTCCTTTAGAATTCTAATACTCTCAAATACTCTCAAATTCACATAGAATTTTAATACAGAATTATTAATCAAATAGTCACACCAATTAATACAAACTTAGCTTACCATAAAAAAAACCCCCATACCTACAATTAAGACAGCAGGAATACTATTCACTAAAAAAGCTCACAAGACATTACATTCAATTCTTTTAGCTTCCACAATTATGCCTGACATTAATGTAAGCTGAAGTGTCTGTGCTTCCTTCATGTTTCAAGTCATAAAAAGCAACAGAAGGACAATACACTTTTGGCAGGTAGAAGTGGTGTTCCAGGTTCATACAAGTCAAGCTCAGGAAGGCTTCTCAGCAGAGAAAGCTCATTTTCTGCTCAGGAACAACCTTAGAGCATCAAGCATCTAATAAATGCACTGATAAGTCAAAAGCTGTTTTAATTAAGTTAGGCTAGGAGAAAGGTACAAAAGAGAAAATCTACGAATTGTAAAATTTCACCTTGCACTTCGTTATGTATAAAGAAACGCATTCATTCGTTCCTGCATGTGAGCTTGCTATGTTGTGTATTTCTGGTGTCTTCTGACAATGCAGACAAGCAGTGCCTCATTCCTAGCTCAGTATGACTTCAAAAGGTAGTCTACTCAGTTTCAAAACAGTGCTGAATTTATTTGCAAGTTTGAAGCTATTTGAAAACTGGAGTCTTCAAGACTTGGAAACGGGGGAGAAAGGAGGACATTAGTGATGTTGAAAACTCAAGCAGGGCCTTCCTCAGATTGTGAGACATAAATACCTAGAGTACATATGCACCTTTCCATTGTATCTCAAAGAAAAGATGCACATTCCTCTAAGCAATCCAGCTGCTAATTTTACATTTATTTGCTGCAAAAAAATTTGCTTCCCGAAGTGCCGATTTAGTACCCTCTAAATTCTACAATTGTTACTACTAAACCACAATTAACTGTTAAAAGGTGATAGCATTATCCATTATTGCAGCAATAAATATTTTTATTCTGTTGCTCCTCTGATCAACAGCTGATTATGAAATCAAAAGCACAGCATACCATTATCAAAATTATTTAAGGGATATGAGAAAATACTTGGTAGATAAAAGTTCTGATGCTAAATTTAAGGACAATTTAAAATCTGATCAATTTAGCTATATGTTTGTTCAGCTCTGCTGTTACTTACTCTGTTTGAGTTATTTTTCAACATGATTAAATCTCTAAAGAGAAATAAAATGTAAATAAATAAATAAAATATGAATAAATATAACAAAGAAATAATCTGGCCTCAAAAGACTAATAGTCCATAGAAGGCACTTTCAACTTTAAATATAATTGTTATTTCTCAAAACATTCAATAATCATCCTACAAATGTAACTGTACGTGATAAAAAAATAGCACCACCTTTCCAAGTATATTACTACATTCAACAGCAGATGGCTTTCCATTTGTAGTCTTGTCTTCAAGAAATAGCCTTAAAAGTTTAACCAAACTCTTTAAAATGGTTCAATTGAACACTTATTTTAAAATGTACGGCCTATTAAAAAGGTATTTGTTCTGAGAAAGAGCTTATTTGGTTTGCTCTTTCTAAAGAAAATAATAAAATAATCCAACTGGCAACAAATCTTTCTCCACTCAATGGACACCTGCCTGTCAACATCAGGACAATATAGCTGCATTCCTGCTGGGATTAGTTCATGATATTTAGCTAAATTGCTTTGAACTCTCTTTGTATTCAGGACTAACACAGAGTAAGTAAGGATGGTAGCTGGAAGACAAGAGAAATTAAGACCACCAGAAAGAATACACTCCCCTCCCTGAAAGAATTTCCCCTGCCCCTCTCAACAAGCCTCTTCTATTCCCTACTGCTGTTTCTAACTACATCTGCTAAGGCTAAGTGAAATATCTCTGTCTCCATTCAGTTTGGATTTTAGCAGCTTTTAATGTTCATCCCTTAATGCAGTGTCTGTGTGCTCACCTCTTGCTCTAGAGAGTGGTATTGATTTGCAGTGAGAAGCAGAGGAACACCTAGTAACTCCTTCATAATTTATTCAAGCTCTAAAGCTTTTCACTAGTCAGTAGACTACCTAACAGCCTAGTCAAAATGAAGACAAATATCTTCTATGACAGAAAACTGCAGGGGAGGTGACATGAATTAAGGAGTATGGAAATAAACACCTTAAACAAACCATCTCAGTGGGAGACTGATATTGTCTGTCTGCCAACAAACTGCAGACAAGATGCTTAGAAAAGCCCCATAACAAAGAAAAAGCTGCATATTGTTCGAGGATTCCCATGTCAGCACCACCCCTGAAGCCAGAAACATTAATAACTTTCCTTTTGTTTTTCTTCTTTCTGGGGGGGGGGAGAAGGGAGTTGAAATCAAAACAAACAAACAAAAGTATCGCTTTTACTGCTAGTTGAAATCTGTCCATGCCAAGTACTAAAGTGCTGGAGTTGAAGCTTGTTTTTATTTTGAAAGGCGTAACTCAAGTCCTCCAATTTTCCTGAATTGCAAAAAGCTTCAGACCTCCTTACCAGAAGCTCTCCACTGCATCAGTTCAGAATTTAAGCTTGCCAATTTCATGATGTAATTAGCCTTGCTTACATCTTTTCCTAAGTAGATCTACCTTTTTGCTCCTTTACATACTTAGAAACACTTAACCAAATTTAGTAACAATGAAATTTTAGACACTGGAATAGGCTGCCCAGGGAGGTGGTTGAGTCACCATCCCTGAGTGTGTTTAAGGGTTGTTTGGATGTGGTGTTGGTGAATATGGTTTAGGGAGAACTTTGTAGAGTAGGGATGATGGTTGGACTCGGTGATCCCAAGGGTCTTTTCCAACCTGAATAGTTCTATGATTCTATGACAGTTGTCAAAAAACACCCTCTGTGTTGCCTTGGTAACCAGAATTTCAATATGAGCAGTGAAAATATAATTTTTTCTATTGTAATATCACTAGGGTAGACACTTTTCAGCTTCGAAGTCTGAAGGCTTGTCATTCCAATGAAGGATTGAGACCCAATTACCCCAACAACCCATTGCAATCTGACTTAGAAAGAAATCTAGTGTAGTGGGCTGTGGAAGGAAGGCACAGGAAGGTACCACCATACTCTAACATTTCTCAGTCTAAATAATAAGTGGACTAGGATTGAGGTGGATGACAGGAGGTAGCCTGTACTACAGCCATGATGCAGCCTGAGGTAGTGTCTGCTGGAAACACAATAGTCCATTCTCCATGTCCATGCAATAAATGTCCTTTCTGCAGCTACCAGCTAAGAATATAAATCAGCATGTTTTGCAATATTAAAAGCCACTCCAGCTGCAAAAGAAACTAAGATAATAAATTATTTTCAATGCACCTTTGAACAGCATCAGGCAGTAGCTAGGCTTTCCCAAGAACATTAGACAGCTGTAAAATAGCTGCTTCAAATTTAGTTTCTATTACAGGAGATGGAAGAGACCTGATTAACTATTTAACAGATCAAGCCAGTAAGACCCATGAGGGAAAAAAATCGGCTCTTAACAAATCTGTTTGATAAAACGATAACATTTTATGTTCTAGGTGATGTTTTTCAATTGAATTAAGACAAAAACCTGGGTTGAAGAACATCTCCAGATCTCATCTCCCTGTAGTTACTCATGCATGTCAAGTTAACAGCTGGGGATGCAGTTTGAGATATTTGTCAAAAGGATCAGCATGCTAACTAGAGGTCTGGGGAATCCACACAATAGCTCTTCCTCACACAGGTATGAAAAAGGTCACTGCTGATCAGTTTCACTTCTCCTGTGATGTCAAGTGCTCTTAATCTCTAGCTGATAATTTAATTTACCAAAAAGAAAAGTAAGACTATTTTTACTTCAACTCAACAGTAGCTGAGGTTCCCCTTGTGTGTTACCTATGCAAATTACATCTCTGTGGTACAATAGACCTGGTTATGTAAGAGCAGGTTGGGAGTGGAAGGAGAGAGCAACTTTGTAGTATCTTCCATTACCATTAAAGGATCCTTGAATTTTCTAGCTAATGATGATCAATACATTTTGATGATCAATACAATTATTGCTCAGTGCTTGCATGGCAACTTGGGACTCTGAATGTAAGAAGAGCATGTTATGAAATCTGAATGGAAACCATCAGTAAAAGAACAATGGTTATTTTTCTTTAAATCCACTTCTGCTGAACGTCAAATGAGGGGAGCCCACTTGCTAGCACATTATCTGGGATAATGCACATGGAGACAGTAACAAGCTGTGCCATGTATCTCTAAGGCAGCAGTCCTAAGAAGTGCAGCAGATGTGAGAGTTTCATGGACTCTGTTGAACACATTAGAAAATTACATAGAATATTCTATCCTTTTCTGCTTCTGATAGCAAGCCTGGACACAGTCCTGGTCGACAGCTTAACCAAGACATTCTAGATCTTATTTTCTGTTCAGGTAAAAAGATCTTCATTTAACAAAGAGAAGTTTTATTCCTCTAGGTTTAAAGCAAAGATAAAAAAGAATTGTCATGAGGCAACTGGAAAGACACTGCACACAAAGTATTGTTTTAGCCCACAATCACTAACTATAAAGCTTGTCTTAAAGAAAATTATTCAGTACCAAAGTTAACTTTTTTGGTCCACATTTTAAACAACAGAGTCAATGTTCTGCACTGGCTGGGATCAAAGGCTACAATTCAATTTCTAGCTCAGCCACAGATTGCTTAACAGTCCTGGCAAACTGAACTTCTTTGCTCAACTTACCTTTATTTTTTTTTTACACCTCAACCCTTCTCCTGTTTGCTGTGGAAAAAATAAAATTAGATTCCTTATCCTACATTATATTTGCTGGCACAACTGAGTATCTACAAACAATGACATGTGAGCATAACTGTACTTAAAAATCTTGCCATTAACACATTTCTTTTCACAGTTCCAACAAAAACAGTATGCCACACAGTTACATTATTAGCAGTAGTATTAATAGTCATACTTTACAGCGTACCACTGTAAATAAAGACACAAAGAAATCAAGCTGTAAGGTACAACACTGAGGAGAAAATGCAAGAGATTTTATCCTTTCAGTGTATATATAATGCTAATCGCTGCCTGCATCCAAATATTCAATGATCTTCAAGTGCTTGGAGCGACAAAAACAGAGTGATCAGGGTGTGTGGGGAGCCCAAAACCACCAGTGCCACCCTGAAAATCAAAAAGAAGCACTCAGTTTGAGTTAACTGGCATGTTCCTGGCAAAACGTCTGCTGAAGCACTGCTGAGAATTTTATAGGCTGAGAGGAGACACTGAAGAAATACAAACAAATCAATGAATACCAGCAGTGAGAGATAAACTGTTTCAAATGCTTCTTAGAACTAGAATCACTTTGCAGCCAGATTCATTGCCAAGATGAAGACTTGGAAGGCTTCTGTCAGACTATTTCCAATTACAGTGCTTTATGAAAACACAGGGGATACAGTACGCCTTGATGAGAAAAAACTGTGTGTATATATAGGCTTATCATCCTTGAGCAGAAAGCACTGAGGTAAGTACTAGTTGTTATGGGTATGTCTGCATAAGTAATGGGTGTTATTGCATCTAACCTTCAGTTTTCATTTATTTTTTATTGGTAAGTGTGGGTTTGCGCCTAGAGATTTATGGTTTATGTTACAAACGTTTGTCTGCCACAAAATTCTGAAGTGTTCTTACACTGTGTGACTGAAAAAAATACCTTCAAGTGAGGAGTTAAATGTAAAACCAGAGGAATCAAGTATGATGATATTTACAAGACTTTGAAAAATGCACTGCTGATTGTTGTTTTAAACAATTTGTGTATTGCTCAGAAGTTCAAGAATGCTCTGATAAGCAATGAATATAAGCTGTTTCTCACTGAGTATACACAGTTAAAATGTGAATAGTTTTCATGACAGAACAGTTACACAACTCATTTGTGTGTTCTTCTGGTAACTGGCCTCTGCTATAAAGAGCGGTGTTTCTAGTGACTGATGCTGTACTGGGAAAAAAAACACCAACCATCATTGATGACTTCACAGTTACTACATGAAGCACACACAAGCTAGAAATACTGTCATATTCTATAAATTTTCTTTGGTATGTATAGAAGATAGCAGGAAATATTCTAAGGACCAGACGAATCAACTATCTTAAAAAATTCTAGATCAGTTTTGGCACTGATACCGGGTAATAGGAGATGCACATCTGAAACCAGCTGTGTGTTTTTATTGGGGAGGGCTTGTTTTATTTGGTTTTATTTTAAAGTAAATTTTAGTTTCAGTAAGAGAACTCATAGTTACTAATAAGAGATAGTCTGTGCTCTGAGCCTTTCTGTTAGACTGCTCTGACAGCTCCAGAAAAAGTTGGCTTATGGTTTGTTTGGCTTGGTTGTTTTTTTTTTGTATTTGTAATGAATTACACCACTTTCTTTGTCCTATTTAAGCAATAATTTAAAAAATTAAAATAAAAAATTACCCCAATTTGCAGATCTGGAAATCAGTCAAGTGAAAAATCAGATTCCTAGATTTTTATTCCAGTGAAGTCAACTTCACAAGTCTGACCTGCCAACATTGTGTACAGCATTTGAAAGCTATGGGCCTACCAAGCTCAAAGATCATTATTTGAAAAGCATTGTCTTGAATTAAAACCTCAGCCTGTTTCTGTGGACCTCCATTCTCCTTTAAACCCAAGCTTGAAAAACTTCCCTTCTGTCTTCACTCCTCACCTGTCTGCAGTCCAATAAGGTAGTTTATGCTTACATGCATGTTTTGGTCAGATGAAAACACAGAGAACAAGAGAGAAAGCCTACAGTTTTCCAATACTTGGGAGTCCAAGAGGCTCCAGCAGCCTAAAAGAAGAGTTGCAACGAAGTCATCTTTCAGCCTCTTAAACAAACTGCCTTTGACAACTCAAATATTTGAAAACTTTGCTTCTTTACAATCTCTAACAAACTCATAATATATTAAAACAAACAGTTTTCAGAGACCTATAACCTGGCCAAACTTGAACAGTTTTTATTAACAGAAGTCCTCTTTGCCCTCTGTTAAATTATAAAACTGGTTCCAAAACAGACATTCAGATCATCTGAAGGAAACAAGCATCCTTTCTTCAATATTAGAAAGTACGTTTTTTTCTAATTTCCTTAAAAAAACACATGAACTTTTTAATTAAAAGCTACAAAGAAAAAATGTGTCCAAAAGCAGACATGAAACACAGAAATGTCAGTCCAAATGTTTTAGACATGGAAAGGATATAGTTAAAAACATTTTAAAAATTGATTATGGAAGTTCATTAAGAGGTCTTACCACAGTTTCTTTACAGATCTATGCTGGCTTGGTATTTTAAAAGTTATCTGTTGAACAGGTATAGAACAAGGAACTGTCATAAACAAATAGTCTGACTGAGAAAACAAGAGCATCTTGACAACATAAACGCAGGAGATACTATCTAGCAGAATCTCTTCTACTCTTCCAAGTATTTCTTTAACCCCACTCCAGAGAATAAGCTGCCAGATAACTTTGCACCTTATCTATTTAACAGAAGTCAATCTCTGAGAGGGAAAACAAAAGCCTTCCTAGTTCAGAATTTCCAGCTTAGTTTGTGCCAGCCTTGGGTACCATTACCATTTATTTCCTCTTTCATTTTTCCAAATGCCCTTTAAATTTCCACCTGCTCCCTAAATTTGTTTTTTGCAAAACTCGTTATTTCAGCTACCTCCAGACACACAATCTGAAACATTATTTGAAGGACAACTAGCAAAGGGAATCGGTTCTTTCCAGAAGGACAGCAAGTTCTTAGATACAACTATTTTCTGATCTCATTTGATACTTATTTAGTCAACACAATTTGCTGCACTACAACTTCTTCTGTAATAACACAAGTGCCTGCTATTTTTAAAGCTTTCCACATAATCTGCCATGGAACAGAATTTACCACCATCCACCTGTATATGGGGGAAGGATAACTGAAATGAAAGCAACAAAAGAAAATGCAGAAAAAAATAAATCAGTTTGATATGGAAGTAATATTTTGAATAGGATTTTTGGCTACATGAAGAGAATTAGCTCGGAACTAGATAATATCTACAATTAAAAAATTATGACACAGTCTCAGTAAAGTATGTAACTCCAATATACCACAGTTAAGTCAGCCAGTTAGAAATCAGTAGCAAAAAGATACTTCCTGCAAAAATATTTCCTTTAATTATAAAAAGAAGCCAAAACATTTTTTTAAGTTAGTTAAGTTGTTTATCTTAACAATTTATTTACTGCATATTTTGATTTTAAAAATTACTAAAAATGCACACACTTCTAAAATGAGCTAAAACGTATCAAGAAATTTTAAGCTAGGAATGTTAGTCCACTGTGACAAACAGAACTCTCTGAAAACACCAGTCCCGGAAGACTGCTGCATCTTGCAGGATGACATAAATTGTTTAATTCTAATCATGGTGAATAACAATGAAGTTGTTCTCCCATGTTCTCAGCAATATTGGGCCATAAGGAACTTCTCACTCCATTGGATAACAGACAGCATATCTTCCTTCCCACCCCCAGCCACATCTCACAACTGTTTCTGGGAGGATGCCCAGTTTCAGGAATTGGTACATTCAGTGTGATTGCTACAGTCTTGCAATGCCTGGAACTTGATGCACCGGACGAGCTACTGGCTCAGAGCTAAAGCAGAAAATACTGCTGTATGTGAGAACTGCTGTAACTCTTGTTTATTTTACCCATTCTAATACGTTCTCTCTCTGTCTCTCTTTTGCTCCACTCCAACCTGCTTACAGCAGCTATGCAGCAGTTTTTTATCTTTGGAGGAAATCTGAAGACCAGCAAAAAATTGTCTCCAAAAGCAAAATCCAGGTCTGTATTTGACCTGCCAGATGAACAGGTAGTGTCACCAAAACACAAACCAGACATTCGGACTCTCAAACACTGCCAGGACAAAGAGCGACTCACTTGTTCAGCTGAGCAGCCTATCTTTTGAGACCTCAGAGAGAAACCTGACAAAATGCTGGACAGGAACAAAAAGCACAGTAACAGTTTGCAAGAGCTGGAGCCTAGGATAAGAACACAAGCAGGGGAGAAAAAAGACTTTCTGAATTTAGTAACTTTGCATAGCCAAATTTATGTCATAAGAGTAAATAATTTGAAGCTGAGCCTAAGATTTTATCCTGCATTTCCCGTGACTTCTGGAAATCACAAAGTATATCATACCAACTCAAAACTGCAGAACAAATCATGGAAGAACCTTTGGTAATTAGATACCTTCCCCATCTCAAGTTTGGAAAGAATGTAATTATGCAAATTCAATTTACAGCATGCTATATATAGTGATACATTTTTGCATGTCACATGGAAAACTTTCTTTGCTGCTGTTTCCTTCCTTGGATGTGAGAGAGTAAGCAATACTATTCAAAACCAAAATTATCTATGAAAATAAGAGATACAAGAAAGGAACAGCCATTTACAAAATAATTTTCCAGTTATTTTAGATAGTTATTAAAATGGATTTGGTTTATGTGCTATAGCCTCTGGCATAAGCTTAGACGAATAAATGGCTGGATCCTGCAAGCCTTCACACAGCTTAATCTTACCGCCTTTGAGGAGTAACACACATGATAAAAGGGTAAACAATGGAGGCCCACAGATCAAGTAACTCAGATAGAGAGATACCAAAGTGAAAATAATATTAGAAGAACTGGGTCTAGCTGGTTAAGAAGTAGGTACAAATAGGACTGAAGACATTTGTTTTGAGAATTCCTGAGATGCATTACATTCATCTTTTGGGCTGTCAAGCCATGATGACAGAACTGGCAGCAGAACACAGAAGATGAAGTTAGAGAATGCTCTTATCAGATGCTCCCACTCTGAAATAATCAGAGCAGTAGTGGCAGACAGACCTAGGCTGCTCTGTGAAATCAGGCACTGCCTGCCACAAACTGCAAGCCAGGCAGCACCACAGCGTATCAGTAACAGTGTATTAGAAGTTCAACTGTTAAGACAGCTGCCATAGTGGAAACCAGGTAGTCTGCACTGGGCCATAGCTATAGAAATAGAGCAGAGATTTTACTTTTGAAAATATTACTGCTGTCATGCAAAAGGACTCTGGGGTCAGACCACTCCAGTGAAGCAGTCAAAAATGGAAGCAATTAATTTGTCATTACTGAGTTTATCAGCCAGGATAAAATGAAGTGTGCAGGAACTGAACTATGAAGCCTCAGATAAATGGTAATTTGCTCTGTGAAAAGTTCATGAGGCAAAAACAAGACCTCTGATACGTAATACATTGTGGCTAAGAGAGGACAAGAGTTGCAGTGCCTTTGAGACCAAGCTTACTACTGAGTCCCCAATTCACTCAAAGTTTCAACTAAGATGAAAGTTCAAATTTTTATGTCTGCTTGCATTTGTGCTAAGTGATTACACAGTGAAAGGTGATGGAGATAAGAACTTGCAAGAAAATGAGCCCATGCCATTATTAGGGAACAGCAAACAAGTAGTCCAACAAAATACTCTCAAGGAACTGACCATGAGGGACAACAGTGGGCTAACAGAAGCACTAAGATACATAAGTGTGCCTATAAATTGTGTTGGCTTATCAGCTATCACAACCTTGATTTTTGCAAAGTATTATGTTTTGTCCCACTTTCATACTTACTACTAATTTTCCACTCCCTAAGTATTCAACAGAACTACTTCTGTGGAAGTGAGAAAGTCCATATATTCAACTTCTCCATGTGGTTCACAATAACATGCCTCAGCTGCCTAAACTCCTGCCATGGCCTTACACCTTTCAGTAAAGGTGACATCTTCCAACAAACTCTTTTTGAGTTTAAAGTGTTTGTCTTAAGGCTGCAGGGTTTCATGAATCATTGCAAAGATGGAAATACCTTCAGTCAGCAAACAATCAGGTTTCACATAAAACCAGAGGACAGATGTATCCGGCATGGTCCCACTTTGCATTGCCTTAGCAGTGGCTCAGAAAACAAGCAGCTGTGGAAGTCACAAGAGCACACACCCTAGATGAATAACGTTCTTTTCAGAAAGGTTAATGACTGGAATTTTCACAATTAGGGGCACTGATCTGATTTCCATTAGACATCTTGTCATGGATGTCCTGCTTCACATCCACGTGACACAGGCCTTAGGTCAACATAGGCAAAAAATACCATATAAACAATACCTCATTTCAGCTAGTTTGTTTTCTTTATGAACATACTGTAAAACGGGTATGTTCCAGCAATCTCTGTTTGCACTGGACATTTGTTTAGGAGACTGGAGACCACAGAAACAGCAGCACTTCTCAGAGACCAGTCACAAGGATGTCTCTCTTTGTGGTGACAATGTTTTAGATGTGTTAAACATGATGATTTAACAGTATTTTAGATGAAAGAAGATAAATACAACATCCAGAGAGGGGGACAGTAAAGAGGTATTGCAATGTTTTTTATTACCATGAAAAGCATATACTGACTTGAGAGTGATAAGGATCAATATGAAACCAACTGATAAAAAATGTCATCAACTACAGAAGTAGTTGGGGAGCACCTGACAAAACACACTTCAGTTTTTCAGTGGATTAGCAAGGGGATCTGGTTGCCACATTTTGACAACATAAGCACTTAGGTGCTTTGTTCATCAGCTTTTGAAACATGGTGTTTAACACGTACGAGCAAAAAATTGTTTCAATGAACACAGCAAAATGAGATTAAGATTGTTCAAGTGATTAGCCAGTTTGTCACATTTCAAAAGGCATATCTGTGATACAGACCTAGAGATGCTAGTTTCATTAGGAAAAGGTAATGTTTCAGGGAATAAATGACAACATTCTGAGTTGTGTTAACAGAAAATGCCAGCTACTAATCTATGCAGGTGGTAATTTTTTTTTTTTCTGGATTTTATTTTCCTACTCTTCCCCCACCTTTGACCACATGTATTCCTAGCATTTTTGTTTTACATTTCACATGCTGAACCCCTATAGAGGTCTCAGAATTATAGTGAGAACTCTGAATTCCAGTGCAATGCAAAAGATTATTGAAAAAAATAATAATGTGTAGTTGTTCATAACAAATATAGATAAAAAGCCACAAGTTAAGTTTTACATATGAAAGAACTTCATTAACCCTTCTCCAAAGTCATCTAGAGGTAATACCACATGAATCACACAGAATCACACAGAATTTTTGGAGTTGGAAGAGATCTTAAAGATCATCGAGTTCCAACTCCCCTGCATGTGCAGGGACACCTCCCACTAGAACAGGCTGCTCAGAGCCCCATCCAACCTGCCCTTGAACACCTCCAGGGGTGGAGCCCCCACAACACCTCTGGGCAGCCTGTTCCAGTGTTTCACCATCCTTAAACTGAAGAATTTACACCTGATCTCTAACCTAAATCTCTCTTCTTTTAGCTTAAAATGATTACCCCATGTCCTCTCACTGCAAGCCCCTGTAAAAAGACCCTCCCCAGCTTTCCTGTAAGCCCCCTTCAGGTACTGGAAGGCCACTGTGAGGTCCCCCCGGAGCCTTCTCTTTTTCAGACTGAACAACCCCAACTCCAACTTTGGGGTTTGTTTAGTTTTTTTTATATGGAGCTCCTTTTAAGAGTAATACCTCAAATTCCTGATTTGGAGAATTTAGCAGTAAGCGAACACAACCAGTTCTACAAACACCATCTGCTCTCCTTCTTAGGAATGAGAAAACCTTTTAGGATACTCAACAGACTTCATTTTTAAGAATCATGATGTAGAGATAACCTGCCATCTGTACAATATATTCTTATGGGGAGCCAAATAATTGGTTCTACACAGATTACAGAGAAATGCACATTATAAACCACATAGTTGTAATTTAAATGGAGCTAGGAACCACATCACAGATACAATATGGTGCTCCTCAGTAAGTGGATAAAGGAAATATGGTTTCATCTCTGAGAAAAGAATATAGTTATATAAATACATTAGATGGTGCCCAAGGTTAAAATTATCTCAATTTCCAAAGTAGTCACATTCTCAGACAAAGAGCTGTAAATTTCTTGCCAGTATTTCCTTCAAAAACTTTGCTCTACATTCAGAGCTCAAGACTGCAGACCAAGTCAGGGCAGACAGTTATTAAAAGGACACAAAGAAAGACAGACAATAGATAAATCAATTTAGACTTCTGCTATACAAGCCACAGAAAGAGACAGCATCAACAAAAATGTGTCTTTCATTCCCAGATCCCTTTGTATACTCCCCTCTTCTTGTCCACTAGCATTACAACACTTCACATTTTCAGGCTGAGTTGTAACAGACTGAGGACAACCATTATACTACTAAAATAAACGAATCTATTTTATTCTGATGTATTGCATGACACAGAATAGAATAATACAAACATTTATTTCCCAGAGAAGATGTTACAGAAGTAAAGCTATGATAACAGATGAGTAAGGTCTCTGTTTCCAGTCTAAGTAGTCTCATACCTGTTACCCTGACACACACAAAAACAATAGCAAAACTCAGTTAAAAACAAACCCTCCCACAGAAGTCAGGCTTGAAACTCAAAGCCAGCAAGTGTGTTTATATTAGTTTGGGTTAATGTCTCAGAAGACTTACCCAGTTAATAAGTCTCTCTTGGGGTGCCCAAGGAAGTTAGAAATTCAAATGAAGTTTCAAGAAGAACAAACACATACTCCGAACCTATTAAAACAATTTAGGGAGCACTCAATACAGTAATTCCAGGTTGCAATTACATTAATGATGGTGCAAGGGAACTTCACATCAACAAGTCTCAGAAAAGTCTAGTAGTAGTTAAATACATTGGAAGGCTATTAAAGGAAATCTACTTTTATTTTATTCAAACCAGCTGCATGAATGTTCTGAAGGAGTAAGATGCAGTTATTACTATAAGCAAAGCTAAAAGTTACTCACATTCAATTTGTAGCCATTTTAAAGTGAAATACATGCACTCAAGAGCCAAACAGATGTAATTATCGCAGCTCCATTTTAAAAATATGTTTGTTTGAAGTCATCCAACATTCCTTTGAAAGTTAGTATTTTAAAAGGAAATATTTTCAAGTAAAACATGAATGTATTTTCTCTCAAGAGTAAAACAATTAGCACAGCAGGTTTTAATCAAGTGGTTTACATTCCCCTACCCTGAACTCTCCAGCTACAAGTGTCACAAATAATATCTCTTTTCAAATATCAACAAGCTAAGAAATGCCAATTGTAATTACAAACTTTATAAAGTTGAAAAAGGCATTGATATTAACAACTGCTCCTTACCTCCATGAACTCTCATAAACCTGGGCTAAAACTAATGGATTCAGATCTTCAGTAACCATATTCCAGCAGTTTTCAAGATAGTGTTTTGCAAACTATCTTACGCAAAACTAATTAAAGTGCATCAGTCTACCAAGTTACTTG
Source organism: Apus apus (assembly GCF_020740795.1). Classification (NCBI taxonomy): domain Eukaryota; kingdom Metazoa; phylum Chordata; class Aves; order Apodiformes; family Apodidae; genus Apus; species Apus apus. Next base: position 35,253,293 of record NC_067283.1, read on the forward strand.
TAATCTAGAGACTCTGCAAGAATTTGAACCAGGGAACTATAAATCAAAAAGCAGTTGCTCTATTATTGATTTAAGGAAGGCTCTAAACAATAATCTGACTTTGCAGATATTCAGTAATTAAACAGGGAAGAGCACCATGATTTATGTCCAAGTAGTGTGTCAAATGTGAGCAGCATAGTTGCATCCCTCACTAGCAGAATTTCATAGCACTTTAAGTTCACTAATATGTTGCCTACTTTTTGCTTCAGAGACCAAATTAAGCATTCATTCGTCATTACCTCTCAAAAGTGCCTCCATAATTACTTCTCAAATGGTCTTTCCAGAATAGAACTTCTCTGACATGAACCAACATGACTTTATCCCAAAACTCAGCTTAGAAGATGGACTGTCTTACGAACACAAGGAAGTACCAAACCAGTTTCCACTGGATTTGTTGTATGTCACTTTTCCTTCTGCCTCCAATTCATTGGTCATGCTACCTCACAGAGTAGGACCTCTGCTGTCTTCAGACTCTTCCCTGCCAGTTCCAATCCATGTAACCCTAAATCCCATGTATGCTATCCTCAGTTTCCACACAGGTCCTCAAGACATCCCACTGCTTTAAATATGCAACCCTAGGCTTGCTACGGGTCAGGCAGAAACAGCCCTGTTTGAGCTCCGTACACATCAATGGATTACCAAATAAAGGGAAACTCAACAGTTCTCCTTGTCACTTAGTCTGCAGAGGAAATTATAACCCCTACCCCTAAAGTCTGCACAAAGTTTCTGGAAATGTACTACCTTTGAGATTTCAACCCTACAGCTGAATTGTAGCATACACCTGCCAACCCATTCAAAAGCTATTAGAAGGTGATCCAGCAGTCTTCAACTTTTGCTTCTAGTGAACCTAATTAACCAAGTGCTGTCATATTTCAGGAAGGGCTGGGTAAGATTTACTGGAATTGAATGCATACATTTTATTTGGGGGAAAAAAACATACAACAGCTTAGCACGTTACCACCTCCATGGTTTCTTAATTTCTCTAGCCATAAGCTTTGTAGAGAATGTAGGAGCAATGGTGACTTGACCCTGACATGGCTTCCCCTCTTCTACTCCTCTCCATGACCTATTGCAGTTTAACTATGAAGACAAAAGGAGCAAAATTCAATACCTTAAGCCCAGCAATAGCCTGCTCTGGCAGCCTCGTATTTCCTAAGCACCTTTCCAACAGCATGACTGCCATCCTGGGATGTATTTCAGTATGTTTGCTGTACAATGGAAGCCTCCATCACTAGGCATATGCACACAGTGGCATTTCATTCCTGGTGCAAAGGCAGCAAGACCACTCTTCCAGTTTTTAAAGGCAAACAAAACAGAATGTTCCACCACAGTAAAACTGAGAGATTGTTTCAGCTATTCAATGTCACTTTCTCTTGCCATCCTCATACACTTGATCTACCTCCTGTAATTACAGGACAAATCTCTAATGACAAAACTGTTACTTGTTGCAAATTATTTGTAGTAATTGCACCTTTTGGTGCTGGAATGTGAAACTGCTGGTGGGGGACAAACACTCCTGACACACAGCCAAAGTTATGAAGCTACATGTGATTTCTAATAGCCCTGGCATGCTTCCAGCTGTGTTAGGTTATAGAATGACATGGGAAGACACTAGAATGTTACTGAAACACCAAACAGAAAAATTTCAAAATCAACTTGGGGAAAGAGGAGAAGCTGAACACCTAGACTGTGTGAAAGGTTATAGGGCATTTATGATACAAGCCATAGCAGGTTTTTTCCGTCTCACGTCTCTTGCTTAACACTTCAGCCTTAGGAGCAATGCACTAAAGGAAAAATACCACCTTATTGGTCATACCTTTAAATAAATTATTAAAGCTGTGGGACAAGAGGGATCATGACTTGAGTTTTAAAATTCAGATCTTGTCTATTCCAGCAGACTGCAGTGACAAAAAAATAGGGAAACAAAGAAACTGCAATATGAAGAAGCAGCAGAATGAATAATAATTAAGCTCTGTTTTACTACTTTCCTCTTATTTCCAAATCTAATACCTAATCAACATTTTGGGAGAGGAATCATGTTAATGGTTCAACAATTCAGACCCTGAGGTTAAGTGCAAGACCTCACAATAAAAATTTGAGGTCCATAAAAGGTTCTCCATTAGGTGTCATATCACCAGCATGGTATAAGGCAGAAATGGCAATTAAATTTAAAATAAAATTACCTGGAAGACTACTTTTTCCACCTAACGCCTAAGGGAAACTCCTTTATGTTCTAAATTAAGAACCTGAGGCAGAGAACACTTAAAACTTTGTTTCTTTAGCATGCAATACTTCAAGATTACAACACGTACTACAGTTTTAAGTGATTTTCAAATGAACTACTGAGAATGAATCTGACTTCCATAGAGCAAACCTTTATGGTTTTGGCTGCTGTCAAAAAATATCCATCCTTGTGGTCTAGGTAAGTCTGTTTAGGACAAAGACTAATGGCCATTTCTGTGTGTGTGTCAATTAAGACTGGAAACAACAGTACATAGCTAGTCAAGTCTCTTAGCTAGAGTGAAATTAACCTTTTAGAAATCATATGATGCAGTTGCAATCCTCAGCATTTCCTTCTCTCCACAGAAGGCAAAGTAAAGATGTCAGCATGAAAGAAAGTGCATGAAAGAAAATACAAAGGTAAGAACATCCAGTGCATTAGGACTAGTGTGGAAATTGGGAGACCATGGTTCAACCTTTACCTGCCCATTCTAAACAGCTAGGACAAACTTCTTGCCCTACCTCAAAAAGGTTGTAAATGATAGCTATTCCATTCAAAACTAACTTAACTTATGAGAGGGTGCATGGAGCGAGACCATTATTATAGAAGAAAATGCTATTATGACCCAAGTACGAGTATGTTAGTTCAACTTTGCTGAACTACTGGCACTAATGGCTGTATCCCCAGAACATAGTATTTTCACGTATAGGATGCTCACTTTTTTCCTCAGAAAAAGGGAGAGCAACAGGACACAGCAGGGCTACTGAATAAAGAATGGGGGAAGCTAAGAGATCAAAAGGAGTTTCCTCATACTGCCCTTCTAACCTGCTCTGTGTCAGAACAGCAGCATAGCTTTTCTCCTTTAAAACACAGGTAAACCTGGAGATTATAACAGTTTAAGTATCAGCAGCACATAAATCTTTAATTTCCTCCTTAGCCCTAAAGAATGTCTTCTGATTAAGTTTAGAAATAACAGCCATAGGAGAAGAAAGGTCTGTTTATTAAGACAGTACAAACAGACCAACTCTGCATGTCAGCCTGCAGTAATGGGCACTGAAATAGTATTTTGCTACCTTAAAAAAAGTGCACTCTCAGCAGTACTGACCACATTCATACCCATCAGGAAACACCACAGCCTTTTCATCACCTAGTTCACATACCACCAAAGAACACATCCCTATCCCTTTCTGATACATTTTTCCGAATTACTCTCAGAAGTTACTCACTTTAATACACAAAAAAGCAGCCATCCCTTTAAGCAGTGGCACAGAAACGTTTATAATATGCAGCCTGAACAATCAGTTTCTGCTTTTTTGTACTGGACTTGTGCCAGCAATGATACTTTCAGTTGAAACCCGGCACCAAATGCATAATGTTCACAATCTGATTTATTCTCAGGCAGTGCACATAACTTCCTCAAAGAGAAACTGGTGAGGATTTCATTTGGAGCTGCCACCCAAAAGACATTGCTTATACTAGAGTTGTAACATCAGCCATGAAAAAAATACAGATTTTCTAAACTACTCAAAGCTCAAGGACTTTTGTGAAAACTAGAATTAAAAGAATTTCCAATTCCTTTGTACCACAGAGGTTTTTCTCCCCTTGGATTTTCCGATATACAAGTAGGCTTATGCCACTCTTCCTTTCTGCTACAGTCTCCTCACACAGAAAACCAGAATCTCTTTCCTTTATCCCTCTGCTTCTTTAAAATGCAATTTAAGGGAACAATACATTTCTGATATTTCTACTCTTTAATCAGGGTCGGTTGAAAACAGCCAATGTATTTTAAAGTTGGAAGTGGAAGGAGAAAAAGAAAAGGAGCAATAAAGTATGTGATTTGCCTTGCTTCCTAAAAAAACAGAAAACAAAACCTAGAGAACGATCAGCTTATGTCATCCTGGCCAAAATAGGGGAAAAATAAAGGTTGGAACAGGCTTCTAAAATGTACAGCAAGGGAAGCCTGAGATTAGAAAGTTCTGTTCTTGTACAGCTGTAAATTTGTTAAATCCAAGTTAGTTCATATTTTTCTAACTTGAAACTGTTGAGTCACATCTTTCAAGCAGGGAGGAGGGTCATCTTGTTCCCAGAGATGAGTTGCTGATGCTATCAACCTTCAGCAATACAGGCAAATTTGCACTAGTTACAACATCCCAGATCAAGGGCTAAAGCTTTCACATGATGTGTCTTATACACCAGGAAGTCTAGGATTAAAAAATTGCATGGAGTGGATGAGGCAAAAAAAAAAAAAAAAAGGACTGTCATGCTTATCTATCTCTAACCCTTTTCAAAAGGGCAGATCAACTTTGACTAAGGCAAATAAGCAAGAAATTTCAAATGTGGTCTTTTTGACCACTGCTACTGAAAATAATCAGAGCAAACAATTAGTTCTGGACTTCCATGTCTCACTTAATCTAAGAGCCAATATGAAGATGGTTGTGAGTACCCTGGAGGTTAAATCTAATTTACTCTACTTTGTTCTACATTTCTGCAGCCTGTGCCCAGCCACATGCTGACATGGGTAGACTGCTGTTCCTACACTTCAGCTGAGGACATCTAAAGCATTCTAGACTTTATTACACACTAATATCATGGCACTGTAGCAAGCTTCATTCCCCTTTCTCCATCCCCTCTTTATACCCCAGACATCTTGTTAGTTCAGCAACTGCTTAATGGCAAAGACAGGATCTCTTGGGTGAAAGTCATTTATATTCACAGGGGGACCAAAAATCCTCTAACAGGTGACATGGGGTTCTTTGCACCTCAATTTGTACAGGTACAACTCCTCTCACCAAGCACAGCAATAAGAAGATGCAATGGGTAGGAGACTGCAACTAAGACAGAATTCATGGTTGCTTTTGACCAGGAAAAAAACCCTGAAATTTCATCCATGGGGGACACTGCATTTGGTAATCTGTGTTAGCACAGTTTCAGGGTAGGTTTGCAAAACATGTTGAAATGTTTCTATCTATAGTGTAACCAGTTTTTTTAATAACATTGCTTTAAATCAGAAAGACACGCTTCTGCATCCTAATTTTTATTGTCAGTTTCACTTACATGCATAAAACAAAAATGGCTCCAAAGCCCAATGAAAACATATATGAAATTTCCCTATGAAGGTCATCATGCAATGAAAAAGGTTATAAATGACACAGTCCATCAACATTTAAAGCCTGCAAATAAGAACAATTAAGAACAACTACAAAACGGAAGTTAAACAAAAATCACAGGGAAAGGAATCACACCTTCAATTGATTTAAAAGGGCAGTAGAAACCCTGGCATGCGATTTACTGGCAGAAACTAAACACTCTAGTGTGGGCTAGTTGTAAAGAAAAAATACTGTCTTTTTTTTTTTCAGTTTGAAGTCTAGCACACAGATTCTAAGAAAGTACAGGTTCACCTAAAGTGCAAGTTTCTTTTGATGTTAAAGGGAAAAAAATTAACCTCCTCCATATCTTCTATATTTAAAAGTTCATTAATGAAAGGCTAAATGTTGAATTTACTGGGATGGCTCTGTTTTTTGTCATTTTTGCATAGTTAACAAGATCATAATTCAAATAGGTCACACGTTGTAAATATCCTCACTATATTGTTTTCCTTTCCTCTATAATTAGACCACCTTTTGTTACCAAGAATCCTATAAACTGTTTAACTGTGAATGGTTGTAAACTGCTCGTATTAAAAATTAGGCATCTCCTCCTTCCAACTTTGTACAATGGGAACTGGATCCAAAAAAACCTGCCAAGTACGGCACATAAAATCAACATTACATCTCCAACACCTCTTTCTGCAGGGGTTTGACCCACATTACATCATCTGCACACTTTATACAGCTTCTGTCTTTTTCTCCATCCACACAAATCACTCTTGCCTAACCATCTACCAACAAAGGGAGATATACAAACTCACTGACAGCAGAACAGATTCAAGCAGTCCAGCTGCTGTTGAAAATAAAATTACTCCATCTTCACGAGAGCTGCAGGAAGGGCTGCACAGCAGCTATTCTAGCAGCTTCTTGAAGGCAAATGCAAATGGTGCCTAAGTCCTGCTTGCTTGCTCAGGCCAGCACACAGCAGTACCTAGGGATCCGAAGTGAAAACATAAGGTTTCCCAAGAGCCAAAACATCTCTATGTTGCTCTGCTTCTCATTCTGCCTTTTTTTTCATATTTATTTTTTTATTAAGGTGCTTTCTGTAAACTCTGACTAGACACAAAGGAAATCCTATGGGGAATTATGGCCCCAATCCTGAATGAACTGGGTCACTGCGACCCCTGACAGGTATTTCCATGGTTTTATTCAGTGTGTTTCCTTCCTAAGCTTTTGCCATTCCTCTATTCCTTGAAATCAAACAGCAGCAGCAGCAGCATTCCATGTTCTTTTGTATTACAAGTTAAACTGCATATTTATTGGAATGATATGGTCATGAGATTTAAGTAGAATTATTTTAGTGCATGGGTATTAGAACATAATGAACTGGCAAGGTTCACTGAAGCCATTAGTGGGATTAATGGATCCTATCAACGGATTTTTGAACAGGCTCATTATGAAGGTTACAGCCCTCTTAAATACACAGATTTTATGGAAAGGATAGTTTGAACTGCTTAACCAAGGACTGCATAATCTGAACTGTTTTCTACAGCATCAGTGCTTTAATCAATAAGGTAAGGCAAAATATTCATAAGAATTCTCAGAAACCTGCCATGTTTATTCTCAAGCTAAATGGACCAAAATCGGGAATATACATAAATTGTTTTAGGAAACAGAGCACTTCCGGTTTATTTTTTTTCCTACCTCATCTGAAAAGAAAAGAGAAAGGGAAAACAGGAAAAAAAACAGAAAGAATCATTCCCTAAAGAATTTTCCCAAGTTTAAACATTCCTTTGTTGTTTTTTAATTTATTTTTTTTCTTTTGACAACTACTAGTGTTTGACATACTCTGCATAAATTCTGATGCTGTAAGTATTTTTCAATAGCACATAGTTGAACGCTCATCCACTATTCACTCATAGTTTAAAAAAAAACACATTTTTGCCTGAAAAGGTGAATTTGGAATTGGCAAAGCATAGCCACTATATTCCGCAGAAAAACACACTTGCAGAAGCAATTGGAGCTCTCTCACATTTCAGGTCATTTGGTCAGAGAAAGAGATCACGGATTTCCATAACTCTGAGGAAGAGCTGCAGACTTGAGTCTGTTTTTCTTCCTGGTGGCACTGATAGTGCTGCAGTTGAGGCAGCTATAAAGGAAAGCAAAGACAGAGATGATTGTACAGTGGAAGACAGATCTAAATTCCTATAGTTAGGCAAGGGGGAAACCAACCAAAACCACCAACACGAAGGATTTAATTCAGATGAAACAGTAATTTTATTTGGAAGTAGAATGTAATACAAAGGAAAATAGTATTAATAGGTTAAAAAAAGATGCTGAATCCTTGAGGGGATTATAGTCTCAAATAAGTACTACAGAAAAAGGTGGCATAATTTTTCAGTAAGTACATCTATGCCTTGTTAATTTGCCACAACAGAAAGCACAGAGGAAAAAGCTATGGAGATTTGCATTGCAGTTCATGGGCTGCTTCCCAGCACATTCCACTGAAGGGGTCAAGCAGCTCCTGTGACCGTCATGGGTGCAGATACCAGACTACATCCCCTACTAACAAAACTAACAAAGGTATTTTAAAAAGGTGCCAAACTGTTGCCTTCCATGCCATCCAAAAACAACTGTGAAGCTCAGTCCAACATTCATTTGTATACTTCAAAGAATATTTTTTAAGCATTTAATTATCTAACAAAAATTCTGAGAGATTTCCCTCTTCCTATTCTCTACCATATTTCAGTTTAAAAAAAAAAGAGAGAAAAAAGGTCCTATAAAAATAAAATTGTATTTTATACACTACTATCACTACAAGAACTAAAAGAAAACTAAGTACCTCTATTGCAAACTACTTTCCACTTGCAATAAAATTGTCAGTTTTCTCCTTTTAGCCCTTGTTAAAAGATCAGAGGGAATGGTGACATACAAGATTTGGCAGGCACTCAAGGAAGAGCAGGTATCCCATCAGACATCTCTTGTTCTGAAACACTAAACATCAAGTAAAAATTAATCTTGGCCTGATAACAAACCTCAATAGTAACCTATGTTAACTGAGGGGCTATTCTAGTGAGGAACATTCCTACTGATGTGACAGCTGATTCCAAATCGCTTCTCTTTACTCTGATTGGTGTATCAATGCCTCAAAATAGACTCTGCAACTGCAGTGGAACAGAAGAACTAAATTAATTCTCAGTATATATAAACCAGAGTATTATAAAAATATCAGAACATTAGTCTTTTTAGACGTTTGGGTCTTCTACCATGCATAAAATACAACCCAAACATGTGAAGTATCACCTGTAGTATATTCAGAGTATGTAATTAGTATATGCTGTGACTTGAAGGTAAATACATTAATTTAACTTCTAATTCCATTTTTTCCACCTGAAGCAGTGGAGACTTTGTTTTGAAAGACTAGAAGAACAATTGTTAGTCAGGAAATGCTCAGCAATATGGACATTAAGCAAACAGACATGATGGAGTTACTGAAACAATTAAAAAACCTGTCAGTAATTATAATTTGCAAACCCTGCCCAAATTTAGAACAGATACTATGTGTTCTTAATTAAGTTATACTGTGAAGAGCAAGAAACTTTATTATGCTAAATACCTACAAGCACAACAGTGAGCTTTATACTGTGAAGTATTGTCTCTGGTTCCAGATCTAATTATCCTTCAAAGCATTAAGGAGAGAGAATCCAAACAGCCACCCCACAGGGTTCAGTTTAAAATAGCATCATGCATCTAAAAGAGGTGTTCTATGAGGAGGGAATATGCTGCTTCTTGTGAGTAAGAGAATTATCCCAAGGCATGCATGATTTATTTATTTTGGGCAAAACTCACCCTAAATCACAAGTGTAGACATGTTTAATTCTTCCCTTCTTTCCACTTAGATGTTGCATACTAGAAAGCTACAAAGCATACCTAAGAAACTTAGGTTAATATGGGGTCCCACACCCTACCCCACTAGCACTAGGTATTACAGTCTACAGACTTAAAATAGCCGTTAATTAACTATAGTTTGAAAGTGGATTGTCTAAGGATTCATGTCAGGGGTCACTGTTTTTAGCTCTTGCAACAGCTAATGAAGAAGGGCATGGGATATTCTGTCTTGAAAAAACATCACCACTCCAATCACTCTAGCCCCTAACAGGGGACAGATTTGCTTGGTATTTCAAATATTACAGCTATCCATATATTGACAGTACCCAGGAGAGGGCAGGAAGGGAGGGAATTTCCTACTAGGACTAGAGTGCAGAAAGCTAGGAGCAGTTGCACTGCATTTACAGACACAGTCAAACGGAGAAGGAATTTGAAATATTTGGCAGTCTCTGCTCAAGAGAGAAATGAGAGAAGAAAAGTAGTATTTTGCAAGGCTCAGGTGCAGCTGCAACATACAAAGAAGAAACCTTCAAGAACTCATTTTGTACTTACCTTGTTAAACTTAAAATTAAAGGTAATATTTCAAGTAAATATTTATGTTACAGAGAAACATCAGAAGTACTAAAGATTACAACAAGTACTGCAAGTTTGAACATTAGGGATCTAGTGTACACAAAAATTAGAATTGGTTTAGACATGTTACACAAGAAGTTGCTGTAATATTTCAAAAACAAGTGAAATAGCAAAACAAAAAAACAATGTAGATACTACAAAGGTCTTTTTAATCACTGCAGTTGTAAACAGTACTAAAATAATGTGATGAAATTACTAAGGTCATAAAACACTATCACCTGCCCATTTATCTCTGCTAATGGAAATGAAAATACCCTGGGGGGGACAATTTGGAAATATTAATGCAAAAATGGTTGCAAATGCTGCTGAATTTTGGCTATCATGGAAACAGAATGAGAGGAGAAAACTCTTCCTCTCAAGATAGCACAAGTGGAAAGCAATTAATAATTAAAATAGTAATAGGATTAAGTCTGGGTGGTGTATGAAATAGCAGGCACGGAACAAACACACACAAACAGAGAAAAAATACCAAAAGTATCTTCACCAAATAATGCCAAGGAAAATTTGAATAATTATTTGTGCATGCTTTTTAGCTACTTAAAGTATATTTACTTCTAGCTGGCTGGCTATATATAAAAAAACATTTGCTTGTCTATCAGCTAGCAGGAAAAAAAAGGAAAAAAAATAATCCATTAATTCATTTATACATTCTATACATGCAATTTTAGACTATCTATCTAAAAAACCATTTTTTAAAAATCAGGAAAAATACATCTGGAATTTCAACTATGCAAACAGTTTCTAAAGATTTAAGAACAAAATTTGGGCAACACTCATTTCTGCTATTAATTTTGTGTGAACAACCAAAGACAGATTTTACAGCAGCCTAACTTAGTTGCATACAAATTCAGATCACAGCTTTTTTTCAGTGCCACTTGTTAAAGTACGTTTAATTTATTTTCAGTAAATGAGCACCTTTTTTTAATGGCTGTTACATTACCCCAGCATTTACACTACCAAGCATTGTTGAGAGACAAAATACCGAACACTAAGTAAGAAATACCTGTTACAGAAGGATGGCCTTGAAATTCAATTTGCATGTTTTTGAAAACATTACTGGTCTCTACGAGATTTCACCAGTAAGTCCACTATCACTACCAGCTCATGTGTTCAGTGTCTAAAATTTAGTCTTTAGCACGGTGATTTAGTCAGGAAAAGAAAAAAAATCATAAACAAAAGCTCACTTCTCTGCAGTCAAGAAGCAATATAAAAAATTTACATTTTAACAGTATTTTAAATGGATGAACAGTAAAAAGCCAAGACCTCCTCTTCATCTTCTACCTTCTTTAGCTTTTTGTGATCTTTCTGAAGGTCTTATGCAAAATAAAACCCCCACACCTACAATCCTCTGTCCCTTTTCCTCAAGCATAAACAAGATTGTCAAGTGGAGCTACCTCGACCTATTCTTCCTTCATCCACTTCTTTTGTCCTGGTTAAGACCAATTAACTTCTTCTGCACAAAATAACTGGCATATTGGTGTTTCTCAGATCAATCCTGGATCCATATTTCGGTTAGGTAGCGCATCAATAATCAGGGTGCTCATTTTGTCAGAGCAGGGTCAAGCCAAAATTTACCCACTTTATCCTTGGCCAAAAAACTTGGCCAAAAAAAAGAGCACTGTACATTTATTTCTCCCTTTACTCATGTTTCTCTGGTGGGTTCAGATGAAACTGTATGGTCTCTTGCTTCTCACAGCCCACTTGGTCAGCTTTTTTTTCCCCTTTGTAGTCAGTATACAGTTTGGAATAAAATGTTACAGTTTTTGCTACCTACTTGTCCATACACATACATGAAAGTTCACACTTCTGTATGTGTTAATATGATCAAAATACACCGGAGTTAAAATGTACAAAAAGCTTTAACTGTTTGGTTTTTGGTTGTTTTGTTGTTGTTGTGGTTTGTTGTTTTTTTTTTGAGAGCTGTGTAAGTCAAGTATCATTTCGGTTAGAGTGATTCTTAGAGGAAAAATGAATGGGAACTGCATGTGTTTGTCACTTCAAGGAAAAAAAAAATCATCCTAAATAGAACACATTCTCAAGATTCTCCTCCCCCACAATATCTAGCCATCTAATCTCTGCTCTCCAATCCTAAATCCCACTGCAACAGGATAGATGTCTCTAATTGTTTAGGAGGCGGTATGCACATGTATTTTGTAGTACTTTGCATGTTACCGAGATAAATCCAGCAATTTAGAGCTGCAGTGTAGGCTTTCCTTCAAGGGTTGGATTTCTGTTAAGTCCTTATCTGCATATAGATGTTTATTTATGATCTTATTACTTGCGAAATTGTGACTAGTACTTCTCAAATATTCCTTAGGGTTTTATTTGTGCGAGTTAAAAGGCAAGAATAAAAGCAGTATTTTAAACAGCCTGTGCTGAATTTTTATGCCTACTATGAATTGCTCTCAAAGAAGTGCCCCAAAAGCAATCAGGAAAAGAACATTCATTTGAGGTGTAAAACCACATCTCGAGAAAAAGCAGCCTCCCCGACCTCAAGTCGTTCATCCCACGGTCCCCATCAAATAGCATGGCAGCTTCCCCCATCATAATATATGGACAGGAGACTTCAAAGCAATGTCACACCTTTAAAATTATAGTTAAAAGGCAAAAGAGGATTCCTTAGAAGGAACAGTGCTTTCAGTAGTACTTATCAGAGAGAACAACAGATTCAGATGCTGCGGTACAATGCTGGCAATGTTTAAGTGCTAACCAGCTGCCAAATACCAAAACCAACTAACACCTGCACACATCCACACATGATCTAATGGAAAATTCTAAGCAACCCTATCATTTCACCTGAATAAAATACACCTTCTTAAAAGAAGCAGAAACCTCCCATCCATAGCCATCGTTGTATCTTTCTTCTTATCTGAAGAAGTGAAAGTGGATGGATGAAACCAAGGAAGAAGCCAGTTATTCCAAAGGGGACAAAGCCAGCCGGTATACATATTGTTACTGTTTAAATATTAACAGAAAAATGGCCTTCACAGTCCAAATGAGACATGATGTGGTGAAGTAACAATCAAGCAGTTCAACAGGAGCTTATTAGCGAAGGGAAGTGCAATATTCAGGATGCTGTAATCACTCAACAGAAGAAAACCCAAGCACCTAATGACCTTCTGTTTATCCTCGCAGGAGTACTTTTCAAATTAATATGTAAATTAATACTATGACAGCAAGTATCCATCTTTTTAGAGAAGATATCACAATTGAAAAACATCTTCTGCTTTTCCGTCAAAGAACTTTCTCCCCAAGTAAAAGCTACCAATAAGTTCTGCAAGAGATAACAGTACTTATTCCTTTTCCTATTTTCATTTCATTATTTGCTAGTAAAATTTACCAAAAAAACTCACAAAGGGCAAACTGTACTTTGCACCAATTGGAATATTCACTTAGACATCACATACCAATGCTCTCCCACAAAACCACACGTCCACACAGGTTTGTGAAAGACCTTATCCATACTTATCTCCATACTATCTATTTTTGGAGTTACACCAATATGCATGTTTTTTATTGCCTTGAAGGTTATCTCTCCTTCTGAATTTCTTTCAAGTGTATTATCACTTAAGTTCATCTTGGCAAGCCTGCCACTTCCTGGTATTTTGAAGTAACTTTGGAGTTTGAAGACTCTGAAGTTGAGAGATTTTGATAACAACCAACAAAAGAGCATGACTTTAATTAACATCTCTCTTTTTGTAACTGGAGTAAACTTCGTTATGAAAAATGTATTTCCTTGCACTCTTAATTTTCAAACTGGTTTCACAGCAGTTTTAACAAAATTAATGCCTCAAACTTTTTGAGTAACATCTCTATAATGTTTCAGACAGTACCTTTCTGCAGAAAAGCTATTATTTGATATTATTACCTGATTTCCTCTTTAAATGCTAAAAAGAGCTGCCAAGAAAAACATTTTCCACAAAGTCTTTGATTTGTCTCAGCTATCAAATATTGTTTCCAGTGAGGCATCCTCTAAACTACCACTTACTCAAAATCCATCTGATCCTGCCCAGTTTAGTGACAGTAGTGTTAATTCTCCACTAGCATGGAATGTGACAAGAAAGTAAATGAAAAATACACCAACTCATGTTCTTGCTAATAGTCTCCCTATGAATTTATACGCTGGGTGAAAAGCAAAACATTATACACCTAAGCTTATGCAACTTTAAGCTCTATTATTTTAATTGGTTTATTAATTGATCCTGCTTAATGATACCTTGCTTAAGTCAGGAGAACCTTAAACTGTTAGCAGGGAAAGGACATGATTCTACAGTTTAAATTATTTTGATTCAAGCCTCAGAGTTTCAAGAGGTTGAAAATCTCTGAGTCTTGAATTTGTATAGTTTAAAGAGGTTTCTGAAGAGGTTATTTCAGAAATCCAGGAACTGAAACTCATTCCATGTTCAAGCAGCTACTATGGAGGCAGTGGGGAAAAAAAACACAGCACAGAAATTCATCCTTTATGCATACCACCAGCTGCCTCCAGTGTGCAATGACACAGCCTATACCCAGGCTTGCTGAATGCAGTGACTGGCTTCATTTGTTTCTGTTGTGCATGGTGTATCATAGCTGAAGGAGGTTATTCTAATTTTCAAGATGCCAAATTAAGCCTATGGGCATTCTGTTCCACTTAACTTGCACTGATGAATGAAGTAAACTCCTTGTATATCCAGCCAACAAGCAGAAAGGCTTCTAGTGTGATCTCACATAATCATATTCTTAAATACTACTATAGCTGTATTCTGCATCTAGGTGCCACATATATGTAGATAGGTGTAAAAAGCTGATTATCTTTCAACTACACACATTTGTGTGTGTGTAGACATGTACAGACAAGATGTATTTACACACATGTGCACACATATTCATTCGTAGGTAAATGACCACTTCATAAGCCTCATGTTTTCAGGACACCATTAATAGAATTACAAGAACTCAGACAGCACTTTAGGCATGAGGACATCACGTTCCCATGGCACAGGCAGCTGAACGAAGGGACTAATGTAAATGTGAAACCTTAGAAAATACAGACTGGGTATTTCTGTCTTTAGTATTTCAGTAGCTTCCAACTTTTGTAGAGATATCATAAAACTGAACTTGCAGTTCAAACATTGTATAGGAATGTGTGTGGAGGAAAGCCAACACATTAGATATTACAGCTTCAGAGATGTAGCTTACAATAGTATTAAGAAGGGCTTGTGCATTTCATCAAGGTCTGGCTGCCCTGCAAATGCTAAATCACTAAGTGCTTGTGCTTCTGCAGATGGTTAAGTCAAGCTACACAACAGCAGGAGCACAGAATTACCTAGCACTGTTGTGCATAAAGCATAAGGTGCAGTCAGATTTTCTGCTACTGCAGAAAAGCCAATGTTAAATGTTACATAAATCTATTCCCTATATATGCTCCATAAAATATAGCTACTGCTTAGACTGTATTAACTGCTGTCAAGCTGAGCAAAGGGATTAAAGAGAGGACAGTCAACCATTTCACACGCAGGCATGCGTGTCGGACAGGAACCATCCCTAGTATGAGAGTAAAACCCTGTACCAGCATTCATCATCTTCTGACTGATACTAGGCAAACAACTACTGTAAGCCATAGATCATACTGAGCAGGAAGGGACTTTCTGCTTTCCTATCTTAACTTGCTAAAAGGCACAAAGGGCTGCTTCCTCTGACACCCTCCTCCTTTCTGCCACATCCCATCTCAGCATCAGACAAGCAGCAGTTTGGCAACCACCTCTCTGCTATACCGTTTCTGCTGAGAGCTATGACAGCAAAATCTGAGTTTATTTCTCTGCAGAGCTCCAACACTTTATTTGATTTTTAGTGGAGAAGAATCGATAACTTGACTTGTAAAAGCTATTTCTACTTCTCTGTTGCTTCCAAATACTTCTGCAATTCTTTCCTTCTTTTTGTGCCCCCCTGCACTGCAAATATTCTAATTCACAGTGACAGCACTTAGGACTGATTAAAGTGTTTGCAAGCGAAAACAAGAATATGCTCAAATGGCAGATAGCTTGCAAGGACAGATCTGCAACAGAGAAGGAAAATAATTTATGAGCAGAAACTGCTTTACATTTGCTGTAAAATCATTACCTTCACCACCCTTAGTGCACCAGGAAAGCAAATAATTGTATTACAGATGGGACATAGCTCTTGCATATTTAGAATACTCAGCAATTACCGGAGTGAAGGAAGCAAAGTCAAATGCAAGATGTCATTTTATTCTTCTGAAACTGATTTAATATAACACTTCTCTAAAATTAATTCAGTTATTTAATTTTTGTTTAAATTATATTAGTCTTGAAAAAAATATCTGACTCCTACACTTTAAAAAAATTAATTGCTTTAGGGGGTTGTAATGAAATTTTAATAAATATTTTCTTTTTTTCTTTTATTTTTAATGATAGATTGATAGGACTTTTTCCATGTAGGCACTGCACCTGTGGGCAGTGTGCTGGCTTCAACAGTTCTCCAGTTACTACAGTCCCCTGTTAGGCACTGTGTCAGACAATGCCTTATCCAGAAGAACTAAAAATTGTCTTGGTTTCAAAACAATCCTGCGGTACAGCATGATACATGGTTCTTGAAAGGACAAGCTCTCTGCAATGAAAAGCAAACAAGCTAGGCTTCATGACCTCCAGTGTGGCTCAAAACTTCCCACTAACTCATCTCCTGTGGCAGAAGAAATTTTGACTGCAATGAAAGCCTGAATGAATGAACACCAGAGGATCAGAATGAAGAAGAACACTGCTTGGGAAGAGTCTTCTTTGATATTTAAAACAGCATTAACTCCTACCTTTGCTTACAGCACTCATCACCTCTCCATCACACCAGATGACAAAATAAGGTAACAGTTCACTGCACAGCATTTCCATCACTTGAGGGCATAAAAGGAGTCTTTCTCCAGAAAATTTAATACACACACTGCCTCTCTGGCATCTTCATCTCACTGGCAAACTTGGTTACAAACGGCCAAAAGATGACACTAAAAAAAGATGAGAGGGGACCTCAGGCGGTTAATTAGTCCACTTGTGTGCCAAAAGGGTAGCATTTGCTTGAATAACCTCCAGAAATGGGGATACCAGTCTCAAACTATTTCCATTACACCCGAATCTTGCAAATTCAGGTGGTCACTTTTTGTCCAAATACGCTTTTGGTAGGGTCAAAAGGGCACAAATTTCTCCCTGATTCTTGCACAAAGCATCAGGTCTGACCCACTGAGAGCTCTTCTGGGAGCTGGAACTAAGCTTGGCTGGTCCAAATCTTTTGCTGACTCAAAACTGTTTGCCATTTCAGCTCTGGCCTTCCCAGCATCACTAAACAACAGTGAAACACAGACTCTGTGCTGTATTTCAGGTCGAGGGGGAAAGGCCAGATACCACAGAAAGGGTCAAGAAGTATACACCAGCAGCAGAAAAGATGGCAGTAGGAGCTAACAGCAGAGAGGAGTTTATTGATTTGCTTCCTGTACTAACTCACACAGCCTGTGGCATTGCAAATGAAAGCACAGAACGAGCATTAGAACCAAGCTCTAAAGTCTGCTTGGAGCCAGTTCCTTTCTAGTTTGACGCTCCTCTTACAGTGCTCATCTACACTGCAACATGCTCACAAGAAGCTGTGTGGAAGGGCTTAGCATAGACAAGGGAGACAAGGGAGCGAAAAAGGGATGCTCCCTGTGGAGAAGAAGCAGACATTAGCCAAGAACAACCAACCACAGTTGGTTGTTACTGCCTCTGTTATTCAATTATTTGCCCCAGTATTTTCTGAGGAACCAAAATTAAGATAGCCAGTCTGTAATTCCTTCTTTCAGCCTTTTATAAGGCAGGCAGTAAACTGGGCTTTTTTCTAGTTTCCATAGGCATAGCTAAAAATTCCTGAAATTGATGACTGTTACTTACAAAGCACCAAGCACCTTCCTTTCCAACTGATAACATAAAGAACCAAGCCTTGGAAATGTCTTTATGCAGTAAGTTACGAGCACAATTAAAGAAATTTCATACAAGCAATCATAATAAAAATTTGTGATTGTTTTACTATGTAAGACACTAATGCCATCCATGTAACCAAAGATACAACACTATTTGGTACCAAATCCCACACAAACTTAAGTTCACTTTCTACTCCCTTCCTGATCTTCATTTGAATAACTGGAATTTACCTGAGGAGCCAGACTAGACAGTTACCTTTTTGTTCTTTTGGGTAGATATGGAAAGTCAGACTATGCAAAATACCATCCCATCCACCTCAAAACCTAGCCAATGAAAAAACATATATCCCTAATATACAGAATTTACCAAAAAACTCTTTTCATTATCTACTTTTGTTACCTACTTTGCAACCTAGTGAGGCTCAACAGCCATTGGAGCCACAACTTTACCAACAAAGGAAAAGCAGGGAAATAAATGAAACATCCAGCTGAGGAATATTCCTCAGGGAAGCATTAATTCCAGAGAAGTCAACCCTAATACTGAGCAATGGAGGAAGCAACAAGCAAACTTGAAAATCCCAATTAAACAAAGGAGAAGGGGGAAAAAAAAAAAAAAAAAAAAAAGCACCAAGTTTTCCAACCCTTTGCTTTTCCTATCAGTTAGTCACATCCAGTTTTGAAATTAACTTGAGCTTCAGTAAAAGTAGCACCTTATTGTATTACTGCCTGCTTTCTAGGGTTTTCCTACATATTTAATGCATTCTGATCTGTAATGATGCTCCCTTTTCTTTCACCAACAAAATCTGGAATACCTAGTGATGAACTGCTTATGAATTTACCTAATCTAGGGTTTACGTAAAGGCATAGGCACTTTTGACATTTAAAAAAATGCATTTTAAGCCTTAATTTTACAATAAATGCTTTGAACCCTGAGTATTCACAATGCCATAAAGACAAAGCTAACAGATAAAATAACAGTGAGTTGGTAAGGAATGGGAGTGTATCTCCTAGCATAAAAAAAAACAACAAATGAAAACTCAAAAAACCCAGCTTCACATAACATGTGGGAATGACAGATCCGTTCCAACTAAAAAGACAAAGTTGACTTGCTTAAAGTACATGTTTAGGATCCTAGACTTGGCTTAACTCAGACAGCTTTGATTGGATGGGGTCCCTCAAGAGTATTAAAACAGCTCTAATTGCATTCTTCAAGCCAGCTGAAGGCTGACAGCTTCCGCTCTCCCGCTCGCTATCAGGGCACATCAAGGACTTCTGTTATGAGAGGAGCACCTGGTCCAAATTTATTTCAACGGCCCAGAGCAAAATGGGAA
Organism: Apus apus; assembly: GCF_020740795.1. Classification (NCBI taxonomy): domain Eukaryota; kingdom Metazoa; phylum Chordata; class Aves; order Apodiformes; family Apodidae; genus Apus; species Apus apus. The sequence continues at coordinate 35,272,424 of NC_067283.1, forward strand.
GGTGCTTAATGTTCAGCCACTATGGTGACATTTTTACGATACATCCAAAGTTCAGAAACAAACAAATGAAGGATTCGAAAGGCGCACGAACAGAAACAGTGACAATAAAAATTCAACATTAATATATCAATTTTAAAACATATACCACCCATATTCTCGAGGGCAAGGCCAAAAGTTCAAGGCAGAGAAAAAAGAAATCTATGTAGCTTGCTTGAAAGAAAAAAGGGAGTCTCTATAACTTTCTGATAGAAATGCTTAGCTTTAACTAAAAATGATGTATTTAATTTAATTCTATGTTAGATGACTACTAGTAATACCAAGCATTCCACCCAAAAGTAGTGGCATATTTCAGCTTTAGCAGAATATTAAGTGAAATTTTGCTGAAATTAAGCTGAAAATTTGTCTATTTTTTATGTTAACTTGTCTGGCTTGTCCCCCCCATCCCCGATGTTAAAAATGAAATGAACTAGGGGGTAGGGGAGGATGCACACAGGCTAATATTATAAAATTTTCAGTAAAGTAGTGAGAGATGAGTGAACAATTATTGAGAAATCTGCTCTAGTGTTAAAGAGGATTTAATAATGTATTTTTCAAAGGATTGAGAAACCTTTGCTATTTTTAATTGAACCTTTGTGAACATGACACTATTGTTCAAGTCAAAATTAGGCCAAGTTGATTTTTGCAGCAACAACTAAATTAAAATTACAGTAACTATGTAAATTTATAGATTTCTCATGTACAAAATGATAGTATACAGTGCACTAAACTTTTTTTTTTTAATTTAGAAATTGAAACACTGAAATTGCTTCATAGTAATCAATGCATATCCACACAGTCAAGCAAAGACTACAGAAAAACTCAGAACTACACAACAACATAAGAAGTCTTCATAAATAATGGCGTTTAGGAACAGTTTAAAATGTGTGTTTCAAACAAAGGAAACAAATTATTTTACATTAAGCAATTCTGGACTATTTAATTCAAAGATCCATGTGCTATGCCTTGGAAATTTCTATTTAGGCATCAGAATATATTGAAAAAGAGAAAGTACATTTTTTAATCAGTATACTGGCTTTTGTACTGCAGCAGAAAGCATCTATTTCCTCCTACTTGGCAATTACTGGCTTACTTTCCAATCAGTATGTATGGCCAGATTTGCTGCCTCATATGAAGTTATTAGCAAGGCACACATGTGGTATTTTTCTTTACCAAATAGATAAAAGTGTAATTTACTAACTGACTGAGACAGTCTGCAGTACAATCTAAACTACTAAAAAAAGACCTCATTAAAGAAGGACTGAAATACATAACTTTACAAGTAAAAATACACCATCTTTAAAAATGCCTCCCAAGTAACTTATGGAATAGTCAATACTGCATTTTCTATTAAACTGCAGCTCTGCCTTCTCATGCAATCTCCCCTCTGTTCTGCATGGTGAGTTAGAGAACAATGCCCAAGCACGGATTTTCTTGATGGCATCTGCTGATACCAACCATTAGCACTGTCATAACTCTGTTGCTTGATCAGCAGCATACTTCTCATAAATATTTTCCTTCTGCATGCTTTCTTTTAACCTGGACAAGTTGCCTTAAGGTCTTTTTCACAAACAGCCTGACTTTAGGAAACATCATGTTTCCATATTTCACCTACCTTCACACTTACCTTGACATTTTTCAGACAGAATTTTTTTGTGTAATAACAAGTGCCTGCTTTTCACTACACAAGTAAGGATTGTTATTAAGAAGTGCCGTTTAACAGCATTTAAAGATCTTTAAATCCAAGTCCCAACCCCAATTTTCCCCCAAAGCCTCTAATTAAATACACAGTTTTAAAAATAATAATAAAAAAAGAATAAAAAAAATCTCCTGAGGAAAGATGTGTAAGGGGAAATAGATGGACAGTGGAAGAAAGAGTTAAAAAAACCTGCAGTACAGCTCAAAATGAGCTATAAAAGTTCCATAATGAACGTTCTAGTCCTGAACTATCTCTAAGGCGCATTCACTTATATTTCTTCATGCTGCCATCTCTCTCTGCAAGTATAACAAGAAAGTTAAAATGTAATTTTACATGTAGGTATATCACCTCAAATTAGCAACATAAAATTACTGACATTTATTCTAAAGAAAGCCCTACTGGCTAGCGGTAAAATGCTGAACTAGCATCTGTCAGTACTGCTAATTGAGGTAAGGTTGGGAACTATAAAGTACTATTAAACGAGTAAAATAATACCAAATGGAAATGCTGAGAAGCTACACTACCCTTTTGACACTCTAAATTATTATCCCAATTAAAGTAGCTAGTATGTTTGACTCTTAAAAGTGCCATGAGCAGTAACACAATTCAGAATTGCAAGGAACATTCTTATGGGCCACAGTACCTGAATGAACACAGCAACCAATTCCCATAGTGTAATACCTGTATGTTTGATGTGTTTTTAGTGAAGTGCTCCATCTTCTGTATTTTTAAAAAGTGTGTCTTTTTTTTTTTTTCTATTAGAAAAAAGCATGAATGCCACATTTTCACCTCCATCTTCAGCAGTTCTACCTACTCCTCTTCAGTCAAGGTTTTAAGCAGATCTTTGGACCACAAGCTACTTGCAAGATTCTTGCCCTCATCTTTTGAATGACAACAAAATAAAAGCCAACACTGGACTGAAAGTAAAAACAATTACATCTAGAGGAATATTAACAAACTTCTCCAACTTAATTTTTTTTTCTTGTTTGGCATGTCTGCCCCTTTGACACCCCAGAGTAACAAAACCTGTAGAGCTTGCCTGTTCATTTGGGAATACATAACAAATTTTACTGTGGCATCTAGAAGTCTTCTAAATAAATTCAGTTTATCAAACAGACATTCCTTCTTCAGGTCAAACAGTAGGGAAAAAAATCAGACTATTTGGATCCTCATAGTCTGATCTATATGTATGATTTGCTACTAGCCACAGCTTTTAGAAAGTTCAGAGACTTAGAGAACAGCAGTAGCCATGGTACAAAATAAATGCAATATGAAGAACATCTGAAGATGAGAAAAACTGTATTTAATTTACTTATGTGTGACTAAATGTGGTAGGTTAATTTATCAGCAGCTACTTGCTCTTTGAGAAAAATGCTGAAATCTGATGGTAACACAGTCACAATAGTGTATCTGCTCTGCTTGAAAATATTAAGCTGTATCAGTTTAAAAGCAAACATTTATGGCCAGATCCTATGGGATTATTTTTGTACAGACTGCTTCCATGAGAAAAAAAAATGCAGTATACAATTCTGACTTGCTAAAAACTTTCATAATAGCAGCAGTTAACACAGAAAAAGTTCATGCCTTCCCCTTCACCCCCTCGATAAACTGAACAATTTCAACTGGTTTAACATTTGGACATACTAAAATGAAGCCAAATAGAGCATACTTTATAGCTGAGCCTGGAAATTATTTTCAGTTTATGAAGCTTATGTAGGTAATTCGCATAATCCTTAACCTCATGAACAACAACAAGGAGAAGTGCAAAGTCCTGCACCTGGGGAAGAGAAGTCATATGCACCAATATATGCTAGGGGCTACTCAGCTGGAAAGCAGCTGGGCAGAAAAGGATCTAAGGGTTCTGGTGGACACCAAGTTGAACATGAGCCAGCAATATGCCCTAGTGGCAAAGAAGGCAAATTATATCCTGGGCTGCACTAAAGTATTGCCAGCAGTGTTGAGTAGAGGTCCTTTCCCTCTACTCAGTACTGGTGAGGCCACACCTGGGGTCCTGCTGTTTAGTTGTGGGCTCCCCAGTACAACAGAGACATGGACATAATGGAGGGGAGCTAAAATGATGAGGGGACTGGAGCACCTCTCCTATGAGGAAAGGCTGAGAGAGGTGGGGCTGCTCAGCCTGGAATAAAAAATGGCTCAGGAGGGTTTAATCAGTCTGTACAAACAGCTGAAGGGAAGGTGCCAAGAGGATGGAGCCAGGCTCTTCTCAGTGGTGCCCAGAGACAGGACGAGAGGCAATGGGCACAAAAATGAAATACAGGAGGTTCTGTCTGAACAACAGGAAACCCTTTTTCACTGTGAGGGTGACCGAGCACTGGCAAAGGTTGCCCAGGAAGATTGTGGAGTCTCCATCTTTGCAGATACTAAATAGTCATCTGGACACAGCCCCGGGGCAGCCTGCTCTAGGTGATCCATTCTGAGCAGGTGGGTTGTTGGTCAAGATGACCTTCAGAGGTTCCTTCCAATCTCAACCATTCTGTGATTCTGTAAAATAAGCTTCAAAATTGCTGTGTATTTTACAGTCACCAAAGTATTTTCCATATTCTAAATGATCCATTTTTGTATGGGAAATGCACACATGTATGTACACACACACACTCTCACTCCTTTTAAAGGCGAGACAATCAGTATTTAATTCTTTTACCACCTCAAGAATTCCACATTTCAAGGCCTTAAAAAAAAAAAACCTAACTTGAAAAGTCACGGTGAACCTACTGCATATGGGCAGTTTTTGAGAGGGGAAAAGGACACAGTTATTCTTGAGTTAAGAATGTCAGAACAGTCCATCAAGCTAATGAAGAAGCTACCTGCTGTAAAAAAGTCCCTGATTTCACAAAAAAAATAATAAAGTACAGCCTCAAAAGCCACTGAAGTCCTCCCCTGTATTTTGTCAGCATTCAAGTGACATCCATACTTCAGAATTAACAGAAATGCACCAGTTAACTGGGGCATTAAAGTAACCTCCGCAGAGCTGGAGAGTTTGTAAAGTTCATTAGCACCCAGATTACCTTCCTACAGGCTCTTTGAGCCCCTCACAATCATCTGAAAGATCATTAGATTCTGACACATTGTTCTTCTATATCTAAATGACCTTTCAGATATGCTCTTCAGGTTCTCACTGTTAACACTGCATGCCAAATGTCACCAAAATTTTTTTGAAGTTAAGTGTCACCAGAAGACATTTTGACAGGCCATTTTGTTGCTAGATACAGCAACAGAATTATGTTACAATGGGGGTGAGGGACTGAAATAGAGAAAAAGCATCTGATCCCTAGTCAGGTACACCATTACCTCTGGTATCTTGCAGAGTTCTCAGTACACACACAGAGCCTTACAGAGGAAGAAGAAGCCACTACTCCAAGTAGCTAAGGCTCCTGGAATCCTCAATTTCATAGGGCATTTTGAAGAGATCAAGGTAGCTGCAGAAAATAAGTAGCGTGGGCTGCATTAGAGGGCAATTTCTCAGTCTTAAGCACCACCTAAGTTCCCAAACAGGGCCAGCTTTTCTCCAAGTGACCAGTTTCAACGAATGCAGACTGATATATCATTTTCCCAGACTTCACGGATACTTCGTCATACGACCACTGAGTAATGTCGTCTCTTCTAAGGAACAGGCTCAGCTTGAACCCCATCACATAAGCAAAAAACATGGCAAACACCACGTAGTGCTCCAAGATAGCTCACGCTGCCAGAATGAATATAACCAGGCCTTCCTGCAAGCCTAAGGTTCCTCTAAGTGCAGAGAAAGCAGATACACTAACACCTGAAGAGGATTAGGGAAGACAGGAGGAAGAGTCATGCAACCATTTTTATTGGAGAAAGGGAAAGATGCATTGCTGCATCTTTACCAATCTGAGTGTCCTCCTTTTGACTTGCTAGTCTTTCCTTTCCAAAGAACTTAATGGCAGTAAGATGCCCTAGTTCAAACAAACATCAGAAAAAGTCTGACATTTTCTGAATCAATCAGTACAAATGAAAGCCATGAGCAAACAAGCATCAAAAGACAGGAGTTCATACAGCTTTAACTTCAAAGGGACAACCAAGAACAATTTTCCATAAAGGAGTTCCTAGTAACTTCCAGAAAACTGAAATATTTTAAAGAATTATTCAGCAACTGGAAGAGTAGGAGACCTTGGATCAGAACAGTTTTCTAATGCATGTATGTCTTCCCTCTTAATTTGTTGTCTTTTCCTCTCTCAATTGTTGTCTTTTTATTGACATTACTGAGTGTACCGTGAGCACTCAGGGCCATGGGCTTACATAGCAGAAGAGGAAAAAGCTTCCCTGTCCTCAGGAGCATGACTGCACCTTCAAATGTGCTTCAGCGGCATTTGAAGACAGTTCATCTCACTGCAATCAACATTACAGAATGCCATCACACTAAAATAGTGTTAGAAAAAAATGGTATTCCAGAGAAGTCAGACTTCTCAGAGCCATACAATTCACAATATTAATTTGCTATTAGACAAAGAGCTTACCAATGGAATTTTAATGAACAGGTAATGAACAATCGTGACCAACCTGCTGGACAAGCAACATAAAACAATCTTTTTATGCAAACAAGCAAATGACAACCACATAGGACCTGCATGAAATTTCACATCACATACACAGTGAGCATATGAACCAGACAGGGGTGTGTATGTGCGTGTGTCTGCTCTACATGCTACCTGTCAAAGCAGACCGCCCACAGCTTCATCAGGAGGAGACTTTTAAATCCTTGTGAAAAGGCAGATGACAAAAGGAACTGAGAGGGTGGTACAAAGTAACTAGCTTATCCAAACAAATAGTTTCCACAGCTGTTAACTGGATTTCAAGTTCTTGAGGAAGCAGGATCAAATCTACAGATAAAAACTACATCTACTTAATGACTAGATATGTGGGAGCAAAGAAAGGCTGACATTTCCATAGCAACAGAGTTAATGGTGCACAGAAGTATTTAATTCCACATTTTCAATTAATTTTTCTGACTTTCAGTGTTTTTTTGGTTACAATGCAAAGCACTTTGGATATTCATTGGGGTTTGGGAATACCCAGATTTGAGTACTCTGAAGCAATAATGTAAGTCAGCAAAACCCGGTTTGACTTTATCTCATCTACAAGCTTTCCCCACCTAGAAAAATTCCCAGAAACATGAGCAGAACCTTCAATGTTGTTAGATGCTCTTTCCCAGGCCTTTATAAACCAAAGGCAATAAAACATGGTAGGCAAAACATTCTGAACATAGACAGCCTGTACAGTACTTACAGCAATCACCCTATGGAAGTCTTGTTATTGCTGCCTATTAAAAAAAGAAATCTAAAAACCAGAAAGTTAAAGCTTTGCTGCTGTGGAGTAAAGAATGGCCTTTTTATGGTGTGCTACTGCTGCCTTAAGGGGTAAATCCTGTTAAGGGTAAACCCCAGAAACAAAAAAGCCCAGCATCATTGTTGTATTAAACAGATCCCTCTTTTTGCTGATTTTATGGCACACATAGAGCCAAAAACCACCTTATCAGACCAAATGCTCAACTACTTACTATGGAGCCAATTAAAAAGGATTGTAAGATGACTTTTAAATTAAGGCTTTCAAGATATCCAACCAGCCAAGTAAACTGTGAGAGCCGGATGCCCGCCCTCCAAAGGTTCAGTGCTAGCGTCCCATCACCCTCTCCCTCTTCTTTCATAAATAAAAGTTATTCAAGATTCCAGGTTCCTTCTTTGATATACACAAGCTGCTTTTTGGGAGGACTGGTCATTCTATTTGCAGATAGGGCAGGGGTAGGGGGAGGAGGGAAGGAGAAAGAGGAGAGAATCAAAACCATGCAGCTTCAATTCATATTACAAAGGGAAAAACTGTAGGCTCCTAAAAATTATGGTCATGCTAAAAATTATATGCCAAAAACCCAACAGCAAACAAACTGGAGAGCTAATGTCAGTAAAAGAAATTAAGGTATCTGGGTGAGGTTACCTTGTATCTTTAGAACAATAAAAATACTAAGTTTGATTCTTTATCAAAAGCTGTGATATTTTAAAGCAGCAGGACTTTCAGTCAGGGAAACAACCCTCTTATATCAGACTCACTGAAATTCTTTTTAAAGGTATGTAGGTACTTAGAGGAAAAAAAATCTTTCAATGTATTTCTGCTCAGCTGTTTTTATCTTTAACTCATAAAAATGATAGCTAACTACACATCTTACTTTTGTTTTAACCAGCAATGGGAAAGAATGGGGGGAAAGAAGTAACGAAGTTTTCTGTTTCTCTTTTTCAGTATTTTTTGAAAAGCAGTTACATGCACTGTAAGAAAAGATTAATAAAACTTAAAGACACATTAACTAATTATATGGTAATGGACAACATTTACACTACTGCTACATACATTGCCACCAAGAAGATGTATCACACCTTGAAGTAGAATAATTATTTACCATATCACCAGGTTTGAATATGAAAACACCATTGTGGTATGTTACATTTACTGTTTTCAGTTTTCTTTAAAATCCAAACACTAGCTTTACAATGGATAAAAGCAAAAATAACTCCATACTACAAATACATATTTAAAAAAAACAAACAACAAATACATATTTACTAATGCATTAAAGACAATTAAAAAGCATTAAAAAATCTACTGTAATTTAAGAAAATTAACACCTTGCAGTGCTGTTTACCACCATACCTCTCTAGGTACGTTCTATTGCGTTAGACACAAGAAACACAAAACACTACTAAAGTAACACCTCTAGCAGGTAATAATAAACTATTTAGAAAAATTCTGTGTTTTTAAGGTAACACATTAGATCTTGTTTAAAATAAGCTTTTAAAAAATACGTCCTTTAAAAAATAAAAATCACACATGAGGTCAGTGATATTTTGCTATAAGTCTATATAGGTTTACTGAAGTTAACTTAGCCCAGGTGAGGATCACACCCAAATCCCTGTATTTAATAGAATATGTTTTTAATGCTTCTCCCCCTGACATTCACACTCCATTAGAGCAATTATATTTTATCTATAAATTGGTGTTTAGTGTTGGTTTATGTTGTGGATAAAAACATCAAGGTATTAACACTACAATATTTTTTTAAAAAAGTTATTGCACACATACCATGTTTTAAAAATATTTATGACAGAAGTATATACACATATGTATGTGGCTACACGTAGACACCCACACAGAGCCAAACTTCCACTAGGGAGCAAAAAGCAGCAACCTTTCATCTTAATACCAAAGTCACTTCTCAGCCACAGATACCACGTACAAATGAAAAAAACAGCAAGTCTGGGGTTTTTGCCTTTGTCCCACTGATTTTTTTTTTGTATATCTGTAACTTAAATTACTTGCTTACACTCTAGAAGCCTATAGTATAAATTTCATCCCAGAGTGAATTTTTATGATGGAGTTATAAACCCCTAAAGAAACAGGGTTTACAATGGAAGTGCTGACATAACTAACTATAGCAGCACTAGCAGTGCCTCTGTAATCAAGGCACATTATATTTATGAGGTAGGTAAAAGTCTGTAACCATCAATCACTAGAATCATATTGACAGATTCTAAGTTTGAGGTCCAACAGAATTAATGTATTCAGTTTCTCACACTGTCGATATGAAGGGGAGAATTTGCAGGCACTTTTATGGGCTTAGGCTTTGACATCTTTACAGAAATCAGTGAGGGGCTGTCTTGCTGAAACATTTCATTAATCTGCTGCTTCAGCATTTCCAGGTTTTGCACCAGCCTTTTGCAAAATGCTAGAGAAGTAGAATGTCCAGAAACCAAATGTGACCTTGTTCACATGTTTGCTTCATGAGCCGCTCATTACAAACATTAATTCTGTGTGTATCTACCAGACATCTAAAATTATACTGAAGAATGATTAATTACCCAAAGAATATCCAACTCCTAAATTTTAACTCAACATCCCTACATAAAACAATCTCAAATGTCAGCACCTCAGTCTTTATGATATCACACCGTTCCAATAATTCTGTTTTACAAGTAAATTCCTATTATACATTAATAAGTGCTGTTGGTGGCTAAACTTCATGCCTTTGAGTAATGACCAGGTTGAAGGCAATTAGGCCAGCCAGGTGCAGCTGGGTTAGGTACTAATAAAAAGTTTTTAAATTTTACTATTTCCGTTTGGATTTTGGGGATGCATTCCAATCTGCCCAAATTAGGGAGGAAATTGTTTCCATGTTTTCAGCTGTTCCGTGGTCTGACTATTACCGACCAATAACCTGCATGGATTGTTTTTTTTTTTTTTACTTACACACACTCACTCACTGGACCCAGTATCTTTATTTTTCAACTTGTTAGAGCAGTACAATAGGAAAACTAAGAAACTATTATATAAGTTTGCAGAAAGACTTTTCAATTCAGTCACAGGATTAGTTGGCTTGAGTGAAACTTGACTGAAAACAGAAAATCTGAATTGGTTATCGAAGTCTTTATCTGTATTTAAATGCAGAGTAAGTGCTGGAATGTAGTCCTCCCTCCATTCCTCTGAAAGTCCAGACTGTTTTGAACTTAATATTATCTGAAAACTTTTTTCAAATCAAGCTGACTTAACAACACTTACACTAATTTAAAAGCCGTGTTTTTACTGAAGTGTATGTAGAACATGAGGAGCGCTGCCAAACTGTGGTTTAGCTCATATGAGGAAGGCTTTCTGAATTGACACCACTGCAATCAGACTGCAAGAGTATTTTGTGCATGTCCACATGCACACTTAACCTACACATTTCTGCCCCTTGCACTCATACACATTTTCATATGTGAAACTTAATCCAATTCACCCTGAAGTTGAGCACAAAAAGCATCACAGTCTGCATCCAGTGCCATCAGGAATCCTCCAACACTTATCATGCAAATTTTCTCTAAGGTGAAGCTAGCGCCATGGACCTGAGAAGCTCAGGGACAGAAGAGCTTGTCCTGTTCCCCACAGATGAGTCCTGGGGCCTTCTATAGCCCTGAGCTTCTCCACTGCATTATGAAGTCAGTCTCTCACATGAGGCTTTACTTCTGGAAAACAGAAAGTGGCAACATGGGTTCTTCTTAGGTGGTCACAGCAGCATTTGTTTATTTTCATTTTCTACTTGTAAACCACAGAGATACCACCTTGGCTCAGGAAGGCCTTGAGCCACAATTTGCAGGTGATTGAGAGAATATTCTTGAGCAGGATCAACACAAGCTTTCCCCACCCCTGTTTCTCAGAAATGCATCTTCACTGAAGCCTGTGACAAAATGCTGCTTAAGACAGACCTCAGGTCTGACTGACTATAGCCACTTCTGCATGAAAACTCATAGCAAAGGAGTCATGCCAAGAACACATCACACCAGTGGGTGACTGCAGAGACACATTTTTCTTCTTCTCAATGCCCCAAGTTCAGCACGACAGGCTCTTTGATAAACAGATTTGTATTCTGAACTCTTTTTAAGCTCCAGTCAGAAATCTAACCTAGGAGATCTATGAAGGTCCAACAGAATTAATGGGAAGGCATGACTGAAATGGACAGGGTTTTACCACAACTAAACTGCAATCTCTGCTCCTTCTGTAGCTTTTGCAAAGATAGGAGCTAGGGGGAAAAATTATTTTTAAAAAAACCACAAACAGAACAGAAGAATAATTATAGTTCCCAATTTAAAAAGCCGTAATTAAATTCTATGACTCTATAATATGAAATTAAACACTGCATACACTTACTTTCATGAAGGCATTACTTTACAGGCAAAATGAAACAGTAGTGCAGCATGCAGCTATGGGCATACAGGGAGCTCCAAGAAAATGACCTGCTTTGCCTTCGCACAACGAGCAGTGCCCTGAGGAGGGCAGCATGTAGGCACATACTTAAATAAGCAGAAAACTGTTCTGAATCACACACTTTGCTAAAACTGCCTCGCCTTGCAAGGGATTAGTGAAGTACCACACACACAGTCAAACATCATCATAAAATGCAGGCAGAAAGACAGCAGGATATTAAACCAAAGCTCACTAAAAAATGAGCCTTTGCTTTCATGAGCATTATTAACAGGAATAGATTTCTTAGTATCTGTAGAACCTCAGAATTTCTTCCCTATTAACCATTGCAAGCCTAATTTTAAATTTGCTTAACTGAATCAAGAGGTTCAAGAAACAGATCATCGAACTGATTATACAAGTCAAATGGGAAAACTTAAAAAAATCTGCAAAAACATTTATTTTTAAACAGGATCTAATTTTAAAACCATTATATTTCATTTTCGAGTTAAGTCAGTCTGATAATACAAGTGATAACACACGCAAACCCTAAAACTCTTCCCCCAAACTCGGCACAGTTAGAAATTCAATTGCTTAGTCAGACTTGGTCAGTAAATTTCAAAAGAAATCAAGTTAGAAGTTTCTAGATAGTTTTCTCAATGAATTAACTAAATTCTCCAATTCAGTCATCTTGCCTTAAACACTGCAGGAAAAAAGTATGGTTTCCAGATATAGAGATCCTCAAAAGTGGTCACAACGCGTAGGGAGATTACACACAAACACACCATGTATTTGCTCTGTTGTAAATAAAACTGCAGAGGGTGTTTTTAAGGCTTTTAATATGGCGTTATTGCAACAGCCCTGTCTTTTCCTGCCAGCCCTATTTTTTTGTCAGTGACCTCAGGATGGTATTTTGAGGGGATAAATAAAATGAGACTGTAAATAGAGGGTTTTTTAAAAAAATAATTCATTACAGATTATTTTTTTGAAGCTTCACAAAAATTTGAAATCTACAAGTATGGGAAGTAACAGCACTGGAATATACTCGAAGTTTCCAAGAGAGAGTTAAGGTATTCCAGGAACGGAGTAGCTATCAGGGCTTGGAAGGCTCATGACAGAGCTGGGAGCAGCAGGAGCTGCGGCAGCGCGGGGCGATGCGCTGCCTTGCAGTGCCCTCTGGTGCTGCTCCCGCGGAAGTGGAACCGCTCGGCACCCACAGACACCCTTGCTCCCGGCACGGGAGTTAAACACCGGGGTCACAAAACCCCTGTGGAAAATCCCGTGGCCTCCCTCTAATCGCACGCGCACGGAAAGAGCCGCAACTGCGGGAAAAGCGCTGAAGCGCACGGGGTGTCGGCTTCGGCAAAATTCCACGAGGAAATGTAAACCTGCAACCCAACTGTCCCCTGAAAAAGGAGCATCCAGCAATTTATCCCACAATATAGAAATACGCAACGAGGGAAGGCCAGAATTATAGTTCCACCTGTTCACAAATCTCCAGGTCCCATATTTCTTATAGATTTTGGAAGCTACAAAGAACGCGATCCCGCTCCTTCCCACCCACAACCTTAACAGAAATTTAGGAATGCTTTAATTCAACGCTATTTGTGCTATGATTTATTTAAAATAAATAAAGAAAAAAATTAAATTAGCAATACAGACAGATGCTTTCAATAGGATACTCTCACAATGACAAGTGATGCTTCTGAAACAACACTGAGGAAGAATAAGAAACTGCACTGAGCTCCAAATTAGAAACAGCATCAAAGCTCCTTCTCCTGAAGACCCTTCAGAGTAGTTTGGGAAGACTCAGTTAAGTGGTCTGCATACAGTACACTTCCCTCACCCACACACAGGAGCTATCTCAGTTTGCTTTGCTTTGCCTTTCTACTCCACAGGCACACTCCACATTTCCAGGTAAAAATCCAGATGTGGCTCAGCAGCCCCAGGTGTCCATTTCCCTAGCAGAAACACCTCCAGCTCGCCAAGAGGGAGGCACTAGTTCAGGCATTGCTACAGACAAGGCTGCCTACACTAAGCTGAGGCACCTACATGATGAAAAACTCAGGAGTAGCCTCCACTGGTGCTTTCATCCTTAAAGTCAAGGGCAATATTGTGGCCAGCACAAGGATGCAGAGCTCTACAGTCCCCAGGTCCTGCAGGCTCAATGAGGTCAGCCCAAGTGCTCATTACAACACATTCAGACAGATAAAGCTTTGGCTTAGGATTGCTAATGGGAACCTCCTCACTGCAAGGTGCCCCCCGAACAAATAGGGAATGTCAGGAATATTTTGGGCCCCTCCCTACAGAAAGACATTGAGGTGCTGGAGTGCATCCAAAGCAGGGCAGCAAAGATGGTGAAGGGTTTGGAGAACAAGCCTTACAAGGAGTGGCTGAGGGAATTGGGGTTGTTCAGCCTGGAGTAATGGAGGCTGAGGGGGAGACCTTATCGCTCTCTACAACTACCTGAAAGGAGGTTGCAGCGCAGCAGGCAGGTGTTTGTCTCTTCTCCCAAGTAAGAAGTCATAGGGCAACAGGAAACCGCCTCAAGTTGCACCAGGGGAGGTGGGAGGTTTAGATCGGGTATTACAAAAAACTTCTTCACCAAAAGGGTTGTCAGGCACTGGAACAGGCTGCCCAGAGAAGTGGCTGCATCACCTGTTATTTAAAAGATGTGTAGATGTGGTGGTTAGGAACATCACAGAATCACAGAATGTTTGGAGTTGGAAGGGACCTTAAAGATCATCGAATTCCGACCCCCCTGCATGGGCAGGGACACCTCCCACTAGAACAGGCTGCTCAGAGCCCCATCCAACCTGCCCTTGAACACCTCCAGGGGTGGAGCCCCCACAACATCTCTGGGCAGCCTGTTCCAGTGTTTCACCATCCTTACACTGAAGAATTTATGCCTGATCTCTAACCTAAACATGGTTTAGACTTGGCAATGCTATGTTAACTGTTGGGCTCAATGATCTTAAGGTTCTTTCCCAACCTAAATGATTCTGTGAACATTCAAAGCAACCATTAAAAAAAAAAAAAAAAGAGTGGCCTAACACAGCTTTCTTCCTCTGTATATCAAATGTTCTGCAGAGACACAGGAAGTCCTTTTTTTTTTTTTTTCAACATTAACCCACGTTTTGCTACCAATGCTGGAGCAGAGACCTTAGCCACTAATCATTAACTGTTGTTAAAAGTTACTTGAGAAGGCTAAACTTACAGCATCAAACAAATATTTAAAGAATCGTATTTCTAAATTCAGTTACACTAGAAGATTCTCACATCACAAATTATTTGCACTTGAAGCGGCAAGCAGTTGCAGGCATGGGTATTTAAGATTTTGGGAATAATCAAACTGCTCAATCTGAACTGAAATTATTAAGTTATCTCTCTCCTACACTGAACAAAAACGAACATATTTTCCTTTCCTAAACTGTGTTCATCTGGTGCAACATGGAACATGTCTTTCAATTACCGCTACAAGTACTTCCATTAAGAGCTTCATCCCCTTCAGTGAAAGATGTTGCAGTTTTTTCAAATAATGTTTCTTCCTCTTTCAATAATTCTTTTCAGTTGTGTTATTTCAGTGTTTCTTCAGAATTCCAGACAACAAAACATGACAATCTTTGTAAAACAGACAATAAAACTGCTAGTAATGTCAAATGAATTGCAGTCACTGTATTTGTATTTTATAACTGTAAACATTCAGGCAGTTCAACAATAGAAGGAAAAGGAAAAAAAAAAGGAAAAATAAGAAGAAAAGAAACAAGGATCACTTTGAACAATGATTATTAATTAATTGTAAATAACAATGTTAACTTTGGTGGGTCACTGAAAATAAACAAAAAATAAGTAAAATACAAGAACATATCGTTTATGTGACAGAGCACACACATTTTAGCACAACAGGCACTAAAATGAATGTTTTTAAGATGACACTTTGCAAAACTGTGAAAAAAGTTCCTCTTCTGAGCAACAAGGCACAACATCCAGGGGCCACCAACCTAGGCTAAGCACAGCAATAGCCTGGAGAGGAAGACTATGATCAAAGACACATGAACATACTTCACCAAAACATGTTTTCCTAAAAAATGCGGGAAGATATTTTTCTGCATCTTCCCCAGGGAATAATAAATGTGAGAAAGCAGCCCTGCACAATAATCCCTTTTCTTCTCCCTCAAAAAGCCGAGGCTATAAACTACACAGAAAGATGGTACAACATTACACATGAAGAATAATCCCTCAGAAGTCAGAGCTGCAAGCAGTGTTCTTAAACTTTTATGTAAATAAAACTAATGCTATGATACCCACAACCATTAGAGCAGGAATTTCATTAAGATAAATCTCACTGACTAACAGCAGCTTGAAATAGAAAACCCAAGAACTGACAATTATTCTCCACTGCTCAAAGAATGACTTTGAGAAAGAACAGCGAGCACTAAGACTTTCAGCACTATCTGTTCTTTGGCATCAGCATTTTCCTATTCTACTCAAAGGAGTTACTGTTAGGGTGTCTGAGGAAGTTTCAATTTTTTCCTCTTTTTCCTTTCTTTACAAAAGTAAAAACTTGGAAACAGTTTCTTCAAGTTTATAAATGGAATAATAATAGTTAAAAACAAAACCAAAACCAAACAAAAATTCAAAGCAAACCCACAGCAGGCAAGATGTTTTTCACTCTAATTTTAAAATACATTTAGCCTACAACTCATGAAAATTAGCTTTACCACCAAGGGTCTTTCCCTCTCTGTCCTTAAAGTTGTAGTAACTTTGCTAAGAGGAGAATTAAGTGTAATGGAATAAGAGCAAAAATAAAGGGAGTATTATGTTTCATTATGGGGAAAACAAAACAAACAAAAAAAGGCAAGCACTACTAATCCCATACACCTTACAACCACTGCATGAATGTGAAAGCTAGCCAGGTGTCACTACACTTATGTGTGCCATCAGAGCGGGGATTGAAAGATGTGTGGTGGACATGGCCAAGTAAACAGTAACCTCGCTAGCTGGTGTAGCAAAAGTCATGAAATCACTGAGGCACCAGCCTCAGCCGTGCCTGAGAAGGTCCCAAAAGTGCCTGGAGGACCTGCTGCATAGAAGTCACATCCTCCATGGCGCTGGCAGTTTTGATACCAAAGAAGGATGGATTAAAACTCTGCTTGGCTACATTAACACAAAATACTATATACTTCCTGATTCCATTAGATTTTGAAACTGCACTAATTCACACCAAATGGTCCAAAATACAGATGAACAGTATTTCAACCCCAAGAACTCTACAGCTGCATATCGCAGGGTAGTCCCCCCTACCCCTGCAAAATTGAAACTTTTTGCTTTTGGAAATGAAGCTGTTCAAAGACTAGCTGGAAGCATGCTAAAACCACACAAGCTGAGGAGACAGAGCACTGATTCTTCATCGACTTTAAACACCTTAACTACCTGCAGAACTTCTCCCTCCTGGACAGGGAACATCTTCTAAAATGACTTACCTGACCTTCATGTCCTAAGCTGTAAGAACAGGGCTCTCTGTGCTCTACAGCTTAAAAATTAAGTACTGCATTGAGATAAACTTGGAATCCACTGCGATCAGACTGCAGCTTAAATTGGCGAAAAAGTGAAAGGATTTTCATTGCATTGAACACTCCAACTAAAAACCAGGATTTCTTTTCTAGTTACAAGTGTAAATTCAGGAGCTGGATCTACTCATTATCATAGTACATTTGTTACTGGTTTGATGTATCTGCCAGATCTACTGCAGCTGAGTATCTACTTTGACAGTATTTAGGGGCAAAATTATGAAAAAATATCCCAAAGAAGTCATAGAAAAGGGGGAAGGGGAGACAGAGGCAGGTGGTGAAGAGGTAGCGTAGAAATTCAAATAAGCTTTTATCTTTCAAAATTTCATAAGCTTTTCATAATACTTGCATCATTACCAAAACAGTAGCAACTAATCATGTTTTTGAACTAGGAGAAACAGAATTTAAAAAAAAAAAAAGAAGAAAGAGAAAACCCACCACTTTTTAACTCTCATAGCCTTTCGTTTTGCTGCTGAGTTAAAAAAATATGCCAAATATCTTTTCACAGGATTCATAAATCCCTCAAACAGAAGTTTTAAAAGAAAGTAGTAGACTTCTAAAATCTTCAAAAGGCAATAAGGCAAACCTGAAGCAGAAAAAAAATCTTAATTCAGATCCCTTACCAACACATCTGCTAGTCTTCTGGGGCAAAGTTATTTGGGCTTGGTGTGGTGTTGCTTTAAAAGAACGCATGTGAGTTTCTTAAGGCGTAATATTTAACACTGACACAAATTAGTCTTGCTATTAGTAATAATTAGTGATGGTACTTTGAAGTTTCTTTTTTAAACATCATGCTAGAACTATCCAAGCCATTTCACAGGTCTTTAATATGCATAATGTTTGTTAGTAGAAAAACATTAAAAAGACATTCATCCTTATTTAGTTGAACAATAAATAATCTCCAAGTATTTTCAGAAAGTTGTGACTATGTATCTGTCTGGGCATATAAAAGGGACCAATGTCAGTGTAAAGAACATTTATTCCCCCTGTCAGGTCAAGGAAAAAGTTTTTTGACTACCTGCTTAATTTTCACAGCTACAATAAAATTTTGCCAATAGGACACATGGCTGCTCATAACTCTGCATTTCTAAACATGAACCGATTTTAAAAGCATGCCTTTCTAAAGTTGACAAGCAGTAACAGTTCTCTTTGGTCTCTAATGCTGCACATGAAACACTGCAAAGCATCCATCTTTTTCATCACTAACATGAAGTGAGGCAGTAGGACATAATTTATTTTAGAGAGAAAACAGTGAGCACAGACAAAAGCGCACAGGCCGCAGGGTGACTGCCAGTTCCTGTTCAAACAGGGGCACCACACTGCATCAGGTATTAAACCTGAACTTAGGGAGCAGAGTGACCACCCCACGTGGCCCAGACCCAACTGAGAGTCTCACCTGTTCTATCAACATGCATGGCTATCACCAAGAGACGGTGTGGTGGAAACCCTGCCAAAAGCTGTGGAAACTCATTTTGGAAATATTTTCTCCAACATAGGCTTCACGAAATTGGTTTCGGAAGCTTTGCTAATTGATGCCATGTCCTGGTTTGAGCCAGGACAGAATCAATTTTCTTTTTACCAATTTTACTTTTCAGCTAAGTCTCTTCTAAGCAACTGCACTTTCTGAAATTAACAGCACATTTTCCACTCAGTGTCTGCTTCTAGGACTGATAAGTCCTGATGTTTATCATTATTACTGGAGAATGGCATGCAGAAGAGCTCTTGCTTATACTTATTCCTATAGAAACCAAGGTCACTGCTTGGTTCTGCTAAACTTTTTATATGCCAGAAATAAGAAGGAGGAAAAGGAGTCACACCTGTGACTCTCCTGTGAGGAGGATCAGACCAGACAGGTGACCCAGAATTTACCAAGTATTACATCTGATACATGTCATCTCCAGTATAAAGCTGAGGGATCACTAGGGTCAAGCTCTCTTCATCCACAGCCAGCGGGAGGACAGTCTGTTCTCCTGCCTTCGATCCCAATCCTTGCATTCCTGAATCCAGTTCCCATCTGCTGCTGAATCCAGGAGTCCAGTCCAGGCCTTCCCCAGGGCTGTCCTGCAGCCTCAGTGGTGACAGGAGCATTATTGTTATCATTATTGGGGGTGGAGGGAGCATGATATTGGTTTTGTATATGTTTGTACATATTTAATTAAGTTTGTACATATTTAATTAATTTCTTTTTCCTAATTATTGTTTTCATTAAAGCTGTGTAGTTAGGTTTCTGACCCATAACTCTCTCCTTTATTCTCTTCCCTTTTCCTTTCTGGGGAGGGAGGGAAGTTAATAGAGAGCATCTGTCATTCATTTAATGGCTGGCCCAGTGATAAACCATGACATACTAATACCGTGGCTGTATCCATTGGAGACATGGGATGGATCAGCCTGCAGTGGCATCTCCAGACTGTTTTCAATATAAGCTCATAAAATTTATTTTTAACAAGTCAAACAATATAGAAAAAAGTTTTGGAAAATTTGGATGAAAACATTTAAAGAGTAACACATGTAATTAACATATTAACCTGACACCAACAGTGACTAAAGCAGCATTCTATATGTAAAGATATCAAGGAAAATAATATAATTAACGCTAATCACTATAGACTTACAGAAAGACAATCAAGTGCAACTACTGAAGAGCTTTCTCATTGCTTTGACTAAATTAAACTTTTTGTTTATGAAGTCTGTAGCATTTAAGTCACAAATGAAACTCCACAATAGGTAGTTCTGCTGATATCCAAGGATGCACCAGAGAGGAGGAAAGGGAGGACAAAAAGAAAAGCAGCAACCCCAAAAGAGTATCCTCTCACACAGCTCACTGCCACGGCAAAGAGCAGTGAAGATCTGGTGACACAGAGATTGTCCTAAACTAGACATACTGAGCGTTACAGAAGCCAAAACGCATCAATTTTGGGGTGTTGGTTCCTCAGCTAACAACTTACCACAGTGCTACATAAATTTGCAGAGTTCTCCACTCAAATCCCCACTTCACTTACCCAACAACCTGAAGACGAGCTGCAAGTCTGAAAAGCATCTTGTAACTGAGAAGTCATGACAGTCAGATGAGCTTCTAGCCATATCGTATTGCTACACTAGTTCTTAGATCCTATAATACAATTTTTAAAGTTTATGTTATTAAGAAAGTTACTACTGACATGTTTGCTGGGAACACAAATCCTAAGAATCAGAGAGAAACTGTAGGTCATTGCTGATGGGAATCAAGGTGAAGGAGACAAAAACTGGTCCATGTGTCAGAAGTCACCCAGAGAATGCCTGCAACATTAACATGGTAGAGAGGGGATGTGTCTCCAGGAAACGTTTGTTTTGGGAAGACTAGGGAATCAAGGTGGATAGCTACTCAGCAATGGGGTGGGAAGGCTGTAATAGAAACATCTCAAATTTTAAGTCACAGTTTTAATTCAAATTCCTAAGAAAGTACATATTTCTAATGGTGACAATAAAACACTAGAAGAACTTACCAAATATTAAGATGATGAGATACTAGAAATGTTAACCTTGAGATCAGAGACATGCTTTCAGAAAAGCATTAGGGCAAAGAAGTCCTACAATCAGTGTGTGCAGGATGCTCAGAGGAGATCAACACAGTGAGGTTTCCTGGCCTGCAAACCAAAATTTGATAGCAGTGTTTTGTTGCGTTTTAGTTTTTTTGGGGTTTTTTTTGTTTGTTTTTAAATAATTTCAAACTTGAAACAGCTCCTACACCCAGGGGAAGAACAGACAACTGGCTAATACTGGGCTCCAAAGCCTGAACATAAATCACAGATGTACACAGTCACTTCTATCTGTGCCTCTGAGTCAGGATTATCTATGGAAGAATGCTGAACAGAACTAAAACTCCTGCTGCTCAAACGCACTATCAAGCTCAGGAAATTCTTACCCCAAAACTCATTTCACTGGAGCATGGGGTCAGCCCTGGAAGAGCTGAGACTTCCCTTATGCAACAGAAACCCCAAGCAATTAATTACTTAATTAATGAGAAAGATTTTTCTATTTTAAAGCAAACCAACCTGACAGACTGGGGAATCCCATGAAACAGCACAGTATCACTCGTCTACCATTGCAACATGCAACATTTTTTCTCCATGTGAGACATCACCACAACAAAAGCAATTAGAAGAACCCACATAGCACAGACATGAACCTCTTCCTCCCTCACCCTGTGCAGGCCAAATCCACCCAACTTCACCACACTGCTGAGCCCTTCCCATGTCACTGATGACACATGAATGTCTGCACACAAAATAGCAAGTACAACATTGGGACTAAAACCCACTGCAAATATTTATCTTTCTGCTTATGCATTCTCACATGTACCCAAGTGATCTGCATGGTGTTCAATACTGCTCTTCTCCTTCCCCAGAAGTCATCTCACTCCCACGAATTTGGACCCTTGAAAGAAATCCAAGTTCTAGACAGAACGTATAGATTTTGCTGCCTGACATGCATATAAAGACACTTAAACCTATTATCTGCTCAAAATCAACTGGGTTTTATTTTTAATATACTGTAAAGCTTTGTCAATCTTCATTATTAAGTGGGGGGAGAAGACTGCTACCATCTCAGTTTTGCCACAGCGAAAAACCCAAACCATTAAAACGCAGAAGTCCACCACACATGTACTTTTGCTGGCTGATTTTGACAGCTTTTATTTATAACACTATTCAACAGGGCAGAAGACAGAGGGAGAAACCTTGCCAATTTCTGTGCCAGGTTACATTCAGGAATAATAAAGTCCCAAGGCAGCACCTAATCCCTAGCAAAATGAGGTCTAGCTAACAATTGTAGAGAAGACCACTCCAAGCCTTCACATGGAAAACCTGGAGTCTTTACATACTTTACATACTGCAACCACATGCAGAGTCTTCTGGGCACTGCGTCTTCCCCTGTTCCTGTTCAGAGCACAGTTATCACCCACTCCTTGTCCCAGTCCAGTAAAAAATTTAGCAAATATCTTTGGTAATCTTGCCTATGCAAAAAATTCTCACATCTTTAGCTGAAGACAGAGTAACAGAAAACAAAGCATTAACTTGGCCTCTGAAACAAGGCTCCAAGAACAGACTTTCTATTATTGCTTGGACCTACTGGATACTAAGACAACCACCAAGGTTTGCTTTAAGACACTCTTCTTGGGATTAAAGCCATGACACAGATTCCCAACAATATTCCTTTAAAGTTATATTACTGCCAGCTAAATTTGTTGTATCATCAGTTCAGGTAATCCAAACGAGCATTAATACCTAGAGCAGTACTTTGTTGAAAAACATCTGTGATTTTGTTTTTTCCTCCAACAACTGACCATGATGTTCTGACAACATACATTTAAAATATCTTGACTGGCATAAAATTCTAGTTCAAATACAAGAATCTAAGACATGTGCAAAGTGCAACACCAAGAACAACGTTGCTCCTTGAGCCAAATTAAGAAGATTGATCTTGGAGTAGATAAAGGGCTTTTTTTGTGTGCATGAACTAAAAACATCCCTGGTACCCACAGTCATGACACTTCTTACCCTGGTCTTTCAAGGCAACGCTCATTGCAGCATCCCATCTTATGTACCAGACATGAAAGCAACTCCAAAGTGATTAAACTGAAACCTTTGACAGCAACACTCCAACAGGAGCCTGGCACATGCCTGAATGCCCAAGAAAACATATTCCGTGACTGTATCTAGGTATTTTCAGTGGGCCCAAAAGCAAAGCCTCGTAAGACACAGTTCAAAGAGCTGAAACACTGTGAAGGGCAAAAAAGAAAGCAGAAATAAAGGCAAATGATGTCAGGTGTTACTCATGTTTGCACATACAGCAGGTCACCTCGTTGCAATTGAGGGAGCTTTTCAAACTGCACCAAAATCCCAGCTAGTTGCTTCCTCTATAACCAGGCCAGAACAAGAACCAGCGGCTGGTAAGAAGGAGGGGGAAGGGAAAACAAATAGAGAGAAACTTTTAACCTACACCTGGGGGAATCAAGCCTAAGAATCTTAATTGACTCAATTAAATCTGCAGAGAACAGAGATACTGTAAATACTAGAACTGGCATGGAAAAGAGAAGGGAAAAACCCTCCAAGGCAACACATTCTTTTATTCTATGATCTCCGTTGTGCCATGCAACTCAGAAGACAGAGGTTTGCCCCAAGGCTGTATCAGGGGTTATGCTTTGTGGTTTACAATTTTGATATGCCATTTCTGAGGTTTCTCAGGGTATCTCATGAGAGAGCAGTATTACAATGTATGACAGAAACACTTGTTCTATTACAGAAGTTCAAATGTGGGGGAGAATCCATTAGAATATACTGAACTGTCAATCCAACTGCCTGTTTCTTCCTGTAAAGGGGAAAGAGGAAAGCAGAGCCTTTACTTCTTCTTTTAAGCTATCAAACAGATGCACAAATACAAACTGAAAACTCCATGATGTCTTCTTTCTCCTTAGGATGTTATCAGTGTAACTAACGAATTGGCAGGTGGTGCCAGTTTTTATGGCAGTACAATAGCTACGTAAATCCTACCACAGTGCTGGTGTTTGGCCTCCTGGCCAAGTTTCCAAGAGAGAAACACTTCACATGAAACACCATCACAGCCAGAGCAGGCAGAACACAGTAACAAACCCAGCAATCTCGTTACAAAGTTCATCCTTACTCCCATGCTTTAGCTGGGGAACTTTAACATTTCAGCTCAAAAAATACACACTAAAGGCACAACAGAGCACACAAATACTCTAATAAATATTGCAAATGTCGGTCAGCAACAGAATGAAAGAACTGATTTTAAAGAAAAGGATTTAAAACCTGTATGTAGTTTATTAAGTGTACAGTGAAAGTTTAGGCTCAAAAAAACATTATCTAAACCAGATGTTGGCTTCACAACATGCAGTTTATGATAAATTGTTTTAATATTTATACCTAGCACAGGCGTTGTAATAAATCAGACGAAGGCAAAACATAACAAGAATTCTGAAGCAAAGAAATTACACGTTCCTGCTTTGTAAAACCAGCTTGTTTGGAAAGCAAAGGGAATAAATCTCACAGTGGCTTAACGACGTTTTTCTTCACCTGCCACGCCATGAACTAGGAAGCCAAGCGACAAAACCCGAAAAACAAATTGTTACGGACAACAGCTCAAGGCTGGCTTACCTACCTGCCCGAGGGCAGGAGGGAGATGAATCCTCAGCGAAGAGGGAGCCGGCCCCGGGGCCGGGCCGGGCAGGCAGGGCAGGGCAGGGCAGGGGCAGGGCAGGGCACGCAAGGCAGGGCACGGCCGGGCCGGGCCGGGCAGGGGCAGGCAGGGCAGGGCAGGGCAGGGCAGGCAAGGCAGGGCAGGGGCAGGGGCAGGGGCAGGGGCAGGGCAGGGCAGGGGCAGGGGCAGGGGCAGGGCAGGGCAGGGCAGGGCAGGGCAGGGCAGGGCAGGGCAGGGCAGGGCAGGGCAGGAAAGGCAGGGCAGGGGCAGGGGCAGAGGCACGGCCGGGCAGGGCCGGCGGAGCCGGGCCCCTGCCCCCGGCTGCCACCGGGGGGCGCCCGGTGACCACCGCCCGCGCCGGGCAGCGAGCGGCGCAGCTTCGGGAAGAGGAGCAGGATGCTCTGAAGGGAAGAGGGGCCAAGGGAAGTGAGAGAGGTGGACACCGGTAAACACGGGACGCGGTGTTCAAGGTGCTTTAGCTCGTGGTATGACTGAGGAGCCACGCGGGCGTTTCTCAGCTGTGAGGTTTGCTCGTGACGAGCGGTGCTCATCGCCGCCGCTCCTCAGGTAAACGGCCTTGGGGCCAGCAACGCCTGTTTGGTTCAAGGTAATCAGTGAAGCTCTTCCTGCCAGTTTATGACTCTCCTCAAAACACCAAGTGAGATTTAGGCTTCAACGGCAAGGAAAAAAAGTAAAATAATGCATCAAATCAAATTAAAGAGACAGGAAGCAAGTACTGTTCAAAACCTACCAAATTTCACCTCTAAGAAGGATGGGACAGTTGAGCAAAGCAATGCAGGCAGGCAAAAAAAGCAGGGCACAAAGGGAGACTGACCATTTCATACAGCTCCAGAGCAAACTGAATGTGAAAATCTCAGCCACAAGAACATCAGTTTGCTGTCACGAAATTTTAGGTCAGTTCCTACTAAGTCATGGTGTCAGACCACGTATGTCAGGAGCAGACATTGCAAGGCAAGCTTCTTCCCCCATACAGCCAGCTGTTTTAAGTATGTTTTGCAGTCAAGAAGCTTCACCTCCATCCCTTTTCCCACCTCCAAAAAAAGTTCAGATGCTGCTAATGAGGCAGCTGTGGGGAGATAACACTTTTATGAGGCTAAATAACATGAGCTGCAAAGACAACAGAGTTTGTATTATACTGTATTTAAAAGATGCAAAATACCTGTCTTTCTGTCCAAAACATCTCACTGACAGAGCAGGCAGTTACCAAAACAGGAAGGCAGACTCTGCACCTCCCCATATTGAAGTGGATACCACAACTGCACTGAAATGTTGTTTCCAGCACAGCTGGACTCATGGCTTTCTGTGCTACCCACTGGGCACAGAGGGTCAGAAGAAAACAATGGAGCATAATGAGAAGGGACTGGAGAAAACAGCCTGACTAGACTTCATATCCTGACAGTAATTTGAAGAAGTTCTGCACTTTTCAGTAGTGTCATCACAACCCTGGAGACAGCCAAGCCAGCCATGCCTCAGTAAGTGATGGACAGTGGATGACTCAAGCTCACTTTACTGGGCACTTGAAATATGACCAAGAGTCCCAGCAGCCAGGGAGCTGCTGCAAGCAGTAGGGGGATCTCCTAGACTGTCAGTTTAGGTTTGTTTTCCTTACAGTTCCCTTTCTTCTAACTTATATCTACTGGCAATATTCTGCTGATTAAAAAACAAAAACCAACAACAAACAAAAAAAAAGCCTAACGCACACACAAATAACCAAACACAAAACAACTCAACCAACCCAAACAGTATCACCATCACCCCCAAGAGAAAAAAAAAGGCTTATACACTGTTGGAAGCCACACTGTAAAGCAGGGCTTTCATGTTCTTGGTGGAGTTTGCAGTGCCTTTTCTCAGTCACAGCCAGTAAGACTGCAGAAAGATCAGAATAAAAGCAGCAATAAAGTCAGAGCACTGATGAGAATCCCCTGCAGTTGACTTTGCTCCAGCCCACTGACATGGTTTTGCAACTCTGCCTACTACAGTAGGTAGTTCCTACTGTACACAAGTGACAGCAACATTGACCCACCAGTTGGTTCTGCGTGTTACTGAAAGTCTCTCATATAAAAAGAATAATTTAAAGTCTACATTTCACTTGCTATCTGTGATATTTAATTACTGAGGATTCCCCATTATGAAGCAGTGTTTTATTGAAAAAGTCTGTGCTGCTAGGTGAGATTTGCTGCTCAGCAGCAGAGCAGTTTAGTCCAATACATGAGAAGCTTGAGATACCACAGACAACATGTCACCTTGATAACCCACTGTCTGCAGGTGTGATGGGGAATGGAGAGGGCACTGTGCTTCTGGATGCTTTTGGGACTGCCATAGGTATGAAGAACACTGACAAAAAAAAAAATCAAAACACATATACCAGCAGGCATGGGAGAGTACTGCCAGAATGAAGCTAGGAAAAAAAAAAAAAAAACCTATCAGTCTAAATGTAAAACGTTAAGTAAGTAATCCTTAGGAAATTGCAGGTGTTGCTGCATTACATTAACTTTATTTGCTAGAGCAAGCTGACAGTACATTTTGTGCCAGGCTGCCACCAGTGTGAAATCCACTGTGCAGTTTAGGACAAGAGCTGACAAGGCTGGTTTCACAGCATGGGAACTCCTTGGATCTGAGATTTTGCTTCTGCATTCAGAATCAGCAGCAAAAAGCAGTTCCAGGTGCAGACCAGCAGTTCCTCTGTCCAAGTCCACAGGCTGAAGGATATACATATATTTTAAGGCAAGAGGTACAAAACACTAAGAAGATTCTCTCTGCCAGTTTATACAGCTACCTAAGTTTGGATACTACTATAACAACCTCACCAGTGTTGACCTTCCCTTTGAGAAGGAGGCTGGACTACTCGAGTTCCCAAGGTCCCTTCCAACCAGAAGGACTGAGTGATCTTAATAGCCTATCGTGAGTCAGTGGGGACAGCCTAAAAAAGAGCCAGCTGACATTCCTCCCCAGCACCAGACAACAGGGCATACAGCCAGTTCCCACAGGTTCCCAATCTTGTAAGTGCCTTAGGGTTCTGCTGTCCCTTTCTAGGCATGGCACAGGCCAGGATGCTGTATCAGCTTAGTAGGTCCTTTTCCTGATAGAATTTGGTTCCCAGAGGCAGCAAGAAACCTAGGGAGATGATCTCCCAGCTCTGAAACCTTGGATGCAGTCAGTCTCATGAGAAGGGGCTGGAAGTGGTATCTGTGCCAATTTCAGGTTACAGAGGTCCAGCCCAGAGAAGGTGCAGGAACTCAGGTCAGGAGAGGGGACACAGACTAGCAAGCTCCACCACAGCTTTGGGATACCTGGCTGATGTTTTTGAATGGGATGGTGCTTTTCTGCAGGCTGAAGCAAAATTTTGAGAGTCCAGATGCAACACCATAAAGTGCAAGAGGGAATACTCTGACGGGGCTGATACTTTCCAGGAAGCTTGAGGCTGCAGCTAGCTCTGTTACATAGGGAGTACACACACCTGGGGCAGCTGGCAGTTTAGTAGCTGAGTGTAAGTTCTCCTTAGACAATTAAAAACCAACCCAAGGGGGAAAGAATTTTTGTGGCTAGTTGAGAGCAGAGGGTCCAGGGGCAGCAGCGCTCTGCAAGAACAGCCAGAGTTCCCAAAACAGCAAGTAACTGAAAAGGCTACCTTTTCTGCTTCAAAGGTATGAAAACACTATTCTGTATCCCTTACACATACACACACACCATGGTGTGTTTCACCTTTACACTAAGCCTTCAGCCAGCCTCATATAGAAATTGCATATACAAATACTGATTTGATTGCATATACAAATAATGATTTTCACACCAGGATGCCAAAATCATTCTCTTGGAAATACAGCAAGAGAATGACATAAGCAATTTAACAAAATCAAGTTCAGCAACCAGTCCAACCTCTTTGTTCCTCTAATAAAAGAAGTTCAGATTATAATTAGAGCTCCTATAAAGAAACAAATATAACTATGCTGACTTAATGTCATAACACACACACATCCATACCTCAAAACGTAAGTTGGCAAAATATACATTTGAATGAAACTGGAAAACATAAGTTTTTAATAATACCTTAAAAAGGCAAAACTGAATACTTATCAATGTTTAAACACAGCAAACACCTGACAAACAATATTTTGTGACGGATGTCATGAAAAGAGGAAAAAAAGAACAAAAAAGTCTTCTTTCTGTCCCCTCCTTTTTTGAGCCTGTTCTCAATCCCTACTTACAAATTATCAACTGCTTCCAGGAACTTGTGCTGCCTCTTGAGGAAGAAGATGGAAGAGTCCCCAGAAGTTCAAGCAGATTATTAAAAACTATCAACTAAGCATCACTAAAACTGTTTTTTTTTTTTTCTCATCTCAGCTATACATGGAACTTCATAATTATAGTGGAGCCAATATACCTGCCCTAAATACTTAGCCTTCCTCCTCTGTTGTAAACTGAAGTTCCTGGCCAAACATAACCTGCACGCAGTATTAACTGGAGGGGTCAGGTCTGACCAAGAGTCATCTACAGGCTTTAATGAGATTATTATTTTTTTCTTTTCTTTCTACGTATCCTGAAGTACCCATGGAGTGAAATTTTACAAACTTCTATTTCAAACAGGAATCATCAGATTTAGGAAGGGTAGATTGTGCCTTTTATACCCATTAAGCTGCAACATTTTATGGCAAAGTCGGAAATCCTTTTACTTTCCTGTTAGACTGTATTTTCTACATTGCCATCATTTAAACAAAAATGTTGGGATATCTCAAGCTGTGTGCAGTTCCATTATATATTCAAATTGCTGTTAACAATTAATTAATCTATCATCAACAGGAACGAGTACCTGCTTTTAGGGCTACGCAATCATGGTTACCTCCTGTGAAGAGGCTTAACACAGAGGATACACTGATGAGACAGAAAGACTGCATACTCAGAAAAAAAACCAAACAGAATAGATATTAGCTTCCCCCACATTTGAAGCACTGTTATAATAAATCCAGTACTCTTAAAAACCTAACTACTGCAGTAAACATTCAGGACTCTGGGTAATTTTTTCAATTTTATTGGGAGTCCCCTTTGGTTGTCCTCTGTTGCTGTGCTTTTATTCATTCTGTGGAATGATACTCATAGGAACCTAGCCTTACTAAGATCATGTAAACTTCTACCTCCCAGCAACTAGCAACAGTACCATCACTGCAAACTCTCATGAATAAGGTGCATACAATCACCTGGAAATTTAGCACAATGAAAACAATTATACAGCAAGCACAGGGAGAAAGTAAATCCAGTAGCATCACTTGACAGTAAGCAACCTCAATAAGAGCTAATCAGTAAGACAGAGGAATAACTAGGAGAGTTCTCTGAAGCTAAAACAAAGCAGCAAGCAATAAAATGAATGGCTCTACAAGCATGCAGTAATATACAGCCAGTAAACCACTGAAGGGTCAGCACAACTGAAAACATATACCAAGTCCAGGGCTTCCTTCCTGAAAATGAAGATGAAACAGAGTGAATGCACGAGTGAATAAGCATTGCTGTAGACTCAGGAAAAGAGCTATAAAGAGGTTCAAAGATGGTACTGAGATCAATTTAAAAAATAAAAATAAATTGAACAGAGATATTTTATAAGTAATAGTGAAAATTAAGAAGTAAACAAGTTAAGTTCACCTACTTAAAGAGACTATAGAAACGCTTATTGACCTAGCACAGAAGAGGAGTATACCACAAGTTGCATTTGTACATCCATCTTTAGGTTATCCTCCTTCCTAGAAAAGGGGTGGGCAACAGACAAGTTCAAGTACAACCAAAAAATCAATCCAGCATCCCGAATAATAGTTTATCATACAGAATTAATCAGATAAGAACATTTTTTGTGCATCTTTAATGCCTGTAAAATCAGAGAGTGTTTCAGTCTCTACTACGCTACTGTCCAGGAAAAAACAAAACCAAACACCACACCTGTTCTGTATTGCAGTCACTGTTACAGGGGCTAAAAAAACCCCAACAAAACAGTGGATTACAGAAGTTCTAAAGAAATTGTTAGCATCCAGTTTGCAAAAGCCAGCAGTACACAGTGGTCTAGCACTATATAACAGAGATGTAGTATCAATGGCCAGTATCCCAAAAGGTAACCATATATTCTATTAGAACATTTCATATAAAGCATGGGAGCAGTGGAAGGTACTTCACTTTCTCTGAAAATAATAGTCACTTAAAGTAATACTTAAGCAGAACTAATAGCCAGCTTTGCTAAGTGTTAGGTCCTGTCTTCTGTTATGCATCCCACCTGCGACCCTGTCCATACCTTAAGGCTGAACTTACGCCTTGAAGAGAGAGAAGGCATGAAGGAGACACACAAGCTCCCACCCATGCAAATACACGTTACCCCCAACCTACACAGTGAAGTCCTCAATACTCTGTTCAGATTTAGTTGGTTAGTTTTCTGTACTCAGCCTGTGCATGTTACAAGGCTAACTGCTCAAAAAAAACAAGCAGAGCATCTGAATTCTCCTGGCTATTTAAAGGTATTAGGATTTGCTACATATAAGCGTGGAATTTTGTTCTTCCTGGTGTACCAACAAGAACTCTTCCTTTACATTGACCCGCAGATATACTCCTTTGCTCTTTCTCCACCTTCCACCAAGTTAATCCATGTTCCCTCCATAAACGCAACTCTCAGTTGTTCCACAGGGGGCTCAAGCTACACAGCTTCTACACCCCTTTTCCAGGAGTCAGAGGCTTCCAGAACCACTGAAGAACTACATATTCACAGCTACCGACAGGTGAAAATTAGGACTATGCAAATGAGAATTATCTGCCTGAGCTTTCCTTCCAACCACATTGCACCACAGACACCAATGTGGGTTTTTTTTAACCTTTTTTTTTTTTTTCTTAAAGACAAATAAAACGAGTAATGAGAAAAAGCTATTTTAATCGGTATTTTCCAGTAAGGAATTCAACAGGTGCAAAGAGCTGAAGGAAACCCACATCTGCTCCACTGCGATGGTAGGCCCTGCCTGATCAGATTTGTAATTCATATTTTGCACACGCATGGATTACTCAGAATCTAAGGAATGCAGCCCATACCACTGGGAGACCATAAAAATATAAGGAATCTGCCGTCTTTCCTGCAGCGTGGATCAGGAATGCCTGTACTGTTGACACAGTGCTACAATAATAGCAGCCCCAAAACTACTGTCAATATGATTCAAGCCAGTAGCCCCAGCCAGAAAGCTGCGAGGTTTACACGTCACGTCGAATCTGCACACAAGGTAGAAGCCCATCTGCACACTCCACTTGACCATGAAAGCAGAAAGATAAGCATTATCGCTGCTTTCGGAAAGGATTAAAAAGGGGTAACATCGGGCTAGCCCTCTTCCCCGGTTTGCAGAAGTCTGGATGCCCAGGGATGCTGCTCATGAGCTACTGACTTTTGAAAAACAGCTGCTATCTGCCTACAGAGTCACCGGACCACCAGCCTCTGACCGACGGCCTTATAAAATGCTTTGGGGTACATGAAGCAGGAAGGAAAGCGTATCTGCAGAGAAACTCAATTATTCTGTCCGGTTCGGCAGGGTGGGGAGGCAAGAGAGTCTCTATTTGGCCTTGTAAGGAGCCACATTCCTTCAACTGCCTTGTAACAAGTTTCAAGGGATAGCCACATTTATATGCGCCACACAGATAATGCACTTGAAATGCTTTGGGACTGATATGAATAGGAACTATTCTTCCCTTTAATTAGCATTTTTGCCAGATGAACACTGCTTCGAAGTGCCAAGCTGTGGAGTCCTGCAAGTTCCAAGAGATACACAACTGACAGCCAGAGCATACCCAAAATCAGACCTCCTTTTGCAGCTATGATTTGTTTTGCCCACTTGAATGAAAATAACACAATTATCAAAATGATCACCCGGGATAAGGACAAAACCAGTGCACTACACAAACCCTGAGGAGTCATACATAAAACTCAGCTGAATTCTTGGGCAGCCACATGATGTTCTGTGAATGGTGACTAACATCATAAACAGCCACAAAAAAAGGAAATCCATTAGTATAATTCCAAAAAGATAGCTTATCATAAAAATATCTAGCATTTATATAATTATTAAACAAGTCAAAACTTCTGATTTTACCCATGATGACATACACAGGAAGTAGTTGTGGATGACGATTTACAAACGTATTTCTCCAAAACTTAGACCTTAAGTTCTGACAAGTAGGAAAAGTAAGCATCTAGAAATGTAGTAAAGACATTAGTTACACTGTTTGAATGTTGGTGTTCTTGCATTATCAGATGAATTGCCAATTAAACAGAAAAAAGTATGGATTAAGAAAAAAAAAATATTACAAAAACATTGGCTTGTTTCCTAGCAACAGCACAGCTAAAATTACTTAACATTTCTACTCAATCAAATGTAAATTTGACTATGTTATCCCTTAAACGTTGATTATAACAGCCCTTTTCAAATGCAAATTTAATGTGTAAAGTGAATGTAAACGTTCACAAAGCTGATAGAAAATCTCCTGATTAACATCATTTGCATGTACACAGCAACATTATTACAAACCTTCTAAAGACAGAAAGAAATGGAAATTGGAAAGAGAATCACCTTCTCCATCATCCTCTTCCTTCCTGCTTTGTTTAAGAGCAAACCAGATAAAAATATAAAGCCTTCTGGATTGCGTGCAAAATTCCAACAGTTTAAAAGAGCAACCCATGAACTGTATCTGAATGCCATACCTTGTGCTACTGGCAAATACAATGGAATGAAAAATTCTATTTTATTTCTCAGTTAAAGAATTTGCCAGTTATAGAAAATACATGTAGCACAGGGGAAGACTGCAAAGCTTATACCATATAGCCATTGGCAGCTTGTAAGTTTTCTTGCCTCTTTTAGCTCTAACTGTTGCATCAAAAAACCAACAGGAGGCATGGGGGGAATATACATTACTCATAAAGCCTAAAAGTTTGTTCTTTGCATAGTTAATCAACTATAGGATTCAATCACTTTACTCAGGTACACATTCACTCAAGGCCAGATTATTTTGGTATACACCATATAAAAAGGGGATATTCAAAGAGATACAAAAGGGATATTCAAAGGGGATTTTAAAACATTTCTTCTTGTTGCACCATTCCACAATAAAGGCATTAGAATACACTGCTTTACAATATTCACATTACATTAGGGTGATTTACTGCTACTTAGCCAGGAGTCAAGAGGAAGCTGAGAATAGATGCACTGCACCTTCAGAATGAAGCCAGTACTCAAAATGAACCTCTTCAGCTGAGGGTATCTTCTAGTACAAAATACAACCCCTCCTACATAATCCTCTCAAGAAGGACACTAGGCTCAAACAGAACACTTATCTCTGCAGATATTATGCAAACTTGTATTTGGCAATAGGGTGAGACCTTATTTTCCATACTGATGCAGGCAGGTGCCTTGATAGCTCACTGTGACACACACATCCAAGTCCAGCACATTTACACCACCAGGATTTGCACAGCATCAGATGGATAATTTAGCCATCTTCTAATGTTTTACAGTGTTCTGTTTTTAAAGAAAAGCAGAAGCACTTAATTCATCCACTGTACAGTTTTCAATATAATTATTACAAGCCTTTTGAGGATTATCTTTTCTATCCCAGATTAGAGCTGCTACTTAGAAGTATTTTAGACAGGAAATAATCCCTCCCTCTACAGCCCTAGGCTGCAAACTTTAGTGATGTCAGATCCTATAAGCTGAAGTAGACTTTCTGAGAAATAGATGAGCACAAGCGAGAAGTATTGAGAAAGTACCTTGAGTAGAAATGTTTACATCTATATTAAGCACCACTCATCTCCTTCTCACTCATCCCACCTCAAAATCACAGGTCTCGGACAGAGCTGAAAGTGAGTTTTGGGTTTGACCAAGAGCTGGAATGGAAGGGACACCCAAATGACACATGCAAGAATATTTCATCCTCATGTGCCAACTCCTGCCTGCTCCCCCACTGCTTACAAACTTCCATGAACCAGACAATGATTAACCAAAGTCCAGTTTCAAAGATTTAGCTCATGTACGGAGATGCATCCTGATTACCTACAAGCTAGTCTTCAGCAAAGTCTGAAGAAGCAGGAGCTTACTTCACTGATCTTATTACTTCACTTACTTCACTGATCCTTCACCTTCATGCTGCACTTTTGCTGCTCCATCCAAATCTATCTTACAGTAGGAGAAACACAAGATTTACAAGAAACACATTATTGTAAAAATCTTGAGATAGTCTATTTTTTTTTTACTTGGAAAATTTCCAGAAACCCTTTTAGTATAATGTATACACATGATAATTAATACTATTCTCTCCTTATTAATACATTTTTTAAAGTGACTTCTACAGTCTGAAAGCAAAGGTCACTCACACTGGGTTCCAACAATCCACTGCACTGACAAAGTAACTTCACTTGACCATATGGTACCATGATTAAACACCCAGCAAAATACTCATTGATCTTACAACTCTCACTGAATAGATGACAATAGAACAACCAGATTTTTCCAAACCATGTTTTTAGCTAGAACCCTAAAAGAAAAAAAAAAAGCTGAATGGTTTACATCAATTGCATGATTTACCATTAGATAGAGAGATAGAGAGATAAGAGAGATAGATCATCCATGTATGTGATATGACAACCGTGCAATGAAAAGACCACTGGCGTGTGATTTAGCAGCTAACTAGACGCTCACCTCAAGACCATGCCACAAGAGGTTGGGACTTCATACCCGTAACAATGAAGGAGAGAAAGCTGTAGCTGTTGAACCAGAAAGACATTTGCAGTTGGGAACTAAAATAATTTACTCTTATGCAGCATACAAAGTTCCCAGAGAAAAGGCACATTTACAAGTAACATGAGAAACATTTGCTACAGAACAAAACTATGTAAACAAAACAAAAGCAAGACAGGCACAAAAAGTTATCCTACACCATATGGACTATCGCTGCCAAGAAAGTTCCAGAGATGAAAATTTTAAACAACTGAAACTTAAAAATCAGCAGGAATTAGTTGAATGCAGATGGAGAACCAACAATCAACCATTACTTCTGCACAGAGGCCTTAAGAGAAAGTCTTGCAGAAATAATCTCAAAGGAATTGTTTAGCCTTAGAGGAGGTGCTGCAGGGAGTCCTAAAAATTGAGAGTACATTTTTTCAAACGGCATTATGCACTCGGGTACCTGGAAAATGAAAATGCCTCCAATTAACCTGTAGCCAAACTTTCACCGGGGGGGGAAAGAAAGGTTTTATTCTGAATAAAACACACCTGAATTCCACAGCTGTACAGAGAGATGTCTCTCACAAAATGCTTAGCGCCAGCATTCAATTCAGTATACTCAAAACAATGACAGATGTTAAAATTAATTTGAAAAGGGTTTTATTATCACTCATGGCACACTTGGAAGACCAGAACAGGCCAAGTTAAATGTTCCTCCTTGAGTTTCATACACAACAGAAAAGACCATAATATGTGGTAAGCTGGGTGCTGAAACAGGAAAGAGGAAAACTATGAAAATAAAGACAAGAACTAGCCCAGATTCAGACAGGAAATTTGAATAAGATTTGTGAACATCACAGAAAAATAGTTTTTAACACCTTGTACTCTTAATAGGAGGCCATATTAGAATATGTTTTAAAATAGAAGACAAAACACTTATAAACAGGATTATGAGATACAACTGCCTGTGCATTTTGATGATCCAAAAGACATCATTCCATCCTGTGAAGAATAAGGCACAATTCAAAGCACCAAAGGATTATGGACAGACCAATATAAGAGTTGCTAAGGGTAGGGAGCAGCCAACTAAAAGGAGGGAGAAAACCAGACGAGGAAAAATAAAACAAGTAACTGTGAAACATTAACACAAGTTCCTAGCTCTCCCAGTGAATTATGGAAGAAAACAGTTCCATGTAAGAACCTACAGCCAACAGAATAAAACCAAAATCCTGTTCTCATCTGGAAGGTAAATATGGTCAAAGTAATGTCACTCTCACTGTAGCCCTCTAATACTGGGTGCAAAATTTACCTTTAGAAAAAATTTACCTATGAAATAACAGAAAAACCTCTTTTGCTCTTTGGATATTAGCACTCATGTGAAAGAAGTTACGTAGACTGAGATAAAAACTTGGTTATAATCACTCACAGTTTTAAATCACACTTGCAGGCACGCAAATATTTTATCTTGCAGGCAAACTGCTCTTGATTTAAAAGAAAACTGAACCCAAAAAAACCAAAACCACATACCTGCAAATGTATGTGCTGCTCAAGAACAGTGTGCTGACCCAGAAACACTGCCCTGCCTCATGATGGAGAAGACCACCGACAGTCAGCATTCACAGTCTCAACAGAAGGCAGGAAGTGCATGGGTGTGGGGTGAGGAGGAAGGCAAAAGAGAAAATAAATACAAGCCATCTTCATGGCAGTGTCATACTCCACAAGGTGGCTTTGGGTCAGACCACAGTATGGTTTTGATTCATAGACAGAGAAACTATGGTACGTTCGTAGCCCACAATTTCTGCCATAGCTTCTTTTATGTGCAGTGTTTTTTATACATTAACTGATTCAAGAATAAGTGGCCTTGGTAAGTAATTTAAAATTACCCTCATCTTACAGGATTACCACACACCTTTCCAGCTACCCCATCACCAGCACTATTGTAGTACTATGCACAGCTACACAAGCACCTTTGGAGAAAAATAACTACATCACAAACTGTCCCTTGTCTAAGAAATGCAAATGTGGGATAAGAACACTGGAGTATAAGGATGGGGCAAGTGACACTCATTAAGGGACAAGCTGCTCATCAGCACCCACTCTGATCCTCAGTGACTTCACACTATTTTCTGGGTGAAGCACAGTCTTTTGGGAATCTTTTAATACATCTCTGTTTTAAAAGAGCTAGCTAATCAGTTCTTACACGCAAATGACATCCTTTACCTCAGCCTCAAATACTCCATTTAGCGCAATTCTTGACATTTCTAAAGAACAGAGAGGATACGTGAGGCGTGAAAATGATGCAAAACAGAAGAAGCTTTGCTAACTGCAGAAATGAGTATTCCTTCTACAATCTCTGTCCAACCACTGTTTCCAATTTATTCATCACTTCCTTTCCACTTCCAGTTTCTCTCTTTCTGGAAAGACAACCTGGCAGAACCATATTTTTGTTATTCAATAAGAAGTCAAATATATTCCCAGACCATTAAAAAAGAAAAAAAGTACTCCTCCAACAGCTAAAAGTCTAGTAAGAGAGTCAGAAACAGCACCTTGTTCCAAGGTCTCCATCTCTCCCTCACCCTCCTATTTTTGGCACAGTTTTCTGGTCCAAGCACACACAATAGAAGCATGATCCCACCACTTCACAGATAAACAGAGGAAAAACCAAGGCAGAGAGAGGCAGTTTCCCTTTGCTGACCTCTAGCTCACAGCCACTTTTGCACTCCTCTGAGAACCCCCCATCCCAGCTGAAACTGCATCACTGCCTTCAGAACACCCCAGCCTATGCTGCCTGTCTGAGGAGCTTTACTCACAAGACACCACACTCTTAAGGTCTTCGCAGCACTGCTGTGCTGTATAATTTCCCTCTTATACTCACCATCTTCTTCAATGTATGACTTCAAGCCAGGTTCAAGCACTACTAATACACATCTTACAGCAGCTTCTGTTTATCAATGTCAAAAAGCCAATAATGAACTATTGCCAGATTCATGGAGCTACAAGTGAGAACATCTAAGAAAGTCATTAAGTCCTATTGTAGTCAGTGATGTATAGGAAAATCAAAAAAATAAAGAAAATATCAACAGCAGGGAAATATAAAAATAAAAAAATCAGAAGACATCAAGAAATAAATACAGCAACTAATAAAAATAGTAGGTCCTTAGAGCACCTTACAAACGTTGGATTCAGAAATGATATCAGAGACGGTGCTCTGAAATTAAAGCTCACAGACACAACACAAAGCTTAGAAGTTAAAATACTTGGCTGCTGGGATAAATATTTATGGTTCACCTCACCTGCCCACATATTTGGACCACTTAATATTTTCTCCTTCACAACCAACAGAGAGGAGATAGTTATCAAAGCTTCAACAGCACAATTTGTGTGATAGAGAAAAACAATGGCAAGAGTATAGCTACTGTAAACATGTCTTTTAAAAAAAGGAAATCAGAAAGTATTTACTTTCTCTAGAGGAATTCTGTGATCTCACCTTTTTGAAAGGGAACTTGGACTTCGGTTTCCTACCCAAAACAAAGTGTCACACATACACAAACCATGTGTAAACACCTTTTATGCATGCATGTTTGGTTTTATATATTTTATATATTTCTGCAGAAGCTTATTTATGAGCCTACACCTCCTACATCTCCCGCTCATGGGGATCTTTTCAGTAGAGAAATCATCCATGTGCAATCCAAAAGTATCAGTGACAATCCAAAGGTTTTGCTTTTGAGAGGTGTGAATTACCTTGTTATATCCTAGGTGCACAAATACTTCTCACCCACACATCTCACAATTCCTCTAAGGAGGAGAAGACCCAGCCCTGCTGCCAGCCTGGGACTGGTTCCACCTCCCCAGGTTAGTTCTCCTC
Source organism: Apus apus (assembly GCF_020740795.1). Classification (NCBI taxonomy): domain Eukaryota; kingdom Metazoa; phylum Chordata; class Aves; order Apodiformes; family Apodidae; genus Apus; species Apus apus. The sequence goes on from NC_067283.1 coordinate 35,311,265, forward strand.
CTCTGCGATTTGCTGAGCCATGTAATCCCTGTAGTCATTTATAAATGCAAAAGACATATTGCCAAACATTAATGTTTATTATTACAGTCAGTCAATTGAACTATAATTCTGCCTTTGTTAACCACCAACACTTTTCCTGCTTAAGTGCAAGATATGTTTACTTTACTACTGAGGAGCTCAAACATGTTCTTTCATAATAAAGTATTCCCTTCCTCCTCCCACCTCAATCAAGGTGAATGCGCATGAATCAGACCAATATCTGGAACAATGTTTTCACTTCTACAGTGACATGGCCAGATGCAGGAAAGCTGAGAATTAGGATTTTCACCACTGTTAAGACAGGTTGAAAGATTTTGCAAAAAAAAAGAAGGTAGCAGAGCTTTCAAAGAATCAAACATCTCCACATCTCCAAATACAACAACCAACACCACCACACAGAGGGGGCATTTTATATTTGCTCTTTTATGCTTTTACTGCTGAAGAAGTACTTTGGGGTCTATTACACCAAATGAAATAACCATGAAGGAAGAGATCAGATGGCAAAACAAGCAAGACAAATCTTAAAAAACCTCAGACCTATTAGCATTGTGTAGACAAAAGCAGATTTGGCTCTTATTCCAATCTGCTTTGCAAAAGGTCTTCCTATTTCCCTCACCTCACTAAACAGAATCAACAACAGTAATGCTGGTTCACAGTTACATGAAGACAAAAACATGCAAATTCCACTTCTACACTGTATTTGATAAACAGACATGCTTCCTCTGTGGTCCATATACACACAGAAAAGTGTTGGCTATCTCTTACAGGCAAAGCTTTATCTGTTCAGCTGTAGTCAGCTAAAGCAGAGGGAAATGGTAAAGAGAAACACAGGACTCCAAATCCTTGATCCAGAACAACAAACCTTAAAGCAGGGTGCACAGAAGAAACAATTGAAATTGGAAACAATGCAGAAATCCCTATCTAGTGGTAAGGCATTAGTGATTTTTTAGAAGTCATCCCTGACAGTTTCAGTTCTTTGGGAAAAGTGGGTCTATGCCAAAAAGGAAAACCTAACTCCCAACAACCCCTTGTACTCCCAGCCAGGTATGGAGTGCTGTGCAGTGCTCCTAACCCACACTCAGGAAACAAGAGGCACTGTTTTCATTTTCCTACATCCAGATCAGAACAATACTATTAAGTTGACACCTCAAGTGTACCTCAGTATAAAAATATTGTATTTATCTGAAAATCTTAACTGCTCATCAGAACATCTCTGATTGAGCTGCTCCCTCAAAACTGGAACTAATAAAAATCAGTCAACCACATACACACACTCACTGAGACCCACAGATCACAAAACACTAGGAACTTGCTCCTTTTCAGAAAACTCCCTTAATCAGTCCTCAAATTCAAGCCCTGAACAAACATTAAAATACCCCAAACTGTTATGCTGTTTATCTAATTCCTTAAACTGTGACCATCACTGTGGTTATGTGAGCATTTGAACACAACTGACAAATACGCACTTAGCAGCATATCTCATTATTACTACATTTTTGAGGCAGACAAACATACAGGCTTTCCTCTGTTCTCCTCAAACCAAGATAGCTGCTGAAGTCTGCATTGCTTCAAGCCAGCCAATGTGTTGTTCAAGCCATTCTCATAAGGTCACATTGCTGTTACTGGATGTCTTTCATATTACAACACATCCTAAGCAATAGAAACAAAATTACGGCTAAACAAGTTCCTACTATACTAACAAGTTCATCAAATCACTAGAAATGCAATGTTCTCAAATCTGTGCTACAGCACAGAAAGAGCTCTGTGCTCTCCCCTGCGCCATCTCCAGAAAGAGCATCCAAGAAGGGAGGATGGAGCTGCCTCTACACAGATCTACCTTTCCCTAACATATTCTCTTCCCCCAGGCCATCAGGCAGGAAGACCTGCCAAACTCAGTTTGCCAGTAAAAGTACTACAGGTTTTCTACGTAGCAATAAATCAGCTTTGTTTAACTAAACCACATACATCCATTTTTAAAAAGTGCTCAGCACCAAAAGGAGACACTGCAAAAGACCACCAGTTTTCAGTGAGTGAAGAGATCAGCACTTCGTAAATATCAACCCCTGCAAAAGCTAGGATGACATGTTGTCACCCCTCAAATCACTAGTTCTCCCCTCACAAAGTAAAGAAAACTTAGAGCATATCTATGGATATATGATGGTCAAAGGGTTACACATACAGCAGCATCAGGGCTGTGCTTTTCTCTGGGTTGTGCAGATGAGCAACCATCCTTGTACAAGGAAGCACCAAACAGTGCATGTGTCTCAGCCAGCCCATGATGTTCCGAGAGATATCAAACAGGCAAGCTCCTGTTCTGTCAAACACACATGGATATACACTCAACTAGAAGTGGCAGTAACTCATACTGCTTAGGACATGATTAGTCATCAGATGATTTTCTGCATCCTACTGCACACACATGACACCACAGCAACAACCAGTGCAGAGCAAAGAGCCAAAAGGACTGTAAGACTTCAGCTTCATCTACATAATAATCAACAACATGATACTCCACTGCACAGCAAGGAAACCAACAGAGGAAGATCATCTTTGCCATAATATAAGATACTTTGGGGCTCAAAATATACAACACAGAGCAGTTCAACTTGGTGCATTCTTTTAAAACTGGGGTCAGCCGATTTGCTCTCTTAGATGCTTGTGAGATAAAAGTCTGTCTTGGATAGGAATACAAATCAGATTTTATCTACTCAATTTACAAACGTGGAACCTTCTGGTAATGGTCTTCATGCTTACGTTCTGCTCTTAGTAAAAAGTCAAAAAGACTAAACAAAACAAAACAACAAAACCGTGCTTTCTTGAATGCTTGTTCTTAGCCCTGCCTACAGGATCCTAAAAACTGCCACCATGCAAGATACACAACTGCTTAACTCCAGAGGTTCAAAAATGGGAAACTGCAATGGGCTTATGGTACGTAAATCAGTGTACAAGTCAGGAGAGGAGAACCAGAGTCTTAAAATTAGCTGCAGGCTGTCTGCTAAGTAAGTTATAATTAAGAAATCCGTTCTACTAAGCCACCTACCCATGATAACAAGACAGAAATCAACCAAAGGGTACCCCAAAGGAAAGGTCTTTAAGATCTTGAAAAGAGGTGTGTTCTCTAGTGGAACCACTGAGAGGGGAAAGGGGAATTTAAAAAAAATATATTAAAAAAAAATTTAAAAAGAGAAAGGAAAAAAGCTGTTCTGCTACAACAGCAAGAAAACAATGTTTGTTTAGGAGAGACAGGCCACCAGCACAACATTTAATTCAAGGACTCCAAACAGGATGGCTTTAAAATTGACCTTAAGAGAAAGTCTACTGTATTCTTAAAAGAAGAGGAAGAGGATGTGTCATATCTGAGAAGGAGACTACTTATTTCTTCACCAGAAGTGCTTCAGCATATACTGCTAGTAGCTGAGAACCAGTGTTTTGAACCCTGCCCTTTGGATTGAGCATTCACTTCTCAGCAACGTAAGTAGCAAAGCCAAGCAAAAAAATCCAAGTCTCAGATATGCAATGTTATGCTTCAAAGTCAAAATATGCAGGGGAGTAAACTATGACCAGATCATTAGTGCTGCTCTTAAGAAGTGTAATCTACATAAAATTATTTTTTTAAAAAAAACAGCGTAATGACAGATCACCTGCAGAGGAGGGAAATTCAGACAACTTGAAAAGACAGCTATAGCAATCACAGAATCATAGAATTGTTCGGGTTGGAATCAACTAGATGATCTAGTTCCAACCACCCTGCATGGGCAGGGACATCTCACACTAGACCAGGTTGCTCAAAGCCACACCCAGCCTGGCCTTGAACACTTTCAGAGAGGGAGCGTCCACAACCTCCCTGGTCAACTTGTTCCAGTGCCTCACCACCCTCACAGTGAAGTATTTCTGTAATGATCTGACATGAGGAGTTGTTTAGTAATATGGGCAAGAGGTATTTTCAAGATAAATTAAATAAGGACTTTGAGGGCAGCATACAGAGGATACTTTTGGCATCTATTAGACAGCTCCAAGTCTCACTCAAGCAGACTGCACGAACAACCACGAGCAGCCAACCCCAAAGTGAGCCAGAAGAAAGTGGGTGGCCTGTATACTTGCTCCTGAATTAGGGATGCCTCTGACTAGCAAAAAATTGAAATGTTTTCTTTTCAGGCCAGCTTCTGATATTCAAAAACCCCAACCAAGTCCTCCTGTTACATAGCTCATTTAAAAAAGCAGAATCCTTCGTCTTTCACAAACTCCCTTCCTTGTTTCAACTTCAGATTTTTTCATGTTTAGTCTTTGCTATACTCTGCTTCTTTGTTTTCTCCAGAAGGAAGAGAGTGAAAATGAGGAAAGGTATTAGAGATTAGTAAAGAATGGAGCCAATTGGCATCCCTTCAACCTCAAAACCTGGTGTTTCAGCATTAGTTTCTTCAGTTTGAAAGACAAACATCACACACATGGTAAAGATGAGAAAGGCACCTTCTGTGTTTAAAGGGTTGAAGTACTAACAGAGGGACCTAAACAATACAAATACAGTATATCATATTGTTATGCTCCTGTAACTGTCCTGTTCCTAAGCCACACCTGCCCTACAGAGCATCAGAAATAAATACATCGGAACAATCAGCACTCACAAGAATAGAAGGCTTTGAGATTTTACAGGATGAAGTGGTTCGGTGGTTCCAGGACAGAGGAATACCAGCAGTAACCACAATAGAAAGGCTCAAATAAACCACTCATCTGTGGAGCAACAAGAGAAAAGAACAGAATGAACAGTAAGAAGGGTCAGCAGCAGGTGAGCACAGACACCAGCTGGTGATAATTTTTTTAAAAGCAATTAACAGAAGAGCAGGAAATTTCTGATTTCCCTAAAAACCCTAATCCAGGTACCTACCAACTCTACCACAGAGTGCCTTTCTACATAGATATTTACTATGCAAAGAGCAGAGCCCTTTGGGGCACCCAGAACCAAAACCTGTGGCCTGAGCATACCTGTAGCAGAATGCTCTATGAACATAACTGCTTATCAAAAGCCAAACAGTGCTGGAGCAGTCTCCTCCATGGACAGTAACAGGTAGGCATGCAATTTATGATCCCTTCCCTTCCAGCATCAATCAGGGCTTGGCAGGTAAGAAGAAAGGTGGCATGTGATGAGGGGAGTTGAATTTCCCAGATTAGGAAGTAAAGCTACAAGAGGACAGAAGAAAGAAAAAAAGAAGTAAAGGTCCATCTTTGTTCCACAGATCAACACAGACAACATAAAAACCAAATGTTTTTTAGAATTCAAATCCCTAGTTTTTATGGGGTTTTCTTCAGTCATGAAAGGATGAATAATCCCACACAACTGTCTTCCCAAAATACAGGTCCTGGAAGTTGTGGGGTTTTTTTTCTCTTGCCTCCACAGTTTACTATCTTGCGTCAATTTGCCAAAAGCAAACTAAGTATGTGGGCTCTTCCCAACCACCTTCTCTTCAGTTCTCACTTTTTATCCTAACCACCTGCATCTCTGCAGGCTTCTGAAATAAACATGTACTTGGTCTTCAATTACAAATAATTTTTTAAAAATACACATGCAGAAAGATCAGTGTGAATTACTGTTTCTAATTCTCAATATAACAAGTCTAATGGAATAAAATGACTGCATAATAAATTTTAAATTGTTACACCACATAAGTTAACAATACTTTCTAGAAAACAGTATACTCAATTCCATGCCATTTCTAGCCACACAACACTACTAGAGATGATAAACAAATACTAACGCACCATCAATATTTATGTACACCTGCTACTACAGAACAAGCAACTGCAAAATTGTGTTTGGGCTCAATCTTGAATTCATTATGTACCAAGTATCTTTAGCAGGCACTTACACCATTGCAGACAAAACTCCACTCCTTTCTCAGTCTTAAGGGGCTAGGGTTTGGGGAGCTGAGCAAGGGGATCTGGTTTTCAAATACAAACGCTATGGCTTGCATATAGGCAGGGTCAGGCAAGAGACATTCCTTAATTTCCAGAATACTTGGTGGTAATAAGTGATCCTGTGGCTGGCACACTGCTGCTTGCAAGAAAAAAAGGGGTCACTAGCTGTGCTGCAGGGGTCAGTGATGATATAACACAGAATTAGAGTGATACCACTACAGGTACTGTACTTTTTTACTTGAAAAAGAAAGAAAAGGCAGCTAGCAATTAACCCAATATATCTCCAGAACATTCATTAAGCTTATAAATTAATGTTCTTGTATCTGTTTCAGTGTATGAAATGCACTTAAAGTCATATGTGCAGTTCAGGTATAGCAAGAGCAGATACAGAATCCCTCACCCAACTCTTTTAACGATTTCAGACTCAAGAGATACAAAATTGCCCGAGAGCTAAAATTCATCAGGTAACGGTTGTTCAAAAGTAATTAATTTTTTAATAGATTTAAAGTGAACCACTTAATATTAAAATACAAGAATGCAACCAAAAATATCCATAGAAGGTAATGGCAACAAATACCTTCTCCCTATCCTGGGCATCCAATTATTGTCACATACCTGAACAAGCTCTTGATATTTACCCTGGCTCTGGAAGCAGGTTGAGCAAGCCACTAAAACTCCCTGGCATATAAGTATCATGGTGTCTAACAAAGACTTTATCTCCCTGCTGAATCTGATCTAAAGAGAGCCCTGGTAATAGCCCCAAGGTAACTGTCAGGAAAGACTGAGTATTTGCTCTGTTCTGAAGACAGGCTTTTCACAATCTCACAAAAAGTCTTGCCAGTTGAGAAAGCAGTTATTCTGGATAGCGGAAACAAGAACAAGATTTTTCTGTACAGGTAGCTAACTCTCCAGATAGCTGCCTTGGGATAGAGACTAAAATCTGGGACCACTGTCAAGCATGGCTGCTGAAGACAAAGCATGAGGACTAATAACAGCTACAGTGTCAGCATTTCCCATCTCTAAAAGCATTTCCATAGTTCAGGAGTACTCAGTCTATGTAAGAGGTTTTCTGAGGTGTAAGGAAAATGCAGTTATTACCTACGCTAGGACTGTATGGAAAGAGTCCTACAGCACAGCTAGGAAGTCTTTCTAAAGCATAGCCAAGCGCTTACACTGAGCCTGAGAAGACTCCCTAGCATAGTCCTGTGAAATTAATTACATACAAAAAAACCTCAGTAACATTATCTTCCCACCTTCTACAACCACATCACTGCCTTACTCCATGTCTTCCCAGGAGCACAGAGAACTGACAGCTACAGTAGAGGACCCCAGATCATCCTAGTTCCACCCTGGAAGGCTGTTCAACTATGGTATTTTATTTTAAAACCCTTTAGCTTTCTGTTCCCCTCCAAGTCTCTTAGTAGTTCTAAGGAATGTTTAGTGACTTTGTTACTGTCAATGAAGCTGTGAATTACCTAGTCTACTCTGCCACATCCATGGTCCTCTGCATTTGGATTAATAACCCCCAGTCCAAGCACCAAGCAGCATAGTCCTGAGCTTCTTCCCCCTTCTGTTCTGCCATTGGTGTGGAGATTTTTCACTCCCCCTTCCACAAATCCATTTTTTTCACATTAGCATACTCATTGAGTCAGGAAGCTCTTGCAATATGGCCCACAAAAATTCATAGGAAAAAGCAGCTATCTGGAGTTTTCCTTAGAATTCCACTTATCTTTTCCCTCCCTATATTCTATGAAAAAAAAACAACACAACACAATACCAATGTTCAGAAAATTAAGACAACTCCATAGGAGGGCTTTCAAGGCATCCCAATAGCTTAACTGGATAAACAAGAAGAAAAGCTCCCTGGATCCAAACTGAAATAGAAATGCATATATGAGTGGTTCACTAATTTTTTTTTGCATTAAAACTGAAAACTTAACAGCTCTCATATCACCCAGTTAATCCAGTACAGCCATCAATTATGCCTGCGAGGTAGCAGACACTCCACTACTCAACAAGTTAGAGAAGTTGCAACACTTCAACAGATTGCTTGAAAGGCATGTAAATTTCCAGGGTTTCCCTACCAGTCTGTCACCAAATTTACTTGATTTAATGTCAGCCCTTTGATCTGAAGACAAAGGAAGCAAGCCTAGACCTCAGTAATTTGGTATGCAGCTCTCACCTGCATCTGTAGTCTATAGGAAGCCTTTAAGTGAATTTCAAGGTCACTTCCAGAACACTAATGCATACACACACATTGAGGAAAATACACAGCAGGGTTGCATCAAAATAAATGACTGGAAAAACAATATAGTATTGTTTCATTCACTGAATGCCACTGTTATCTACCACAAGAGTAGAGATCACAGTCGTGTACCCATGCCAATCTCATACAGCAGTGAAACTGGATCTCTCTTAAATGTAGTATCTCTGAGTTTCCATTTTACAGCTCCACTTGCTTCCATCAGGCTAACTCCCAAAAAGTAAGATGGTAACTATATTACACACTGCTGAAGAAATTAGCGATACTTTTCATGCACTTCTCCTTTCTACAGCATACTTGGATATTCAGCAGTTCTATTTTTATGCAATGACTATTTACTGTCAAAATATGTTCATAAAAAAATGTATTTCCAGAAGAGAAAGATTTGCAGCTTACTCAGGTTTGGGGTGGGCTGGGGGGATGGAGGTGGAGGGAAGAAAAAGGGGGAGAAATATCAGAAGTGTCCAAATATTCCCTAAATTTAAAAAAAACCCAACATATTTTGTTGGAGCAGTTTCAGCAATGCCAACATTTCAGAATGAAAGCACACAGGTTTTCACAAAAAAGCTCTTAAAAAAATAAGATAGCCTCTATTAGCACGCAATGGAATCTTTCTCAAAAGCAGAAGAAATGTTTCAGAATTAATCCCCTAATTCAAATATTTTTGGCAATAGAGAACTGACCAGCTTGGTTTTAGAATCCCACTCAGTTCCTCCATTAAACTGATAAAATTTCTTCTTCTACTTCTACTCCATCATTTGTAACACAAGACAGAATGTTAAAAAGATATAACTAACACTTGTATTTAAGTCAATTAATTCTTTAGTGAATTACAGTATCTTCAACTAAACTGCACAATAGTAATGTGCTACATCCTGGGCACTCATCAGAGACATGAAGAGCACTGCAGTGCCATCTGCATAATTTGGTGAGGAAATCTACATCTCGTTTACCATGGCACAAAGTTAAGAAGGAGCTTCCTAAGAATTCAGGGTGAAAAACCTAGCAATTAAAATAAAACCATTAAACCATAAACCAGAATATTTCTTATACAGACCAGAACATTGCTCCAGCCTCTTGTATCTAAAGGTAAGTTTAAGAAACCGTATTTACTGCCCCCAAGTATTTGCAAAAGTCTCAGGATAGAATTAGACACTGAGTAACAGGGATTGCTTGTTTAATTTTAATAGTGAAATTATTAATAGACATATTGCCTTAAAACCAAGAACTTTGTTGTTGTTGTTGTTGTTAAATACAGCAGATTTATCAAATAAATTCTCTAAATGCTGCCTCTTCAAACTAACATTAAAATCTTTGTCTCAGTTTTTCTCATAGTGTACATAGCTGCTACTTTGATGTTTATCATCTAGATTTTGAATTACTGGTATTTACTAGAGACAAAATTCTCAGTGAAACACACAGCTTATTCAAGAAAAAGAATCATAAATACAAAGGAAAAAAAAGCACATTCAGAAACAACATAAAGAGTACACTGGAAGGAAACAGCCTCTAGTGCTTATTTCTCTTGCATGAAAGTTTTCTGCAACTTCACACAAAATATTTCTGATTGCTTGATTGTATTTGCATTATATTTTACAGGAGGAAGGAATGATAATTAGTATCTTCTCCAGATTGAATAGGTATGTTTCTTCATCTTCTAATATCATCTGTGCCTCAAATAATTTTTATTATACAATTCCTGGTCTTTTCACATTCCCCAAGAAACGAAGAAGTGAAAAAAAAGAAAAAGATTATTTGACTGGCAGATATCTGATAATTTTACATTGCACATAAGGACTGCAAGTTAGCTAAAACATCCTCTCATGCCCTGAAGAGTAGACATGATAATCACTGCCAACTTCCCCCCCAAAAGCAAGTGTGCCTTACACCAGTGAGGTATAACACAACTGCTACAAGTTACCTGATGTTTCTTCAGTTGCTCGTTTTCTGACTTGCACTTGTGTAGATCTGTTGGCACAGAAGAGGAGCAATCCCTGCCGACAGCAGGGACGTAGCCCTATCACCAGCCTCATCCAAAGCCACTCAGTCCAACAGAAGAAAAAGGCAAGGTACCTACTGGCTTTAGGCAAGGCCTTTGATTTTAAAAAGGAAAAATCAGTTTGCAGCATGCTCACAGATGTTTGTTTTCAGCCCTTTCTTCCTAGGAAATACATCATTCAAATGTCATGACATTGAAACACCTTATGCTTTAGCATCAATACACTCAGTAACCTCAGAACAGGAACATATCTGCATCACAAAAGTACCAAAAAATCATGTTTTAGTTAAAAATTTAATAGCAATTTCATTACCTCCATATGACTAAGATAACAGAATCCATTACAAACATTGCACTTAGATTTTTATCACTGTTTAAATTCAAACCCCAAGAGCATAGGGAATTATGGAACTGGAAAATAATCCAAACCCCTGATCTGCTCAAGGTAATGAGTAGGGGGAAAAAGTGCTGATCAGGACTGTTAGTCAAAAAAGCCTCCATTTAATAGAAAAACCCTTCTGAAGTAAAAGAGCTTTCCTCACCACATGAACTTGCAAAGTGAATAAGCAACATCCTTTGGAACGTAAATCCTTCCACATCACTGTGAAATGCATTTTCCATAAAAAAACCAAAAATTACAGCTGTAGAAGTACTAGGCAGACGATGAACTTAAAATCAACATAGCCACAATTAGTTTTTTCTAGTTGCTTTCCATGAACAACAATTAGTACTACTGCTGAGGTAAATACATGTAATTGTTCCTTTATTTCGCAAGGCCACAGGTTTATGAGCATGGCAACTAAGCACAGATGTGTCCTTCAATTTCCAGATACTGAACAGAGCATCCCATATACCTAGTTTCCACATTGTTTGCAGAGTAAAAAGCCTTGGGTTAAGCAATACCAAAGGCCATTTCTGCATATGCTCACACAGCCAGCTTGTAATCTAACACCTTTTACTACAAAAATGAGGACACAGCCCAAGCTTTACTAGCATTTCTGTGAAAATACTGACAGGGCCAACTTCAAGGAAGGTGCATGCATTCCATCACTGGATAATCAAATCACTCAAATGTCTTGCAAAATTTGGCCCCTTGACTGCCTAATATTAAATAAGAATTAAAGTCACTGAAGGTAGCAGATGCCAAAGTCACCAGTCATGTAATTTCAGAAGCCTCTTTACCCCTCCATATAAGCGGCACTTTCCAGATATGCAGTATTTTATATATCAAGATTTTGGTCTGTCTTCTGCAACTATTCTTTAATTGAAGTTTTATTTTTCCTGCTAATCTTGTCACTTAGGAGAGCAGCTGCCTCCACTCCCACTGCAAGTACTGTTCCATTGCATGACCCATCCCAGTATTTGGGAATCAATCAACTTTGATGACACGCATCACAGCTCACAATTCCAACAGCAATGCTACACCAATACCTCACTGGAAGCTACTCAACAGCAGGGTTTCTTACAGAGTTATGATGAAGTGTTCAGCAACAATAGATCATCTTAGTTTGTGTGATTATTGGATTATTGTACAAGAATATGGTCTTTATTTCTTCCCCCCCCCCCTTCAAATTCTTCTAGCAGTTTCAGTGCAATACAGTTAACAAATTCTACTCCCATTAAAGTAAGAGTCTTGAGATTTATCTTTTTTATCCAAACACTAATTTTATTCATATCCATTTCCTCAGTGCTCCATGAGTCTCAGAAGCAGAATTGTTAAAATCAGCCATACAGCTACACAAAGTGTGTACAGCATGTCAGTACTCATCATGAACCAAGTGAACACATAGTAGTTCATATAAGCAACAACCTCATCTGCATGCATAATAAAGAATAGTCTTTTGACTATAAATACAAAGCAAAAATAATTATAAAAAAGGACATTGTCAAAATCTGATTAAGATACTCAGTTTATATATTGACTCTTCAGCATCAGAGTAAACTTCGTATTAGCAACTAGCTTTTTAAAGGGCTGCCTGACCCCTCTCCCCCCACACACTCCAAAAGATGCAGTTCAACTATGGGTAGACTAAGAATCAATCACAGGGGAGGGAACCCACAAAAAACCATCCAGAAGCCAGTGTGTGGCCCTCTGGGCTTTTATTTTGTCGGCAGCTGAAGAAGCCCCAGGAGACTAGTCATACCATGTTAGGACATAAACGGCTTCAGAAGTGCTCTGTGGAACCAGAGCATCCCTAACATCACACATGAAGACAGTACCAGGACTACAGAAATGCAATAAAATTTGCTGTGTTGCCACAGGTGACTACTCTGGAGCTTGGTGTTGGGTTTTGGTTTTTACTCTCCTGTCTTGACAGTACTCTGCAGAATTGACTGGATTAAGTCCGTTCCATTCTACAGCATGAATCTGCCAAATAGCTGTAAATCAGGCCTTTTACTCCCAGACTAGAGACATCAGAAAAGTCAACCAATCTACCTGCAAGGGATCAGAGTAGCCAAAACTAACAGCCAGAGAGACCACCTGACAAGGCAGACTAAAGGCCTCCCCTTCTTGGCACACTTGCAAAGAAGGTAACAGCACTCCAGGTTGCTTGGACAACGCGCTGATACAAAAGCTCACAGAGAAGCGCTTACTAATCAAGAGTTTTAATTCAATGTCTATTTTCAGCTCTGAGACACAGAAAATATGAATAGAGTCAGTTAGATGGTATTGTTACAGGCTTAAAAGAGTTCCTCCAGTATAACACGGTCTCTTTGCAGAGGACACCAGTAGGGCCTTACTAAAGACCCCAGTGCAGTGCTCGTGAGTTAGCCTAACTCTTTCAGGAGTCTTCAATACATAAATGCAAAACCTAGAAAGCAGCTAATATGCTAATGGGCACGCAGCATCACCTCAGAGTTGAGTATTTCATCCAACAGCCGCAACTCTTCCAGGTTATCTGTACTGATACTTTTTCAAGTAACTGCTAAATTATCAGTAAGATAAATTAATACACTAAGATGTAGGAAAAAAACAAACCAACCACTGTGCACTGAATTATTTCATTACCATATGATTATTTATAAGTGTTATGAGTAAAGAAAGCAATTAAAGAGAATTGCTCAGAAACCAAATATATCCTGTCATCAGACTGCCACAACGGCATTTCCTTATACTAAGTTGAGCTTTATTTGCAAAGCTGACCAAAAAAAGATCCCTTGATAAGTATTTGCTTCCACTTTTTCAGAGACACAAAACAGCTCTGAAAAAATGACCAAATTCTTACCAGCACGCCACTGATGATGTGAACAACTATTAAACCATCCTCTAAATGTGGCAGAGCAGTAGGACTGCAGCAGCCAGACCCTCGACAGCCCATGCCACAGATGCCTTCCCATACACTGCTGTTGGCAGCATCAAGTTTGTTATCTGCACTGTAATACCATCTGCCCAGCAATCGACCACTTCAGTTTAAACTAATAATGGAATGTAACTTAATCAAGTTTTTTTTATTTCTGCAGCACACACAGAATGTCCAAAGCAATGTATTTTTATACAGCATGTTACTCTGCTCTATAGGCCAAAAGCTACAGTCAATGTTTTAAGCAACAGATTTCAGTGCACACTTCTAAACAGCAAAAACTGGATGCTGTCTGCATCAGACTTTCTGAGAAAGCAATGTCTACATAAGCTCCTATGCAGACATTTACTCCTTTAATTCCCAGCTGCCTTCAGAAAGGTTAACCAGCTTTTGGCTGAGCACTTAGCTGGTGAGTTTTCATACATTCTCTTCCTTCAGGCTGCACCAGGAGCCACTCACATGCACCAAGCTATAAAGCTGAGCATTCATGTGAGGTCTGGGATCCATACTCAGTGTCACTGGTGCCACTCCCTGCCGATTTTTCCATTGCTTGATATAGGTGAGTAACAACGTACGTTCACAAGGAGGTGAAGTTTAACCTGCCATCATGCTGAAATGTTAAAGATGAAGCACAAGGAGCCTAACGTCATTCTCCACCAGTCTGTACTCAATCAGCTGCACGTGTGGCATCGTATGTGCAAAGTTTCACCTGCAAGTGTTGGCAAATGACACGCTCAGTTAAATGTATGTGTGCATTCAATCTGTAATTTTTTAACTTGGAGAAAAAAGTAATGTATACTGGCTACAGAACTAAATATTAAATTACTAAGAAATTACAGCATTTCAGCATAAAGTTCTCCTCTCCATGGCGAAGTCTCAGAAATGCTGACTAGGGATTAAACAGCAGCACATAGACCCGATGGGCTGGACTGTATCTCTTCTGACACCCTGTGGGCTGCAGAACCTAGGGGCTGATAACCCACTGGAGGGACTCACAAGATGACTTATGAACTTTCATTTTGGGAAACCATTTCCCCTAAGCTATTCTGGTGTCATGTAATGCATGGTGCAGGGAAAGCTCAGAACGTGCGACTGAAAAAAACCAACCCTAACAATATCACAACAGCACACTTGCACCACGTCGAGCCATAAATTACACAGTTTTGCGGTATGTGGTTTTGTTACCTCATACTAGGCATCATGATAATTATGAGAACCGCACCTTTCATCTTGCTGACCTATAACATTATATTAATGTAACGTTACACTTGCAATTTAAGATTCAGTGATTTTTATTTTTTTTTCAGGTATTCAGGCCTGTCTATTAAAACTTAATAAAGTGAAATGCAGGTTTCGTAGCAGCATGTTGTTTCCTCACACTTCTCGCGTCACACAGGGAACCTCTGCTCCCCGGGTACTTAAAACTTCTGTATTTTTCCCTTAATTTTAAAACTTGTTCTGCTTCAAAGAATTAGCTCACATTTTGACAGCTCAAGCACCGTATTTTATTGGCAAAAAGAGAAAAAGCGGACAAGTTCCAGAGGGGAAGCAGCCTGGAAGCCAAGGCAGCACACCTGCCGAGGCCGAAGAGAGAAGGTGCAGGGCGGCTGAAGCCCATCGGCGGGGCCGCGCCGGGCGCAGGGGCGAGGGGCTGCGCCCGAACCCGGGCCGGGCGGAACGGGGCCGGCCGGCAGACCCTCCACGCCGGCACGCCTCAGGCCCGGCCAGGCCGGTCCCGCCGGAGGAGGCGGGAGAGGGAAAGTTGGAGCCCGCGGCCGGCCGGGAGCCGCGCCGCCCCCTCCTCCCCTGGGCGCCGCCCGCCCTGCCGAGGGGCGGCCCCTGCGCACGCTCCCGCCCGCCCCGCCGCCCATGAGGCGCCCTCGCCGGGAAGGCACTGACGAGTCATCGCCCCGCAGGCCTGGCGGCGTCCCCGCCCCCGCGCCCCTGGCGGGACGGGCGGCCGGCGGGAGCGGGGGGCGGCGGCCGAGCGGGCAGCGGCCGTGGGGCGGCGCGGGGGGAGCTCGCAGGTGATGATCCAGCGCGACGCTGCCCGGCCTGTGCTCCGCGGCCCGGCCTGGGCCCCACGGCGAACGGCAGCGGGTCCCAGCGCGGCGACCTTCGCCTCCCGCCGCCCCGACCCCGGGGACCGCACCGGTGGCGCGGACCGCTGCCGCCGCCTGGCCTCCCGCCCGCCGCTGCCGGGCCCTCCTCCGCGCCCCCCGCGCCGCCGGCCCCGGCCTCCCGCACGCCGCCCCTCCGCCGAGAGGCGCCTCCCGCGCTGCGGCGGCCGGTGCGGCCGGAGCACGACCCGTCCTCCCCACCACACCTAGCAACAGCGCTGACAGGACGCAGTGGCGGCGGCGGCGGGAGGAGGAAGCGGAATGGCTGCCGCGGCGGCGGCTCCCTCCCTCCCCGGAGCCCTGACAGCCAGAGCCGGGGCGGAAGCAGCAGGCGGCGTGCTGTGCCCGTCCTCCTCCCTCCTCCACCGCCTCCTCTGGGCTTCTGCACTCCCTGCTGCCAATGCAAACTAACTCCCCTTCGCCAGGGCCGGCGGGCTGCACGCCTCCCCCGCACCCACCCATGCCGCCGCGCCGCACGCCGCCTCCCCGAGGAGCCCTCCACGTCGCCCGCAGGACCCCTCCTGCCACTCCTCGCCCACCGACCTCCCTCCACCGGCGGCTGCCGCCGCCCCGGCTCCCGCTGCACCTTGTACTCCCCCCACCGGTGCCGCACACGCGGCCCCCACGCCCCCTGCTCCCGCCGCCGCGGGGCGCCCCCGCCGCCCGCCCTGCCCTGCCCTGCCGTGCCGCGGCCCCGGCCCCGCCGGGCACTCACCGATGTGGTTGTCCTCGATGTGCTCGATGAGCTCCGCCAGGGTTGGGAAGTGGAGCCCGCAGCCCCCGAACCTGCAGGCGTTGGAGAAGAAGGAGGCGGCGGCGATGCCTGTCATGGTGTTACATCGAGATCCCCCTGCGGTGCCTGCTCTGCCAGGGCCGGCGGCGGCAGGGCGGGGAGAGGCGGGGGCAGGGGGGAACGGGACGGAGAGAGAGAGATGGGGAGCGAGAGAGCGAGGGTGGGGGTGGGGAGGAGGAGGTGGCGGCCGCGGCGGCGGCAGCAGCAGCAGCGTCGGGAGCGGCGGAGGGGAGGGACGGGCTGGGTGGGGGGAGATGAGGCAGCCGCAGCTGGGAGGAGGGACCAGCGCGGCTCTGTAACAGCTGTGCTGCCCCGGCGGCGGCCGCCGGCGGCGGGAGGAGCAGGGCACCCGGGTAGCCCTTCGCGCCCGCCGGGGGACACCCGCGCCTCCTCGCCGCGGGGGCGGCGGAAGCTGCCGTCCGGCACCGAGCGGGGGTGGGGTGGGGAGGAGGGTGCGCCCCGCCGCTAACTTTCCCCCTCCGCCTCTCGCAGGGGGCCGCGGGGTCGGTGGCTGCTGTGGCGGCGGGAGGGGAGCTGCCCGTGGCTGAGGTGCCGGGGTGGGAAGGTGGGGTCTGGCCCGAGGGGCTCTCTCGGCCGCCGGGAGTTGGCCCCTGTGCCGGCCGTCACCTCCGCTGCCTCGGGGGGCGAGCAGCCAGCCCTCGCCGAGGTGGCTAAGCCGAGGGGCGGCGGCTCCTCCTCTGAGGGGATGAGGCCGTCAAGACGCAGCCCTCACCTGCCGAGCGAGGAGCCGGAGGCCCGGGGCACCTGCGCGCCCTGCGGCCGGCCAGGCCTCGGGGGCAGCGGGGGTCTCCCCGCCGGCAGGTGAGCTGCGGCTCCCCCCGAGTCAGGAGCCGGGTACAGCCTGCCCCGCTTCGCCCCGCGACCACCAGCGTGCCCGGCCAGGCGGGCAGGGGAGCGGGGCCGCGGCCCCGGGGGATAAGTGAGCAGGAGCCGCACACGCCTCGCTCCCAGTCCCGGTTTTGGCGTTTTGTCTCCAGAAAGCTATTCAGCAGAGAGGGCTGACTGATTAATTGATTTTAATGAAGGTCTCCCTAGGCTCAAATTCGCAGACAGCTTTATTTAAAATTAAAAGGAAAAAAAAAAAAAAAGTGATTGCATGTCAGGAAGGCTCTCCCCTCCACCCCCTCGGCTGCTGTTTTAAAGGATTCTCTCTCTTTTCTATATTTATACAGTTCTACAATATTATTAATTATTTTGAGCAATAATATGACTAAAAAAAAGCCTCCAAAGCTGCATAAGTCTCACTTAATTGTACAGACACAAGTGATTGCACTGGTCCTGCTGACAGGTAACAGTCCCAGGCTCTTCTCATCTCTGTAAAACGAAGTTTGTGTGTAAGAAGAAGCAGGTGCTTCTCTGTTTTATTAACTGTATAGCAGGTGGGAATGTTTCCTAGTATTGCTGCGGGAGCCAAAGAGTAGGAAAGCCTAAAAATGCAGTAGAATGGTTAGTGAGTGGAAAGATGAGTGCCCTTTTGCTTAAAGCATGGAAAATCTTGGAGCTAGTTCCTGGTGTACTGTATATCAGAGAACCTATCAATAATGGTGAGAAAACAGCCTTTATCCTGCAAGTTAGTAGTTTTCTTACACATGCTCTTTATTATTTTTCTGGTGCCTTGCCTTCATCCAAATGTATTTTTCTTGGTGTATGAATCTATTCCATACAGCTTATGCTGAGGAAAACGTAGCAAGCACAAACCCTACTTTCCAGAAAAATACCATGTGAAGAAGCTTTCTCTTCAACAGATAGTGCTGGAGTTTGTAAATAGAGTTTAAATAGCCAAGAGATGCTGAACCACAGAACTATAACAATATTGTAGATTTTACACTTTAAAAAAAATTGTAACATAGACAAAGGGTAGTCCATGGTACATTTCCAGGGTTGACTGCAGACAGTGGGGAACTGCCACAGTTACACGTTTCATGAAAACACATAATGCATTTAACTAATACATAGGGTTTGGGAATCAGACATTTGTCATTTTGTCCACCTGTTTCAAGCATAGCTGCTTCACAAGTTACTTTCTTCTAATTTCTCCACTGTCTTTCTGATGTTACTGAAGGAACTTGCTTACTGTGAGCAGACACAGCAAAGGAGTTGTTCCTGCTTAAGACCATGATCTGGGAAACGCATGGCACACAAGCTGCTTTCGTGGATAATGCTGCAGAATCAGCTGCAAGTGCCTGTAGATCAGGATACAAAGCAGTAAACAGCAGGTGGGTAAGAGAAGCGATATAAGCATCTTCCCTAAAAAGTTGCTATTTTGGAGATTAATTTGTACCATCAGACACACAGGCCTTTTTCATCCTGCAGTGGTTTTGGTAAGCGTGAATCCTCAGCACTGTTAGCAGTGTCAGGACTGCAGATTTTACATTTTTGTTTGCATATGAGTAGGTACTGCCTCAGTGTCAATCACCAGCATAATTCAAACAAAATTGCAAAGGCAAGAAATCTAGATTAATCAGAATCATTAAATATAAGAATTTCACATGGCTGATCTATCAAGGTCAACAGATGCATGATTTGTTATGATACAAAACTGTGAGAGACATTGAGTTGCTATCAATAACTTTTAATAGCTATTAACAAAGAACACTGATCACCTACAAAAAAATCGAAGTAGATTTGTAGCTGTAGTTATAAACATTCATGGTTAGCCACCTGCTAGCAACAGACAATGTAATGATTGCTTTCTGATGTGTGAACTTACTCAGATAGCTGCAGGTCTCTTTTCATTCATTGTTTGCTAAATTCTCTGGATTTTTGAGACCTTCTGAGCTACTGAGAGCACTTAACTCTTGCAGCAGTTGAGAAGAGCTGAAAAGTCAGGAGTTATTTAGCATACATATATAGGTTATTTAGTATATATACACACACTATACACCTTAATAATATAGGGTAAGGATTCGGGTTGGTATCTTCTTATGAAACTACTCCTACTCTGTAGGGCCTGACTTCGTAGATACTCAGCTTTGATGATGAGGTTAGGATAGTTAAACCACTTGATTTTTTTCCTTAAGATTTAAGCAGTTGGAAGAGTCTCCCTGCTTTCTGGGGATTTTTCTTCCATAGAGTCAGGAGGGTTTTATTCCCAGTATAGTTAGGGACCTTCTGCCCCTGGTTTTGGTGTCAGGGCAAGGTATCAGGACTCACGACAGACAGCTGTGAACAAACCCAGTGAAGAATGTCCAAACTTAACTCTTCTCATCCCTAACTCACTGTTGTTGTCATGTTGTCATCTCTGTATTACAGACCAAATACATTATGTCCTGACAATAAGAGGTGTTTATAGAAGGAACACTCTTCTCCATGTACTTGTTCTTTCCTCAAGTATCCGGGAGCCAGAGTAATTTTATCAAACTTCTTATCAGTAGTTTACTCAATCCAAGTTCTTTTTTATGAATTATAATTTTCTTGTTCAAGCTTTACTAGGATAGAGAACTAAAGTATTTGTGAGACAAACTGGCAAACTAAGAGAAAGTGCTCCAAATTTGCCCCTGTCATTTTGTTCTGTGGGAGAAATAAATGGAAATTAGACCCAAGTGATTTGTGGAGCCAGGGCTAATTGCTGAGCAGGTCCATTTTGGAGGTGATAATAGCTATCTTAAAGGATACTTGAAATAAATGGAGCTTAGAAAAAGCTCAAATGTTGGTAGGCCCTGTTTTATTTGTTTTTGAAGAAGCTATTTTGAAGGCCCCTAAGACCCTTATTTCAACAATCATTTCAGCTTAGGCAGACTCTTAGGCACAACTGAGAGCAGGACTGCATGTGAGAAGAAGGATGTGCTGCTGCTCAGGCCTTTGCACAAGGCTGAAGGCTGCTTAACTGTGCATAGATTTCTAGATTGTCTGATTATCTGCTTAAAAATCTGTATAATAGGACTGCAGCTTTTCTTCACTAACTTTGTATCTTTGTGCTTCATTTTAAGTCCATTTTGATAAAGTAAAAAGCAAGTTTAGAGAAATTTTAATTCTTCCTTAAACTGATGGGTTATAGTCTTGAATTGATGAGATCCCTTGTCTCCTTATACAATCTGGCTCTTAGACCTTTTTCTGTCACTTTTGACTGCTTGTCTTTCTAGCAACAATTTTTTAACTAATAGCTTAGTAGTTATATTGTGGTAATTAATTGCTGTAGCTGCTGGGCCTGATGTGAGGAGAGTTTGCTACTGTCCACTCATACTGCAGGCTAGAGGTCTGAATTTTTAAAACTTAGTACTTGCTAAGTACTTGCTAAGACTTATAGAAGACAACACCTCCTTGTCAAATAGTAAGTAAAAGCTAATACTTGTTTCAGATTCTGATTTAAAGCATAGCTGAAGTACTTGTTTTCAGCTGCATTTATAATAGTGGTGCATTACTGAGAAGATTGTTATGACTGCAGTACAAGGATTATGTGAATCAGTGAAACTTCTAAAAATTACAGTCTTAGTACTGTTCAGATTTTTACACTGTTGAAGTAATACTTGAAAATGCCTACTTATGTTTGTTCTAAGGAGATAATAAACCAAGGATAATTGTATATTACAAAGAAAGACTTGGCAGCATCTTCCCCTAAAGATTATTTATTAATTTTTCAATAAAACTTATAATAGTATTATTTCTGCTTGCCTTTGCATACTAGCTTTATAAGAAATGTCTTGCAATTTGGGAAGATTTCATAACGGAAACCTATCACTGCTGCAAAATCATTATACAAGTAAAACATTTATGCAGTTTGTGTCACGAGAATCCTATTTTTAATTTATACTGCTGAATTAGTTTTCTCTTGGCAGTGCATTGTGTAGCTTCAGGGTGCAATGGAAAAACAAAATGTTAAGCTGGGAAAGCACTATATTCCCCACTAGTTCCAGATGCCCCAAAACAATAGATAGAAATCCTGCTTAGTTGAACTTTCTGAGACACTTCCACATTTTGAGAAGGACAAAGCTTCAGATAAACAGATCAAAGCTGCCTCTGTATTTCCAGTTACCTTTAACCTAGAAAAAGGAATTTTCTTGGCTTGTTTTGACTACTTCAGGAAATTTGGAGGTAACATGATTTTATAGCATAAACCACTGTTACAGTGTTAGTCTGCCTTGGAATTATAAAATGCAGGCTATTTCCCTGGTGTTTTGTAATAACATGCAATTACATAGGTGTTGAATAACCTACTCTATTCTTACTTTGGGTTATAGTGGAATACTTCACTAAGACCATTGATGTTGTTTCACTCATACAATTGGAGATAATTAACATGGACTTTTTAAAACAACTGGATAGAAAAATTACATAATTTTCTAAGTTTATCTCAATGAAGTGTAAACTTGTTCTTTAATGAAGGTTACTAGTATAGAGTGAAACTTTCAGTTTAGTAGCATTTACAGCATCTCAAAAAATGCTGTAATTCTGAAATTTTTGTCTTTTCCACTGTCACTTCCTAAATTGAGTACCCAGCTTGTAACAAGATTTCATGGCATCTACTGAGTTAATAATTTATTAAGTCAATATAAAAATGCAAATTCATTCCAAAAGGTATTGAAATTACAGTATCATTTTCCCAAAAATAAATTCTAAATTACAAAGGTTTTCTTAGTTTGGAGTAAAAGTGTCATCACAACTGACAAACGTCGAACTCTTACTCTCTGACCCTGAAGTTCATGTAGGACGCTATAGTTACGGATGATTTAAAGCAATCCTAAAGCAGCTCTCGCATCAGTCACCTGGAGTGCAGAGACATGGGACACAAGTCCCATGTGGTTTAGTGCCATCCCATGTTTTCTTTCCTATTCACCTATTTCCCTGACCCAAAGCAAAACTTACCTGGGAAAGTCCAGGTCCTTGGTTTCTGGATCTCCCAGTCACAGGGAGCAGTGTATTTTAGAGCATGAAAATTCAGAACAGACTGTCTTCTGTTTAGCCTGAGCATTTCCCATTTAAAAATTCTTCATTGAGCCAAGAATAGTGGTGTCAGGGTGAATTCTGCACTGAGGCATAGATGCCAGCAAAAATCCACTTGCTAAATCGTGCATAGGGTAGGAGAATCCCCGATGTTCAAGCAGGCAATTACACAGGGAATTCTTCCTGTTCTTAAAAGACATGTCTTTCTCACATTTTTGAGTTACATTAAGGAGAAGGCTTTGACATAAAGTTAACTTACAGCACTAGGGATGGTTTGCAGTCTGTAAGAAATGGAAATCAGGTAACATCTTTAACAGAACGCTTAGGAATCATTGACTGTGGAGCCTGACATCAGTGGAAAGGAGATCCACACTTCAAAATAAGATTGGTTTTCAGATAAAAAAAACCCCTGTCTTAGTGAACCTCTCAAATGATCTGTGGGTGAACAAACTGTCAGAAGCTCAGCTGCAAGAATATTGCAAATCACATGCAATCAGCACCAAAGGTGGTTTATCATATAAACATGTATTTCTTGTGACAGCTTAAATCAGAGATGCAAATAGCATGCCTGTTACCATCACACAGATTGTGGGGACTGAATATGGCCACTACAAGTCTGAACAAAAGAACAGAAGAATATCAGCTAGTGAAAATGTATGTAGTTCTCCAGTAGCAGCTGAGGACCTCTGAAGAGATACTCCCCTCCACAGATGGCTACACATTATTTACTTTGAATCACCTGTTCAAATCCATAAATACATTGCATCTCTGGAAGCAGATATTGGACAGGAATAAAAGAGGCAAAATCTTTGGAATACTAAAATGGAGTATTAAAATTATGCTGCACAAAAAAACTCACAGGGGAATGGTACAGTACTGAGAAAAAATAAAAAGGAGAGAAACTAGATGAATCTGAGAGAAACACTGGGAAGGACAGATAATCAAGAACATGAATCTAACACTCCCATAAAGACAATATTTGCTGTCTGCCATCCTAGGCAAGGGATGTAACTCTGCATCACTGAAAATAGGAATGCCCGCTGGAGATAAGTACCAAGAAGACCCAAAGTTTCCCTCATTTCCTGCAGAGGCATGAAGTATAGTTGTGAAGGCTTCAGGCATTATTCTGATACCTTTCAATGTGCATTACATCATAAATCTTAATGTTTGTAAAAAAAAAAAGTTGGCATGTTTCCACAAAAATTATCCTTGTCCTTATCTGCATAACAATGTATAAGGGTTGGAAGCTGCAAGATAATTAATTACTTGAAACCCTCACTCACTTTGCATGTATTCTGGCTTGTGCATACCCACTGTCTTCAGTGTGATTTTACATATTCAGTGTTTTGCTGAATTTAATCTGTAAACAGCTGTAGAAGCTCCTGCTTCTGCTTCTCATCAGTCTCAGAAAGTCATGGGTCTGCTTTATAAACAAATAAACAAAAATGCCTATGCATAATGCAGTATTTGGAAACAAACTTGGGCATTATTCACTCTTCAGAACATCTCCTGATTTAGCTACCTCACATGAACCAAAAGGAGCTGACATGCTTCTGCATTCGATGCCAGGAGCTCCTACTGAGGGAAGGCGTGAAATAAGAGGATAGTTTTGTGATATTCTAATAAGGTATTGTAAGGCACTGGAAGAATGCTGAAGTGTCTCACCTCTTAGTTCCAGCTTTTGTATCTGTATCCTGCAAATTCATCATATTTCAACCTAAACAAATTACTGTCTTGTGTGCCTCTGATGAGAGAAAAATAAATGATCTCTGGAGGACCACAGGAGACTGGTGTAGGGGATGGTATTTCTCTATCAGCTGTAAGTGTGTCACCTTAATAGGTCAGGACAAATCAAAACCAGAATGAAGGGCAGTTTATTGGTCTACAGTGGATGCAGACAGTTTGGTCAAGTGGAAGAAAACAACCTTTATTGTATTCACCACTGTTGAAGTTCAGATGGGAGCAATTGTCATGGTAGTGAGTTTTAAGGACCTGTCTTAAGGACGTTAGTGAATCTAAGGACTATTTATCCCTGAAAACTGCCATTATTATTGATTTAAGCATGTTTCCAGTGCCCCTTTTCATTTTACAAAGTAGCCTTGTGCTGGTGCAGGCTATTTTCAGGTGAGAGGTCAATTTCATAGAAAGCTCCAGGCTAAATCTATTTCTGGAGTCATCAGGCCAGACTTCTCATGCTTAAGAAATGGGGAATTTTATACTCTTACCACAGCATCTGCATAATCATAATTGGCAGATTTGATTCTGCTGGACAGGTTAAGTAAGTCCAGACCAGCATTCCTCATCCAAATTGTTTGAATATCCTTCACTAAAGGAAAACAGCATTTTACTTGGTGAGTAATGCTACTCTGTTCTGTCAGAATTGTTCATTTACCGGGGAGTGCAAAGAGGGCCACATCCTCATTACAAGCATTTTTCACTGGAGTAATATACATTTTGGGAGGATTTCTTATACACTCTAGTGCTTGAGACTTGTCTCCTCTTTACTTCTGGAAGTAAAGAGGGCTGTTGGGTCCCATAGTAATGATAGTTGTGCTTCTTTAGCAGCCATAAACCCTCAACTTGACTTAAAGAAGCACACGATTTCCTTACTGTTCAGTGATAATCTATGGCTAATTATAACCCAATACTCTTCTTATTATCGTATGTTACCTAGTGTTTTTTCCATTTAATTTTTAAAGGTGTATGGAGACAGTTATCACATAGTTTTTTGGCTGCAGTGCTGCTTGACCCACATAATTTAGTTTGCTGAGCGATGACTAGAATAGGTACAAACTGGTATCTCCTCCAGGAGATTGATTAAGATATGTGCTGTTGATATTAAGCCTCTCACTGCCTTGGATCACAAAATGTTTTTGTCTTGCTTGCTACTAAAAATGGGTGAGGTATCCTTTGGATGATGGTATTCTCACCTTGCCGAGCATTTCCAGTGGCTAAAGATTGTCCCCTCACTAACTTCCATACAGTCCCTGCTTGTTTTCCCTCCTTTAATGCATGTAATTTTTTATTTGAGAGTACACCTTTAGTGTCTTTTGTACTCCCTTTCTGCAGTCAGTGACCAAGCTGCCTCCATTAGTAGCAGGAGAAAGTGATCAGGTTAGATAAAGACAAGCAGTTTTTATTTAGTCAGGGTAAGAGCAAGTGGTACAACAACTGGAAGAGATAATGATGGTTTCTGTTTCATTGATTTCAGGAGTTTGATTTTGGACTACCCTGTTAGACACCTAGATTCTCATTCTTTCCTCTCTTGTCAAGAGGGATAGAATCATCAAATGGTTTGAGTTGCAGGATCATCTAGTTCCAAGCCCCCTGCATGGGCACGAACACCTCCCTCTGGGCTCAGAGCCCCATCCAACCTGGCCTTGAATGCTTCCAGGGATGGGGCTTCCACAACTTCCCTGGACAACCTGTTCTAGTGTTTCGCCACCCTCACACTAAAGAATTTCCTCCTAATGTCTAACCTATCTCCCCTCTTCCAGTGTTGATCCATTACCCCTTGTCTTATCACTACATGCTCTTGTAAAAATTTCCTCCCCAGCTTTCCTGTAGGCCCCCTTCAGGTACTGGAAGGCCGCTATAAGGTCCCCCCAGAGCCTTCTCTTCTCCAGGCTGAACAGCCCCAACTCTCAGCCTGTCCTTGTAGGAGAGGTTCTCCAGCATCGGTGCTCAGGTCATCTTCATGGCCCTTCCGCGGACTTTCTCCATGAGCTCCATATCCTTCTTATGCTGGGGTCTCCAGAACTGTACTCCAGACACAGTACTCCAGGTGGGGTCTCACAAGAGTGGAATAGAGGGGCAGAATCCCGTCCCTTGACCTTCCAGCCATGCCTCTTTTGATGCAGCCCAAGACATGATTGGCTTTCTGGGCTGCAAGTGCACATTGCCAGCTCATGTTGAGCTTCTTATCCACCATCACCCCTAAGTCCCTCTTCTCCAGACTGTTTTCAATCTATTCTCTACCCAGCCTGTATTTGTGCTTGGGATTGCCCCAACTCAGGTGCAGGATCTTGCACTTGGCCTTGTTGAACTTCATGTAGTTATTATTAATGAGCTTCATTAACAGATACAAAGAAGATTGTGAGGGTGTCGTAAGTCAGTAGGACAGCGCAGTTCTGTAGTCTATTATACATGCTGGTCATCTTCCTGTAGACTACTCCATTAGAAAACTTCATCTCAATCAATTTGGAGCCACTGCAGAAAAAAAAAAAATCAATGGTTTGCTTATGAATCAGCATTTCTCTCCCAATGGCATTATAAGTCTCCCTTATGGTCTGCTTTGTCTCCTTTCTGGTTTCTGAACTAATTTTTGGTTGTGATCTATAAGACCATAAATTACCAAAGTTCTAATTAGTTGAGATACTTACTCCAACTCTTATAAACTGATGCATCTGTGGCCAGCTGAGACACCTGGCTTGAAAAATCATGATTTTTTAGTGTTTGCAGTAAAGCTTTTTTAACAGAGGCACAGACAAAGGCCTTGTTTTTTTTAATTTGGACTCATCAGAAGTAGCACAAGGATTCTTTGGCTTCCCTAGATTTAAAGTAGGTTGAGAGTGAATGGTCTAAAGAAAGACAGTGACAAGCCCAAGTATGGCTCTGGGCCATTGAATCTTCTTTTTTCCCTGGTTTGTAGGAGAGCAAGCTTATATTTCAGAATTACATTTTCCCCGTTGCTTGTAGAGGCTGAGTATTGGTTTAGCAGGGATTTGAGGTTTGAGATTCTGGGAATTGTGAGGTTTTTTATATTGTTTTTATACACACACACAAGTGCATATACATATATATGTGTAAAAATACGCACACATGCACATATATACTTATATTATTTGTGACAGGGTTTTGATAGGCCTGCTTACTTCTTTTGTGTAGTGCCTGGGTCTTCTGACAGCATAGTGTTCCAAGGATGAAATTGCCATTTAACTTAACAGGGAGAAGGGATCATATTGTAACTCTGGACTGCAGAACAGTACCTTGCTCCTCACAGCACTAACTGGAAAGTCAAGAAATAATCCTATTAGAAGGCCTCAATAATGCTGGAGGCTAGGAGAACTTGAAAAAAAATAATTATGCAGTGAGTCTATACAGTGAAAAGTTAGGGGTAGAACTTATAAAATACATAAATATTAAAAATCTGTATAAAATACTACAAATTTATTTTGTTGAGTTATGTTTATGTATTGCCTAATGCAGATGAAACATACCTTAGTCATTGCTGTCCGAGAACATTTTTTTTTCCTTTTAGTAATTAAAAAATTCCTTCAGCAGAATCCCAAACCCTTAAACGAGAAGCAAAAATCACTTAATCCCTGCAAACAGGAATTTAGTTCATCTACAGCTGAAGCTGTTCCTTTCAACTCCATCTCAAACAAAAGAAAAGCAATCAGGTTGCACGCTCATGAAGCAATTGGTTACAGCTGTACAACTTTAGCAGTGGGAAGAGGTGCTTCCTTCCAAATATGATGCTTCCTTCTCTGAAAATAAACTAGGTGGGGGAAACTTGCCAGGCCTGATTTACTCAGAAATGCAACTGGGTTTCTTAAAATTAACTTATGTTATTTTAGCACAAGTTTTTTTGTTGACACTGTTTTTTTGTTTGTTTTTATTTGTTTGTTTGGTTTGTTTGGTTGGCTTGGTTTTTTGTTTTGGTTGTTTTGTTTTTTCTTTTTCTTCAGTGAAGTATTTAAAGTTTATATAGCTTAAGATTTAAGATTATCTCAAAGTTTCCAACAAGTATTTGTCCTGACCTAAATACATTGTGGGCTTTTTATTTTTTAAAAAAATCCTGTTTAACTCAAGCCATTGCAACTTCTTTGTACAAACAAAAATCTTTGTATAATCACTGAACAAGAACAGGCATTAATAAGTACCCAGGCAAGGTGCAATATCCCTTAGAAGTCTTTTCCTTCTTAAATGAATGGAAGCTAGATTACTAGTGTGACCAGAAAGAGAAAAAGGCATTAGAGAAGTAAAATAATGAATGCATACATAAGCCAGAATTCTGCCTATGGAAAATGGTTATAGCACTGTCTCAAGCACCTCTGCAAATACCTGCAATATTATTCTGGCCCCATTTAAATCACTGGAAGTGATACATGGATGATAAACAAAAAGAACATAGATGTCTCTTCAAATAAAACCTCCAGAAACTTCTTGGCTTTTTCAAAAAGGCAGTGTCAAGTGTATCCTGATTAATTTCTAAGCTGAATGATAACAGTAAAATAAAGGAGAAAAAAAAAAGATAAAAAAGAAAATAGGAGCAAAATAGTGATTTTCCCCAACCATTTCTGGTTTTATTCCGTTATGTATATTTTTAAAGAAATTTGTTATATCCATCCCAAACTGCTCTGCTTAGGTTATGCAGTTGCAAACTTGTACAAAAGCACTTTATTTGGTTCAGAAATGGGTTGACCCCCATTTGGTTAAAGCAGTTGAAGCTGAAATAAGCCCGGTGTGGACCAGAGTAAGTCTGTCCTCACCACTTTTTGCACAAGGTAATTTATATCGTTTAAGAAAACAGTTCCTCCTCACAGTTGGATAATAATTCTTGGAAGTGTATTAACCACAAAATTGAAAGCAAGCTCTTTGGACAGACCTCATCTGCAGTCTGCAGAGGCGAGAAGACATCCTATCTTAGAAGGAAGTGAACTTCAGAAAGGGCCTTCTCTCCACAGGGGAATCCTCTAGCCTGTCACTGCCAGCCCACATTACTGAACACTGGTGGTTTTTTTGGTTTCATTTGTTACGTGTGGTGACTGTATGAACATTCACTGCATGTGTTCTGGAGTAATGGTGTGGTTAATGCTAATTTCCCAAACAGTTAATGGTTTTTTAAAAAATCTGAGCATTTTTTGAGTTTGGCTTCTATCTTTCTGCCTTCAACATGGAAGATAATCATCAGCGTGTCTGATTTTTCACCCAGAATTAAAAGACCCTGCAGTTTAAGAGTTTAAGACCTACAGATATCAACTTTTTTTTTTTTTTCCCTAAGATACAATGTTATTTAAATTAAAATTAAATGTAATTAGATTGAAATTTACAGAATAAATAATTGATGTCGTGAGGGCCTAAAAATGAAAGTCTAATCAAAAGACAATACTACTTAGGAACACAAAGTATTAGACTTTCATATATATATATATATATATGCCTTTGTGATATATCTACAATATAGAACATATAATAGCCTTTACTTGTTGCTTGTGGGTTTTGGACTCCCCAGTATAAGGACATTGATGTACTGTAGTGGGTATAGTGGAGGGCAACCAAGATGATCAGGGACTGATGCACAGGATGTACAGGGAGATACCTTCTTCAGCCTGCGGAAGAGAAAGCTAAGAGGGGATCTTACTACTCGCAACGCACATAATGGGAGGGTGCAGAGAAGACAGAGCCAGACTTCTCAGAGCTGTACAGTGACAGGAGGAGACAACAGACCAATCAGATTGTGAGAAATGCTGATTAGATATTAGGAAAATATTTTTCACCATGAGGGTGGTCAAATATTGAAATGGGTGCTCAGAGAAGGTGAGCAATCTGTCTTTGGAGAGAGTCTGAACTTGGCTGGACAAGCCTTGGAGCAACCTGCTATTGGGAGGGCACTGGGTGAAGCAGAGATCCCTTCCAATCTAAATTAGTCTTTTGATTTTGTGGTTTTAATGGTACCTGACGTATTGCTCTAAGCAAATTCTACGCCTGAATAATTAGGCAGTCCTACCTACCTACCTACCTACCTACCTACCTACCTACCTACCTACCTACCTACCTACCTACCTCTCTTTCTGAAAAGTCTTTTAAAATATCAAAAACTGTGAAGAAGATTGTGCTTCTTCTCTGTACAGTAAAGCTGACCCAGGAAAAATTATGAACAATAGTTTACAACTTACAGCATAGGGTTAATATTTTTTTTAAATCTGCTTATTATTTTTAAAAGTCCTGTTATGAGTTACAACTACTAAAGTAACCTTTATCAGTCTGGTACTGACAGGTGATGGCATCTTTTAAGTTATTTCTGCAAGGGTTCTTTCACAAAGTACCATTTTTCTTCAGAAAAGTATTTTTTTCCTTCTAATAGAAAAGCTGGCCTATGGAATTTTATTTGAGATGTCTGCTGAAATAGTACATTCAGTATACTTCACATTCCTTAAGTGTTGTTCATGCTTGTAGCCCTTGGAAACCACGGGAGTTTGGGTTGCAATATAGCCTAAGAATATCAGTTTGAACATTTCGAACATTTCCACTGCAAGTACCAGTTAAAGCTAAAATCCTGGCACATTTTCTAAACAAGTTAAGACTATTCCTTGTGCCACAGGTGTCTTTGAATTAGCTTCAGTAATATGGAAACTGGACTGTAAATGTATTGGGTAAGTAAGGCCTTATTCTTCAGTATTTGCCAAATGAATATGCTGCATTTCATAGACCAGGACCTTTTGCATCCCTCTTTTTTTCATGTGATTTTTCATTACAATATAACTGAAGCTGAATCTGTAATTTACTGTAAATAAGCTATATACGCTTTTCAGACTATTCAAGGCCCATGGGATCTTTCATCCTCTATGCTAGAATACATTTTATATTCTTAGGGTTTTAAGTTTTATACTTTACTTAGGTTTATTTTTCTGGGGCTTGAATGTGGCTCTGTTTTTGTGCCTGAAGTTTTGCAGATAACTGCTGATCCATACATTTTTCTAGGGACCATTTCATTGCTGTTTTGTGGATTTGCAAATAAACTACATGTAACAAATTTAAATTTCACTTTAAAAAGACTGCAGCTTTACTGCTGAAGAGGGTAGTCCATTTTTGCAGCAAGATAGGTACAAAGAATAGATCAGGAAAATGGACTGATGAAATCTGTGCATGTGAGACAACTTTAGCGTATCCAGTGTTGGAGGGACAACAGCAGATAATATAGGAACAATTGTTATTGAATAGATTTCTCAAAGACAGCAGGGGGTACTGCAAACTCAAGTTTCTCTGGGTGAATAAATATATATATAAATATGTGTGGCCCAGAGCATTAAAAAAAACCAACATTGTTACAGAGGATTGCTTTTCTGTGGGCTTAAGTCCATCTTGACACGTGTTGCTGAAGATATCAAATCCCTGAAAAATATTATTCTTTATTTGTTTACAGGACAGCTGTTGCACTAAACTTCCTATACTGGCTGCCTTGACAGCATGTCTGAACCTTGTATGGGAACAGTTTAGTCTCTGCAGAACTTGGGCCTCTCTGCCAAATATGTCAGAGAGTTCCAAATTTTGTGTGTTAAGTCTCTCTTTTGGCTTCCCTAACTATCATATCTCCTAGGTGGACCAGAAAACACCAGACAAGTAGGCTTGTTGGTCTGGCTTTACTCAGATTAGTAAATTAAAACTCATTTGCAGTACTAAACACCTAGCACCCACAAGTAAATGCTAACTTTATTCTCTCTGAATTGCTTTCTTGAAATACAGGTTTATTAAATCAAACTTTGCCTTTTTGTGTGTGTGTGTGTTTACAAAATCCACCTCGTGGATACACAACCAAGAGCTTGTAAAATAATTCTGTCTTCTGTAAGTGGTTTGTACAATGAGGTGTCTCATATTAATCTTCAAGGGATGAATATCACTGTATATTAATTATTCAGTATATGCTTCACTGTAACTTCAAAAAGAAAAGTTACATAAAAAATAGAAATCTAATCAAAGATTTGATGGGAAAATTTCTAACCTAGGTACACTCACACAGTATAATGGCAGAGTGAAATTTAATTTTCTTCTGACTCTAGCTCTGCTTGAAACTCCTTTAGAATTGTCAGAAAACACTGCATCATCTTATTTTTCCTTTTATTCACACATCAAGAGTATGAGGTGTGTGACGGGAGACATCATGCATGCACTTCAAGTCTAATTTTCACTTTGTTTCACAACTTAGTGTAAGTAATAATTAATGAACTTTTAAAGCAGCATGATGTGTTTTGTAGAATATTTTTAATTCCTGAAGAGGTTCTTTCATAAGTCACGTGATAGGAAGTGACCATGTTAAACACACTGGGTAAAGTTGTTACAAATTGTTGTAATTTATACTTTCAACCTGAAATAAATTAGTCTTGTCATATTCACAAGCTTTGTATATTAAATGTAAGATTGAATACATGCAAAATACTTGCATTAATTCACATGGGAATGAGAATTAATATTAATGTATGGTGAGAGAGAAGGTCATGTGTCCCCTGACCATTGCCTGAGGGCTTTTGTGAGGAAATTGCATGGAGCTCAAGAGGTGTAGGTGACTAGGTGGTTGCACTACAAATTGCACAATTATTATTTTCTCAGCAGGATCTTGCATGGATCTCTGTACTAAGAAAATGCTGTGAGATGGAAGCATTTTCTGTGATCAGTAGGTCAAGGGATACAATCTACCCCTAGAGCAAGATTTCTTCACCTCATGAATGAGGGACTTAAAGGAGTCTTGAAATCAGAGACAGTGTTGAATCATAATGATTCATTCTTATCTTACCTCATTTTGAGGAAAATTCTCAATTAAAAAAAAGCAAGCAAATTATAGGAATTTGAAATGGTATAGGAATATAGGCAATGATAAGAAACAATAGGAAAGCAGCAATATTTCCCTTTTTTTTGCCTTTGAAGATACTCTCAAAAAGTAACTACCATACTGAACAAAGCTAGATTAATTTATCTGTACATAAGGATCTGGGGGAAATGGCTGCCTTGATTGCTTCAAAGGTGAAGCAGCTAAAGAGACAAGGTCTTGGGGTCAAGCCCAGTCATCTACAAACTTTGTAGGCAAAGCCCCTGACAACATTCAAAGAAAAATTATTAAGTTAAGCTTTCCAAATCATTCAGTAAACATCAAAATGAAGGCTATAATGAGTTGAAGTAGCACGCTTTTTGCTTCGTGGTCTGTGAACTACTAATGGACTATAAGGCTTGCAAACCTATTGACCCATATTCCTGCACATACAACAAAGGAAGTAAAGTGGCCAAAACCAAACTTTGAGTGTTTAGCTGCTTACTTAGATGAAACAATCCTGGAGGTGCTGCAAAAGATGGTCTCGGGATTTTTTCAAGAAGCTTAGATGGTCCTTTGACTAAAACATAGAAAAAGCACCTTTATGATGATATTTTGTATGACATAAAGAGGGACATTGACAGGCTTGGGAAGTGGGCCTGTGCAAACCACATGAAGTTCAACAAGGTCAAGTGCAAGGCCCTGCACCTTGGTCAGGGCAAGCCCAAGCACAATTACAGGCTGGGTGGAGAACGGATAGAGAGCAGGCCTAAAGAGAAGGACTTAGCAGTGTTGGTTGTTTAAATGCTCAACAGGAACAGGCAATGTGCATGTGCAGCCCAGAAAGAAAATTGTGTCCTGGGCTGCATCAAAAACAGTGTGGTCAGCAGGACAAGGGAGAGAATTCTCCCCTTCTACTCAACTCTCTTGAGACCCAACCTGGAGTGTCCAGTTCTGGGACCCCCAGGCGTAAGAAGGACATGTAGCTGTTGGAGAGAGTCCAGAGAAGGGGCCACAAAGATGATCAGAGGGCTGGAGCACCTCTCCTGTGAAGACAGGCTAAGAGAGTTGGGGCTGTTCAGCCTGGAGAAGGCTCAAGGGAGATCTCATAGTGGCCTTCCAGTACTTGAATAGGCCTGCAGGAAAGCTGGGAAGGAACTTTTTACAAGAGTGTGTAGCAATAAGACAAAGGGTAATGGCTTTAAACTGGAAGAGGGTAGAGTTAGTTTAGACATTAGGAGGAAGTTCTTTAGTGTAAGGATGCTGAGATCTTCCCAGAGAACATCTTCCCAGGTTGCCCAGGGAAGTTGTGGGTGCCCTCTCCTTGGATGGGTTCAAGGCTGTTCAATGATTCTGTCTTTGTGGCAGAGTTAGGGAGAGAAACAGATCTCCTGGAACCTGTCCAGTGCCTTGGAAAGAGTACCATATTGTTTACCCAATGCAATACATGAATTACAGAAAAAAAATTATGAGATAGTCTGTTTTCTGCTATATATATAGGGTCAGAGTTAATTCTGACATTTTTAGTATTTATTATACAGGCAGCTTAATTAACATTGTTTTGACTGCAGCAAAATTATTGACAACTGAAAGCATAAGTTAGAAACAGGGTATTAGAGTTGTGTATAAACTTGTTTATCACAGCCTTACAAGAAAAAAAAAAAAAGAAGAAGAAAGATAAAGGTCCCTGATGTAGCTGTTAAGTTAGTAATAAACCAACTGATATCCCACAACTTGGAGTGGATCTAAATCTTGGTTAATTTCCTGAACCAAATAGTGTATGATCAGCTAAGAAGTGACCATATGCCAGTTTTCTCCCCTGCTTTCCTTTTCCCTCAGCTTTGGACACAGGTCAGAAGTTGGGTTGGGTTTTTTTTGTTTTTTTTTTTACTGCTTGAGAGAGAGATCTCTCTGGATCCTTCCCACAGCAGCTGGGATTCCCATGGACTCTGCTGCCTTGTGGAAGGATTATGTGTCAAGAAGGTATGAAGAACAGCATCTCAAGGAATTCTTGCTTTTGTTCTGCTAATGTTTAAGCAAGCTCAACTATCTCAGATTCCTGAACTCTTCTATTATGCTAGAATATTTACACTGATTTAACCTACCCTTTTTTCATTAGTTTCATCAGACATGCCACTGTGACAGTCCCTGCAATTTCAGCTCCTCTGGCATGAATTGTATGAATGTGGAAATCAGCAGTCCAGGGTTTTCTACGTTTCCCCTTGGGTCTCAAATCTTATCTGAGGGGGCTATCTCTAAGAAGCACTACCGTGAAATTTAACAATGAGAACTTAAGGTGCGGTGCTATTTTTGTCAGGTATCTGCTAGTGGCTGAGCTAACAACAAGCTCATTTTACAGGGATCATGAGATAGTTGTGGGCTAGTAAGTGGCTTGCTCATACTTACCTAGACTAGATGGGAACAAGCAGATGACAGCCAAAGTGTGTCAGGTCTCATCACTCACAAAGTAAAGCCTTCATTCCACCAGTTGCTGTGGTTTTGTGTGTGACATTAGAAATACATTGTATAAGCATCGTTTTATAAAGGACTGAGCTGCAGTACATTCTGAAATTTTCTGTGTCAAAGTTGACTCTTAATTAAGCCAGTATATACATAGCGAAACTCAAGCTGTTGATTTAAAACATTATAAACCAGGAAAGAATCCATCCTTCTGCTCCTACAGTCTTTGCAGTCTCATTTTTAGATCTATATATGTAACAACCACCACACATCCGTGATGAGGATACTTCCCATTTTTATACCTGGTACAAGCTGTTCCAAATAATTTGTCTGCAGATTTTTATATCAGCACAGTTGCTGCCATAAACTGTGCCATGCTGAGAATGTTTGTATAGTTCAGAGCACATGACCTTCACGTTATCATCTGTGTAACACTGTGAACTGATGGCAAGAAGTGCAGTGTTTAATCTGACTAAATGTTTTTTTTTTCTTAGACATTGTTTTATCTTTAGGAATTGAATCCCTTCTTTCTGAAGTCAGCAGAAAACTTTTGTGAATAAAAGCAGAACTTGGATCAAAGCTTTAGCAAAGGCATGTGTTTCTTGTATAGTTAAGTTTAAAAGGGAAATAAGTATAAGAATAAAAAAGACAGTAGAGTGAACTTAAAGAAAAAAAAAAAGAAAAAAAAGAAAAAAGGAACCTTTTAAATCAGAAGTTTTTCAGATTACTCAAATACATTTACAATAAGCTACATGGCAGATAGAAAAATTGATGGGGAGGTTTTTGTAATGTTTTAACGCAGAGGACATAGCCAAGCTTAATGAAAGATGAACAGTCTGCATTCTATAGAAATGGCAACTGGTGGTTTTAGGCTTTTCTACTCGAGGATCCTGGAAATAACTAAGCAGGCATCCAATCTACATCTTTTAGGATATAAACTGAGCCAACTCTTTATTCTCCACATCATAGCACCACCCAGTATGGCAACATTGCCTGTATCCTTCTAAAAAAAGCTTCAGAATTGCCAGATCGCCTTCGTGGGAAAACTGCAGGTTCAGACTACTTCCTTAGGCAAAGTGCTGGTGGCAACTGGTACAATCCCTGCTGCAGAGCACCCCAAAACTGGGTATTCCCTGGAGCATTTAAAATCTCCAAGGGCCTGATCCAGAGCTCAAGCACATTAGGGAAAATAAAAATATGCTAAAAACTTCTGTCCAGTGGTTGACTAAGCCTCTAGAAGTAACATAAATACAGGTGAGTGTTACCCCATGGAAGTAAAGGAGCACTTTAACTTCAAGGAGCCTATGGTGTTGTGCAGAAGTAAGGGAAGTCTCTGTAACCATATGGTCTCAGCTGTGTATGTCTTATTCCTGCAAGTAATCCCATTCCTAACTAGTCTTCTTCCAAATTGTTAGTTTCCTGAGACTTTCTCTGTGAATAAAGACTTGCCCTATCATTTGAGCTCTGATTTCATTGCTGGAGATTATTTAAAAAGTGTCTGTCACAAGGCCAAGGTTTTAATTGTCACTTTGCTTGCCAGTCCCTCCAGAAAGGCTAAAGCTTGTGGGAGCAAAGGTGTATATGTCAGTGGTTCCCCTGGATAACTGGAGGACCTCCAAATCTCCATAACCATTGATATAACACTATTCAGCTATTAAAAATTCCACAGTCTTTAAGTGGAAAAAGTAGAATTCCCTTCATGTTCCTAACTTGTCATCTTCTGCATAAAATACTTGTTTCCCCAGATGGAGTTACTCTTACGAGATAAGATACTTTCCCTCTTTTCCTTCTGTGTCTAATAATTTCATCATCCATTATGTAGTCCATCTGCCCTCTTGTGGTTTCCTTTTTGATCTCTCCACTTTTACTTTGCATTTTTCAGAGACTTCTTGACTATTTATATTTCCTGTTCTGTAAGTGTGGGATGAGCTCACGAGTGAAGTTTCACTTCACAATGTACTTGCCTAGTCTGAGTAATTCTGAAATCCATTGTTAGTGTTAAATGAGGCTGGGAATTAGTTGCAGCCCTGGAAAGGCACCCAGTGTCATGAACCATACGGTCCGTTTTTAGGAGTTTTCCAAGTTGTTCTAAGTCTGAGGGGAAAGTCCTTTCTCTTAATTCTGTAAATTCTCTATTCCAACTGGATTTTTAAGGTTGATTCTTCTTTTTTGGGGGATGGCAAATGAGTTTAGGGGGTGAAGCTCCAAGAGAGGTGAAATGGTGGAATTAGAGAAAGATGCACAACAGATGCACAGCAGTCCTAACACTTTCTATTGGAAATAGAGCCTTTAACTAAGAAATAGATGTAATGACCTCCTAGCCTGCCTTACTCTTAGCCTGATAACCACTATATTCTAAGCGTTAATATTATTTGCATCAATAGGACTGTTGAACAAATGCTTTTTAAGAGTGGCTTTGCCTTCACCTTGGCAAATCAGACTGTCTAGGGCAATAGGACTTTGTAATGTGTGGTTGTATCTTGTGATGCAGGGATGCTCACTGTATCAGTTGGTGATAAGGGGGAAGAAGTGCCTTCTTCCTCATTATCCTTTGTTCTTCCAATGGAGTTATTGCTAAATCTGAAGTTCTGTCATAATCACGAAAGGATGTATTTGAGAAGAAAGGTGCTTCCAGTGTAGTGCTATCTGGTGCTGAACACAGAGCACTGAAAAGAAATCAAGGATTTTATTCCTGTTTGCAATTTTTATCTTTTCCGGATGTGTCAGATCTGTCCTGATGATGCAGCTGACGTATGTGGGAGCTGCTGTTAGGAGGCAGCCAGGGGCTGGTATCAGCTCTTCAGAAGGGACATGGTCTTAGCAGTTCTATTCCAAATATTCCAGTGTACAAGCTTTTCCAAAACCATTAGAGCTGGCTGAGGTGTTAGTTAAAGTTTGCTGAATTATATACTAAGACTTAACTAGTTTGATGTTTACTTTCTTCATATTTTACTTTCCAAGAGTGTTTTGCTGTGATCTACTTCTGAACCCCCTGTACCACAAAAACCATGCACAGTGCCATGAGCCACTCCCATTCTTTATGGCTTCTTTGAGAATCATAGGGAAACAAAGTGATCCTGTATCTCTCTACGTGTAACTCATTAAGTGTGTATATAGGAAGTTCAGTGCGGATAAAAGCAAAGTGATTGTCAAAGGTTTCCAGGTCTGAGCACAGAAAGTAAGAGAAATAAGAATGGACTCCTGCTGCGTTTTGATATTATTTAGCTTGGAAAGAATAAGTATCATTGCTAAAAGTACCCCACAGGCATTTCTAAGCCTCTATGAGTTCTGAAAACTGAGGGAGCTGGAAGCAGCTTCCAGAAAGCCTTGGGGTATATCTATATAGAGAATTACAAACAGAAGGAGGATGCTCATCCCACAATGAAGTTTACTGGCTGCAAGCCAGCTCTGAGTGAGGGCCAGGTACAGCTATTTTAGTGCAGTCCTGGGCTTCAGCTAGTGTGCTGTCTGTCTCTGGGATAACAAGATCTTCTATGAAGAGAGAATTATTTCCTGTCAGAAGTCCCTCAGTTTGAGTTGCCGCTCTCACAGCCACTGAAATGGAAATGCTCACGATTTGTTACTGTATCACAACTCCAATGCCTTTCTTTCCTTCTCAGGATTTGTGGTAAATGCAGTAAAAATATAATTCAGACTTATTTAGAACTGTGACAGAAAGCAAAACTGTAAGAGCTCTTCACTACTGGTTGCTTGCACACTGACAACCACTCTGGCTTCACTAAGCCTGTCTCAAAGGGTATGTCTGTTAACAGGAGGAACTCTTCCTCATTCACATAGGAAGTTTACTTACTGCAGGGCTTCTCACTCACCAGGCTATTTGAGTGTTGAATTGTGATTTAAAACAGAAGAACTTCTGAAAACAGAGAAAAAATACAGGGAAAAAAAAAAAGTGTTGTATTTGCATTTATCTCTTAGTCTATTAATAAAGTAAATTTCTTGTCAATCAAATTAAAAACAATTCCCCGAAAGGTGGTGCCTGGCCTTAAAGGATTGGCATGAGCACTAGCAGACGTACTCAAGCATACCTCAAATTTAGTTAACCTTCAGTAAATCATAGGTGTCTGCTCTCTGTGATTGTTTATTGTTCAGGATGCAGACTT
The DNA here is from genome assembly GCF_020740795.1 of Apus apus. NCBI lineage: Eukaryota > Metazoa > Chordata > Aves > Apodiformes > Apodidae > Apus > Apus apus. The sequence goes on from NC_067283.1 coordinate 35,350,698, forward strand.
GTATATTGAAAGGCAGAGGGAGAGCACATAATTATTACTCTTGCCCTTCTTCCGCAAAACAAAAATAAACTTATGGCATCAGGGTGATGCGCCCTTCTAAATGGAGCTCCTCTGGCATGAGCTATAAAGTGCAGCCAAGTCTGTCTACAGACAGAGGCTCAAATTGCATAGGGGTAGGGAAAGAAGTGTACTCTCTGCAGAACAAGCAAACAAAACCAAAACAAAATCCTATCCTGCCTGCTCTCAGGAGTTGTTATCCTGAAGCTTAGTAGTTTCCCTCAGAAATTAGGGCACAGAGGGAATGAAAAGAAAGTGATTTCGGTTTTTCAGTCTGTTCTGGAGGCCTGTGTAATTTAACTTTTGAAAGAAATAGAAGATTTTTCTGTTCATTTTAAATGAAACTCCAGTTTTCTGTCCCAGATGTTGTCTCCAAAGTATGACATCAGTTGATATTCTAAACTTTTTCTAATAATTAAATTTGACACTTAACCAGTATATTGTAAGCCTGCAGAGGTTTCAACATTCTTGAGAATTAATTTGGTCAGAAAGAGTAATGCTACCCAAAAGTTGCTGTAATAATTAGAATTATAGGCTAAATTCTGTGCAGATGTAACTGACCCAGTTCTAGTAATTTCTGTGAAAACTCACCAGCAGTTGCTACCATGAAAATCTATCTTGATTTTTTTTTTTTTTTAAACAACAATCTTCATGTGGCTTCTGTGAAGTGTAGCATTTTTTCTAAGCAAAAGTGACTTCTAGTGACATTTAATTTGTTCTGTGGCATTCTGTTGCTTAGGCCTGTGGTTACATAGATTCTATAACACTTAAATCTAGTTATTGCAGAGGAGTAAACCAGGATTCTAGGTATAGGCTGTGGTTTTTTAGGAAAAGCCTGAGGGGAAAAAAAAAGTAGTATGATAAAGCAGGGCAATTTATTGTTCAGCATCGTGCTTGGGACAGGGTATGAAAAATTAATGGCTTTTGAACTACTTGTAATAGAGGTTTGGTTTTTAACGGCAATATTGCTGACTTTAAGCAGAAGTCATCTTTATTAAGAAAATGCAAGTGGCAAATGGTTCTCTTGTATTATTATACTCATAAATGACATCACAATCATTATGACATCATAATATCATAGTTTAAGGTAGATTAGAGTTATATTTCTGCTGCTTCTTTGCTGATAATAGCAGTTGATAACTGTGATGTGCAGAAATGGTCATATCCAGTTAATCAGACTAGTTTCATTATGAGGTTTTTCAAATACTGATAGAGCAGAATCATAGGATTGTTACAGAACTAATATCTGCTGATAGCAGAAGCCCTTCCCTTGCAAGGCATATGTATGGAAACAAAAAGTCCTGTTTCTGAAGACAGGCTAGATCAGTATACCTGGGGTTTAGCTGACCTTGAGTTAAAAAAACCAAAAATACCTTAACCAACAGCAGCAGTGGCAATTCATTGGTACCTCAAGAAGGTTAAGTTTTACTCAGTCTATCTTCAAGATAATTTTTAAATCCCACTGTTTGAAGATGCACAAGTATGTAACAGCAAAGTTAGTGGATTTGGATTTCTGCAGTAGCTTTTTTCACTGCCCTTGTAGTGTTTTGGTTTCCCCCTTCTGTTGAGAGATGAAAAAGGTTAGCAGCAGGGCTTCTTGTGAGTGCATTAAAAATGCAGGTAAAACCATTAAAAAGATATTATTAAACCTTCTTGTCCAATTGAGAAATAATATCCTCCGTGCTAAGTAAGGCTTAGTTGTTACAGTGTTGCTACTTTGTTCTTTTCAAGTGGTCAGAATATTACAGAGAAATATTAAAAACATCCTCTTGCACCCTAACGTCACAAGTTAGGCTGGGTGCAGCCCCTTTGGCGTTAAAACTTGTGGTCCTAGTGACTTAAACCAGCAAAGCAGGTCCTGCCTGTAGAGCCTTCCTCAAATGCATGGCCAGAGCTGTTGAAAGATCCATGTCTCATTGGCACAAGCAATGTAACCTCTACCACGTTCCTTTTGCTTTCCAGCCTTGTTTGAGTTCACCTAAATGTTTGCTACGTCAGGTTAACTTGACATAGTTGAAAGACCCCAAGAAAATTCTAAAACTACCAAACAAGCACGAGCAAACTAAAGGGCAGCAGAGAAGTCTGGTCTTGTAAATCCTAGACCGTAGAGGTGTCTTTGGAAAGCTATCCCAAAGGGATGTATGGTTGTTAGCAGTTTCTGCAGAGACATGAAACACAGGATGGGCCTAGTCAAAATACTGTTGCCACATCACAGGTTGAGGTCAGGTCATCACAAAAGTAGGTTGAAAAGGGAGAGTTTTCCTTGTGCCATCGCGAGAGGAATCACTGGAAAGCCTTGCCTTCAGAGAGAGGAGGAGCACACATCTGTCTCATGCAAAGAAATGAGAATGGCATTTATTTTTCTATAAACAATTTTAATTCTTGTAGTAAAATGTGGTCATATTGGCAATGCAGCAAAACAAACCTCCTTATATGAGCATGCTTCTCTCTTCTGGTGTCTCTAGTTTCAAGAACACCAGTCAAGGACTCTCTCCAGCTGCTACATTCACACAAAGAAGCAGTATAAATGAAAGCATTATTGGTGCCAATCATCAGACCCTCTGAAGGAGCTTCTGTCCTCACTGAGTACTATGGGCCACCACAAACATTGGTCACTATTGAGTATTGTATTTTTAATGTTTACCACTGTAAATGCCACAATTTTGAATAGATAAAGACAAATAGCATAATAACAACTGGACTAGCTACATAAAAAATGTCCTAATTTTTATAAACATGCACCCCTTCTGTATTTCATATTGTGTCACCACCTCCAATAGGGGACACTGATACACCTCTTTCACTTAGGTTGACTTCAAATTATTTTTCATGCATTCCTAAGAAGACCTGGCTGAGTTCTCATTCTTGTGGATCTCCCTTGCCCAATCTTTGCCCAGTAGTAGTCAGTCAGGAAAAGGCCATCTCAGTGCTAAGTAAGAAGAGTCAATGGGGCAGAATCTAGTTGGAGGCCTGTGACTAGTGGAGTCCCTCAGGGGTCGGTACTGGGACCGGTGTTGTTCAATATCTTCATCAACGACCTGGATGAGGGCACAGAATGTACCCTCAGCAAGTTTGCTGATGACACCAAGCTGGGAGGAGTGGCTGACACACCAGAAGGCTGTGCTGCCATTCAGAGAGACTTAGACAGGCTGGAGACTTGGGCGGGGAAAAACCTGATGAAGTTTAACAAGAGCAAGTGTAGAGTTTTGCATTTGGGGAAGAAAAACGCCATGCACCAGTACAGGTTGGGGGCTGACCTGCTGGAGAGCAGTGTAGGTGAAAGGGACCTGGGGGTCATGGTAGACAGGAGGATGACCATGAGCCAGCAGTGTGCCCTTGTGGCTAAGAAGGCCAATGGCATCCTGGGGTGTATTAGAAAGGGTGTGGTTAGTAGGTCAAGACAGGTTCTCCTCCCCCTCTATTCTGCATTGGTGAGGCCACATCTGGAATATTGTGTCCAGTTCTGGGCCCCTCAGTTCAAGAAGGACAGGGAAGTGCTTGAAAGAGTCCAGCGCAGAGCCACAAGGATGATTAAGGAGTTGAGCATCTCCCTTATGAGGAAAGGCTGAGGGAGCTGGGTCTCTTTAGTTTGGAGAAAAGGAGACTGAGGGGGGACCTCATCAATGTTTACAAATATGTAAAGGGTGAGTGTCAAGACGATGGAGTTAAGCTTTTTTCAGTGAAGACCAGTGATAGGACAAGGGGTAATGGATACAAGTTGGAGCATAGGAGGTTTAAGATGAATATCAGGAAAAATTTTTTTACTGTAAGAGTGACAGAGCACTGGAACAGGCTGCCCAGAGAGGTTGTGGAGTCTCCTTCGCTGGAGACATTCAAAACCCGCCTGGATGCCTTCCTGTGTGATGTACTCTAGGTGACCCTGCTCTGGCAGGGGGGTTGGACTAGATGATCTTTCGAGGTCCCTTCCAACCCCTAGGATTCTATGATTCTATGATTCTATGAAGAGACAGCAACTTGGATAAAGAAGCCAAATCTAACACAACCATTCACACTATGTCTGTCTTACAGCCATTAGCTTCCTCTGCTTGTCTTTGCCCAGGAGTTGTGTGATCCTTTAGCAACCTAATCACTTCAGACAGGTAGGTCTGGGAGTGGATATGCTTCTGTAGACACACCTCAGTTTCCTTAAGGAACAGGTCAGCAACTCATTGCTATTTAACTAAATCACCATACTGATTTCTGAAACCTCCTCACATATGCTTTCAGTGTGGTTGAACAGTAAACAGTGTTGCACACCTCATTCATCAGGTTGTACAGGACAGCTTTTCTTCCATTGCAAGAGGTATGGTGGAACTTTCAACAGGACTCATGAGTGCTGTATCAACACACAGCATTGTTTCAGTATAGAAAGGGATAGATTTTGGGGAATCCATGGAACAGTGTGGAGGCCACAGAGGATCATGTCTGAACAAAGATCTTGCTTCAGCATGAGTCATTCAAACAGAAGGAGCAGGGACACTATACTACCTCACAGTTGAAGCAGCATCAGTTTAAAATCACTGCAGCTGTGTAACTAAACATGGGTAGTTCCCAATTGCTCTTTTCTATAAGTTGTAAGCAGAAACACTGAACTAACTATAGGCTGATATTAGAGGCACAAGAGCATCACTGGCCACCATTTTGAAACCATTGGAGGAAATTCTACCTGAAAAATCTTTGGTTTTGCTGTATTTATCTTTTGTCCTCCTACATCACAGACAGTTGAATATCTACTCTCTTCTCTCACAGGATGCTTTACAAGAAGCTAAAAAAGTGTGCATGGCTCCTGGCTGACTGCAAGTGTGATCTAAGATGCTCAGCAGCACATTTACTTGAAGTTACTGCTTATTAAGTTGCTTCACAAAGTATTTCCAGAAAAAAAAAACACAACAAATTCTGGTGCATTTTAACAGCTTTACAAAATCAATACAGAGGTCTCAATTGATTGTATGTGTTTACTGCTACTCATCTGAGTCAGACTGTGCAATATGCTCAAAGGATAATAGCCTTCAAAAGGAAGCATGTAAATCTTCAGTGGCCTGGTCGCTGTTTGTCGTACTTCTAGCTGGAATTGGTGCTGCTTCTATAAGGTCAGTCTATGGACTGGTCTTGAATAACAAATATAGTTGTGATTTTACATTACCTAAGCTTGCCACCTGAATTAGTCTCAGTCCAACTAGATTTGGGTCTTCCTCCCTCTCTGTAAAAATGTCTGAAATAAAATTTCTGCTACAGTTGGCAAGTTCCTCTATAATACGAGCCATTGCTGTGATTCATGTGCCTGTGAAAAGATGGAGAGAGAATACAAACACAGCCCCTGTGTCTCTCGGTCCACTTGCTGCCCTCCCTGCTGTCCACGTGCCGTTCCATCCAGAACCATGAACAGCATTTTTCCTCACTGTCACAGGTGTGACCTAAATGGAATATACCCCAGTGTCCCCGAAAGGACAATTGAATGTCTGGTCTTGGTGACTTTTGCCATTTCTGGTGAACTGGAGAGCCCACATAAGGTGTATGGCCAAGCCTGCTGGAGCTGCTTGCCCTCTCTGGTGGAAGCACATCCCACCACTTAGCATTGTGATAAGAAATGGGAACAAAGAGCTGGAAGATGCAAGGCATACTTGTAGAATATTGATGAGGCACCATTTCCAAGCAAACTGTGTCAATAATATGTAACTCATTTAGATGGCAGATCAGAAGTGGCTCTGGAGATCAGAAGTGGCTCTGGAGAGAAGTTCAGATGCAGGGGCCTTATGCCCATCCTTGGAGAGTTGCTTTGTAAGGGTGGTTGAAGACCGCTCTGCTAGAGCTATTCAAGCAAGGAGAGAAGGAATAAGATGCCTCTTACCTCTGGGAGGACTTTTAAAAAAATCTAACTGAAGATATCCATGTTGAATTCTTGGAACCACATATTGAGTAGCTGATCTGTTTCCAGTTGATTTAATGTAGAATTTTGACATAAGTGTGACTGAAAAAGTGAAGCATTATTAGTAGCTTACCTCAGGACTATGGATATTAGAAATAAATTAACTGAAGTTAAAGAATGGTGAATATCTTTAAAGAACTTATTTTACATATTTTAAGAAAAACTCATAATTTAAGAAATATTTTAAGTATGATTTAAAAAATGAATGTTTTACTTTAGGAGAATTAAAGCAAGAAAAACAAAGAGAGAATTTGCATTTACTAAAATCCAAAGATGGTAAGACCTGAAAAAAAAAATTCATTCTTTATCAAAATTTAATCTGTTTTATAATCCTTTGGCCACCAGTGTGAAAGGCTGTGGAGTCTTTTGAATGTAAAATGTGAAATTCCCTCCCTTCATGTAGGTCTGTAGAATTCTAATGTTTCATCCAGCTATATTCACATCTCACAAGCTGTCAAAGTACTGATGGAGGGATACTGACACTTCATCCCCTGCTGGGAAAAAGTGTTGTGTCTGAATGGCTATGCTATAAATAGTTAGAGCTGATGATTTTTCTGCAAGTTGCTGGCTGTTGGTGGGCTACCTTAGAACAACAAATCAACAATGTTGTGTTTCCTGCTCCAGTGCTGGCAGGGAGGATGCCAGGGGCCTTGAGTCCCACCAAAAGAGGATTGCCACCGGGTGGCACACCTTGTGGTGTGCAGGAAAATGCCTTCATTGCCATCACTGAAGAGACAGAATTTATCATCCAATGTAGTTCAGCAGCTATTCTGGAGAAAGTTGCCTATACTGATGTCAGAAATTTACTGTCATTGTTTACTCAGGTGTTCTACAAAGCTAAAGATTTAATCAACAGGCTGCCATGACATTAAATTTCTTTTCAAGGAAACTTAGCTTTTAAAAAGCATGCTTCTTTATGGAGTGTACTAATTGGAAAAAAAAAAAAAAATGGTAGTAACACCAAATTATAAAGACAACAAGTGCCGAAGCCCAGAATAATCACTGACAACCTAAGTTAATTTGTATTGTCCTTCCTTTCCTCCCATTTCAATGCCTTATAAATCCAGACCTGAGTCTAACATGGGGCAAAGAACCCAAACTGTATGGGCATTCATATGTGTTTTATATGGCTTTCTTGGCAGTGAAGCTGTTTCTCTCTTGAGTGTTGAAAGAAGGAAAATAATTTCTTCTGCTGTTGAGCTTGTATTTCCTACATCCCATACACCACAGTTTGAGGTAGTAGTGCAAGCTGAATGTAGCAGATATGGGAATTACCATTTGTACCTAAAAAGACCCCAGGGGGTAAGGGTAGACTTGTGAAACACTGTGTCAAGACTCAAGTATCTTTGTTCAGATCTTGGCTTTATTGCAGTCTTTTTGTTTCCTACACTGGGTAAGTCACTGAGAATTGGTACACTTCTATCTGGACACGGAATTGCAGCTTGGATTTACTTATGTGGGCTAAGTAAATTAGCTCAATCAGTCATAACTGTTGAGAGTGGCAGCATGAACTTCAGTGCATTGCTGTAATTCCTTTGGGTCTGTGAATAGCCATGCAGTAGGTTACATTTGTGATTTAAATGTTGTGCACCACAATATTTAAGTATTGCATGTCACAACCCAAGCAAGCTACTTTAAAGTTCTGACCTGGTGTAGGTTGTAATGTGAATAGTATTTTGGGACTGCAGTAGACTACATCAATTAGTGTTGCAGTTCCAAACTGGTTTAGGGAAGCATAAATATTATTCTTGCCCAAGCTTTTGTCTGTCTTGTCTACTTAAATGGTGACCTTTTTGGTGCAGGAAATGTATTGTATTTTATGTTTGTACAACTAATAAGGCTTGGATCTTCATTGTGATTTAGAACAGCTATTGAAGTTATGGGGTCACCTCTTGTCTACCTCTCATAGTATGTTGTTTCATGAGTCTGTTGTATAAAGTATTTGATGAGACATATTACTGAACCCCATTCTGTATGCAGGGGATCTGGCCAAAAAGAAACCATCTCCAGGTTTCTCAGGTTACTTGTGTGCTCTTGCTTGTTCTCTTCTCTTTTGTATAGCTCTGAAGCTCTGAAGCGCTTCAGACTATAGGGTTATCCATTTAATGTGACAAAGAATATTGCTCTGTTTATATTTGATGTTCTGGGAAAAATTAATAGTTTGCATCTCTTTGAAATCACACTCAGTGGACAGTGACCAATGTTTTATCTTCTCAACCTTTTGCAACATAGCCCTCATTTTATCATAATCAGTAAGTGATATCTGCATCTAATCAGACAGGCCCTACACAGTTAACTGTCTGGTTTCTATTTTAATTAAAAGAAGGTTTATAAACTGGACCAAAAATGCATGCTGTTCTGAATATGTCCTAGTTATTTACCAGTTCAGATATTCTTTGTACATATGAGTGTTGTTAACTCTGGTAGGAAAGAAAAATAAAGCAGCAAGTTTCCATTTCCACTATTTATGAGAACAGGGATTCAAAAGTATTAGTGCCATAAATCACCTGAGACAAGTGAAATGTGTTATTCAGTACATTATAATGTTGTAACTTTGCCATTGAAAACAGTTGCCTAGCTAGGAACAGAAATCTGGGTGGGCCACAGGTTATGGTAGATGGGCAATGACAAAAGGTCTGACTTTACAGCAGATCATTTGTATTGCAAATGATTTAGAGCGGACTCAGAGTTGGACAGGCTTGGGTCAAACTGAATGAGCTGGTGTCCACCCATGGCTGCACCTTTTGTTAGAAGGACTGGTGAGCACAGGCGTTTAATAAAATGTTCCAGATAAAGCTACTACCCAAAGCAGTGACAAATTTGTCAGGTACAACATATTTCAGCTTCATGAAAATGCTTGAGCCCATTCATAGATTTAGGATGTGTGCAAGGACCTGGGTATCTAAAGTATACAGCTGTTGGTATAGGTGTCAGCCTGCACTTGCTCGCTGTAGTTGCTCTGAGCATGTAATATGCTGGACATTAATTTTGCACCAAGATAGTATTTGGTATTCACAGGGATTTTCTTTCCCAGGGATTTGTAAGGGATCTATGAACCGATGCTTGGACTGCAGAGTAGTCCAAGCCAATGTCTTGCAGGAAAAGCAAAAACAAAGTATTTTTTATTTCAGAGGATTTCAGGAGAGCAAGAAAAAACTCATGACTGACCATCTCTAAATTGTTTGTTCGCTTTGTGGTATTACTTTCAACCATTATTAATTCAGTAACAGCATCCTTGTATTAATCCTTGGGCATAATATTTTTAATGAAATTCTAGAATGGGAGGCCTTAATGACTGGTTCTCTTGATTGCATCTACTATTGGTTGCTTGTTGCTTAGGGGACTCTAGAAATGAGAAAATCACGCTGTAATGTGTTAATGCTGCTGGAAAGGGGCATGAAGATTGCTCACCAGGAACATGTGTGACAGCTTTCATCAGGAGATAAAGTCTGCACTTGCTGTGTTCTCTCCACTTTCTGAGCTACTTAATTTGATGTTCTTATTATTCTTAACAGCTTATTAAATTTGTTATGCTATTTCAAAATATGCAGAATGAATGCATCTGAGAAACATCCATAACTTAGAATATCTTCCCCCTGTATTGAAAGCATCTAAATGAAACATTTTGTTACACAAGGTAATTGTTACAAAATGATGACTTAGGGGAAGTCCTTGACTCTCAAAATATTGCAACAAATTATTTGCAAAATCTGTTTTGTGGTGCTGTCTTCTGTGTAAAGCAAAGTAGAAAATTCTTTTGTTGTTGTTGTTCTTTGTTTGTGCTTGTGCTTACAAGTCTGAAGTAGGCAGTACATTTTTTTCTTTTCTTATTCATTTATTCTTGAAGTTCAACCTAGCATACTGAATAAAAAAAAAATCTTAAAATAGAAGAAAGTATTTTACATCCAGGTTTTACCAACGCATGACAAAATCCAGAGAAATGTTAATTAAAATATTATCACCAGAAGAATTATTACTTAATTTATTTGTTAAAATCCGTCTTAAACACAGTACTGCTATAAAGTTGCTATTAAAACTGACGGGCACTTTTGCCTTAGATGAAACTTATCTGCAAAGCACAAACAGAACTTGTAGGAATTTCATGGTCTTCTCCATTGGTGATGACCCAAATTAACCTGTTTTACTCTCCACTGAGAAGACTGAGCATTCATGCTGTCAGGTCCTATGTCTGGGGAAGCAATAACCTTCTGCTGAAAGGCAGTAATTAGCAGGTAAATGGCGTAACTTCATACATTGTTCCAAGTCCTGTCACAGGTCTCCTGGTCTGCTTTGAATTTTGCTGACCACAGCTCACTGGGGAAAACAGCATTGCCAATGTGTAAAATGAGAAATAATCTGATTATTGCATTATGGAATCTTTTCTAAAAAAGAAAGGGGGCTCTTTTTTGTTTGTTGGTTTGTTTTTTTTAAAAAATAAGGCTCCTGGTAATGATGCAGTCCAGCGCAGAGCCACAAGGATGATTAAGGGAGTGGAACATCTCCCTTATGAGGAAAGGCTGAGGGAGCTGGGTCTCTTTAGTTTGGAGAAAAGGAGACTGAGGGGGGACCTCATCAATGTTTACAAATATGTAAAGGGTGAGTGTCAATACGATGGAGTTAAGCTTTTTTCAGTGAAGACCAGTGATAGGACAAGGAGTAATGGATACAAGTTGGAGCATAGGAGGTTTAAGATGAATATCAGGAAAAATTTTTTTACTGTAAGAGTGACAGAGCACTGGAACAGGCTGCCCAGAGAGGTTGTGGAGTCTCCTTCGCTGGAGACATTCAAAACCCGCCTGGACGCCTTCCTGTGTGATGTACTCTAGGTGACCCTGCTCTGGCAGGGGGGTTGGACTAGATGATCTTTCGAGGTCCCTTCCAACCCCTATGATTCTATGATTCTATGATTCTATGATTATCTTGTGTGTTGTAACGTTTGAACAAATCCAGACTCATCCAAAAACTGAAAAAAAACCCCACAACAACAAAAAAAATACCCTTGTAGATGAAAGTAGTGCTTTAACTTGTATGTTATTACTTGATGTTTACTGCAGTTTATTGAACCAAGTTCAGATGGGAAGAGTTAACACTTGCAATGCAAGCAAATGCCACTGGCCTGTAATGATTATGTCATTACATGTGCAGATTAGCCTGAAAGACAAAGAAGAAGGATTGAATGCTTGTTACTAACCTCTACCCTCTTGCACACATACCTTGCTGTTTATTCTCCCATTTCTCAGATGTATGACCAAGTTAACTTGTTATCAAGCTCCAGCTGAGTCTGAATGTCCTCGCGTGTACTACAGGGCCACACCAGATGCCAGGTAACATGCCTACTGAGAACTAAGTTAAATTGCGTTATGCTACATTGACTGTGAAGTAGGAGTGAGCATGAATTACTTTTGTTTGCTTTGTGTGTATTTAGTAAGATAGATGCTGCACTTTTAAATGATAGATGCATAACTATATATCAACAGTAATCTATCTTCAAAGTATGAGTTTTATAGTTCACATACAGAAAGGTGGCATCAGTGTTGCCTACTGATTCTGCAATCTTTTTTTCCTATGATCAATTGTGCAAGCTTAATGTTAATGTCTTTAATAAAGAACATAGGCTTCTAATATCTGAACAGCACTGGTCAGCCATCTGCTGGAAAGAGGATACAGCAAGAATCCAAATCTCCTTTTTTGTCTCTTGCCATAACACATCCTGTGCCTTTCACAGAAAGTAATCCCGCAACAGCCTTTGAAAGGCACTCATGTCCCACATGGAGAATATTGCTTCTCTGCAGAGCTGGTCTGCTAAAGCATCTAACTAGCTCACCAAAAATGCTCTGTACTTTGGCCATGGAGCTTAGCCAAAGTCTGCATCCTTTTTAGTCATTAACTCCATAATCTTTTGATATATGTCTGAAGTATTTACAGTTTTTGCATGACCAAATGTTTTCAGGCTTAACAAAACCCACACTCCTCTACAGTGTCTATGGATTGTCCAGGTCTAACATTTCAAAGGTTTGCAAGATCTTCTTCTTATGTCTGAGAGGATATAAACAGCATTCAGTTTAATTAACAGCAGAAAGGGCGTATTGCAAATAGATTTGCTCTGTTGCTGGCTTTCTCAATTTCTTAATTTAAAGATGTTAAGCTTTACAAAACAAATGTATCCCTTTTTTTTTCTTTTTCAGGAGGAGAAATGTCTTCTGTTTCTCACTACAGAGGAATCGTTTCCATTTAAATGTCTGTTTTATTAGTGAGAAACTAGTGAGGAAGTGAAGTTATTGATGTGATGGGTTAAAGATACAAGACAGGCAAGATTGTGTAATGGGGTATATTAGCAGCTGGTACAATACAATTACCACATTTCCCCGCAAACTTCCCTGTTTGTTTCTAGCACCATTTAGTAGAGCAACGGGGGGGAAAAAAAGTCCTTGAGCCTTTTGCCATACCTGAAGATCTTGCACGAGAACAATGAGAGCTCAAGCTCAAGACAGAGAGCTGGACAATCTTGAGCCTGACTACAGTAAATGCCAGGTCAAATCTCATAATTAAAACCATTGTGGAAGCTGTTTCCAATTATGGCAACTGCCATCACACCACGTTCCTCTCTCTACCCACACCCCCTCCTGGTGACGGAGGAGCGGGGTTGTCACTGGAGGACCTCCACGCACACCCCGAAAACACTTCTGCTGTGGCCACCTTCACACGACATGGGAGGAAACTTTCTCTGGTGGGTGAAGAATGGAGCCCGTGGTCGTAATCAGGACTTGCAGCTGAAATGTTACTTAGGAGGCAAGTGCTCCAGTTTCCCAAAAGCAGGCTTAAAAGGCTGTAGGGTATATTTTCAAAGCACTGTGCAGGATTTCAGCCATGTGACTCATTAATGTCAGTGGGAATCATGTTGTTAAAACTTCGCGCAGTGCTTTGAAAATGTATCCCTATATGTCAATTTTTCTTTCTAGGCAAAATTATCAAAACCAGACCTTGTGGGCCATTTTTTTTTTTTTTTTAAGAAAGGAAGATTTTCAGTATTATATGCTAATAAATCAACAGTTTAGCAGGCTTGATCTGCTCTTGTTCCTTTCTCCTCCATCTCCACTTTCCATTTTATCATTGACTTTGATTTTATGCAGAGTTACAGTAACATAGTTTCTGCAGACGTTGCCTGCAGGAAGACAACTGCACAATTTCAGAGACTGGGCTGCAAATTGTGTGAAAAGCAACAATTGTGATGTAGAGGGACAATAATATTTATTGCATCATTTCAGCTATAAAGCAGAGTAATTAAGGAAAAAAAAAAAACACAACAAAAACCAAACACATTTAAAGTTTTAAAATTACTGTTTTCATTAGCAAATTGCAACAAATCAAACCAGAGCAATTTATTAAAAAAAAAAACACCACACAACAACAAACAACAAAAACGAATACAAAGGATTTGCAATTACCTTTTCAGGATCTGTTCTGGGATCTGCTGATAACAAAATATCAGATGACAGGAATATGTGCTTAAGCAAAAAACCTAAACTAATATAATGAGATTGCTAGTCTCCCAGGAAGAATTATACTTCCTTTTATTCCTTTAAATACACAGAGAATTACTTGTAAACTCTGAACTACAACAGGGGGGTGAATTTTGTATTGCTAGTAGCTGCATTTTGTATTTGTTCAGAATACACTGCTATACTTTTGGTTTTAACTCCAGAAGTCAGAGACATCTCTAATGTATAGTTTATTAGTTGTGCAGCAAAAAGATGCATAATTTTTAGAAGCTCCAGAGTTTTTAATCTTTAGGTCACCAGTTTGTGTCTGTCCTGGGAACCATACCTTAATTTGAATTAATCTCTGGCATAAAACGATTGCTGTCTGTATGGATAGCATATCATATGCTTCTACAGTTCCATTTCTCAGCCAGCAGCTGTTCCATTCAGTAATCACTCTTTTACAAGTCTCAGCAAAGACAGAAGACTAGAACTACACTCTTTTTCTCTTGAAAGTCACTGTTGTGGAACAGTTTTGTGACAGTGCTGTTAAGAAAGCTTGTATGCTGCTGCTTTGTGACTGTATGTGGTGACTGGTAGTCAATCAGAGCAGGAATGTCTGTTAAATAATCCAAGCTGAAAAGAAAATAATTTGTCTTCATGATTGCTAAATAAGAGAGTAAGAAACGGCCCCAATTCTCCAGCTAACTAAACAGAAGTAGATGGAAGTACTCCTAGTGCATCCATCTACTTACCTGCTTATTTTTATCTTAGTTCTTCTTTTCCAGAAGGAAATAACATTTTTAACCAGTCTGCTATGTTCCTTAGATTTCTGAAAATGTTGGCTGATAGCTTTTGTTATGTCCTAATTTAAAAGAGTAGGACCATTTTATTTAATGATAATTCTGTGTAGTGATATCCTCCTATGTTCCAAGAGCCCACTATTTATATAACCTATATATAGCTTTATATATGCTCCTTGTTATTACTTCACAGATGGCACAGTGCCACTGAAAAGTGGATATCTGGATTATAACAACAAATGTAAGAATGCCACAAGGGTTACTTTGAGAAAGACAAATTCCAGCACATTTTCCAGTAGCCACCTTTCCTCCTTTTTTTAACACTTCTTTTTCCTTGGCATGCAAAAGCTTTTTAATATGCTTTCCTTACAGTGTTTGGGAAAGTCTACCTTCTGGATTATCTTGCAGTGTCACATTATTTTTGGGGAAGACAATTGCTAGGCAGTGAGTCAGAGATTATAAAGTGAAAATTATGAAAATAAATGAACAATTTTGGAAGTCTGTTCTGTACCCAACAGTCATTCAAAATATAATGCTGAGGAAAAATCTGAGAAAGAGAAGTTAGTTTGTTTTATTGTTTTTTTTCTCAAGTATGGCCAGCAGCAGTTTATTTCAAAGTAAACAGTAAAAATGAGAAAGTGAGAGTAGATGCCTGGAGATTCAGCATGAGCAGCACTATGAAAACTTGAAACTGCTCAAGCTCAACAAAGAAGGGCTCTTATACGTTTTTCCCATCATTGTCTTACTGGTAGGGTAATAATTTCTCTGTTTCCATAATAATTTTCCTCTAAAGCTCAGAGCATTCTAGAAACATCATTGTGCTCTATAAGCTCTTTCTGCAGGTGGAAAACACCTTGGCACACAGAGGGGTCTGACTTCTGACATCCTGCCCCTAAGGTCTGCGTTTCCCTGGGGCCATCGTTAGTGTTGTGGTTCCTGTCCTTCCTCTACTCTGTCTGTTTTGTTCTCTGCAGAACACCAAAAGCTCCTACAGAGATATTTTAAAAGTCTTTTGTGTTTGGATGCCATGGTGACACATGTAATATAAAACTGAAGTGAGAGAAGGAGTGCTAAGTTTTTAAAAGTTAGGATTTGGGTTTTTTTTAAGGTACTGACAAAAAGAAATTGTACTAGATTTTGATACACAAGGGTTGTAAAGTCACTTTTCTAGTGATGTGCTGTGAATCTCATTACAATCATTACCATCATGATTAAATAATCTAATGAAAATATTTCCACATTGAGAATGGGAGAATGGTATTTCTATGATGGTAATTCTGAATTCTTTCAACTGTATGCTTTTGGTGGGAACATGAAGGGGAAGCTCTAGAATTATAGTGAGATGTACATTCTGTGACTGCAGAAGTGATTTTAAAACATGAACCCTGTTATCCAATAGACTTTCATTCTTTCACCAGGTGGGCATGCTGCCTCATTGCCTCCTTTTCTGAAGATGTGTCAGTTTAGCCTCTAACATTTGAGGTAAAGCAAAATCTCTGAATCCAAATAATACACAACTGGGTGGATACAAAAATGGAATAAAAGGATTGAGGACCACCACAGCTTGATAACCCAAGAACTTACTATATCACACCTGTAAAAGTCATTAACCTGCCTTGGGCTCCACTTTTTGGAGTGTAGTTGGAGAGAGGACATGGGGCCTATGATCACTGTGTTGACAGAAGGAGATCTGTGCACTGGATGAATTACAGTGATTGCTTTGGAGGTCTCAGGATTATCTTTGAACAACCAAATTGCTCATGTAGGTGCAGCAGTTTGAACAGGAGGTGCCAGCTAAGCTATCAGTTTGATCAAAAGCATGACTGAACCAGAGCAGCAGGTGGAAATACCGACACAAAACTTTTTAGTGATAATCCACAAATTCTGTATTGTAAACTGTTATGGAAAGAATTATAATAGGTGCTGAGTTAAGTCAACTAGTTTGTAGAGAAAATAACCAAAAAGGAGAAATAACTTAAGGTAAACCACCCCTTTGGCAAATCCAGTTTAACCTCAATTAATGGAAAACCTGGAAAAGCATGAAGTGCTCCCACACCTCGAAGCTTTGCACCCCACAGGCCCATGGGTCTGCCAAGGTCTGGCACTTTGCCTGGGCTAATAAACTCTCTGACACGCAGGAGCACTGGGGATCTGTGTGCTGAGATACCCTTGTGGCTCATGTCTGGCAGAGCCTAATGATTCAGGTTCAGCATCGTGTGAGAGCAGCTGCACTGCTGCTGGACCCAATCCCAGAGCTGGCTCAAAATTTCTCAGCAGCATAATGACTCAGTCGTGCAGTGGTGGCTGAAAAATTTTGGAGCAGGTAAAGGAGAATGGGGGAGGGAAGGGGGATTTGGAACAGTTATTGAGGTTTTCATAGGACTGTTCATGGAGGCACTACAGAATTTTGCATTATGATTTTGCAGACAACAGACTGGCTGTAACTAGTAATTATTTGAGTGAAGGAGTCCATTAGAGAGCTGACAGATTCAGGGGTTTACAAGATTCTTTCTCTTTCTGTCTCTTCTTCTGGGATCCCTTTTCAGTTTTGTTTTATGAACATTGAGCTTCCTCCTCTTTAGTCCATCTTCTTCAAGGATCATGGACCATCTCTTCTCTCCTCTAAGGTAGTCACCTGCACTGAGCCTACCCTACACAGGCAACCACTTCTCCTCTGGGGTGGGCAGACACTAAGGGGAAACAAGTCTTATGTTTCAAACCATTGCTGAGTGCCTAGAAAAGCCTCAGGAGCCCAGCCAGGCCACAGACCCCACTGATCCTTATTCCTACCCATGGCTGGATATCCTGGTCCATCCAAAAAAGTAATTTTGCCTGGGAAGAAGCAAGGGGTGGGGGTAACTTATGCAAGCACTGCTCTTAGCGTTGTTTGTGTCCTGTGTGCATCTGATTAGTGTGAAATTAAGTAATTATTTTTTCCCCAAGTTGAGTCTGTTTTGCCCATCACCTTAATTGGTGAAGTACTCTCCTTGTCCTTTGTCTCAACCCATGAGCTTCTTGTTGGCCTTTGTCCTCCCCATGCCACAGTGTGTGTGTGGGATTTGGGTGGTGGGGGGGAAGCTGAGTGAGTGGCCATGGGGCTGTTTCTTTTTTGTCATGTTAGGTCCAAACCAGGACAGTTAGGAAAAGCCAGGGTGTGGAACAACTCCTCCAGCAAAAATGGTTTCAGTATTCGGTGAAAAAGTTGCAAAGTAATTAGTGTTGTTGCAAAATTTTATTAAGCAAACTTCAGAGTCCTTGTAGCTATAGAGCATGGTGAATGAAACTCAGCCCTTTGGGAAAGGTGAGCACAAGGTCAATGGGCCATGGAAATCCCTCTCTGACTTAAAAAAATTGAGTTTAAAATGAAATGTCGCTTAATCTATAGATATTATATTAGTTTCTCTTTTTAAATGTCTTTTGCTTATGTTTCTGTCTCCTTAGTTTCTTCTCACTTTCTTCCATTTCCTATTTCTGGTGCTGTTTGCTCTTTTGTTCCACCTGCTGCCTTTCTCCACCTTGCTGTCTTGGCTTGATCAGCGCTAGAAATAAAAGGCTCACATGATGCTTACTACAAGCACAAAGGAACATTGATTTTGTTATTAGTCACTAAGGTAGAAATAGATTCCAGTTCTCATAAAGACAGTTTTCACACATCCAAGTCACTGGGGGACAATACTGCAAGTATTTGAAATACTGTAGGTTTTGGTCCAGTTGCAATGTGAATTAAGCTGCATAATTACATTTATTTTGTTTTCTAGTCCAGTTTTTGGTTTTTCTTTCTCTCTCTGTGTGTTAATTTTAGCAATCTGGTTTTGTTTCAGGTGCCTCCAAGTACTGTTTTCAGTAATGGTGTTATTACATTTAAGTTCATTCCCCATATTTCATGAAAACTACCAGCCAAAAGATCAAAAGCTTTTCTGTGCAAAACAGATTGTTTAAACAGCTGAAATACTTCTTACATGTGTCTGCGTCTACTGTAGATTTCTGTGAAGTACTAAGTATCACACATTTAGGCATCTGCCATCTTTGAAGTGATTTCTGAGTAATGGATGTGAACAAGTCAGCTCTTCAGATGGCAGCTTTCCATAACTGTATTTAATTTTGGGAGTGCTGTTATTTGATATTGCATCTTTTTCTTGTAAATTTTATCTCCGAATTTCATTTTCATTATGCTTCTTTTTATACCATTTCCATCATCTATCCCAAGGGAGAAACCAAGACAAGTATATTTGAAATAATAACAACACAGAAACTACATTTGTATTCTTTTAAAGTTGGGACTTAAATTCTCTCTCACAAATCAGTGAAATTCATAACAATAGGCTCATCTGAGTTCAAGATGCATGGAAAAACATTCCACTGACTTCAGAAAGTTTTGAACTGTGACTTGTACTGCGATATTTGGAGTTTCAATGAAGAATTTATGCTTTAAAATATTTCTATAAAGTTTTTGGTTTGCATTTGTCTTTCTGTTTCCTTTCTGAATTTTTGGCTTCAGAAGGTTCTCCAGATGAATTGTGCATGGAGAAAGTCCACTTCAGCAGTTTTATATTCACTACCTTTTTTTTCACTGACTGCCTACTTAGTTATGTATAATGTAAATTAATGTCTATACTCTTCCTTCCGGCCCCCAGAGGACTGATATTTTTGTATGATGGCTTGTAGTTAGTTTTCTCTTTGAAGCAGACAACTCCAACATTTTCAAGTGATTTCTGTGGGATCTTTCTTCATGTCCTTTTCTCTTCCGGTTCATAATTCCATCTAATTTTACAGTATCTTTATTGAGGTAGTGTTCATAGTACCAACTGTATTTGCAGAGGAGCATGAACTCCTGATATAAATAATGGCATCATTCAAATGGTAGCATTTCTCAACCCCCCCTTTTTTTGGTGCCCTCTTACCTTTTGTTTGCTTTTTCTGACCTTATCTGGTCATTGAAGTGACTTGGCTGTCCAGAGCAATGTCTGGGTCCCTCACTTGAAATAAAACTGTCAGTTTAGAACCCAGTAGTCTTTAGGGAGTTATTTTTAAATCAGTCTACCCACGGATGGTGGGCTTTCTTCCAAACTTCTTTGATTGTTCTTTATTTACTGCTTTAGTGGCTTTATAATAGTTTTAATGTTTCCCACAACAACTAGTCAATAAACCTCCTGAGCTGGTGGGCAGAACTTACTCCAGGGAGAGGAAAAATGTTTTATTCTCTGTAGGTTAAGAAGTTTTCTAACAGCATTATGTATGAGGGTGTAGGGCTGTACTTAGCTCTAATTCAGTCTACTGTTCTCTCAGACATTAAAATAAAGGTTGTTTTAGGTCAGCAATAGCTCATTTGCAGAGTAAAACATTCAGGTTATGGCCTTCCTGTGTACTTGTTTATTACAAAATTGTGATTATGTTTTTTTCTTTTTAAATTTCCTTGCAGTGGGGGACAGGAAGAATAAAAGACACCTGGATTTGCAGATCTTCATACATGTGCACATATCTCTAACCCAAATAGAACAGATAAAGTTGTTGGTTTTTTTTTAATGGGGGGAAGTTTGGTTTGGGTTTTGTTTGTTTGGTTTTTTTTTGTTTCCTCAGAATATGGGGGAAACAACTTCTGTCCAGCTGAAAGCACAGTAAATAGATAGCATTCCTGGAGCGAATTTCTATTCCCAATGCTTAATATTGAAGTAACACACCAATTCCCTCTCCTAAGGCAGGAATTTTGTCATTAACATTTTTTTTGGGGGGGGGAAAGAACAAACTCCTTTGTTGTGTATGTATTTACTTACTCAGATCCTCTAAAGATTACCAACCCTTTTCGGTGCTAATGGTGAGACTTTTCTTTATATCAGTGGTATTTGCCATTGCCCTTTGGATTGTTCAACATAATTGTACATTTCCTGAAGGCAAAGCAAGAGTAAATTGCCCAACTTTTCCAACAGTGTGGAATAGAAATGGGCTGATGAAAAGCTGTGCTTGCTGCTTTTAGGGGCCAAATTCTGGTGTCAGTGAAATCAGTTTAAATTTTCCCCAAAAGCAGGTCAGCTATTTCAGATTTAAACCAAAGTAGCAGAGCAGATTTTGGCTGCAAGTCTAAATTTGGATGATACACCATAATGCAATTAGTTACTGAAACTCTAAAAATAATAACAGATGCTTTACCACTTCTTGAACCAACAGGTTTTTGGACGCAACCTTAGCAACTCATTTGTCTTATCTAGCAGAAAAAATTCCACAGCGTTTTAGCTTGGATCTACTATTGTGACTGGTGGGTCACCTTAATTTAAAGACTAGGCTTGCTTAGGTTCTTGTAACTTGGCCATAGGTTTTGGAGGACATCTGCAAATCATTGAATAAATCAGAAAACTGCAAATTCACAGCAGTTCTACTCTCTTGAGTTGCGTTTGATATTTCCTGTTTTTAAGGTTTCCTTGGTATCTAACACATAGGCTGCTAAACACCAGCTGCTCCCTGTGACTCAGATCTACAGACCTTTGATCAATTTATCTTGTCATGATTAACCAATTTCTATACTGGGGAGGGGATGTTACTATTTTTTGTGAGTCTAAATATTTAGCAAACTTCCTCTGTGTTGCTGTGCAGTACAAACCCCAGGCTTTGGTGTGTCCTTTATTATAACTGCAGGTTACAATACAGGTCCCTTCTCCCCATTAGCACAAATCCTATCGAGGGCACACTTGGCAAATTTGACTATACTGGGCTACTTTTTTATTTTGTTGAAATCCATTTTCTTCCAACTAGTTCTGGTGCCCTCAGCACAAGAAAGATAAAGACCTGTTGGAGAGGGTCCAGAGAAGGGCCACCAAGATGACCAAAGGTCTGGAGCACCTCTGCTATGAAGACAGGCTGAGAGAGTTGGGGCTGTTCAGCCTGGAGAAGAGAAGGCTCCAGGGAGACCTTATAGCTCCTTCCAGTACCTGAAGGGGCTACAGGAAAGCTGGGAGCGGCTTTTCATCAGAGAAGATGGTGATAGGACAAGGGGCAATGGTTTAAAACTGAGAGAGGGGAGATTTAGGTTAGATATTAGTAAGAAATTCTTCACTATAAGGGTGGTGAGGAACTGGAATGGGTTGCCCAGGGAGGTTGTTGATGCCCCATCCCTGGAGGTTTCTAAGGCCAGGTTGGATGAGGTTTTGTGCAACCTGATTGAGCGGTAGGGTTCCCTGCTCATGGCAGGGGGGTTGGAACTTGATGATCTTTAAGGTCCCTTCCAACCTTAATGATTCTATGATTCTATGATTTTCATTTACATATTTTAATTTAGTCTTTGGAAGGAACAACAAAAGGGAAAAAATAAAAATGAAACAGTTATGCCATGGTGAATTCAACCTGCTTCTGTTTACAAAGTAAGAAAACTTACTTCTTGTTCATTAGTTCTCTAAGTGGAAGGGTTTAAACTTTTTTGATTTGTAAACCTGCAAATGTTGCTGATAAACACGGAGAGCCCTGTATAATTCCACTACTGATTTCCTTCAGAAGCTTTTGAAACCTTAGGCATCTATGGATCATAAGCAAGAAACACTTCTATAAAGTGTAATATGTATGAGACAGGTAGACTATATTGCTACACATTGAGATATATGTATCTCCACATATATATGTATATTTAGTCTATCTGCTAATTTTTTGTGGCACCGAGTACATTTCAAGAGACTTCTGTAATTTGTAATAGTTACAGGTAACAGTATGCATGTTAAACCTGTTCCTTCTCCAGGCCTACACACATTTTCATTTCAGTTGTTGAAAACATTGATTCAGTTGGAATTATTATGTTTCTCTTCCATAGATCTAGTTATCTGCATTCACACTTCACTGAGATAAAGGTAGCCAACCTACCCTGTGGTGTTTTAAAGTCCCCTAATACTAATACAGACTAGGGTATGTTTTACTGGCTGTATGCATCTACCCAGTCTCTCCTTCTGATTGATCCTATGGAGTCTTTTTAGTCTTTTTATCCAGAATTCTTGGCATGTAATAATTCAACAGTCACATTACATGAATTTTTTTTTCTTCAAACTAGCAATGCAGTAGTGCCCACATCACTCCAAATACCAGTTTTTAAAACATGATCATTCTGTACAGTCCTATGATGAATTATTATTTTTTTTTTAACTTGAAAGTTTTCAAAGCCTTTCTGCTTCTTTATTTTTTGGGGGAGGGACTTTTTACAAGGGCTTGTAGTGAGACGACAAGGGGTAATGGTTTTAAACTGAAAGAGGAGAGATTTAGTTTAGAGATCAGCAGGAAATTCTTTAGTGTGAGGATAGTGTGACACTGGAACAAGCTGCCCAGAGAAGTTGTGGAAGCTTTATCCCTGGAAGCATTCAAAGCCAGGTTGGATGGGGCTCTGAGCAACCTGGTCTAGTGGGAGGTCCTTGCCCATGTAGGGGAGTTAGAACTCAATAATCTTTAAGGTCCCTTCCAACTCTAACCATTCTATGATTCTATGATTCTGTGATTTTTTTTTATTTATTATTTTAACAGTGCTGCTTCCTAGAACAAAAATCCAGTCTATAGAAGATGTTGTTGAATGACTGTGATGTATTAGCTGCATCAAAGCTTTCGAAGTGTGTTGGTCATAACTGGGACACTTGCTTGATCCATGATGTAAGCCACAACTATAGACCAAGCTTTTATCCCATCAGTTCCGCTGCCAGGCTACAGGCTCTGCTTCTGATGTGATGGAGGAGTTCTATGTTCCTTTCGCCTCTCTATCCCAGGATTAGGTCACTGAACAACAATCTTCCCACTTCCCAATCACTATGACCATCCCACACGAGTTTTACACCAGAAGCCCTCTTTGCTTAGAAGCCTATGATATAGTCCGTTTGTCTGTTCACAGCAGACATTAATAATCTGTTCACAGCAAACTATTATTTACCCATTTACAGGTATCTGCAGAAAAAGAATGTGCAATCAACTGATTCTTAATGAATCTTACTTTTAATTGTAAATCTTACTTCCTTGTAAAGACTGGTGAGTTCTACTTAGGTCATAAATGGTCCCCTCTGTCTAGCAAGCATAGCTCAGTGACTATTAGGCTTTTCCCCATACTGTTTTTCTCTAGGCCTTTTTATTTAATTATTTTTATTTTCTTTCTTTATTTTATTTTCTTCATTGTCTTAGGACTGAGAATTACAGATGATATGTAGAGAGAACATTTCCCAATATATTTTTTCTTGCTGTTCTTCAGTATCATTATGTTTCTGCCTGAAATATGAACTCTCAGTCATCCATGGCTTTGTCCTGATGTTTTCTTCTCATAGTGACCCTTTCTGATTTAGTTCCATGGAGGCAAGCAAGTAATACAGGATCATTAGGATTTTTATTGTAAACCAGCAGATTTCCTTTATTCCTCAGTTCTCCCCTTTTCCTTCTTCCCTTTATCTTTCTGCAGATAAAAGACTGTGTGGGCTGCTTCTTTAGGGAATTCCTGGCTCTTCATCCCTAGTTAGGATATCTGCTGCTGTCTTCAGTTGACTTTTGTAATGGGAAAATGTTTCTCTAGGTTTAACAGAACTTTCCTTGGAACCCCTGTTGGGTCCTACGAAAGTTCTACCACTTAGTGGGGTCTGCCTTGCTACAGCTTGTTTATTATTCTTGTACATTTTGTTGTGGGGTACATGCAGTCAGAAGCAGCATGTTAGTACAAAGTTTTTTATAAGATGTGGACATAACTATTAAATAAAAGGGCTTTAAAAAAATTTTTAGCTTAGAGTTTATTTTTTCCCCATTCAATTGTTGGAATAATCCGCTTCTGGTTTTTCATTTTCCTTCACCCATTCAGTCAGATGTGCATCAGATTTATCCTTTTCCTGAGACTGGCTAAAATTATCAATTGTATCAACATATTCCAAGACAAAACCCCCATCCTTTTCAAAAGTTGGACAGTCCAGATGTTGGAAAGTAGCTGAAGAATCCTTGTGTTCAAAGTATAAACCCAGGAAACTGGGAAGAGCTACACATGTTCTGAATGCTGATAGCAGTCTGGCTAGAGTGCTCAACAACCTTTTGTATTGTAATTTCTAGTCCCTGCTCAACAGCAGCATGAGTTGCACATCAGCACTCTGCTCATGCTAATCCATTCAGAGACTGATAATCCCAGACACATGGGCACCCGCTGCTTTGGGGATGTGGATTGATCTGCAAACCCACCATTGCTTTAAATTCTCATCTAATTAGCAGGTAATCTGTCAATTCTTGTTTAGCACATAGGGTCCTGTTTCCAGCACGTGAGAATTGACTCAGCAGGGCTGCTCTGCAGCTCTCATGTTTTTGCTGGCTTGTCCTTTTTTCAGTGTATTATTTCTTTTAATATTTGCTTTGCCATCCCTGTATTCTGGGTCAGCGACATGAGTCTGAAGGGATGTGAAGCATCCTCACCTGCTTTCTGCTTGAAAAAGCTACTATTCAAGAGAAGCTCATATGTTGTAAAGTCCTCCTCCCCCTTCAGGAACATTTCCCTGACTTCTCATATTAAAGGACCTGTCGGTTGTTTCTTTAGTATTATGAAAATAGGACCAGTATTCAGCTGTTTGTAAAACATGGTTATTGCAAAATATATATGCCATAATTAAACAATTTCCAATGAAACACTGTCTGCTTACCTTGACAGCAATATAGAGGTCACCTTGGACAGAATTTTATTTTTTTTTAATAGTACTTATAACACAATCAGGAAGTTTAAATTAGAGTATGGGGAATATTTTTGAAAACTGATCAAACTTGCTGGTTTCTGTCAATAATCTTATGTTACTATGAACTCATTTTTCTTTTGTTGTTAGATCCAAATCAGAACATTTCTAGTACAAATTCCCAGTGAAACACTATTTCTGATGATTTACTCTGGTGAAGGCTACATTACACTGCATCCTTCATAGGAAAAAAAGGCAGCACAACACAAAGCTTTTTGGGTTGTTAGATATCAAACATACTAGATTGTATGGTGTCGAACATACTACTTTGCTTTTATCCATGGTTTCTTGAGGTCTTTGGCACTAAAAATGTAAATCAGACTTGCCCTTGTCAATAGCCAGATACCAAAAGGCTGTAAAACAGACTCCCGTGAGAGCAGCGCTTTCACAGAAACATAAGGCAGCCATGTGTATGAATACTTTATCCAGGTGTATTAGGCATTTATTAATTTTTTTCACACATCAGCTTATTAGAAGAACCCCAAAGTTCTGATTTTTGGCTTTTGGCCTTACTCCCATTTTTTAAAGCATCATAAAAGCTGATGGGAAGCAAAACCTCTAAGAACTGAATATCCAGGCTTTTGAGTGTCAGTATAGGCTTTTTGTACTTCACTTTGCTGGGTCATATTAATTCACTTTAGATTTTGTTACACTATAATAGTCTTCAGGAGTTTTTCTAAAATTAGACCTGCAAGAAATATTTGATGTGAAATTGCTTAGATTTGAATACGGAAAGTGTCTGCAGATCAGCACATTTTGGACCATGATCTGCAATGTCTCTGAAAGAGGCTGTCAGAGCTGGGTATTAATATCATTTTGCATTGTCTGGAAGTCTGGAAACATTTATAAGTAAATTATATGGATGAATTTGACTTTGAGTGTTTGGGCAGGGAGCGGACAAGCAAAAAAAATTACAAGCCTCAAACTATATGTTATCCATTTCAAATCTAGCCTGCTCTCAGAAATGATGGCTGAAGATTACTTAGTTTCTCTTCTCCACAGAAATAGTGTCTTGGATTTTTGTGATCCCATCAACAAAAACAAGCAAGGAACTGCTTTTAATTTTAGGTGGTAGGAGCTACCGTATTTTTAAGAGTCATTCAGAGAAGTGTGTAGGATTGATCTGTCTATCACCTAGATGTCATCTTGCAATAAAAATTCGAGACAGTATTGTTTTGCTTTCTACTGTAAAGTATCTACCAGTGAAGACAGGGAGTGAGAGAGTCAGCCTGCCCTTGACACAAGAGAGTCAGAACAGATAAACTGGATCCGTTCCCTCGATCAAGGACTCTCGACACAAGGCATTGCTAATGGGGATGACCGAGAAGAAGGAAATCTTGGGGAGAAGGCACAACAATCCAGTCTGAGACTTTGGAGATACATAATAAATATTTAGCTTTTTCTCCAAAATTATCTTTGAGCCCTTTGGACTGTTATCTTATTCATACAGGTAGCCAAGAATAAGTGAATCTGTTCCTCTGCAAAAGGCTCAGCACGTTTTTAAGACCAAATAGTTCTTGCACTGTGAAGAAGTGGAACACGAAAGCAACACGTTTTGGGATTCAGGGCAGAGGAAACTGTAGACAGCATTTTATAAAAAACCGCTTACGTAAAATCTGCCTTCCCTCCTGCTTCTACTCCCTGGGTCTTCTCAAGGGAGCATATGACTTCTGTGAATGGACAGGTCACACACTGAGTAATGTTTTGGCTCCATATTCACAAGAGAGGTAATGGATGCTGGCAGGGGAGCACGCTGGGAGATCTGTCCCATCTGTTAAGATCTGCATTGGACTCTGTCGGAGATAGCTCCGTGTATGATCTTTCTATGAATCATCATTGCTCCTCTAATAATGTGCAGAATTTAGTTCAGCATAGCTGGTAGTGCCTTGGGTACATGTTAGGTAAGAAAGCTATTTTCTACAGTTCCTGCTCTGTGCTGCTGTCTTGTGTCTTGTTTTTTTAATCACTCTTACATTATTTTTCTCATCTGAGAGCTTCTACTATGTTACCTTCTAGAGGAGACTCACACAGCAGTTTAAGGAAAGGACCTGCAATGCAATGTTTTCTTTCTTTTTGTTCTAGTTTTACTTGCTTCTGAGCACATAGAGTCATTCTGAGTGACTTCTTCCCAAGTTTGAACATACCAGAGCTGAATTTGGCCTGAAGACAGAATGTAATATAATGGACAGAATGTGAATTATTAACTTGGAGGTTAATGAAATCTGAATGACCAGTGCAGTTTCTCCAAACACACTTTTTAAATATAAAAAGTGAGTTCTTGCTCTCTTTAATCAGATTGTTGGCTAGGGTTCAGGAATCATTTGGCAATATTATGTAGCTTATTCAAGCTAGGTTTACATAATAATTCTTAACGGAGGAAAACCTTGTATCGTGACCAACCTTCAAAATCACCACCAGCCTTCAAAATTCCAAACTAAAGTATAAAGAACCGCAGAAACGGATACAGCAATGCCCAGAGAAATACCTTTATTCCCAAAGAGCTCAGCTATAATAAGCAGAGCTTGTTGTTTTAAAGAAAAGATTTTAACCTTCAGAAGACCATGATTTTAATAAGCAACATTCATCCCAGTTTGCCTTTGTATCATTTCATTCTTTTCCTAAGAAAGTTAGCTTTTTAATTGGTAAATATTAATACATATTGATTTACAATTAAAAATTGCTTTCATGTTTAATCTAAGATATCTGTTTGCTAACCATCAGAATATTTATTTTCATATATAAGTGAAAATAGAACTTGTCTTTTAAAACTTAAGGAACATTCCTAAATGTCAATATGTTACAAAATAGTAAGTGATATCTCTCATATAGTGGGTCACTTATTCTTATTCACTGTTGGGTAGAAATGCCTTTGGATAGAAAGAGAAATGTAACAGTGCAAAAAAGCAGCTTTCTGAAAACAACCTGATCAGCCAAAAAACTATGATTATTTAAAACTAATTTATTAAAAAAATACCAGTAAGTGGTCAACTAATTATTTCTGGTCATTCAGTCTTTCAGAATTTTAGAACTAGCACGTCAAAGCCCCTCAGACTTTTAACTGATAGCTTGGAAAAGGAAAACAAATTTTCCTACTATTCAAATCCAAATCAGTTTCTCGGTTTGAATGAACTCATTATTGACTTGGCAAAACTGAATAAACAGAAATGAGGAGGTTGTTCTGTCTGGAGCTGTAAAAGAGCCTGTATCAATTTATCCCTTAACATATTCTGTTTCCATGGGGTAGGTAGAAGGCTCCTCCAACTCAATACTTGGTATCTTTTAAAAATAAAGCTTCAGCTGCAAATATATTTATATATTATATATATATAAATATATATATTTCTTATGATTATTTAAAAAATAATTTTTAAAAATCTGAATCCAAAGACATAAGTGGGTGACCATAATTTCAAATTAGGCAGTTAAAATTTTAGAAGGACAGCACTAAATAAAACCAGATTTATATGGCAGAACCACGTTTTCTATTTTCTCAAAAACTTTTGTGGACTTTGATAATAAGTAAGTGCTCAGAAATTGTGCCGATGGGGTTGTGTCCACCACCCATTTGGAAACACACTAAAACTTGCAAACTGTCCACGAGGATACACCCTGATTCTAGAAATGGGCAGGCAGAGGGGACTGCAGTGTCTTTCTATTAAAAGGAATTACCAGCTTGTGCATTAGGTGTCACTGCTGCCTAATCACTTGGGATGAAAACTCCTGTGTAATGAGCTGAGCTAAGGCACCTGGTGGTAGGACAGACAGGGAGATGCTGTGGGTGAGCTGTGGGTAGACCTTGTCCCTTTCCTCTTGTCAGAGCTCCTCTGCACAGCATTTCCTCAGCTGGGATTTTTGTCAGACCAGGGCTAAGAGTATCTAAAGTGTGATACTCGATATAGCTTTTGGAGGGACAGAGAGTCTCATCTCCATGGCCTGTGAGGTCTGGACAGCACCACACAACTCACCTGAGGTTTTATGCAAGAGGGAAAGAGTCCTGAAAAGTCAAAAGCTCCTACACCCTACACGCTGTCGAGGAGGCTTTCATTTTGCAAGCAAATGTATCACACTAACTCAGTAATAAGACAAATAGTAAGAATAACTGATTAGAACATTTAGTTCCAAAGAAAAATGGTAATTTAAGGCCATTGGGTTGGGCTGCAGAAGGAAACAGCTACATACAGGGATAATATAGCATTTGAGGGTGAGTGTGTGCAGGGCAGAGCAGGAAGGTTTTCTGGGTTTGTCTGTGAAGTATTAAAGCATTCCTAGATGTTTTCATTGCAGTGTGTGGTAGTCTCATAACCCATGGCTTTACAGTTATTTGAGGTCATACTCTTACTTGTTTGGGTGTGAAAGCCAGAATCCATTTTGCACTTTGGGCTGTAATATTTTTGCCTGATAATGCAGATAAAAGCTACTCTCATTAATGCTAAAAGCATGTCATTATCTCCCCACAGTTCCTACAGTTATATTTTCCTTACTTCATTCTATTTCTTTGATTACAAGTATATCAATTGGGTGATTGAGTCTGTGCAATCTTCTGCATTCCTACCTAGCTCTTTAGCAGAGGTGGCTTTGAGAAACCTTCCTCCCAGCATGCTGCTCATTAACCAGTGGCTCTCGCCTCAGTCCAGGTGGGCCCTAGGAGGTGGGTCACTACTTACTGCAAATGAGGAAGACCAGCCTAAAATCAGCATGTCTGCTTGAATACCCTTAAGAAATTGGTGGTAGAGGTGACTTGACAGTTATCAGTTCTGAAGGAAAAACAACTTATGAATGTGTGTATTTAAAAGCAAAAGATTTTTAAAAATTCTGTCTTTATTCCAGCTAAATCAAAATACATGGAACATTTTGGCCCAGGAAAGTATAGTTAAGCCATGCCAAATTACAAGAATAGTACCTTCCTTACTCTTTCAGTACTAAAAATCCTAAATCCTAAAGATAAAACTAGATTTGCCAGGGTTTTAGATAAGATCTGAACATCTTTCAAAAAATGAGGTAGGCAACTATCTATATCTCAGAAATTTTAAAGTCACTAAAGAGCTGTGAAAGTTTTATCCCATGGCTGCAGCATGTTTTTTAATCTGTTTAAACACAGGACATTGGTGTGGGGTCCCAGAGGAGCTGTGCAGTTTGGTTTCAGTCAGACAAGATGTTGAGATGGTGACAGCAGCAATGGGCTATTTTACCGTTTGGAAGAGTCATTGTTGCCTGGCTTGGGGCACCCATGCAAATGTTCTAGGTCTGAAAATGATCAACCTTTCCATCACCCCAATATAACCTCTGCTCTCTTGTTTATCAAAGCCTGTACTATTTCCATGGTGGTCTGCTAGCATCATCCATCCCAACCCATTGCTCTGGTTATACTTTTGCTTTCCTGTAGGCTGCAGCTGCTGAAATCATCCCCCTCACCGACTCCACACCAAAAAGGGTTTTTGTCCAGCCAGATCAGGTCCCTGGTCCTCTTGGCCTCATAGACATTAGCTCTGGTGCAGAGAGGGCACGGCTAATAGGGGTGGTCTCAGGGGGTAGGGTTAGTTTCTATCACGGCCTGAGAGAAGAACAACAGCACTAGGTTTGTCCTTGGAAATATTTTTGGAGCAGAAAAACTGAAGCTGAAAAGGAGAAGGGAAGAAGAAGAGTTATGCAATGTTATGCCTAGTGTTATTCATGACAAGCTATGACCAGGGTCTGAGAGGTCCATCCAGGAGAGCTGCTGTCTGCAGGGCAGGTCCCAGGCCCATCCAGGAGATTGGGTCAGAGATGGGCACACCTACAACATCGCTCAGGCAGGGACTGGAGGCTCCAGGCTGAGCTCAGACACATCCCCTTGAGCCTTGGCAGGAGACAGTGTGGGTGGGGGTCCCAGAGGAGGCTGTTCCCAGGCATTGAGGCCTATGACCTCCCCCAGGACCCTGGCAGGAGTAGGCCTGCACTCCTCATATACTCTCCTTTAGACATTTATGGTTGGCCACTTTGGGTCAGATGAACCTTTGGTTTGATAGAGTATTGTTACTCTCATGATCATTTATTATCTTTCTCCAAGGGAAAGAGCTCACACATCAGTGGATGAAGGGAAGACAGTAGATGTAGCTTTTCTGGATTTTAGTAAGGCTTCCGATATTGTCCCTCACAGCATCCTTCTGGACAAGTTGTCCAACTGAGTTGAACAGATACATGGTGCACTGAGTGAGGAACTGGCAGAAGGGCAGAGCTCAAAGGGTTGTGCTGAATGAGGCTCCATCTGGCTGGCACCCAGTCACCAGCAGTGTTCCTCAGGGATCAATTCTAGGGCCAGATCTTTTCAACCTTTTTATCAGTGATCTGGATGCAGGAGTTGAATGCACCATGAGCAGATTTGCTCATGATACTGAACTGGGAGGTGCTGTTGACTCTCTGAGGGACAAGAGGCCTTGCAGGGGGATCAAGATAGATTGGAGCACTGAACAATCATCAATGGCATGAAATGTAACAAGAACAAATGCAGTTTCTGGGACAGAGTAATGCCAGGTGCAAGTATAGGTTGGGAGAGGAGTGTCTGGAGAGCAGTCCTGCAGAAAGGGATCTGGATGTTCTTGTTGACAGCAGGCTCAGCAGGAGCCAGCAGTGTGCCCTGGCAGCCAAGAGGGGAAACCACATCCTGGGGGGCATCAAACACACCATGACTGACCGGTCAGAGAGGTGACTGTCCCACTGTATTCAGCGTTGGTGCAGCCTCACCTGGAGCACTGTGTGCAGTTCTGGGCTCCACCATTTAAGAAAGATGTGAAGGTCCTTGAATGCATCCAGAGGAGGGCAACAAAGCTAGTGAAAGGGCTGGAAGGAATGTCATATGAGAAGTGACCATTCTACAGCTTCCTGAAGAGGGGAAGTGGAGAGGGAGGGGCTGATCTCTTCTCTCTGAGTTCCAGTGATATGACACATGGGAATGGCTCGGTGCTGCATCAGGAGAGGTTCAGACTGGACATTAGGAAGCTTTTTTTCACTGAGAGGGTTGTCAGGCACTGAAACAGGCCTCCTGGAGAGGTGGTTAATGCCCCAAGCCTGTCAGTGTTTAAAAGGCACTTGGACAAGGCCTTTGATAACATGCCTTAACTTTTTATTAGCCCTGAAGTAGTCAGGCAGTTGGACTTGATGATCACTGTAGGTCCCTTCCAATGGAACTACCCTATTTAGTATCTGATGCTGTACATCTCATCTGATGTAAGATGTCTGCTTTCAGACAAGAGGAATTGTGCCCTAAAAGTGCCTCCAGTGAAGGTTAGTGCCCTTTAAACTCCAGAGTAGATACATATCAGAGTTGATCAGAGGAATCCCATACTTGGTAATTTGAATCACCAGTTTTAACAATGAGCAGTAAGCTTCTATTTTTAAAATCGTGATGCTTAAACTTGTTCTCCTTTTTTTTTTCTTAATATGTTTCCTATAAAAGGTTAATCTTCATTGGTTAGAAAAGCAATTACTACAAATAAACACTTCATTCTCAATGTGGTACTTTTTTTTTAGCCAAAAAGGACACAATACATCCAGAAATATTTGTTTAATCACTTAAATAGTTTAGTATTTATCCAGATTCTCAATGTTTAAGTTGCCTTTTCTTAAGAAATGGGAAATAAAGTTTTTGCTATTTACTGGGGATTTTATCAAGCTTCAGTTAGGTGGAAACTCTAACTTGATTGTTAATGGTCAGAAGTTCATGTTGTTAATTTCAGTAACTGTCACAAAATAAGGAATAAAGATATAACTTATGAAATAATTGTTTTACATGTAAAATTAATACAACTAATGACTTAATGAAAGAAGCCATAATGATACCACAGACTGTGTCTGTGCACCACCACTGTGCATGGTGGTCATGTAAAGTCATCTCTGTCCTCGTAAGGATTTCTAGAAGTGCCCGGCCAGCTCAGTGCCCAACTGCTTTCAGTCATCAGTGAAGGATTAAGTTGATGGAAATCACACCCTCTGAAACCTCTGTCTTCTCATCCCTTTGAAAACTGGGTGCCTTTTCTTCAAGATCTGATTGTAGTGAAGGATATACTCTGTTAATTATTTCAACAGAGAAATCAGTTTTCTTGCTTTTTTTTTTCCAACTGCCTCATGCATTTCTCAGCAGTGCAAATGAAGTAAAGATTCTTCCCACTCCTGTGAGCTAACTTAAATGCTCAAGGCTAATTCAGGCAAAGTTGGTTGTGTTGGGTTTTTTTGTTGGGTTTTTTTTAATGTACAACAGTCTGAAATTACTTTCAGTCAGGAGAAATGTAAATATCAGTACTTGCTCAATTGCAAAGACTGAAAATAATGTAAATATTTAATGTAGTGCATGACTTCGCAACATATTTATAAGGTGAGCTGACCTCAAAAGTTTCCTTAACTACATATAACTAAAAAATAGCACCTTTTATCTCACTGGACTTTAAGGAGACCTCATTGATTCAGAGCATTTTTTAAATATACGTAAACAGTTTTCAGGTATTAAATCTTGGCCTTAATGCAGGGTGTTATAAAATCAAATGTAACTTTGAGCAGGCCTGTTTTTTTATAATAAAAATATGTTTAAATAGGAAAAAATAGTGGCTGCTATAAAGCAGCAAATATTATCCATCCTGTTAGAATTATTTTTAAATACATCAGTTTTATAGGTTACTTTGGCTCATGTAAATTAAAATTTATCAGGCTGGCTGAGTCTGGTGATGCTGATAGCCTGTGAGCTTCTGTCCAAGGGACTAAAGGTCTTGTAGTTAGACGGTGAGTTTGGTGTGGGCCTTCCAAGTGCAGATTCTGGTGGAGTTGAAGTCCTTAGACAAAGAGGCCATTTGTTGTTTCAGCCAGGAAAATTAGAAAGTGTTTTGGGAGCTGATAGACTGACCATGAAAAGCAGAGGCTGTTTTCTTAACTCCCAGGGGGATCAGTATCTCACCTTCTTTTCAGGGGATGGTTGACCAGGTTGGAAACCAACCTACATCTTCATTTGAAGAAGAAGAAAATGTCTTGTGAGAGTCCTGGTAGATCGTGGAAGCAGGTAGGTGCACAGCCTACATGTTCTCCACTTCTGTGACTGTGGCTTGCCACTTGTGCCTATGCCCCCTGCCATCCAAACTCATCCTTATCACCTTTTCCCCCCACCCTCCATCTACAAGAAACATCCTGGGCAGTGGGTGATGCAGCAACATCAGCCAGGGGCTCACTGGCATCTGTATAAGGCAGGGAACAGAGGTGTGTAAAGTGGAGACAAGGATGCGTGGGTCATGCAGAAATCTACCACCAGCCCCTATGTCCTTTACACAGCAAAACTATAACTGGTAACACCCAACACACCTCAGTCACACTTGACCCTGTGATTCAACTTTGCTAATGCAACAGCAGGTGAGTAGGTGGCCAAAAGGAAGTGATAGACTCAAGCTGAGTACTTCAACAACCTCCCCAGTCTCCTCTTGAGCTGCTTTTATCAACTGGGGCATTTACCCTGGGGGTGACATTTCCTTGGGAAAGGCCAAGAAGATTCTTATGTCTGGGGAAAAGACTACTTTTCTTTGCAGATATTTCTCTTTAAGAAAGGTGTTTCAAAGAAAAGTTAAACTCAGCATATTAAGCCTTCCTCAAATGGATATGTCATTTTTATTGAAATTCTAATTAAATGTAGACTCATAAAAAAGCATACCTTCCCAATTTAAATATTGCTGGCTCTCACGTCTGTAGGATTCCAAAACTTATGACGACAGATTAATGACTAGGCTGAAAGTCTGTCACAACCTGGTAGGATAAAGCTAATCCAAATTGACTATATGCCATGATTTTATGACACAAAGTTATTGAAAAGTACAAGAATAATTAAGTGGAAATATAATAGAGGAAGCATTTTCTGAGCTCTGGCACTGTGGCAGAGTCTGCCATCTGATATGGTTGGTTAGAATAGCAGGTCTAGAGTAGTAACACATTTTTATGCTACTTTTGAAAGAAACTGTGGCTCAAGTAGTCTATCATTGAAATTCATTCTGAAAAAAATGGTGACAGCTTTGGCAGTTATAAAACAGAGGTGCCTTGTTCAACTGGGTGACACTAATTATAGGTAAGAGCTCTATAAACACATTCCTTTGTTCTCTGGAAGCTGGACAACATATAATAAAACTCCAGCATAACAAAAATGTCATTTATAAATAAATAGAAAATAACTGCACTTGTTTAATTGAACACAGAAAAGAAAGTAAGTTAGGATGACTTAAGCTTGTTTTTGAGGCTTTGTTTTTTCTTTCAACCATGCTATTGAAATGGTCTTCACAGAATCACAGGATTTCAGAGTTGGAAGGGACCTCTAGAGATCATCTAATCCAACTCCCCCACTAAAGCAGGATCCCCTGGAGCACATTTCTCAGGACTGGATCCAGATGGGTTTGGAATATCTCCAGAGAAAGGGACTACACAACCTCCCTGGGCAGCCTGTTCCAGTGCTTTGTCACCCTCATAGTAAAGAAGTTTTTCCTCATATTTAAATGGAACTTCCTATGTTCCAGTTTGTGCCCATTGCCCCTTGTTCTGTCACTGGGAACTGCTGGAAAGAGTCTGGCTCCATCCTTCTTGCACCCACCCTTTAGATACTTACAGGCATTAATAAGGTCTTCCCTGAGCCTTCTCTTCTCCAGGCTAAAGAATCCCAGCTCTCTCAGCCTTTCCTCATAAGAGAGAAGCTCTAATCCCCCAGTCATCTACGTTGCCCTCTGCTGGACTCTCTCTAGTAGTTCCTTGTCTCTCTTGAACTGGGGAGCCAAGAACTGGATGCAGTATTCCAGCTGTGGCCTTGCCAGGGCAGAGTAGAGGGGGGAAATGACCTCTCTCGACCTACTGGTCACACTCTTCCTTATGCAACCCAGGATTCCATTTGCCTTCTTGGCAACAAGGGCACATTGCTGGCTCATGGATAACTTACTACCTACCAGGACTCCCAGATCCTTCTCCTCAGACTGCTTTGCAGCAGATCCACCCCTAACCTATATTGGTGCATGGGGTTCCTCCTCCCCAGGTGCAGGATCCTACACTTGCTCTTGTTGAACCTCATCAGTTCTTCTCTGCCCAGCTCTCCAGCCTGTCCAAGTCACACTGGATGGCAGCACAGGCCTCTGGAGTGTCAGCCATCCCAGACCACTTTGGTATCATCAGCAACTTGCTGAGGGTACACTCTATCCCCTTGTTCGAGTCACTGATGAATATACTGAAGAAGACCAGACCAAATATTGACCCCTGTGGGACACCAGTGCCTACAGGCCACCAACTCGACCCTGCTCTATTGATCACAACCACAACCGTCTGAGTTCTGTCTCACAGCCAGCTCTCGATCCCCTTCACTGTCCACTCATCTAGGCCACAATTCCTGAGTTTCCTAATGAGGATGTTACGTCTTTGGAGCGCCTCCATCTGTGGCATTCTGTGGTGGTACTTGCACACAGGGTCAGCTGTGCACTGATCCAAGCTACTCAGCTTCATGAACTCAAGGTAGCAATTTTGGTTGAAATCTCTATGTCTGCTTTAGATGGGCTATAGGTACAGTACAGATGCTTGATCTAATGATGATCAAAATCAGAGGCAGCATAGTGTCCTACTTTTTCTAGGTAAGAATTCTAAAAACATTTTTCTGTTTAGAGAAATTGTAGTTTTGAGAGACTTCAGAGTCCAGTTCAGTGACAACAAAAGAGATAAGATGCTGTGGTATGTGTGTTTCCATAGTGACCACACTCCAGGGTAATTTTGAACCATGCAGGTGCAGTGGGACAGGAAGGGTGAAACTCAGGGCAACTGACCCAAACTGGCCGATCAAATTATTCCATACCATAAACATCACCCTCACTATAAATCAGGAAGTGTGCGGGGATGTTTGCAGCTTCTGGCATAGCCACCTTACCAAGAAGGTCCCATCTGGATAGTTGGTTGTCCCACATCTGAAGCCTGCTTGTCCACTTGCTCTGACCACCACGTTTTCCCTGGAGCTGTTGTGCTTGCAGTGTTGGCCACTCAGCCTCCACAGCTGGAAGTGCACAGCTTGCCACTGCTATCTGGAGCTGAGTATGACCTTATCTCTTAAATTAGCTTGGGGCTTACTATTAGTTCATTATTATTATTCTATTAAACCTGTTTTCATTTCAACCGGTGGGTGTCCTTTCCTTTTCCCAGTTCCCCTTCTTGAGTAGGGTTGGGTGACAGAACAACTATGCAAACCGTGACACACAGTCATGTCAGTATTCTGTTCTCCCAGAGCCCATACACCCTACTAAGAGGCTGAAGTCACAGCATAGAGTGGTCTCAGTCTCCTCACACAGGTTCTCTACCCCTCTGTGTAGACATACCAACTTAGTTAATGCTAGCTGGGTTTGCCTGCCTTGAGCTTTTCCATTGCAAGGGGAGATGGATGCTAAATGATGTTGCCTTCTTACTTGCAAGTGAGAGTGGCAAAGTATAGCTGTTGATTGGTACAGAAAGACAAGACTTGAAGAAACAAGGGGTGATAGATTTATACTGGAAGAAGGTAGATTTAGGTTAGACATTAGGAAGAAATTCTTCACTGTGAGGGTGGTGAGACAGTGGGACAGGTTGCCCAGGGAAGTTGTGGATGCCCCTGGAAGTGTTCAAGGCCAGGTTGGATGGGGCTTTGAGCAACCTGGTCTAGTGGAAAGTGTCCATGCCCATGTACAGGGGTTGGAAATAGACACTCTTTAAGGTCCCTTCCAACCCAAACCATTTTATGATTCTATGAAACACAGAATATTACTTAACATATATAATAATATATATCACTTAATACATATTAAGTAGAATATATAATGTATATAATATATATCATATATGTATTTGTATATTAATATCTAATTACATAATGGTATATATATTAACATATTAGTTAGTTGCAAGTACTTTATAAACTACGCGATAGTTTATATGGAGTTATTGGAGTTATTATATGGAGTTATGGAGATTGATCTCCACTATCCTATATGTCTGAAACTTACATGAAGCTCATCTATATAATTTATCCAAACCTTTCTGTAGTTGGTGGAAGGAGTGGTGCTCCTCCAGAGGATGAATTACCACACTTGTAGGAGACACTTGTTCTGTGTTGCTACTACAGAACAGTTTTTCAGCTACTTGAAAATGCCTCGAGGATTCTAGGTACAACATGCTTTGTCACTACTTTACACAATTTACGACATCAGGCCTTAATATATTTCAGTTTCTTTAATACAAACATTTTAAGTATTACCGTACTAAACGTGAATATAGAAACAAACAAAGAGTCTAAAATGTAGAGGTGTTCTGATTTCTGATGAGGCATGTGTTCTGTATAAGTGAAGTATGTTTGGGACAAGTAAGAGAGACGCACAGAGGAGTTCAGGGAGTGGAGGAGGTTTCCCTGGCAGATGCTGAGGCACAATGGTGCTGAGCACAGCACCAGCACATGTAAAGCAGGCTGGACATGGCCTGTGAAGGCAGTTTCATCACCCAAATATGGAGTGAGGGAACAGGAATGCTTTACCTGTTCATCTTTGAAAGCCTGAGCTTAAACCATTCCTTACCACTTTTGCAGAAGGGCTTATTCCAAGTCACTGTGAAACACCTCCCTCCCGCAGATTCACTTCTCATTTCTCTGTGCTTTGGAAAGAGACCACCTGCTGGTCTCTGTGGTGGTGGTTAAGAAACATGTCTGCTGGCAGTGGGCTCCTTCAACACAGTGGTGAAGATGTGAGGAAAGGCGGCTGTGGGCTGCATTTATGAGATTTTTGCCGATTACCTCAGTGGCTGATTCATCCAGGGCAGTTTCATAGAATCAAGGACTAGTTTGGGTTGGAAGGGACCTTAAAGATCTTTCATGTGTCCTTTTATTCCAAAACCCATCCTATAGGCCAAGCTGTATTTTAATAATTTGGTGCAACGCATTGTAACTGCTCTCTTCTCAACAGCATGAACTCCAAATGATCTGGACATTTTCACGAGTTGTTCTGGCACCAGTCGTAAATTCAGGAACAGCACGACTGTGCCGCTGACACCGCTGCGGGCAGGTGCCCTCCCGCAGCTTCTCCTTTCTGCCCCCCCGTCACACCTGCCAGTGCTTTTTTCCCTCTGCCTTGCACTGAGGAGCCGAGCCCCAAGCCCGCCGGAGTGGAGTCGGGGCGGCGGTGCGGGGAGGAGCGGTGCGGGAGTGGGGGTGCGGGGAGGAGTGGTGTAGGGAAGGAGCGGTGCGGGAGTAGGGGTGCGGGGAGGAGCGGTGCAGGGAAGGAGCGGTGCGGGAGTGGGGGTGCGGGGAGGAGTGGTGTAGGGAAGGAGGGGTGCGGGAGTGGCGGTGCGGGAGGAGCGGTGCAGGGAAGGAGCGGTGCGGGAGTGGCGGTGCGGGAGGAGCGGTGCAGGGAAGGAGGGGTGCGGGAGGAGCGGTGCGGGCAGAGGCGGTGCGGGGCGGGCGGGCGCTGCAGAGCGCTGCGGGCCGCCGGCAGCGGGGCCGGGCCCCTCTAGAGGGAGCCCTCCGATGGGGAATGGCCAGGGAGGCCGGGCAGAGCCAAACGCACGTGTACTCGCTCGGCTTTCCTCCCGTCCTCTTAGGAGCCACAGGTGCCCGAGGCGTGTGGTTGAGCCTGCCCCTACCTGGTACCCACAGACAGCCTCACGGGCCTGTGTTTACCAAGGAGCAACAACATTGCCAGTGCATCCTACCCATCCCAAACCCGGGGTTATCGACTTCAGTTCTTTTCTGGAGTCTGATACTCGGATAACACGCCTCAAAAAGGCTGCTCGGAAATGCTCTTTGCGTGGGAATATTGACTGTGGGATTTTCAGTGCTAGAGCGGGTGGGCCATAGGTAGCGTTAGCAAGGAAACACAGTAGGGGGGTGCGTGGCAGCTTATACATCTTGCACGTTTTGAGCACAAAGAAGTAAGGTGAAAGGCCAAATGGCTTTAATTACAATAGCAGGAGTATAATTGGCAGCCTGAGTGCTTTCCTGGGATCAGAAAATATGCTTGCATTATTAGGAGTGAGGGAAGAATATAGACAAAGGCATTTAATAAGTTAGTTTAAAAACAATAAATCTGTATCCTGAGTGGGTTTTCATGCGTTTGCAATTACTGTACTTAAATTACCAGATACATCTCTATTTTCAGCACTTTACCAAGTTTTCAAATAATATTTACTGTTACTTAGTTTCTTTTAAACTACTTACCGCAGAGCAATAACAAGATTTCAGGACAACTTCATTATAAAACAGAACCAAACTAGGTAGCTTACTCTTAGAAAAACTGAAATAACTGAAGTACTGGGAGCTACACAGCTTGCAAAAAGTGTGCTAGTTAGAGCTTTGCAACATGGAAATAAATGTGAAGTTTTTTGTGCCTTTCCTATGTTATTGAGTAGTATATTTTGAAACTCCAGTTTGTTGTGAAGAACATGAAATATGTTGCCAATTGGAAATATGAATGTTTACTTTAAGTGGCTCTTGTAAATTAAAAATGAAATAGAAAATCAAACTGAAAAGAGAAATTCATTAAACTGAAATAAGCCTGAGTGAATAAGTGCAATATCTCACTAACATGAAAAAGCGTGGGGCAAGAGCTTGTTTGCTGGAGACTTTTTGGCCTCCCTGTGTAGTTTTTAGCCCAACATTTCCAAATGGTGTAAATACTTAAAAGCTCTGGGTATTTTCAATTACTATTGTTAGACAGAAAACAAGCTCCAGTTTCTTCAAACTGTATTTCGTTGAATGTGTCTGAGTCATAGGAAAAGTCATTCCATCATGTCTAGAAACTGTTTTTATTCAGAGCACTTGTCAGGAAAGAAAATAAACAAGTATTAGTTCCTGCCACCATTCATTTCAGAACAGTTACAACCAATATAATTAGGCCTCAGATTTTTTTTTTTTTTAAGTCTAAATGAAAAGATATAAGATTATATGTGTCAGTTGCTGAGCATTTGGCATGAACAGCTTTTCCAACACTTGCTCTGGTTATTATAAGGTTTGAGTTGTAAATGACTGCATTCAGCAGCAAACCTGTCAGGTTGGAGAGCTTTTCATTAAATGTTTGATCTAGAAATTTTTAATCAGTGCACAAATAAAACAAATTATTAAAGCACTACATCAGCTACAGTGTATGTAATTGGGATGAACGAGGTGATGTAACTAGTGGGGAACAGCAGAAGCATTCTTAAAAGAAGGCCTGGAGCTACAGAACTTGTTACCACTGGAGATGAAACAGAGCCTGAGTCTTAACCTGTATCTTGAAAATGGTAAGATGCAACTATTAAAGACATTCCCAAATAACCTGGTGATAAATCAAGTACTTTGTACAGTTTTACTGGAGAAGCTGGGGAGGGACCTTCTAGAATACCTTGTGTTTGTGAAATAATGCTAGGATGGAGTGTGTGCTGAAAACACAGCAGATTTTAGTTATGAAAGGAAAAATGAGCATTTTATGTTCTCCAGTTTTTACCACTGTTCTCTGTCCTAGATGAAGACAAGTTTGTAAGACCTACTTTAGGAAGTTATCCAATGAAAACTATTTTCTAACTTTAGTACATTCATCAGGCGTAGTAGTTATAACTGGGCTGAAATCAATGGACCTACTGCGACTTCTGTAGTTGAGGCTGTGATATAAATATTATTAATATTGTGGCTTAAAAATAGCAGTTCTTTTAGCTAGTCTGGTTAGTGACATTTCTCAAAGTATCAGCAACTAGGCTAACAATTAAAAGGGGAGCTCATTTACATGAACCAGAGAAAAAAACAATACCACATAACAATCGGACACGGTGTTACTCTACACTTCCCAGCAGGCCTCTTTAGGTGGTTTTGTTTGACATTTATACCCAGAACTTCTGTTTATTTAATTTTTGTTTCCTGTCTTTGAAGAAATTAATTTGAAAAAGCTAATACCAAAGCGGGGAGTTACATTTTGCTCTGAAGGATGCAATAAAGCTAATGTTTCATGGCTGAAAAGTCTGCCTTGTGTCACTCTATCAGTAGCTGAGAACGCAACTGTTGCCTGCAGGTTTGTGCGCTTGAAGTTAGCAGCTGAGGCAGCTCAGTGACTATTCCTGTCTTCCAGCTCCGGGGTGAAATCTTACCCTCATACGAATCACCAGAAATTTTACTGCTGTTTTCAGAGGAGCCAGAGCTTTGCTTTCAAACATTAGATTTGGCAGCAGCAAGGGATCCCAGCAGTCTGCCTCTCATGGGTTATGTGCAGACCCCTGGCAGCTTTGTTTTGGGCTGCGCATATAAACTTCTGCATGTTTACATCTTCAATTCCAGATATGGCAGAGGCAGAGAAACTGTGATCCCGAGCCTCATGAGCTCTGAAGTAACAATAGGAGAAATATGTCTTGAAATACAGGATTTGTCAAGGTTATGCACAGCCCTTGTGACGAAAATTCAGTGCAACAAACAGATCTGGCTCTTAGTCTGTAGACACAAATTTTAGCTAATGCTCAGCACACAGGAAGGCACCAAAGATAAAAGAAAATAATTTTTGGTAAAAAATATTTAAACTACCAAACTTTAACTCTGTTACAGCTGCCAGGCTTTGGTGGTGCCTCCCTGCAGTGTGCAGAACCTGAAAAGTGTTGGAGCACCAGCTGCGGGGGCAGAAATGGTGCTGGGAGGGCTATTATTAGCCGTCTTTGGCAAATGTGCCTTGAGTGCTCTGTAGGATAAGGGGATTAAGAGGTTTTATTAATTGCTTTAAGATGGAAGCTGTTTCTGCCATGGTGCCCTGGGCCATAGGCAGCCCCACGTGTAGCTGTGCTGCCTCAGCTGGCTCTGCAGCTCCCAGCCCCAACTGAGGTGCTCTGTCTCCCTCCTTCTGTGTCCTTCTGGACTGTTGTGGGGACAGAGAAAGTGCCTAAGACAATTTTCCTTCCCTTGTAGTCTTTACTACTGCTCTGCCTTTACAATAAAAGATCTCTTTACTTTTTCTTTCTTTTTCTTTTTCTTTTTTTTTTAATTTTACCGCTTGAATTTTGAACAGCAATTTATATCCTGCCTTATCTCAGGTAAGATAAAAATAGTGGCTTCACTCCATCAGCATAATCAGTTGTGTTAATATCTCAGATAGCAGGCTTGGCTCAGAGTTTGCATTACCCCATACGGGCTATGTCTGTGCAGGCACAGTCTATAGATACTTTTAAATACTACTGCTTGTTTAAAAAAATAATCTACATTATGAGATAGTAGCTCTTAAGAGCTGTTTAGAACAAAAAAAAATGCTTTCCTCCAATTTACAATCATCTTTAAAACACAAAGGAACTTTTCTCAAGTTGAACAACCTATTTGGGTTATATATTGCTTTTCAAACACACTCTGCCAAAGAACAAGCTAGTGCTTATATACACTGAAAAAAGTTTCCAGTTACAAAGTGTGAAAAATTGTCATGTGTTTCTCTAAATGTGGTAAACAATGATATAGTTAGCTGGTAGCACTCGCCATCTCTGAGAAAGGCCAACTTTGATATGGCCAAGTAGCTAATAATATCCCCATAAGCTCTGGTCAGTTGTATTTCTTCTCTGAATCCCTGAAGATGTCCCCATGTACTTCATCTCATGGTTTGCCTGGCTATTTTTTGCTCCTCTTTCAAGCGTAGTG
Source organism: Apus apus (assembly GCF_020740795.1). Taxonomy (NCBI): domain Eukaryota; kingdom Metazoa; phylum Chordata; class Aves; order Apodiformes; family Apodidae; genus Apus; species Apus apus. Next base: position 35,394,266 of record NC_067283.1, read on the forward strand.
CTTCCAAAATAAATTAAACTCCTTAGGAAATGCTCAGGTCCCTGTTCCAAAATTAGTCAAGTCTGGAGTCTTTCTCTTCTAGAAGGATTTCACAGCAACAGACTTCTAGACAAACTTTCTCTTTGTAATTTCATTCCTGAGTCATCAACAACCTCGGCATTTATCTGTGTGTGTATTTTAGCAGCTCACAGTGCTTCTTCACTGTCTCTGATCGTCTTTACCCAGTGTGTCTTGTATGTCCTCCCCAGTGGGGAAAAACTGGGATGTAAACACTGACTCAGCAATTAATAGCAGAATTTGTACAAGCATTACTGAGTCTAGAGTTTCAGCATTAAGTATTTTTCCCTGTGTGTTTCCAGCGGGCTTTTTGCCATCTCTTAGGGCTTTCCACAAACAAATTGATGTCTCAATCAGTTGCAATTGCATTATTTTGTTCTACTCTCCTGCACACAAATGTGCTGTTACATTTCTGTGTTTTCCCAGGTATTTTTCTTGAAGAAAACCAGCTCTATTGCTGTTTGGCCATTTAATTTCCATTCTAACTCTGTGATCTTTATGGAGCTGTTTATTTCATGCTACCTTGTGCTGAGTGTCATCGGATCTTCTGGCAAGAGTTGTGTCAGTTTTTTCTCCTGACATTGGCTATTTATCTTTGCTACTAAAACAATACTTGAAACTGTTTAGAATTACAGCTTCAGACAAAACAAGTTCTTCACAATGCACCTGTATTTCCTAAAGGCATCTCTAGTCAACCCTGCTAGAGCAGAATGATTTTTAGTGGTGCTGTTTTCTTAAAGGAGCTAGGTAATCCATCCTGGATGTTTAAGTGCATTCATCTTTTCTAGCAGCAGAGAATACCAAAGGCTGTTTTATTCCCCACTCTGGTTTCTCTTCAAGCTCTGATATGTTCATTCCAGCTATGTGAGTGGGAACGATGAGTACTCTGTGCCTGGTTCATATGGCAGCTATTGAGGTAAAATTTTCTTGAATTTAATTTGTATGCTTTCCTATTATTTGCTCATTAAGAGCACCCCATCCACCATGCTTCTCTGTAATTTATTGATAGGGCTTTGAGAGACTTCTGTGATTACAAATATACTGGGAATTTACTTTAATTATTGCTCTTATGAATGAAAGGCATCACTTTCAAAAGAAGGAATTAATTTACTCTATCATTCTATATCGGATATGTCTGAATTGGAATTTCTTGTTTATTTGCATAACATGGTAACTTGGTTGCTAGTATTGCTATTTACTACAGCTCAGCTATGTCTGAATAAGTGTCTTATTTGTAACTGTGTAATATGTAAGAAAAAAACTCTACTTGGAGTTTTCACTGCACTTGGTGTACCTTGTATTTTAGAAACCCTGAGCAGCCTTTCTAGTTTGCCCCTCTCAAATACTATATTGCAAATAGAGCTGTCTTTGGAGCATTTAGAGTGTTGCTTGATTCATGAGAGGATGTGGAGGAGCAGAGGAAATCTGGGTTCATGCCATGTAATCTGTCTGTTGTCCTACTTCTCATTTTTCTGTCACTTTCATATGTCATTTCTTCTTTTTCATACTACTATGCTGAAGTTAGAGACAACTTAATGCATTGCAATATAAGATACATGACTTGCAAATATTTATTTATCTTGTTTTCTTGCACTGTCATCTAACATTAGTGAGTGTCTTCATTTTAGAAGTGAAGATATTGAATGTTTCTCCTTTCAACAAAAAAAACCCCACAACAAAACGTGACAAAGAAACTTGCAAAAGTAACAAGTGAATCATTGAGAAAGAGTTAAAACCAATGTATTTTTTAATGTCAAATGTAGAACATGGTCTGAAAAGCCAATCTGGAACTCACCTATGTGCAAGTACAAGTTTCGTCAATGTTTTTCTAGGAGTAACTAGGAGAGGCTTTAATGCCCGAGTCTCAAGTCTCCTAAATATTTGCAAACTGCTCCAAGTATTTTGCTGTAATTTTTTTCCAATGTAGTAATTCATTGGACCCTGTTACATTTTAATGATTGATTACAGACATGGGATGAAATGCTGGCCCAAATGAATCCATGGGAGTTCTCCTTTGGACGTCACTGAAGCCAGGATTTTAGCCATAGATTTACAGCAGCAAAATGCAACAGGCCCAATTTTGTACCTCAGCTAAGAGAAAACCCATGATACATTCTGTTTGTCAGGAGCAAAAGCAAAGCCATACCCTTTCTAGAAATGATTTTGTGAGCTTTTGAGTAAATTAATGGTTTCTCACCTGTTGGGGTAAAAAGTAATAAAAAGTCAAAATGCTTTCCTTGTTTTGGTTTGTGTGTCTAACTTTATAATACATACTGCAGTACTTCATCCTAAATTAAAAATGGGAAGTTCAGGTTTTTTTCATACACTAGTAATATAATCTCTATGTCACATGTGAAAGTACTGTGAAATTTATATAGTCATGATATCAGCAGCGTATTATGTAAGCTCCTAGTGGCAGATGAGGTTTAGTAGAGGAGACTGATTTTTGGTTTACTTAATGTGAATTTCCTTCTTGCTCCTGGTAAGTTCAACGAAATTCAACCCAGCTTGCCTTTGCAGAGAAATGCTGTCAAAGAGAACATGAATCCCTTGTTAGATCCATTCTCAGAGTCACACAGAGGAATCTCATCTTCCAGAAAACACAGAACTGTGGCAATTAGCACTGTTATGGGAACAAAGATACTCCCATGTAAATCCATCCTACAGAAGAAACAGGGCACATTAGCTTCTCCTGCAAAGCATTCTTTTGCATTGCATATGCTCCTACTGAAACCTGGCTCCCTTTATTTTGTATCACCTGCTTAAGACAGAGGAATGTCATTGAGTAAAGGTGAGACCATCAGATGAATGGGTGAGGAGATGAGGAGATGTACTTAGAGCAAACAAACGCAGATATGACTTGTTTGGTATCCCACAGAACTGTTTCACATCCCTGAGATGTATCACACTTCCTTTCCTCTCCAGCCCACTGGAGAAATGACAAGACTGAACAGGAACATTGCTTACTGTTTAAATCTCAGCTAATAGAAGGCCTTGTTTGTTGGGTTTTTTGTTTGGTGTTTTTTGTTGGTTTGTTGTTTGTGGATTTTTTGGGTTTTTGTTGTTGTTGGGGGTTTTTTTTGTTGTTTTTTTTTTCCTTTAATGTTGAATACTACTTAACTTCTGGCTAACTCCACTTATTCTCCAATTTCTGTCTCAGCTTTAAGACTAATTTGGTACTTCCTAGTGAGCCCCTGAAACCATAGAGAGTACTCGGTTCCTTTTGCTCATATCCCTTTAAGACTGTTACTAAAATACATAGAGATGAGATCTCAACAGAGATGTAATAATTAGGGAATCAAGAGTTGCATAAAAACACCAGATTTATATTTGTTCAGGATATCACTAGTATTATTATACATTAAATAGCATAATTTGTACCCCCTTTGAAATGCCTTTTACTATCATCATGGATTAAAGCATGTTTTAAGAACTAGAAATCAATTTTTCCCTTTACCATTTGATTTCTAAGTCTTCACTTCTGTGTGACTAGTATAGATCTTTACAAAAAAGAAGAGTGCACTGGATGTCTTTCTCTTTTTTATTTTTTGTGGGTAGTTTCACATGATAAATATGGGGGTCTGAAGTGTTTAGTAGGATGTAAGGAGGTGAATAAATTACTGTTCGATTAGACTAAAAGATATTGCTGAAAAGTACTTGTAATGAGATAATTGCAAGTGCCAAAGCTGAGAGTAACACTCAACACTGGCGGCAGCTTAGTTAAACATGTGGTTAATGATGCTATGGGAAGAACGGGTATGTAAAATGTTCAACTGTGCCAGCAGTAAATATTAATTTTATGTGACAGCAACAGTGTCTTACTGAGACTGATATCTGACACACAAAACTCCCATAATTATTTTAATATCTTTACTTCCCAATGATTTTAAGGATATGACAAAGATTTTAGGTGTTTGCTGAAACAGCACTACTGTCATTTACTATCAATCAAACAAAATGTCATTCTAACTCATTTCACTGCAAAAGTCTGAGTAGTTTTCATAGCAATTAAGCTACTGCTGTAAAGATTATGTTCTTCTTTTGGGGTTTTATAGTTAAAGAATAAAAATGACAAAGACCTATCTGGGAAACATTTATTAGAACACATAATACAGAAAAGTATTTAAGTAGGGATTTTACTGTCAGAAGAAAGCAGCTGTATAAAAGCCTGAGTGTAAAAATAGAAAAGCAGCACAGGACTTTCCACCTTTCAATTAGTTATGAAACAACATTACAGATAAAACAGGTAGTGCCTCCTGTATGTAGTTGATTGCTCAGTACTTTTTGTTATAAGTTTCTTCAATCACTTAAAAACATTGCCAAGTTTGAAACCATCCAGGATGGAGTTTTCCATGCCAGGGGCCTGCCCTAGGCAGGAGTATTTTTGAAAGCTGCTTCCAAAAGTAAGTAATTCCAGAAACAATATTCCAGAAAAGGTGAGTTTCCTTGCCTATGATTATCCCAAATCCCACAAGGCATTTTTTGCTGAGAACATCTAATGCTTTTGTAGAAGAAACTTGAAGTTCTGCAGACTGATTGTCTCGCTATCACAGGAGGTGCCTTTGATTAGCCTCTAGGATTTGCCCAGATTTGTCCCCTGTATAGAGCATGTTCTCAAGTCACAGCTTGTCAGCTGAGCTGCGGTAACTGACTTGTGTACGTTTCTTATTTACTGAGTAGACTGGTAATCTAAACCACCTCTACAAGAGTTAGTACTGAAGAGTTCTTCACAGTGACAACACGCAAACAGGCATCAACCCAGCTGGAAAGCAGCAACTTTGAAGGCAGGGGAGTTCTTGTCCTATCATCATGCCACAGTTTGCATCAAGAAAGAACTTGGCAATTCCATTTTCTCAATGTCCCTTCTCTGGTCGGTGTCCTCAGGCTGAAGGATCAATGCCTTTTCTGTGAACTGCTCAGCAACCAGGCACTGAAGTGAATGTATAACAAAAGAAGGCTGCATCTTTCAGTGCTCCTTTTTGCATCCCCATTCAGAGAGCAGGGTGATCACCTTAGAACAGAGAGATGGTTGGTAATAGGTTAGAGGACAGTAGTAATAGCTGAGGAAAGAGCTGGAAGAGGGAGTAGAGCAACAGGAGCTGAAGGTGACAACTGAAGCAGAAGTTGGGCATGGGGGAAAGCAATATGTGACATGTACTGCAGCAGATTTTAACCCAAGAGGAACCGTTGACTTCATTCTGTACTCATTCCCCGCCAGGACTACAGCTCATTTCAAGAGTCAAGAGTCTTCCCTCAGGACTTGAGACTCATTTCAGGAATCCAGAATCTCTCTGCTCTGCTGTCTGTGAAAACGAGCATAACCATCTCTCAAAGCATTTGCCACCAACCCTCCCAGCAGCAGACACACAGAAACAACAGCTGCAAACTGCCCCTCTCTTCAAGTGGTAGAGATGTGTCCAGGTAGGTACGTGGCACGTAGAGTTACTGATCTGACTAATGTGGCTGTCTGGCTTGTCTTGCTTTTAGGATGTCTTTTTGCACAACATTCTGCACAGGGCAGAAAGACATGCTGAATATTCAAGTCAGGAACTGTAAACAAAATCCATTCAATTAGAACACTGTGCACACCCAAAGTAAGTCCAGTTATTTACTCACTATAATCTGTGTACAAGTTATAATATCATTCATAAGAAACCATCAGCACTGGACTGATAACATAAAACTATGGCTAATACTTCACCTAGCAATTTATTTGCTTCTATCTGTGTAAAATTTTCCATAACTGAATTTTACTACACAGGTACCTAGGGGATTTGGGCCCTGTTATCCTTGACTGGCAGCTGAATTCTCCATCGCCAGTTTCAGTTTGTTCTGATTGAGAAACCTGGAGAAAAAAACCCCACTGTGCCTACCCCAGGATAACCCATCAATCAGCTGCAGTTCCGGCTGCGGGACTGCAAAAAGTGTGAATACATAAATTGTGTGATGAAATCTCAATGAGAGATGCAGACCTGCTTCCTGCACTAAAATTTTTTGTCATGGCCTTAAATAACTGTGGTGTTTCTCTATGTTAAAACCCTTCCTGTGTGACAGAAGTAACTGCATTTATTAGTTTAGTCATCTCTGTAGTTTATAATTTCAGGACATTTAGAGGTAAGACACTTTGCACTCAGTATGCGATTTCCAAGGATAATACCTGACAGAATGAAGGCTTACAGTGACAGCATCATTGAGCCTTATCCTAAGTAGGTAAATGAGTTCAAAACCTATCATCAGTCACTGATAGGATCCACTTCTATCTGCTTTAAATCCTGCATAAAGTGCCAGTGAATTGTTAAAAGCTGAGGACAACTATTAGATTGCCTAATATAAGCCTGCAAAATAATGGTGTTATTTGGAGTAAAGTGCTGTGTTATTGCAATTTATAAAGTATTTCCTGATTTTGGTAGTACCTATTTTTACTACTCTCTCCTCTGAGTACCAGAGAAAAACCAAGCCCAGCAATGCATTGCAGATTGTAAGATCCTGCCTCAAAACACCGAGGTTTCCTCACAAGTCGTCTCAGGTTTAGGTACTAAAACACTGCATCGGAATTAAGTCATACATCCTGGCATGAATCAGCAGCTGAATCCAGTCAATTGTCATGTATATTTTTGATTAAAAATACCTCCTGGCTAGCTATGGTGTGGATAGTTGTGCCAGACGAACTTCCAGACCCGGCTGCTGCAGGCACTGCTTAGTCTGAGACAGAGGCGTTACTCTTAGTAGGAGAAAACCCAGAAAAGGAGGCACTGAAGTAGTTACAGGGTGGAATAATAAACTTGCCAGTGGTCATCATCCCAGATAACTACACACATACTGTCAATGAGATGCAGGATGCTAAGCACTGAAAGAGCAGTGAAATACTTGATTAAGTACAGTTATGACTGTAAGATACAGTACGACTTCTCATGACTGGGATGCCACAGCGTCCCTGGGTCTGTCCCGGCTCCCGAGCCCTGCCGGGAGGACACCTGTACACCAGGCACACTGGAGCAGGTGGATCTACACGGACCGAACACAGCGCAGCAGGCGGACACGCGTGGGCCGTGCACCCCCTCGCACGGCTGCAGCTCGGGACGGAGGCTTTCCCCTTTCTCGGACGCTGCGTTATTTATTAGCCATTTTCTAGTCAAGACCCGAAGATACCAACAAAGCGCACGCCGGGAGGACCGCCTGCCCCGGCCCCCGGCCCCCGGCCCCGCCCCGCTGCGCCTCGCCGAGCCGCCGGCCCGGGAGCGGGAGGGCGGGGGGGGCAGCCCCTGCGCCGCCCCATTCCTGCCCGGGAAGACACACCAGCCAAATCCCACAGACCTCTCCGGGGCTGCACCTCCCGGGCTCCCGCGTCCCTCAGCCTCCCCTCCCAGCGCGGGGCGACCCCCGGCCCCGGCCCCGGCCCCGGGGGGCGGGACGTTCCCCCCGCCTGACTCCGCCTGGAGCCCGAGGGGGCGGGGCCGAGCGAGGCCACGCCCCGCCCCGCGCGCCGGGCCGCCCCCCCCCCCCGCCCTCCCTCCCCCCCGCCCGGCACGGACCGCAATGATTTAGAAGTTCAGGAATCCCACGTGACGTCACGGAGGGTGATGTAATGCTTCTCTAAATAGAACGTATTGTAACCGTCCCGCAGTCCAACGTGGTTCCTCCGGCCGCGCTGCCGGTCCCGTCCCCGCCGCGCCGCGCCGCGCCGGCCGGTAAGTTCCTCCACAGACGGGGCTGCCCCGGGAAGGCGCCCGGCGCGGCGCGCAGCGCAGCCCGCTCCCCGCTGCACGGCACGGCGCGGAGCGGGGCGGCAGCGCCGGGGTGAGCGGCTGGGGAAGGGGCAGCCTTGCGGCTCCGGGGGCTCTTCCCTCCCTCCGCCGCCGCATCTGCTCCGGAGGCGGCAGCGCCGGCCCCTGCCGCGCCGCTGCGGGGCGCGGGGGTCCCGCCGCTCCTCTCGTCCCCGCGGTGCCCCGCCGAGGCGGCGCGGGGAGAGGGGGCGTGCGTGACCCCCGCGTTCCGCCGAGGGTCGGGCGGAGCAGGGCGGCGGGGGGTGCGCGGCCACCGAGCCGCGGGGGCTGCCAGGCTCCCCGCCCGCACCCCGGAGAGTCTGGGGAGTCTCCGCGCGCCGCTTCCCGGGACGGGATGGGGCGGCTGCCGCAGGCAGCACCCCACTCCGCTCTGCACCGAGCTGGACAGGCGAGCGCGGAGCTCCCGGCGGAGGGGCCGCGGTCTCTCCGCGCCCCACGGCGAGCTGGACGGCTGCTGGCCTCTGCCTGCCCCGGCGGCAGCCGGCAGTGACAGCTCGGCGGAGCGCTGCCCCGCCGCCCCTCTCCCTGCCGCCCCGAAACTTCTGGGCAAGTTTGGCAGCGGCGCCCGGGGCGCGCACCGAGCCGGGACCCGCCGGCGGGGGCCGCGAAGCCGTGCGCGGCCGCCGGTCCCCGTGAGAGCCCCGGGGTGACGGGCTGCTCCCGGCCCTTACGTCATGCTGCGGGCCGGTGCGGGGCTGATGCTCCGCGTCTGATGCCGTCGGGTCCGGGGCGGGGAGGAGGGGGGAATGCTGACAGGGTCCCCGCTCTGCAGCCCCGCTGTCCCTTTTCAGTCCCGCTGCTCCGCTCATCGCCCCCCCCGTCCCCAGCTCCGCGTCCCGCCGCCACTGTCCTCTCTTACAGGGGTCTCTCTCTCCCCAGCGAAGTTGTCGGGACGCTAAGAGCTTCAGGAGTGTAAGGGGAATTACTTGCTAAACTCTGCCTCCTCTGTTATTTATGTCCAAGCATGGTGAGTGATCCTTCATCTCCAGGGCTTAATATAAGCTTTACAATCGGAAAGAGAGAGGTCGTTCAGAGATGGGGGTAGGAATAAAGGAAAATAAAATATCCATATGGTTTTGTTGTGGGTTTTTTTCTTGGTGTTGTGTTTGTTGGTTTGATTTTTTTTGTTTGTTTGGTGTGTTTTGGGTTTTTTTGTTTAGTTTGGTGGTTTGGTTTTTTTTCCTGTTTTTTTTTTTCTTTTTTTTTTAAATCCAGAACTATATTAAGAGTACTTTAAGCAGCAAGATTATAAGGTTTCCATATATAATCAGTAAGAAACAGTGCTTAGCTAGATTTAACTAAAGCTTGAACGGAAGTGTAATAATTGCCGTGAAACATCTTGCTTGGCGTTCATGAGACCGTGCAGTTTCCAGAGGGATACTCGCCCACTGGCTTGCACCAGTCTTTCCTTGTCGGGCCACTTGGCCAAGCAACAGTGTGTCAAGCAACAGTGGTGAAACTTTCTTGTAAGACACTGTCATGCTGAAACAATCCAGAAACTGGACTGAAAGAAAATTGTGAGCTGGGAAGGTGAGAGCCAAATGCACACATGTAGTGTAATTTGGGGCGACTTTGCTGAAGGAGGTACGCTTGCCTAAGGGGATGATTTATTTTCAGGAGAAAAATGTACAGTGTTGAAAGTCCCCGCTTGGTATTTTGTAACTTTCATGTGGTGAATGAGGCTGTCGGTATCAAAAGCTGGAAATTCTTTATTTAAAAAATGGCTAAAATCCTTATTTGTGACTCCTTAAGCCTAAGGGGAGCTGTACAGGTCGCAAAGCACTAGGGAAAAGTGTGATTAATGATCAGTGATTAGTGATAAGTGATTAGTGGTTTTATTCAAACTGTTACCTCTGACCAGAAGCACACATCAGAGGATTAACAGGCTCTTTAGATAAATGCTCATTAGTGGAAGGGGGAAAGCAAAGATAATAGGCATGCACACAGGGACAACTTTCTAGGAAAATCATTCCTGTCTCTGGCATAATAAGCTCTATTAGCAGAAAGGTTCTTTAATTTAAAAGTTGCTTTTATCTTGTAAATCAAAGGTAGATGTAGAAGTTCGCTGTGCTATTATAGCCTAAATTTTCCCATATCCACTAGATGTGGATTATCTCAGTAGTGATATTCTATTAAAAAAAATACAACACAGCAAAAAAAAAAAACAAGGAACCAAAAAAAACCCAAAAAACCAAACCCAATCACAAACCAACAACAAAACCCAACGATCGAGTCTTTAAGAAACTGAATATTCCCAAGTGCGAAAGCCCTGCGTCCCGAGGCATCGGCTCCCACCAGGCAGAGCAGAGCCTGCTGGCAGGGAACTAGATGGCGCAGTCCTGTTCTTTGTGAGTGTTCAGTCCTGGGTTATGAACTTCGCAAGTAGCAGCTTGCTAGGTGTCCTTCAGCACTTCCAACAAAGTTGATTCTGTGCTGGGCTGGAGGCTAGACAGTGCTACGAGCTCGTAGTCACATTTTCCACGTCAGTTAATCTAGTGAGTTAAAGGATACTGGAAAAATTAGTCTCATTTACTGAAAGAAACGGTGAATGAGAGAAGGAAGGAGAGAGCGAGAAAGGGGCAAATAGCTACAACCTGAGACCTAGCTCCTGATTTAACTATTTTATACTGCTGTAATGAAGTACAGTTTTGGTGGCCTTAATTACTGAAGCCTAAAAGCTCTCAGGAGGGTTTCCCCCAGCTATCACTGTCTAAGTGAAGGTTATTTTTTCTTAAGAGCCACTAAAAAGCAAGAACACTTGGTGTGGTGGTTGAACAAAAAAACTTCGACCTGACTCTACTCTACAGAAAATGGTAAGCAGTCTATTTTTATGATAGCTAAGCAGGGATTTTTCACTGCTCTTTCTCATGCATGGGTTGTGGAGAAGTGGTACCTAGTGCTGCGCATAGACTTGGGGATGTTTCTACTGTCCTGTTAGCTTACATGGGATTTATGTTTCTTTGCATCTGTAGAGATCATAAAAGTTTCAAAACTTTGAATGAATCACTGGAGTGAAACAGGAAATAGAAATAATGAACTTAGTCATGAAAAGAGACACTTCTGTAGTCTCCTATTGTTACATGTTTAATTGGAGGCTGATAGGAGTAGTCAGACTAATGCTTAAATTAAAAAAGTTTTGTAATAACATGTAAAAAAGGCAATAAGCTCTACTTGCCAGTCTTGAATATTGGATGGCATTCTTCCAGAAGTTAAAATTGAAGTATTTTTAAAACTTCACAGTTTTAGAACAGTCAGAACGCCTTCCCCCTCACCAAAGTCACCATTTATAATTCAGCTTCAATTTATCGAACTCTATCTCAGCTAATTTAACCTGGGGAATGTAAAGGGAAGCAAACCGTGTATATAGATGAAAAGAAAAGATAGAAGTGGGATTGTTCATGTTATCTTATTTATATTGACAGTTAGTGGAACGACTTTCACGGATAAGGAGCAATAGGTGTTTTTTAAATTTGATGTTCAGTTCCTCACTTTGAGAACCTGAAACACGCTGCGATCATTTACATTTATCCTGTGCACTGCAGAGGAGTATTCTGTAAAATTGTTTCAGTGAGAGCTGGAGTTCATCCTGGAGTTGGTAAGAGAGAGACAATCTCACAGTGCCTTCAGAAGGCAGCTTTTATGTATGAAACCTTCCAGCTTTGTGTGGGCAGAGTCTCTGTGAGCTTAGTAAGTCTTGCAGAATTATCTGAAACTTGGTTATTAGCTTGTCTGCTTATGGCTCCCTTTTAAAAACCTGCCTCTGTGCCCTTAATCAAGGCATGCGCATCTTAAATATTAGAGGAGTTCTTGAAAGGTTGTTGTTGCTTTTAAAACAAGTTATTTCGTCAAATAGTTTTCCGCTAATCTTTGTCATACTGTTCTCCAAGTTCTGCAGTTAGTTAAATTTTTGGATTTTCTAGAAACCTGTTGCTTGGAGGACTTACATCTGTGTTTCTGTAATATTAGCCATCTTTCAAGATTAGTCTTCATTCCAGTGACCATCTTTCTTATGAACTCTTTATAAAAAGAAAATTATTTTGGAGCAAGATTTTTGCAATAAAAGAGCAAAACTGTTTCTACTTAAAGCATTTTATTTATTATTATTATTTTTTTAATTATTAAGAACTCCGTGATTTATTATTGGAACAAAATGGTGTTTTCTTCTCAAGGTACACAAATATCTGATTATTCTTGTAGCACGTTACAGGAAAACTCTCCTCAGAAGACGCAGTTGCTGGGAATATGGATTCACGTATAAAGCAACAGGTCTTTCAGTTCTGCTTCATAGGTCCAGGTGATTCTTTTGCTTTGGTTTGTTTTTGGTTATCTCATACTGACCAAATGAATAGGTAGACGTATAATTAAGATGGCTCATTTGGCTTAATCTTTCCTGTGTAAACTGTCACTGCAATGAATACTTAGGAGTCCTAGTAGAAATACTGAAAATACTTGGAGATTCTGTCAGTTTTAAATACTACTGGCAGGGCCGATCGGACAGCTTGGTAGCTTATTGCAACTCTGAGGATCTCAAAACAATTTCTGTTGATTTGTCCTCGCCCTCTCTTCACTCTACATGCTATTTAATCCCTACCCCCCACCTGATTTCCAGGTAAATGGTATATACTGCTCTGCAAATGATAATGCTCTAGGGCTATTAGGGTTGTTTTGCATTTTTCTGCCTTGAGAAATGATCAAAGTTGATCACCAATTCGAAGCAACAGTTTGGAATAAGAACTATGAAAATACTTTTTCCTCTTACCAAAACTTTTATTACTATGCTAATTTACAATTTTTAAGTTGTAGTATTCTTTGACACAAAGCAATGATCTCAGACAATATCTTATCATGCTGTATTTGATCATTAGCCATATTACAGAAGTACAGAAATAAGCTTTTGTTTAACTTGACATGCGAAAGTAAAATGCTATTGTGGAAATACTTTTTTGGTTATACAAGTCATCAAAGAAATGATTTAAATTCTCTCAGGCGTACATAGCAAGCACAACATAAAATGCATAAAATAATTATTTCAAAGATTCAGTGAAAAGGCTTGTGAACCCTTGTGTCTGGTTGCATCCAAGGAGCTGTTCTGTCGGTTTGTGCAGTGATCGTTTGCTCCTGTTATCGCTCAGGTTGAAGGGGCAACCCCGATTCTTTAAAATAATAGTATGTCTGCTAGTTTTCACTAAGGTATTCTTTTACTCTGTAATTAAAATACTGAGACTCAGCATTTTTTTACTAGCCATCACATGGGAAATGCAGCCATTATTTGCCCATAGAGAGTTTGCAAAGGGTTGGTTGCACTGGTTTGTAGGTTTCTAGATGGTGATATTGAATGCCATTTTATAAACACAGAGAGATTTCCCAAGGATTTTGCTGAAGACTGTAGGATTTTCAAAGTAAAACATGGAAAGCTTACGACAATTTCCTTAGCTTAAAAGATGTTTTGCTTTTGGTTCTTGTTTCCGTCTTCTTCTTCTTTTTTTTTTTTTTTTTTTTTAAATTTGTTCAAGAAGCCAGTCCTGCACACGACTTAGAAATTAATGCTTCAAAATATTGTCATCAGCAGTGTTTATCTCGATGTGTGGTTTTAATGATCTCGTCCTTTGTGACATCTCATGCCACTGTCGTGACACGTTTCTATGTGAGGTGATTTGAAGGTGTGGGGTGCAGCCCTGCTCGGCCAGAGACCTCCACGGAGAGGGTGATAAAAAGGGCAATGTCTTTAGAAGAAGCCATGAGGAATGAGATTTGAATTGAATTAGGGGAAAATACTACAAATCCTCTGTTACCTTTGCCAGCATCAGGAGCCGATTCTGCTTTTCTTGGGCTCTGAATGTTTTCATTACTCTCACGAGGGTACCGAGACAGTTGCTAACTCAGGATCTGGGCACCATTTGATCTCACCCTCAGCTCTCTACCCCATATAAACTCTACAAATACTTTCGATTGCCTTTTTTTTTCCTTTGCCGTATTTTCTCAAATGGCTTTGCTCTCATCTCTCTTGTTTTTCCTTTCTGAGGGCCTTGTCTTTTGATGCCACCGCGCAGTGAACAATTCAATGCGCTTGAAGTGCTTGGTTCCAATCTCAGTATATTTGCATGTTTTGGAAGTATTCCGTCCAGGAATGTACTGAGCTTAAACTGGTCATCCTTGAACACAGTGCCTAAATTTAATCCAAGCATTATCAGAGAAAGGTATTTAATTAGGCTGATCTTTTTCTCGTTTAGAGGAAGAAGTGGCCTTTTTACCTGTTTACTTTGTGGGCTTGTGCCTTCAGTTACTCTTTCATTGCGTGTAAGGCAGCTTTGTTCACAGCTAGCTTTTTCTGAGCTGTTTGCAAGTACTCAGAAATTAATTTGGCTCATGTGGGAAATTAACCTGAACCAGTGGTTCCTAGATCTAACATTGGAGTTTTTTTCTCCTGACCAAATATAAGTAATGTGAGTTAATATGTGATGCTCAACACAGGGGGCTCTGTAGCACAATAAACTGAATCTGAGATTGGGTTTAGGATGCGTTCTATGGAGTGACTACAACAGCAAGCAATGAATTGAGGTGTTAGCATATTGTATTCTCTCTCTACTTTCTTTTTTTATTGTGCTTTAAATCTTTCAGTTCTTGATCGTGGAGTTGGTATAGTGATTATCTGGAGAGTTGTATTCTGTGTAAGTAAGCAATGGAGCACTCCAAGATAGGGATGATTATATTAGTAGGTCACTCTGTTGTGCATTGATGCTGCAAACCAACTGCCAGTAATTCAGTCATATATGAACTAGTTTACTATTATTCCCAGTCCAAATATATCTCTTACTTAACCTATAAAAAATCCTTATATTCAATAGTAATGGTTGCTAGGTGAGTTGCTTCAAACTGTGAATAGTAAATCATACCTCCATAGGTGCTACTCTGACTCATTTTTAGACAGTTGGTTTAATCTGGGTCTGCTTTTAGTTCTGTGAATGAGTTTGTCACTAATATTTTTAGGCGCCCAGCACAAATTCCAAAGGTGACCTGAGTGTGTGATGATAAAGAGCCTGGAATTGTGCTTGTCCAGAAATGAGCACTGTCTGTACTAGAAATTTGGGCATGCCAATACCTCACTTGTAGGAAACTTCTATGCTTGGAATGGTAGTAAAATACAACCTGGAGAAATGAAAAGCTGAGCAATTAAGTAGGAAAAAGATAACTACCATAACAATAATAAATTGCTTTGTTCAGGAATATCTTTTACTACCTACTGTTTAGTGTTCTTACTGAGTTAATGGTGTAGGAACTAAAAATAGTTGTTATGGGTTTATGAGGATTTGAGGATTTCTTCAACCACCACATCAACTTTTTTATTTTTGTGTGTGTGACTTAGAAAAAAAAAAAGGAGTTAATTTTTCTAGTCGTAATGGGCTTGGAGTCATTTGCTCATTTTTATTTTAAGGTTGAAGATATCAGAATCAATATCTGCAGAATCTTCCATCATTTCCTAGAGAGTGCGCAAAGTGAGAGAAAAGATTCTGTAGTTAAAACCAAGTTAAGGTTCCTTTTTTCGTCACTTCCATGTTCTTAAGTGTACCCGTGTAGCACTTAAGGGTTATCTTATACCTGTTATTAAAAAAGGTCAGTGCATGTTGGTTTTTTTTACTGGATGTGCAATGAAAAAGCATTAAAAAAACCCAAACAAACCAACAGCGGGTAAGAATTATTAATGTAGAAATTAAACCACTTTCTAGAATTTTTGTACTGCTCTTTCATTCTTCATTGGAAATAAGGCAGCCCATGGACTCAAGCATGAAAATATGTTAAATGCATGTAATTGCTGGTTTATCTCAAAGAGTGAGAGAAAGCAGTAATTTAACTATTTTGGTGTGAATCTTTAAAAGACAAGTTTCTCTAAATAACCTTCAGTGAAAGTAGAAAGGATCAAAAGAGCCATGGGTTTTATGACTGGGTAAAGAGAATTACATTCTTGTGGGTTTAAAAAATATAGTAGAGCCTAATTCTTCACTCACCCTGATACAAATCTGGAGCAACTCTATTGAAATCTGTGGAGTTACTGACTGCTACAACACTCATTGAAAAGAAAATTAGATTCACGGGGTCTATTCTGAACGTAGCCTATCAGTTGTGTGCTGTGCAAATCCCATTATTAAAGTAATAGCCTGACATGTCATGTTAGGGACGGCTGTTTCCCCCAGGATGAACATGTTCATAGCTTTCCTCATCTTGTGACTACTTTTTAAGGGGGCAGGGGGATATTGAGAATACTTATTTTGTGCTCAATTAATATTCCTTCCGCGCACTCTCCTTCCTCTCACGCGCTTTATGTGTGGGTGCGCAGCCTGCACTCTCCATCATCTATCTGTCTGTGTCTCTTTGGCTGTGACAGTCACCACTCTGGCCTCAGGCTTGCACAACGTAGGCGAAAAGCCCACCAAGATTTTCAGCTAAACGTGGCTAAACGTCTAATTCTGCTCAAAAAATTCGATGTGCATTTTCACTCTTGACAATGCTGTTGCAAATTGGGAACAACACCTTAGACTTCAGTTATATTTTGTTTGTGGAGATTTTTGGTTCCTTTTTTTTTTATTTTTTTTTTTTTTTATTTTTTTTTCTTTTTCTTTTTTTTTTGAAGGAGAGTGCTGGGAGGGGAAAGAACTGGCAAGGCAGTGTTGCCCTGCAGTTTAAATAAACTGAAGGATTTGTTTGCTGCACTGGAAAGCAAGGCCCAAGCCACTTGAGCATCCTGCACAGTTCTCAGGTTGACCTGCAAGTGAGAACAAAGTCTTTCAGAAATTGGGAAAAATCTAATCACTTACTGAGCTACTCTTGATTTTTTTTAAAACAGCAATCAACAGGGCATTTTGCATAAGAAAGTCATCATGAAGAGTGATAAAAAGGCTGTGTCCAGTGTACAACCCTGCTGTGTCCAGCCCTAATAATGTACACTTGCTTCCAATTTTCTTTACTTGACTCAGGATGTGTGGGGTCGGCTCTGTAACTTTTGAAACTGGTAGACCTCTGCTGACTTCTCTGAAACCATGTGGAGTGAGGTTTTGACTCAGTTGTTTATTAAATGGCACACAACAGGCAACTCCTGCATATAAATCTTTCATAGGAGGATGGAACCCGAAAGTTTTGGGCTTTATAACTGACTCTGGTGTGGAAAGATTCTCTGGACACTTAACAACCCAGAGGTTAATTTATAAAAAAAAATGAAACAAACCCACAACTATTATTTCATTGCCAAACATTTTTAAAAAGCACTATTTATGTAGGCCCTATATAAGCACACATTGTCTTATTATTCCTTCTGCTGGCTTTGCGTTTGACTAAACCATTATTCTCGGAGCGCTGCTGTGCTGAGATCATCAGTGATGATGGTGTGAAAACAAACAAGTTTTAGCATGAGGAGTCACTATATAATTTGACAAGGAGGTTGTCAGCACCAAAAAATCCACATTATTTTAATCTTTAGTCAAACCAAAATAAAAATCAGCTGGCTAGTGGGGAAAATATATTTTGGGGAGGAGGGGAAGGGGGTTGGATCTAATTCTGCAAGGTGCTGTGTCAGCTAAAAGGAGAACCTATCTCAATCCCCATTGAAGTCAATGGGCATTGAGGGCACTCAGGGACTAGTGGCATTGTGTCCTTTTTCTCCAAAGTTTAGTAGAACTGCTGAGATGAAACTTAATTCCTCATTAATTCGAACTCCTATCAAGTTCTTGGGAGAAAAGCTGCCTTTCTTAAAGATCGAGATACCCTTCATCTCTTCAACTGAGAGCTAAAAAAGTACGCGCTCTAATTCTGTAGTCTTCAAGGAGTCCTTCAACATGAAGAGCAACAATAAGAACTGATTCTCTGCACATACCTTAACGGTGAAAAAAATCGCTTTGGAGAAAAACCTTTCTGGCCTCTGTTACATTACACAAAATAGGGAGACAGCTTTCTATATTATTCTATTGAAAGCTATCCCCAGTGTTAAATTAAAAAGTGTTGAGACTAACGAATGCAGCTACATGTAGTGAAATAGGAGCTGTGAAAAACAAGCTATCAAACAATGTGCATACCCGTTGCCCTTTTTTGTTCCTAAAGAACAATTACAGTGAGTTCTCTCAGCTTAAACAGTTGAAGTCAATTACTCCCAGATGATTCAATCAACTTAATAATGCCCTAAAACTTAGGGGTTCCAGATAGTTTATTTTACTGTTACACTGTGGCTTTACACTTGAACCTCTTACTGGATTATCTAAATTGAGTGGAGCTTGCAGGATACACAAGGAAACACCTTGAAAACATTGCTCCCTCTGTAGCAGTTAGGATGCTACATCTTGAATTTTCTCTCCTGTGCTGTCTGATTCTATACAGTTTTTCTTGCCAAAAGGTATTTAATATTCCAAAATATTAGGACAGCCTATTTCTAGGCTGTCGGTCATCCAGTTCTCATTTTGGAGTTTTTAGTCAGTGCACTGTCAGCCAAATGCATTTCAGCAGACTGAAAGTTCTTAGGGGTAGAATAAACTTAGGAAAAATAGTCTGAGCATTGTAATTAATGCTAAATTAATTTATAATGAGGACAATAAGATATATGATGATGGCTGTTTTATCGAGCTAGTCATGGAAATAGATTTTTTTTTTTCTTTAATATGAATTTGCTCTGTTGGTTTCAGATAGCTTAAATGTACTGAGGATTCCTTGCAGTGAAGTGTTGGTTTGGCATGCTGAGTGCAACGAGGTCCTTGCTGTATCTCTTCTTTTGAGGAAATACCCAACCTTAAACAGGGGAAGATGCAGCATTTGGTGTAGTAATGCTGAGCTGCGTGGCCACGTTTTGTGACATGGGAACATGCACTGCATGGTGGGTGTGAATGTGGCGGTGAAAGCCACCTTATGCCTTTCATCACTAATAGAATTGCCAGCTACCAGCCTGACATGGCAGGATTTTAAGAGCAAAGCCAAGGCTGCAATCAGGCAAACTGGTTTGTATGGAGAGACGCTTGTGTGTATAGTAAATGATACTCAGCAATACACTGTGTTGCTGAGGGAGAAAAGGCAAGAGCAAGTGCTCCGTGCTGCGGAAGTGACACGTCTTTGTTAAAGGCTGGTTGTGAAAGAGTGAAATGAAAATGCAAAGAGTGGTACTTTTTTAGTCTTCTATAATTCTGCAGATAGCATTTTCCTCATATGCCCACTGCCTCCCTAATAGCCATCTTCCAAAGCATACGTTCAAAAAGCATCATCCTTTTGGTGCCCACAATAAAGTGCTGGTTGTTTTCCATCTAATGACCAACTTGGCTTAGAGCTGTCTGTGCTCTCAAGTATGGTGCATGTGAGATGGCCTCTAAAGTGACAAGGCCCTGACAGAGCCTCTTGTCTCTTGCCAGACCCCATATTTAGCACAGAGGGGATTTCCTTGCCGTTGTGCAGAGAAGACAGTTGGGCCACAAAGTTTCTCTGCAGCCCCATCCGATCCTGAGTTAAATCAAGTGGCAGTTGCCAGGGGTAAGGTGTGTGTCCTGTGAGCAGCAGCTTTGGAGGGGAGTTGGACTGTCCTATGCAACCAGGCTGGTGACTGTTTTGGAGGAAAAAGACTATTCATCAAGAGCTTTCACAAGAAGAAATTCCCTAAAAAAACACGGAGGCCTGAAAGTATTCACAGTTGCAGTGTGACTAGCTTCAGTCAAAATAAGAGGGAAGGAAAATATGTGAAAAATAAAATAATAAATTTCAACATTTTTTCAAAATGAGATATATCTCCTTTGAAAATTGACTTATATTAAGGAAGACACAAGGCACTAAATCTTTCAGAAATAAAGTAATCTTTTGTGCCAAATGAAGTCTTTCAGGTTGATGCAAGCATTTTAATGTTTATCTGTGTTTAATTGCCTGCTCTCAGTGTAGCGGACTTGAGTGTCTTTACCTTTCTTGTTTGCACAGTGTGACACTGTGGGAACACTGGGGCCAACTCCTCAAAAGCTGTATTAGTTGAGAACTTCAAATGGCTGGGTAGAGGACTTTTGCTGGCAGAAGTACCAAGTCTCCTGAATATTTCCTAAGATTTGGTCTGATCTGGTTTGATCTGACTGGGACAGAGCCGATGATGGCCTTCCCTGGAGGGCAGTGCAAAACTGGCTTCCCCAACTGTTTGGATCAGAAAAAATTGGCTAAAAGAAATGAAGTCTTTGTACAGCAACTTTGCTGAGAATAAATATAGTAGGGGTTAACAAAAATATCTTGGAAGTTTTCCAATTAAATCATTGTTTAATTGTTAAATTCGTTAATTGGAGTAAATGGAGTCCTTCTTGGCTATGCTACTGGCTTAGGTTTTCAGGGTCTTTTAAATGTTGTTTGGTGTTTTTTTAGGAGATGTGGATATCTTAAATTAAAATCTGTTATTGGGAATTACCTGGTGGAGCTCTGATAGAAGGTTAGAGTAATTTGAATTAAAGAATGGATTAGAAGGGAGCTGAAGGAACCAGTAATATTTATATAGGTACAAACTTTTTGTTTGCCTTTGAGCAACTTAAGTTATCAATTTTTATCGTGAGACACACTTGGTTTGGGGAGGGAGAATTTCTTGCTTGTTCTAGTTATGTGTGGAATTGCATTTCTTATGGTTTTTCTTAAATCATGTAGAGTATTTAATCTCCTTGTGATGGCTCTTTAACTTGTCTTTTCAAGTATGTGTTTTGGTGGCTTGATGGTATGTAGAACATTTCCTTCCTGCACTTCAGCATTTCTAACCAAAATCTGAGTATGTTTGAAACCTTAGCTTATTCACACTTCCTAATCATAATCCCCTTGGTTTCCTTGTCAGCACCTTTTTGTGATATTTCTCTGGACACCTCTATCTAATATCTCCAGAGGTTATTCTACAGAGTAACCTTTGACAAGATCTATTACTTACTACTTACTGCTTTTAACAAGGTGAAAGGAGGTCAGGCTCTGTAAAAGGCAGGCATTATTAGAAGACTGATGTAGAGTCTCTTGGTGGCTTGTCCATCTTTTCTGGCAGCACCATCTGTGAATCAGTTCAGATGCCTCCTCTACTGTGCAAAGAAAATTGCATTTATGGCTGGATATTATCATATGTAGATAACTTATGTCCTCAGAAAAGTGTTTACTATGTGCATTCCAAAGCTCTAGGTTTTTTCTCTGTCAAGGTCATTGCCTGCCGATGCATCCACTGGAATCTGTGGGATCTTTGTTGTAAGGTTCAAGGGTGAAAGGATTTCAGGCTAGTGGCTTTTGTTTGATCCATTTAATTGAGCTCCACGACCAATGCTGATGACTTTTGCTGTTGCAATAATTGAACTGGTAATTCGGTTACTCCTCCTGTTCAGGAGTTCAGGATCTTCTAAATGAGAGTTGGTGCTGTCTGTTTCTTTAACCAAATTAAGATGCAAAAGCTACCCCTTTCTGATTTGAAAAAGCAGATGGCAAAATCACACTTTGTCAAAAGAGTACAAGATGCTTTTGGTTGACATGCAAAATATTAGAAATTAGACACAATGTATTTTCTCCCAAATTAATGAAAAATCTGAGAAATTGCACAGGAGAGTTTAGACAGATCCCATATATATATATATATATATATATATATATATATATAAGTCTAGTCAATGTTTCTGTATGCATACTTTAAAAATGAATAAAAAAATCTTTCTAGGGAGCTTTGAAATATCTCAGTCTGGGGTTTTGTCAATGAAGGACAATGGTTTTTTAGTCTGGTTCTATGAATTACTTGCCACAACTTGCTCCTTCATTATTTTTTTACATGTAGAGCTTACAAAAACTGCTGGTATATCTTTCAGATGCAAAAAGCTATAGCAGAGGGGGAAAAAAACACTATCTGAGGCTTAACAATAAATCATAAGGATTTTTTCTCTCATCCCCAAACACTGAAAACCAGGCTAACTTGTTGCTAACACAGCTTTCACTTTTTGTCTAGAGTCTGTCAAATACTCACATGCAGCCAGTGCCTGAAGTGCTCTGAGTTGGGATAGAATTTAAATTTGATTTACCTACTGGGAACCAATTGCCACATGACTGCCATACATATATGGCATGGGCAGATGGGGCTTAACCCTTCACAGAAATGAGGTGTGATAACTGCTTTGAGAGTATCTAAAGGTATATAAGGAGACCAGGGTATAAATGTGAAATGCATATTGCTTTTTTTTTGCTTCAAACAAGAAAATGAAAAATTAAGCAAATAATACTTTTTTTTTTTTTTTTTTGTGGGCATCACCACATGGAGGTTAAAAAAGATACTGCTAAGGCAAAAAAACTTTCTGCAAGATGAAAAAGAGGTTTCCTTTGTGTGTTATGATTCCTGTTGTTCTGTTTGTTTCTCATGTCAGCAACCTACCAAAAATTAACTTGCTAAGAATAAACACATAGGAGTCACTTATCATATTTCTTATGGCAAATTCACTCTTTATTTTTCAGCATGCAGACAAGTAGTTTTTCAATATTTTATTTTTTTGTGTTTTTAATTTTATATTTTAATTTTTACTTGTGTGTTCCACTTTGGTTCAAACTCTTTGTAGCTGGACATCTAGCAATTTATCAAGTGAATTTGCCTTCAGCCTGAGTATTAACATTAAAACCTGTGGGCAAAGTAAGGACTCTGTCCTTGCTCTGTCCTTGCACAGATGAGCAGCTGTTTGCAGAATGTTTGAGACTGAATGAGACCAAGGGCTTCTGAAGTGACTGGGTGCTCCAACATGGCAGAGCAGGAGAGGGATAAACAAATCCCTGCTAGCAGAGAGGCTGGAAGAGCTGTGAACCGGTTTTCTGGTCCAGTTTTGGAGTGAGAAGGATGAAAATTATTTAGTGGAGGCTTTGGAGACAGGAGGTGGGGTACAGCCAGGGTTGGGCTAGCTGACAGTGGGGTGAATTCTGCTTCTCTCTCAAAACCTTTGGCTTTTGTGGAGGCTCTGAAAAAAAGCCATGAAGTTAGCCTCCACAGGTGGGATACGTCCCATCTAGAAACTGTTGACCTTTTAGAGTAAACCTAAATCTTAACACAAGTATAGTACAATGATCCTAGTATTAAGATTTGTGCATTTTAAATTCCAGTCACAGAAGTAAGGTGCTACCAGAGTAGAAAGGAATTATTTTCCTCTTCTACCTTGTTTTGACTATGGTACAATAACTCACAGTTGATAAATAACGCCTGCTTTACATTCTGTCAAAGAAGCTTGTATATGTGCTGCTTTGTTTGTTTTATTTTTCCCCCAAACCAGTCACAAAAGCTCTGCTGCTCATCTGTGTAAAACTGACTTAAAGGGGAATTCCACCTAAAATTGCAAAAAAAAAGATGCAGAGCCTCTAGTGTGCCAGAAAAAAAAAAGTGATGCTATTTCTCTCTCTTCACATCTGCTTTCATGCTTTCTTTTACTCAAGATTTTCAATTACAAGCAGTGTAAGAAACAGTAGATGTTCCATTCTTGTTGCATAAATGTGATAAGGCAGGTTTGCATGGATTTTACAATTTACCTCGGATGAGACAGAAGACTCTACACGATGGCCAAACTATCGCTTAAAACAAAACTCCTGCTTGGCAGTTCCCTTAGACTGTGAAGCTGTAAATATAGAGTAGGTACTCGTAGTGGTAGATAAAGGTCAAAACAGTTTAGAGGAGTCCAAAGAAAGAAGGAAAAGGCCCAATGAATCTTTTTGTGTGGTGACTGAGAAGATTAATTCCCTCGACTGTTAACTTTTGTTTGTGCATAGCCTGGTTGCGAGAATTCAGTTCAATTTAAACGCATTTTAGATTTTCTGTAAGGTACCTGGATGAGGGTCAACTTAATGCAGATGAGATTACAGTTACAAATCTGTTAGCAGTTGAGAAGCTCACAGCTCAGCACCTCCCCTCCAGATGTACCTATGATGAGACTGAAAAAAAAAAAAAGCAAGCAGCCTCAGGACTTTCTGTCCAAAATCTTTGCTTTCATTTTAAGTTTTATTTCAAACTTGGAAACAAGGGGTCTGCTTGGCCTAACAGGGAGCTTACTTGTCACCATGGGTGTGTTTTTTGTGAAGTGGTGGTTGAGCACATGCTCTATTTGCATCAGCTTGAGCAGAAACTTGGGACCTGCTGGGAGCTGAGGCTCGTCACCAAGAGTTTGGGCTCTTTTAGCTTGTTCCACTCATTTGACTCCTGCCGAAGAGGATGCATCTGTCCTCCCTTCACTGGTACCTGCTGGATAGGGGAAGGCAAACCCCTTGCCCTGCCCTTCCCTGTAATGTTCTTGGTAAGTGGTCTGCCTGAGCTCCCAACATGAGAGCAAGCTGTGACACGTATATCTGGGAATTCCCCAAATCTAGGGACATAAAAATTATGTCTAAATGTGGTGTACTACGGTGTTTCTAACAGGAAACACCAGCTCACCAGAACAGAAGGGGTATTTGCAGGTTTCTGGAGGTATTCAGTTCTGGTAGGAGTCGTTGTGGGTGGGTAGATATTCCTCCCCCGTGAAGTTTGAAATTTGAAAGATGGGATTTTTATTTCTGTCAGGCCATGCTCACAAGAAGAGCAGCTCTGGGCTCCTAAGAGCAGCATCTTCTGGTGGCCTCCTGGCTCCTAAGGCTGCTGAAATAAATTTGGAGGAAACAGCCCCAGGTGAATTGGAAGAGGGGTGAAAGTGCGGAAATGTGGTATTTCCCAATCAGTGATGTTCTCAGCCCCTCCCATGTCTGCAGGATAAAGTTCATTTGCTATAGGATAAGTTAGTTTTTCTTATCATGAAAGTAATACTCCAAAACAACTTTGGCTTTAAGTTCAAAGCAAAGGGAAAATGTGAGTTCAGATCAATCAGTAAGTCAGTGAAGGTGTTTTGTGTCAAAAGACAAGTTATTTTCTGGCTGTAAACATTGTTACACTATTTACAATATAATCCTGTTGTTTATACTTTCACTATTTCCCATTAGGCAAAAAATATGTTTAAGATTATTAAATGCTTTTAGTATTTTAGTGTTCTCTTTACCTGGTTGTGTAGTGATTGTGATATCTTATGACATAAATTATTCAGGATAGGTGATTCTCCTGTGCCAGCTGGATAAAAAAATCTTGCAGTAAATTGGTATGGTATTAAATCAGATTGATGCTGTTTCTGCTGTTGTGCTAGGACTCTGCTCTAAGATGCTTGTCATTTCTGTATTTCCAAAGGCTTGGAAAAATACTCTCATGAAAAACTAAACACAGTGTGTAATGAAGGCTAAAATTGCTTATACTAATCACATCAATTGGAAAAGGGTCTTCCCTCAGCAACTCTTTTACCAGCAAATTAAGACAGCAAGCGAGTATGTTGGTGTTTGGGATTTGGTTTACTTTCCAGCAGTGTCTAGTGGGCTCTAGCACTGTTTTCTGCCTCAAACCAATATGAGTGCTTCTTGTCGTCATCTCTGTGACAGCTTTTATTCTCAGTTATGTGGTTTGTGTAAAAAAAAAAAAAAAGTGTATTGTAATTTGTTGCAGTTTATCCAGTGAAGTTTGGGTTTGTGGTCTTTGCTATCTCGGCTTTTTAAGAGAGCCTGTAGGCTATGCACATCTGCCCACACTTCAGCGGTGTGCCTCTTCATATCCCTAAAGGTAGTTTTTGGTAACCTTTTACAGTTTTCTTTAGATGGAAGTTTGAAAACTTAGATTAACTCGCTGCCTTCTCTTCTAGATGGTCAAAAGGACGAAAGTCACAGCGCTTGGAAGCAAAATACCCCTTCTCACTGTGGCGAATGTGCTCTTACCAGTACTTCATGCTGGGTAACTTCCCCCCCCCCCCACACACAACCCCCATTAGACCCCAGGATGCTCAGCCGCCCTTGGCGTAACGCGGCGCTGAACGCGCGGTGCGCGGCGGGTGCGCGGCCACCTCCTCCCTGCGCCCAGCGGCCAGCAGAGGCTGCTGCCAGCCCGCGCCTGCCGGCCGGGCTGGGCTGGGGGCATCGGGCTCCCCCGGCGAGCTGGCATCCCTCCTGTCTCTGCTTCTCAGCCGCAGTGCTCGGTCCGAAGCGAAGTCTTTAATCTGTCGGTTTCGTCTGCGCAAGTGGGCAATAACTCAAGGGACTCGAAGCCAGACGTCTTT
The DNA here is from genome assembly GCF_020740795.1 of Apus apus. NCBI lineage: Eukaryota > Metazoa > Chordata > Aves > Apodiformes > Apodidae > Apus > Apus apus. The sequence continues at coordinate 35,420,187 of NC_067283.1, forward strand.
AAATCTCTCTGAAGAGCGAGGGAGCTACCCAGATAAGCGAGATCAAGATTAAAAGGCAGTGAATTAATGCGTTTCTGCCATGGGGCGTTAAAAACACTCTACACATTAACAGGGCTCCTAATATTTTTTGCGGTCGTATGCTGCTCTTTAAAAAAAACAGAGCATCACAGGTGTCAGTGATTATTTTGTATAGACAAACAACAGAACAAGAGCTCTTTTTTTTTTTTTTTTTTTTTTTTTTTTTTCTTTTTCCCCAGGAGTGCATGGAGTTTAATCAGCAAGATGTAAATCTTGGGCTGGTTCTCTCACCACAGTAGTAAATAATTCCTAAATCTTGAGGAGATGTTTCACAAATTCTGCTGACTATCAGTGCAAAGCTTCACATCCAGCAGCACTGATTTATTTATGTGGAGCTCTTGTGCCTTTTGAGAGCATACCATCTGCTTAAATTGTGTTTTCTGTATGGAAGAAGTCAGCATTTTACTGGTGAATTATAGAAAAATGATAGCCTGCCTTACTCTTTAAGTGACACCTGTTTAGGTGTAATTTGTTAATTGGTACTTTGAGGCTGAATCTTGTCTTCATCAAATGAATAGGTTTAGTTAATATCATGTACTAATTTACTGAATAGCTGCTCACTCTAATGCATCAATAATAACTCGTAATTACCTGCTGCAGTTACTCCAGTCTGCTTCCAGGGTTCAGCTCTGGAGGTGAGGGAGGGAGAAATACGTGGGGTAGAGAGGGGGTCATATTCATCACTGGTGTAAAGGCATGTTGCTCACTCACGTCAAGAAACTGTAGTTTGTAAATCCACCACCCACTTGCTCGGGGTTGGAAGCCTTTCTCCAGGGAAGCTCTGGCAAGGTACAGTCCTGGCTTCCTGCAAGGAGGGCTTACCGGAGTCAGCCTATGACTGTAGTGCTGACGTTTGCATTACTGCTGTTCTGAAGCATGTAACATCTTCATTTTAATTTAATTACTGTCCTAACAGCTGGCCCATACTGAAAATGATTGCAAATTTTTCTTTGTGAGACAAGGGGTGTTTAACTTTTTTGGTGAATTTTATTACTATGCCCAGTTTGCACATTAAATATGTATCTGATGTTCTAGCAGACTCTGTATATGGGTGTATGTACTTTTGGTAATGTTATTAGTGTGTGTGGAAGTGTGTTAACTCTAAATGCAAAACTTCAAAGTGAAGCCAGACACGTGACTGAAAATTGAAGGTACTGGTTGGGTGTACACCACCATCTCACTGTGGTCACCTGGAGCTGGAAGTGCTCAGTCAGTGAAATGTATTTACTTAGGACCTAAGTACTACTGCTGTGCTCCAGATTTCTGGAGAAGTGCAGAATATTTAGTTGCTCTGCATAGTTTTCTTTTCATGGCATGTACTGCCTTATGCATCAGTAACCCTTAAATTAACACACATAAGAAACTTCACCTTTTCTTGTGTATTGCTAGAACATATAATTTGTCACTTTATTATAGGAAATAGGTTTGTTTACATAGAAAAGTATGTAAGCAAACGTATAGAAGGTACACAATGTAAACAAACAAACAGAGTGCTGTATGTACAGCAGAGTAACGACTGCAGTACCTGGCACTGATTTCCCAGTTGCTAGCGAGGTCTGTGATGTTAACACATTTGAATACAACAGGGACAACTGTGAGAGAAAACCTTTTGGTTTATAGCTCTCCCCTTCTACACAAAACATACTATGGGGGAGCAGGAAAGAGACTCCTGCTACGAAGAGGCAGTGGGCATTACAGAGACCATTACAGTGGGTATTAACATGAGTGGACACCATGTTGCTAAGAAAAGCTACTTTTAGTGAGATAACTATTTACAGGAGTACTGCAGCTTTGGCTGTCGTTAAATCCAGGTGCACATAAACTGTATGCATCATCTGTAGTCACCTGGGTGTTCTCACCAGGGTGTTTGGGGTTCTTTTGTTTATCTGGGGGAGGCTGGGTTGTTGCTCACTTATGACTGGTGACCAGGTACCCCTTCATGGTTTAGGAGTGAACTGCTGGGATTGCTCTAATCATCTTAGGTGCTAGATTCTTCTCAATTTGACGTATTTTTTTTGATTGCTTGGTTTGTTTGTTTTAAACAGGCCTGCTAGGCATTACAAACACAAGTGTGAGGGTGGCTAGCTTTGTTCCTGGGCTTCCCTCTTCATGTTTTTGCTCTGGCTGCTCCTCGTGCTTGTCATGCCTTGGAGCTGGCATCTCACGGTCGACTTTGCCTGTTTTCACTGTCTGGGCTTTGACTTCCAGGCTCCCTGCCACCTCCAGCCCACTGCGCATTGCTGGGTATTAGCTGAGTACAGGCATCACATCACTGATGCATATCAAATCTGGAACGATGGTCAAACACTCTACCCACTTGTGTCTGGGTGTTTCTTGGAGGTTTTGGATTTCTTAGGATTTAGCTTTGAGTCCCCATGTCCAAAGCAGGAAGTCGGATGACTTTTCCATTCAGCTTACTGATTTTCAGCCTCCTAGTCCATTTGTATTTAGGAATAACTAAAACTAGTTCTTACAGTCCCAAAATGCCTCTTCCCTAATGTCTTCTTCTACAATGAGACCAATGTTAAGACATCAGTATCTTCTTATGTCTGGTCCAATTTACAGTAGGCAAGGCTGGTGCCCTTGGTGTTTATATTTAGTAGCAAATAGATGTGGCAACGTGCCAGACCTACTTTTATCACCATAGGCAAAGATGCCCTGGTTATATCTTGGTAATATTGCCTCAGCTGTTGCTAATGGGTTGTGGCCTCCTTGCTGTGCTTTTTTTCCTCAGCATTTTTTAATTGATGTACATCCTCTGGGGTTTTTTTCCCCACTTTTTTGCTAAGGCAGATAATCTAGTCTTTACTGGTGTCTACAGGTACAGTGCCTTTTTGCAGGGTTGCTGAATTCAGCGACTCTCCTAAAACATGAAAACCCCTGCATTTTTGCCTGTTTTTGCACAGTGTTACCTTATTGCCCAAGTGTTCTTGTCTTTGAAACTTAACCTATGTGTTCAATCAGAACACTGCATGACCCACCGCGACTATTTGTCCTCAGGGTATTAGAGGAAGGAGTAGTGGTGTTGTATTGCATTAAAATCCGTGTCTTGCTCTGCCCGTTGCCCAGTGGTGGGTGGTACTCCTGTGAGTCATCTCCTATAAATGCCAAATGATAGCATCTTTTGCTTCATGATGTTCTTATTGGCAGTGTCGTGCATCACCAGCACTCGGTCACATTTCTTCCGTCTAATATTGCTGCTCATCACAATTGCAGTGATCGTGTTGCAGCTGGCTCCACAAGCCAGCTGGACTCTAGCTACTTCTTTGATCCAGTGGCACAGTTGCAGGCATAGCTGATAGTCTTCTTGCATGGTATTTGTACATAGGCAGTCTTTGCTTAAGTTACATTCTACGCATTCTCCTCCTATAGGTAATTTTTCCTCACTCACTGCTTGCACACCTGCATGAACTACTCACTTACCCCTCTTCCTGGGATTACTGTAGCATTAGTATAGAAAGCAGTTCTGTTTCCCACAGTTGTCCACAGTCTGTGCATTATTTTTTTTTCTTTCAGTCTTTGTTGATGCTTTCCAGATTCTGTGCACAGGATCAGGGTGCCAGCAACCTCGGTTTTTTGTCTTTGTTCTGCCCTCTAAATTCTTCAAATGTGTTTCTATGTACTTAATCTTCACTAGAATTTATCATTGTTTTAATCCTTTCCCTCTGTAATTCAGCTGCCTGTGTTGTTTGCAGATATTTACCTTGGATTAAACTTGTTTCCTTCTATTGATTGTTCTACAAGTGCTCTTGCCCTAAATAATGATTTTTGTCTCTCTAAGCTCGAAGTGGATGGCCTCATTCTGAGTTCCCTAATGCAAGCATCCATTTGTTCTTAATATCTCATGGTATCAGGTTGAAGTTTTTTCCTACAGTATCATTTTATTTGAAGTTACAGAACTCACTGTACACATTTTCCCCCAGTATTTCCAGCATTTTAAACATAATTTTCTCATTTACTTTTTGTGCTTTTTCTTCCCTATGCTCTTCACTATTATGCTGAGGGAATGATGGAACAGCAAAGTAGTAAAGCTTTTTAAAATTTGCACATATTCAGGTGCTCCTATATCTGTGTAATGCATTTTGTCTGAAAATCTGACTTTTCTGGTAGTCTGAATCCCCTCTATGTTGCCAGTAATTTCTGTTTCTAAAAGTTACTTGTGTCTTTGTTTTTAATTCTCCTCGTTGCGACTACCCCACGAGGCTGGTCGCTGCCATGCTTTAAATGTGTTGGGTGCTGGTTATTAATGCTAGAGGATTCCGTTTCAAGAGTGAAACTTTTTAAGAAGAAAAAAACCAGCCTGTTACTTTTGTCAATACAAAATGCTAAATAATATCTCTTTAACTTTCTAAACCCGTGGACAGTTTCAGGACAGTCAATGGGAATCAACTGCCTTTCATCTCCTGGCCTACAGGTGTGTCGGGATACCCTGCATGCCTGGTATGCCCTGGATGGGTTGGCAGGAGTGCTGTTGTGATTTAGCACAGGGCAGTCCAGGTCTACATGACCTGTGGTGAACCCAGACCTGGCTGCAGCAGAGCTACTCAGGTGTCTTTGGGCTGTATTTCCTGGTGCTCTGTGTCCTACGGGGTTAAATTTGATACAGTGCAAACTAGTCTGCATTGGTCGCATGATAACAGCTCAAGTAGGACAACAGTGTGTGAACCACCATCCTGACCTCAACACCCTGCCAGAGCCTCACGGGCCCCGGGTAAGCACAAGGTACAGTGTTTCTCTGCAGCACAGTTAATCCACTGAGTCTGTTTAAACCACTCATGGATAATTGAGAGCTGAAAGTGCTTGTGTGTGCTGAAACTTCAGCATGCAATCGAGTGCTTTGATGAATTGGGGCACTAATGATTACCCAAGGTGCAAACCAGTGGGGAACTGGAATCCAGATTCCTGAGACTTCAGTGGGAACATTGACAAAACAAAGAATCATAGACTCAGTCATAGAATTATTTCAGTTGGGCCATTCTATGATGGGGGCAAACAAATAACAAGCTTTAAAGCTGTTTTACAGAAGAAGGTGTGCTAATCCTGCAACTCCCTTACTCGTGTACTTAACTTGGGAAGACCAAAAATACTAATACTACTCCTGATTTTTCTGCAAACTTCTCCTGCCTTAAATTTATAACTTCAAAGCCTGTCTTATTTTGATGTGTTCTGCATACAAGACTTCATTGCTCATTGTCTGTTGCTTTAATTTAGTCTAATACTGATGCCATCTCTCGCTTGAAGTCCCTTTGCTCATGTGCCCTATGCGTAGAAGAGAGATCATACCACCTCCATACCTTCTGATGGTGAAAGTTTATTTATGTTAAGCTCTTTGCAAGTAAAAAATGCTAATTTTTAGAGCATTATTTTACTGTGGGTCTCCTAAAAGGTTTTAACTTTTCTAAGTTATTTCCAAACTTGCATTTCTCCTGCATTTGCCAGATCTTGAGACTCATTCTGGATTCAGAGCCAATAACATTATCACTGTTAGTCAGAACTTGCTTGGAAAGGGGATTTCTTCCATATTGGCCTGCGCTCTGTCATGGCATCGAACACTTGGAAGGTCTTGGCCCCTTTTCTGAGTACTGTTTCAAATACATTTGTGCCAAAGGAGGAAAAGTAATTTGATGAAAGCAAGTGATCATGGTATCTTTTTTTAAAAGTCATTATGTTTATTTTCCTGGAGGGTCTTCCCTTTGCATTGTTCTGTAACTTAATTAAAAAAAAAAAGAAGGTAATATTGGTTCAAAAGCTCTCTCACTGGTTATGGAGGGGTTGGTAGTTTGCCTATAATGAATTTATCTCTTTTTTTGTGTGTGCGGACCAGAAAACAACCAGTGTTTTTATAAATTAAAGACAAATGAGGAAAATGCAAATATTCCCTTGAGCTGGAGGGATATATTTCCAGGGAGAACCCAGGCCTGGAATGGCTTTCAAACTTCTAAATCTGTTTTATGTGGTGTATAAGAGATTGCTGTCATCACCCAGATGCAGGAAATACCAGTGCTGGGCTTAAGGGGGACAAAGTAAACTTGACAATGAACTGAAAAGAAAAATAAACAATCAACCAGCCATTTTTATAGCTAGTTTTTTCTCTTCCTTTAACAGTAACATTCACCTCCATTTACCAGAGTACTGCAAAACATCTGTATCAAGCCTTAAACTTGCTTGACCTTAGTTTAGGTTCAAGGTTCAATATATTCCATGTGCGTGGATGATTCTACAAATCCACAAGAGCTCTGACTCTATGGAAACCTTTTTCCCTGTCCTGGATTTGGCTTCCTTCTGGCTAAATAAATCTAAGGACAACTTTCTCTCTCTGTCTTTCTTTCTCTGAAGATTGCTGCAGGACTGCCTTTGGAGCTTGCAGGATGGTACAAGGTTTAGGAATTGAGAAGGAAAGTTGCCTTGAAGGATGAAGTCGACCTGCCATAACATCTGCACTAGATGGAGTCTTTTGGAATTAAATTTAAAGGCTTCCTTTTGCCAAATCTTCCAAAACAAATGTTTCATCATTTGTCTAATTTTAAGATCTTCTTATCATGATTGGGAATGGGTTTTTCTGGCCACATACAGGCATCTATGTGGTGTCTGAGCTAGTCCTTCAGGCTTTATTCAGAGTTGGCAGAGAGAAATTGGCAATTTTACCTCATGATTCCTCTCTTCCCAATATGGATGTCTACATCAAGTATATTGCATTCATGTGCCTATTTCTTTCCATTGGTTGTGGAAAAGGTCTGGAATGATTGACTTAGATGGAGATGCTGAGAGTGTTTCCAGTCAAGGTGATTATGTGTGTGCAGTACAACAGAGAAGCCTGCCAGGTTAACATGGGTGGGCAGATTTTTATCTAGAAGGGGCACATCCATGTCAGCAGAGTTTTCTCTCACTGAAAGACATGGCTGATTAGCTCAAGAGCAATGTTGTGCTGATATTGCTTCCATGAGGTGGGCTAATATCTCTGCCCAGCTCTGCATCATACTGTGCAAACAAGCACATTTCCTTGGAATCACCTTGGGTATTTTGTGTGGCACAGCAGTCATACTGTTTGCCCAGGCATAACTTTTTGAGGCAACAGACTTAGAAGTGAGCTTGTGATTTACATATTTATAGGCATGTTGTTAAATGGAAGGCTTTGCTCCCCAGAGGGCAGGACTTTTGTTGGAAGAGGCATGTAAAGCACTGGTATTTTTCTTCTTACTCCTTGAGTGGAAAATGCCTTCTTGGAGGCTGGCAGGAGACAATTCACCTCCTGTAATGATTTATTAATCAACACACCTCTGAGAAACTATAGATCCTTCCCGCCCTTTCATCCCCCCACAATCAGTTCAATTTTTGCCTTGAAGTAAATAAACTTCTAAAACAACTAGAGTTTATGGAAGAGCATTCATGGAGCTGTGATAAAGCACTTCAGGCTGTAACTTACACTTGTTTCTGAGGCTTCACTTTTACTGCTTCAAAAAATTCTCATATGATCTCATTTTAGAATTGGGTACTTCAAAGGTTGTTCAATCCATGTTCCTTCGAGGCTGCCTATGCAGCCCTATAATTTTTTTCCCATGTTCTGTTCTCTTCCCTCCCTCCCCCCCCCTTTCATCCTCATTAACTGGAAAACACCAAAGGGATTTTCCTACACCAAAATGAGCAGTCTTGCAATATTCTAGCCATGCTTCTTTGAAAGTTACTGTAAAATCACAGTCCATGGCAATTACAGCTCTATCAGCAAGTGCCTGAACTAGGCTGGCTCCACAGGCTCACTTATGGTAGATCTGCAGGTGAAATTGTTTTGGTAAAGCCCTCCAAAAGAGATATTATTTAAATTAGAATTGATTGTTTTACCAACCATGATATATCATACAATGAAAGGCTTCCAACAAAAAACACAGGCTTTGTGAAAGGGAATGAAGAAAAGAAGTGGTCTTTGCCACCATGTAGATAATCTGATTTTCTTTGCTTCCCAACTACAGAGTTATATCCAACAGTGATGTGGGTTTGACCTCTCTAAGAGATATTGAAACAGTAATCTTCACCACCATGAGGTTTGACTTCTGGAGTCATACAACTGTTCTCTCTCTGGAAGTTGTGATGGGCTTACTAATGTTGCCCTATCAACTCCTGCAAAATGGATTTTTTAGTCAGTTGTGTTGTGTTGTGTGCATGAACAGAAGAACTGATCTGGAATGGTGAAATTTCCTAGGAACTGCATTGAGGATTAAACCCATGTATTTCCCTAGTTCTCCCCCGAACTCTATTACACAAACATTCTTCCCAAAATAGTTGTATCTGTGCTTTCAGTTTCTTTTCTCTTTTCTTTTTCAGTAGGAAAATAGGAGAAAAAATGGTAATGAGGTTGCCAGAGAAAGCCATTAAAAAGTAAAATAGAAGTTGCTTGGAAAACTTAAGTACATTCCTTAAATTTCTAGTAAGTGTGATGGACTACAATAACTCTTGTTTTTTTTTCCTTTTCCTTTGCTCTGATACTTACTTACCAAAGTGATTAATTTGCTCTCTTGTACACCTGATATTGAAAACGATAAAAAAAAAAATGTAGTCTACTTAAAGAGCTAAACAATCTGGGAATACTTCTCACAAACAGTTTATTGAAATTGAGTACACTTTCAAGGTATTTATCTCTGCTCTTCTATGGTTGTTACAGGCTAGGTAAAGCTCATTTTTTTCCAGGTTAACTTCAAATAGAAGATGCAGGCTGTATCTCAACGTGCTTTTTGTGAAGTGACACCAGGAGAGAGCCTTGTGTTTTAGATTGGTTAGCTAGTCTGGGTGTTTTTATGTGAATAGGGATATTTGGCTGCTTGTTTTCTTACTATTGCCTGCATAAAAGAGCCAACTTCTTAGGTCTACAGCCCAGCTGAGATAATACTAAAGGTGTTGGTGTAGTACTAAAGTGACTCTGAGAAGGACCTTATTTTTTTTTGACACTTGAACCACAAAAATCACAACACATTGTGTACTACAGCCACTATAAAGTAATATAAAAATTCATAAAATGTTAGGTATGTAAATGCAAAATGAATGTTCTAAGGTCAAAGGCTTCTTCATGTGAGACCAAGACAGTACATGAGAAAGCAGAACATGAGGGGAGAAGGAGGGAAGTGGTAGTCCATTAGAGGAGGTGGGTGGTAGTCTTTGGAAGGAGACTCACTATGGTCCCATTAGTTTTTGATGCTCTCCAAACATTTTCTGTTCTGCAGAATCTTGCAAAGAATTGTAGTATTTGGATGATCCTGCCAAGATGGGTGTTAAGCATTTTCTTTGTCCATTTTGACTTGAGAAGATAATAGATCATATTTATAATTGCCACTGTCGTGAAAGAAAATCAAGTGGTATTAATATAAAAAAAGCTATTTGTGTCATTGATAAATGCAAAAGCATCTGAAACTGTTCATATAAATAGCTCTCTTTGTGAAGAAAACCTAGCCTTACCTATACAGTTATGAAAATCACAGAATCACAGAATGTTTGGAGCTGGAAGGGACCTTGAAGATCATCGAGTCCCAACTCCCCTGCATGGGCAGGGACACCTCCCACTAGAACAGGCTGCTCAGAGCCCCATCCAACCTGCCCTTGAACACCTCCAGGGATGGAGCCCCCACAACATCTCTGGGCAGCCTGTTCCAGTGTCTCACCACCCTTACACTGAAGAATTTTCGCCTGATCTCTAACCTAAATCTCTCTTCTTTCAGCTTGAAACCATTACCACTTGTCCTCTCATTGCAAGCCCTTGTAAAAAGTCCCTCCCCAGCTTTCCTGTAAGCTACTGGAAGGCCACTATCTGAATGTTGAATGGTGTGTCATGGAAAATGATGAAGGCCAGAGTGTACAGACCTAATGGCTTTCACATTGCTAGCCTGTACTTGCAAAGAAGTACCTTGCAGTAATAAGGCTTTCTGAGAAAAACTTCTGACCCTCCTCAGGTTCCTGATTGGAGGCAGACAGTTCACCAAGATGATCTGTCAAGTGCTTATGATGGAAGGATCTTTCAAAAAGTGCACTGCAGTTCTAGACAGTGAAGGCTTCAGTTGTAATCACTTTATTGCTTTATCATTGTGTCCTGTGCAGTCACTGATCTTATTAACCTGTAAAATCCACTTTCACAGGGATTCTGCCACCTCAATTATGCCTTTATTTTGTGATTATGGTACCTCTATACACAGGTACTCTGAGGTATAGATAGATCTGGTCACTTGATACAAGGCATCCATAGCATGTTGGCTATAGTGACAATAAGGTTAAGTAATTCTGTATACAAAGATCATGGCTCTGGAGTTTTTGTGTAGTGGGTTATATTACCCTTATCATGAGAGAATGGTAATGCTTTAATTCTGATTGCTTTTGAAATTAGGATATTTTTTCACTATTCTGGGACAAATCTCAGTGCTTTTCTGTCCCAGCAGGAGGGAACAAATGAATTCATATGCTTGCTTGACCATCCAAACAGCCTATATATGAAATCCTCTTTTTAGAAACAGAGGGAATTATATGTTGAGATAGCTTTTTAGTTTTTTAAAATTCTATTTTAATTTCTCACACAGAGAATTTGTTATTCATAGATCTCTGCACCCTAGTTCAAAGTGAGATAAATTATATTAATTAAAAATGCAAAAAGTCAGATCAGTCTATGAAGTCCAGTCCCAAAATAATAATCTTGTAGTTAAGCAGTACATTATAACTATAAATGTGTGTATATATATATTTATTTCCTGGCTTTGCCACCGACTTTGCATGACATGGGATAGATAATGTAAATTAAGATTTTTCAGATGAAACTACAGATATAAAATACTTGCAGCTCCTTGCAATTTATTATGTTAAAAAAAATAGTTTTAAAAAATCAGTCTTTAAATATGTGTTCTCTAGCCTCTTGTCTATAATTTTGGCACAGTATTATGTCTTCATGTCAGAGAGAACACTGAGGGAAGAATGAACAAAATCATGTGTATGTGTCTGACCTTTCCTTATTTGCTTACTTTTTAAGATAAATATTCCCTAAAGGGATATGATTTGAAGAGGGCGTGTGCAGCATGGGTTGAAAATGAAGCCTTTTAAAGTATTTCTGATTGGACACCTAAAAAACTGGAGGCTCTCAGTATCACCACTTGCTCTTGAAAATCTGAGCCAAGATTTTTTCATTTTTCTCAGAAGAGCTGTGGCCAGGATGGCTGAGGCTTGAAAGCTGTGTATTTACATAAGCACAAGTTACAAATCTGTGGTTTTTGGAGATGTTTGAATTTCACTGCTTTACACTTGCAGCATGTTATAAGCTGCTGCAAGATGTTTGCAGATTGTGCATGTACAGCCTGTGGAGAATTACTCCTCACTTTGCCTCCTTCTTCTTAGGAAAGTCATGTTTTTGTGTGTGTTTGTTGGTTTTTAATACTCTTGTTTGTAGATATGGATTGGTCACTGGCAGAAATTTGTGGCTAGTCACTGGCTGGGAATTGTTTCATTTTGGTGTACTGCCTCCCTAGCGGAGGCAATAGTCTGCCAGCCAGAAAGGCTGCTTTTTTACTGTGATGTTGCAGCCTTTTTGAGAAGAGTTCTGGGGAGTTTCGTGTTGCTGAGATGTACTTGCAGCCGTTTAGGAGGGGAAGAGATGTCCCTTTGCACAGTCACAGCTACCCCACAGATTTGCATGGATGCAGACACATACACCCACTCAGTCCTGCAGCACAGAGCTCTCAGTACCTGCAGCGCAGATCTCTGTTCTGGATCTGCTCCTGAGAGGGTTTCCCGTAGTTTGCATATGCACTTGCCTGATGACAGGGGCTGTTTCAATTGATTCAGGAGGGCACACTCATCCCCCTGCCCAGCTGCTGGTAGCAGTTTGCTTGGCAGCAGCTGTATTCATGGAGAGCAGAGTAGCAACCCATGTCAGATGTCCCCTACTTGTCAAGTAGCAGTGAAGCAATGACTGCATTTATGTCCCTTTACCACTGCATCCCAAATCTCTCATTCCTTGAGGTAAGGCTTGAGGTCCCTCTAGACAGATGTACACAAACTGTACACATCTGGGTTTGTTGCAGAGCCCTGGATCCAACCCTAGATTCTGTTGGCTTGGGAGTGCTCCCAAGGGAGCAGCACTCAGCAGCCTCCCTACAAGTGGCCTCAGGCTGCTTAATTTACCACACAGTCCCCTCCAATGGAGACCACCAGTAAAGCTTTATGTCAGGTACTATGGGAGACTGGGGGTTCCGTGAGGACTGGGACTGCAGAGGCCTCCTGGGCGTGTCAGGGCAGGACCCATCCCAGCTCCCCAGCCTGGGAGCAAGGATGCCCCAGCCTTGGGCACTGGCACCTCTCTGTCTATCCTGGGGCTCTTCTGAGATGCCGATGTTTGAACTGCTGTTCTGGGGTATGGAGGGGGAGGCAAACTTTTGTTTTGCTTTCACACACATTTGCAGGGGGTTGTTAGGGCTGGGGGCTGGAGGAGGGCCTCCAACCCTCACAAGTCCCTCTGGGACACTCCTGCTTTTGCAGGAGTCACAGAGAAGGCAGGGATCACTGCTTTTGTGCTCAGTGCAAACATGTATTTGCAAAATAAGTCTTTGAAGACCTGTGTTGGATTCTCATCAAAGATAGTTCCTCTCTTGGGTCCAGTTCTTTAATAGTTGAGAAGCTTGACCCAAGGGTTGCGGACACATCCAGGGCAGAGGGGGACGCCGGAGCCAAGTAGGAGTGTGTGTGTGGGGGGAGAAGCAGCACAAAATGGTTTGGGTTTTTGTTTTGTTCTGGATGTCTGCCAAGCAGTTTGTGGGCTGTCCTGTGCTCTTTCCAAGTGAGATACCTGAATTTCCAGGGAAGACAGTCCTCAGCCTTGGCTCTGATGCTAGCTGGAAGGAATCCTTTGGTGTTGTGTGGGACTCTGTGCTGCTGGTGTCTGTAATGGGGGGAGTGGTAGGGGCTTCAGTGCCGAGCCTGAAGCATCTCTGTCTTCTCCCAGCATTTTTGGCTCCAAGCTTTGGTAGTGGCTTCTGATTTTGGAGCCCTGGGGAGGGCTCTGCCTGCAGCAGAACTTCGTATTTTGATGATACCTGCACTGGATGTGTCCTTTGATTACTGATGTCACTTCAGGTACTCCAGGAGACTGAGACTAAAACACCTGCCCCACCTCCCCTGGCCCCTTTTCCAAAGGCTTGCCTTACCCTTTGTGAACTATTTTTCTGGTCTATACTTTTAATTGTTTTGATAAGATGAAAGCCTCCAGTCTGACAAAAAAATCTCCAGAAGGAGCTGGCTGTAAGTGGGCCATAAAAATACAGAAACTCTTGTTTTAATATCTGCAGGTTCTCTGAGTGTATCTTTTTTCCCAAGTTACTAGTTAGTCCAAGCAAATCCTTGCTTACTGCTTTACTTGCTTACTTCTTTTTTTTTAAGTCCAGTTGTGCTGTACTATTTTCAATGCAAATAGTAAAGATATTTTGGAAACAGCTTTTTAACCTGGTTCCAAAACTCAAAACCTCTTATTTTAATGAAGGTATTTTAACAGTAGGATGACTCCACCTTTGTCTTCCTAAAGACATAAGGATAAGCCTAAATCCAAATTAAAGTCACCCAAAATAGGTTGTTATGCTGCTTTTAGTAAAACTTCTTATGTGATTATGAGAAACTGTCTGAGAGAAGGTGTATGTATTTGAGATCGCCAGTAGTTTTGCACATACAAAGATTGAAGTCCTGCAAATCAACCTGCCCTTGATTGTGAGGGCTGAAAAGAATAGGTTTTAGTTTTTAATGTCTAAGACTTTCTAATGCTGAGTACTGCCTGAGAGGATGCACGGACTGCCAGTGTTCTCAACAGAGATTTGTTACCCCAGAGGATTTTATTTTCTACTAAGAGCAGTGAACGTTGAAGGTTTGATTCAGGATTTTTTGGGTCAATTTAAAGAGAGAGAAGTTCCCAATTAAAAAAAATATATTAAAATGGTAATTAAAAATTAGTGAAAGTTAATAATTAATGGCTTGTAACTGACTTATTAATGGCCTAATTTTTCCATGTAATGAAAGTCTTAAGCTGTTTTCTGTGTTAACTATACAAAGCAAAAGTAAAAAACGATATTTGCCTTAATTTAAAATTATTTTAAATATACAGAATTGCAGAGTTGTATCCATAAAATGCATAAAGTTGATTTGGAGTTCTGATTTAGGGATTATTTTATATAATAAACCAGAAGGAAAATTTGGGCTGGCAGTATTTTCAAAGCTCGAGCTAAAGCCCCTAACTGCTTCTGGTATGAGAGTCAGCTAAGCAGCCTTGTGTTGTTGTTTCCCCCAGGATATCTTTTATGCTTTCTTTTTTTTTTTTCTTCCTTCCCTTTGGAAATCCAAGTGTTTATTTGCATACAAGGTAGGTGAATTCTTTTATCTATTTGTGTATCGTAAACCAAAGCAATTAGCATACTGCAGTTACAGTACACTTAAAAAACAAAACAAACCTTCAGAACCTTCAGTCAATATTATTCCTGGAGGGAAAACTCTTAATTAAATTGTATGCAAACTACAACAATAGGCAAAGTTGTTTGGTGTTTAATAATAACTGTTGCAGGCAGGGGGAAGAGGGAAAAAAGTAAGTGTAGCAGAGAGCTTTGCATGCCATTAACCCAAGGATAGAAATGAGGTCAGCCTTTGAAGGGACGGACAACACGCTTATCTGCCAACATTGGAAAGTCCCAAAAGATTAGCTTATTTGCCAGATGTTACTGGGAGTTCATCATTGACACCCTCTGCTTCATGGGCTTAATCTCTCACCACAGTTGCAGTTGCCTTTTCTGCCCTTTGCAGGCTTCCTGGAGATCTTCTCCAGTGCATAATGCTTGCATTTTTTCCTTGAAGTAGGTTTTTCTTTTTTTGTTCCACAGCAATAGGCATGATGAACCATCCTAACTTGTGAAGATGATCTGAAGACTTTTTGTTTTTCTTTCATACACCCACGATAATGCCCACAGGAATCACTGGCAGTGAAGCATAGCGACTTCTATGGCTCTGGGAATGGGGCTGTGTTTGTGAAGGCATTTGTAGAAGATGGAGGACCCACCTCAGTTAATACTATTAACCTTTGGGAGATGAGTGAATATTGGGGCAGACTGTCTGACAGGATCTTCTGTTGTTTTTTATCCCTTTGCCTGGAAAATAATTAGATACAATTTTTAGCAGGCTGTTGTTTTGTTATTAGCAGTTTGGTGGGGAGACAAATATCACACCGTGGTGGTGGTGGGTGTGTAACCCACTAAAAATTAGTAGTGGGAGAGAGAGTGGGTGCTATCAGATCCAAGTTAATAAGGTCTGTAAGAAGCTGGTGTTCTCTGCATGTATCTTTTCCCTTAAATCTTGCAAGAGTTTGGTAGAAAATATTAATTTCAGCTAATGGTGGTTTTAACTCCTGTGTGCGTGTTCTGTGCCCCAAGGGACTGTGTCCCAAACAGGGAGAAGCCAAGACTTGCTCATAAAGAACAGAGCAAATATGTGTTTCCTTTAAAATGCTAGCTGTTAGTGGTTGTCTCTCGAAGCAAGATTCCTGTCACGTGTGTTACTGCAGTGGTTTTGCAGTTCCCCCACCTCCCCTTGTGCAGAACAATTTGTGAGATGGACAGTGACTTAAGTAAGGGCAGATATTATCACCACGTACGTGCATCTGATCGAAGAAATTTGAGTGCTGAAGCTTTTGAAATAGTGGAAAGTTCTTTTGTAGTAGATGATTGATAGAAAGCATGTGTTTGAATCCTGCTCTAACATCAGCTTTGTTCTTCCTTTCCATTGACTATCCCAAGACCCTCAAGTCTGACTTACCCTTCTAACATGAGCACTGAAGTTCAATGTCTGATGAGACAAAGTGAGAATATTCATTCATGTTGAGATAAAAATGAAATTCTCATGCTCTTTGACTACTCATACCCATAGACATTTGACATTCTCCCTAACATTTGACATGTTAAGTCCATAGATCTAGGTATTGATTCAACTTCAGTAGGTCTGAGTTAGCTGTTGAATTCCCAGCACTGAAAAG
The DNA here is from genome assembly GCF_020740795.1 of Apus apus. NCBI lineage: Eukaryota > Metazoa > Chordata > Aves > Apodiformes > Apodidae > Apus > Apus apus. Next base: position 35,436,280 of record NC_067283.1, read on the forward strand.
CTAGCAGAAGAATTCCACATTGGGAAAATGGAGAAGTGATGCAAGTGTTTTTTCTGTCTGCTGGTGCATGATGTGTTCGTTGTGGAATAGTGCCTTTCTTTGCATTGCTTGAATCCCTGGTTATATTGCTACAGCTTGTCTTGCTGCTGCATGTTCTGTTAAATAAACCTCTGTGCTGTCAGCAAGGTTGCAGTCTCGCCTCTCATGTCACTTCAAACTTGTATCTAGGGAGAGCAGATATTAGATTTGTTCTGCAAATGCCATCAGTGGGGGGACAGTTGCAGAGCTACAAGCCTGGGATGCTTCCAGGCCAGGCTGGCCCCGTTTGGCCAATCGTAGAGAGCAAAATAACCACATTATTCCTCAAAGTATTTTTCCAGAGTTGAAGTAATAGCCATCTTTCCCTACAAAGGTCTGATTTCTCCTATAGAATATTTCTGTGCTGAGATAACTTTCATGAATAGTTTTCAAAAGTGCTGGGTTTTCGCAGGTTTTTTTCTTTTGTTTTAAATTCACTCTTCACCTCTTTTCTCCTATTTCCTGTTTTCTATTGCCTGTGCTTAATAACCCCATGGCCATTTCTGTAAAAAGCAAATCCTTTTGCTCTATACCAGGTAAATCCATGATGGGTTTCCTATACTGAAATGGAGAGCCCAAGAAATGCCGAGCAGTCATTTAGACTTGCATATTTTCACTAGACTTGAGATACAGGTCAGCCAGTGTAGAGGACAAATCGTGCCCTATACCAAATACTCTTATCTTGCATGGATGATATACAGTGTTGGGCTCTCACACTGCTGTTACGTGGGAAGGCAGTAGGTCATCTGCTTTCTATTTTGAGTATCTTTTTCAGAGGTATCCTTTTACTCCCTTCTTCTTCCTCAGCCTTGTCCTCAGTGGTTTGCAGGCCTCACTTCCATTTTCTTTCTATTTTCCATTTCCACCAGTGGCTCCTTTGTGCCCAGCTATTTCGGGGTTCTTCTTCCCCTTATTTCTCCCCCTTCTTAATTCCAGACTTAATTTCAAACTTAATTCTTGCTTCTTGAAATTTCCTATCTTTGCCCCTTCTTTTTAAATTTATTTCCAGTTCTGCTCTTTCTTGAGAAGAAAGCAGCTCTGCATAAGCAGAAGAAAGACAAGAGGCAGCTTTTTGGCTTTCCTTGATAACAGAAACTGTGGGTTTTAGTGGCCAAACACTGAGCAGGGAAGCAAAAACCCTTCTTCACTTCATTTGGAGGTGAATGGTTGCACCTGGAAGTGAGAGACAGGACAAAACCTTAGCACTGCTCAGGAGCCTTCCCAGCACTGGATTTTCTTTAGACAGGCAGGATGCAAATCAAGTGGCTGTTTAAAAAGAACTGAGATGTTTGGCAGCGTGAAACAAGAATCTTTTTGTACTCCATTTGCAAATGACCCTGAAGCATGCCAGTGGCCAGCAACTTCACAGGCAGCCAGGGGCTAGCAACTAAGGAGGCACCCCCAGTGCCACATGGAGGGTGCTGCTGCTGGGCAGGCAGGCAGTGCTGCCAACCACGGGGAAAGAATGGCTGAAGGCTGCTTGCAGTTGAGGCAGTTCACACATCAGCCACTATTTGAGAGTGCTCAGCTCTGCTTAAAGATTTATGGGGCTCTCTTCTTTTAAAACAAATGAATAAAGGCCCAAGCTGAGTGTTTTTCCACATATAAATGTCATAAATGCAATCACAAAAACTTGACTGGAGTACCAGTGAGGGCTTGAGCCCCAGCTCAAATGTGCATCACATTAAAGTCCTTCTTGGGGACTCCAGACACAAATTGCTTTCCAGCATCCAGAACCATTTGGAAATGCTTTAATCCTGAAACGAGGGGGTTTCTAGTGGAAATGCTGACAGACCCTTCGTTGTAGCAGCCGGAGCAGGCAGGGCCGTGATAATGAGCCCTGTATGTGTGCATGTGGAAAGCATGATGCTGGTTTCAGAAAACAAGCACTGCCACTGAACAGCCCATGCACCATTTCAGCCCATTGATGCTTAAATTGGCTTTGCTCATGCAAGGATGTATAGGGAACAGCCATAGGCATTAACCCTGGATGTACCAAACTTCCATAAACAAGAAGTCTTAATAACTTTTGTAATAACACTGTAATTGTCTGTAAGTAGCGCTGTACTGAATAGCCATGACTAGCAGTTTGAAATGCTGTGTACACTGAAGGGGTTATTTAATATACTCAAGTGCAGCATAACCACATAGAATCATAGAATCATTAAGGTTGGAAGGGACCTTAAAGATCATCAAGTTCCAACCCCCCTGCCATGAGCAGGGAACCCTACCACTAGATAAGGTTGCACAAAACCTTGTCCAACCTGGCCTTAAAAACCTCCAGGGATGGGGCATCAACAACCTCCCTGGGCAACCCATTCCAGTTCCTCACCACCCTTATAGTGAAGAATTTCTTCCTAATATCTAACCTAAATCTCCCCTCTCTCAGTTTTAAACCATTGCCCCCTTGTCCTATCACTATCTTCTCTGACGAAAAGCCCCTCCCCAGCTTTCCTGTAGGCCCCTTTCAAGTACTGGAAGGCCACTATAAGGTCTCCCTGGAGCCTTCTGTTCTCCAGGCTGAACAGCCCCAACTCTCTTAGCCTGTCTTCATAGCAGAGGTGCTCCAGGCCTTTGGTCATCTTGGTGGCCCTTCTCTGGACCCTCTCCAACAGGTCCATATCTTTTTTGTTCTGAGGGCACCAGAACTGTATGCAGTATTCCAGGTGGGGTCTCACCAGAGCAGTGGGGCAGAATCACCTCCCTGGCCCTGCTGGCCACACTTCTTTTGATGCAGCCCAGGATGTGGTTGGCTCGCTCAATTCTTATACTCTGTGGCCATGACCCTAAACGATAGGTGATGTTTCATTTATTGTCTTTGCATACAGCTGCTAATGCTAGTAACTGTGTATTTTGTACTTGTATTTGGAAATCTCAGTGACCTTGGTCACACCAGGCTGAAGAAACCTGTCTTGCAAGCATGTGCCCAGGTGATTAATTTCAGCAAACAGGTTGCTTATAAGAGTGTAATTACTCACTTGTGCAAATGGCAGGATGGGTGCACTGACCTGTATTAGACACATTGTAGTATACACCTCCCCATCGGTTCTTTTTCACTATTAATCAGAGGACTGAAAACCTTGCAACATTTAGACAGCTTGGGGTTGAAGGCTGAAATGTCACTTTTAAAAGAGGGTTAAAAAGGTCACGCAGCTGCAAATAATAATAGCCCAATGAAAATCAGATTCTTACTGCAGCCCACTTCAAGAATAACATTGAAACAGGAAACAAGCCTGCTTGATGTTTTTACCAGTAAGGCAGTAAGATTACTGCTGAGTTTAAAAGAGGAGGGAGAGACAGAAAGGAGCATGCCTTCTTGGTGTTAGCTGTTACAACTATTTTTCTGGTTCAGAAAGGATGATCATGGGGCTCTGCAAAGTCTCCTTGAGGAGCCTGAGGACGTGGGGTACTTACTGGGGTACTGACATGGGATGCTGCTGAGAGGGGATGTCGTTTGTTGCTGTGTTCTGAGGGTGGTTTTGTTTCTTTTGTTTGCTTTTTATTTCTTTGTTCTGTTCTTGCATTCCTCGCTGTGGGCTTCAGTTTTATTGAATATAATAAAAATGTTTAGAAGTATCTTACGCAGAAATCAAGGAATAGATGGAAATACTACCTTGCTGCAGAACTTTACTTGTCTTTCTTCTACGTGACATGGCTTGGAGAAGTATTTTTTTGTTTATTCTATATTTTAGTTTAATTTTCTTATCTGAATACCTTAACCTCTCCTAAGCAGAGTGGTATTTCAGGAGAACGGCAGGTTACAACAGTGTAGCAGATTTCCTCACTTACGTATTCTGCCAATAAGGCTCTTTACGTGGTCACAATAGGGCAATAAATGCTGACAGATGTTGTTAACATGTCTATTAAATCCAGCCCCCTTTTCTGCTGCATAATGCACTCATACCTATTGTTAATAATATCAGAACTAATGCTGACATACCAATATTAGTGCTCACTTATATTTATAATCCGTGTTTGTTTCTTTGAAGAGGTCACAAAGTTGCAATAAATAAAGCTATTGATAACAGAAGTAAAAAATTCAGGCCTGAGCAATTTTTTAAACTTTTCAGTCATTATAGATTTGCCTGATATTATTCGTGCACATTAATTGCAGCAGACATGTATAGGACTATGAAAAGTGCATGAGTGTAGCTTTAATTTTTGAGATCCCAAAGGTTAATAAGGACCCTAATTTAGATGGAAAGGTTGCTGTGATTTATTTTTATTAGGTGAAGTTGAAATGTTGCCATTTGATTGCATGATTTCCTTAGTGTATGCTGTACCACCTGCACACACTGTGGAAAAAGGTGACTTAAGTTGTGTGGCCCAGCAACACACAAGCTGTGTGAAGTGAACTCTGTGCCAGAGGCTGGGTATGGCTGAAGGATGGGAGATGCATGCCTGCATCTTGAAGAGGATGCCATGCAAACTGTGCTGTGCATAACCAAAAAAACTCTGTCTCAGACAGCTCCTACCCTGCTGCATACCTGGGGTGAGATCTTGCGTTTCTTGTGCATCTGCAGCTCTTGCAGAGTTCAGTGGGAATGCAGAAGGTTCACACTCGTAGCCCAGATTTTCAGCTGCGTGTTTCTGGTCAAGATTCAAGCATAAATCTTGAATTACTGCCGTAAGATAACCAAGGACGAGGCACCCTCTCAAAAACTGCAGGGAGTTGGCAGCTTTTTTCCACTCATTTTCTGTTACAAGAGAGTCAATAATACTACAGTCTCAACCGTGGTGATAGCATCACACGTAAATACAAATTCTGCACGGTGTAATTCATCTGGAGGGCGTTGTACTGTCTTGTAACATGTTATAAAGGGTCAAGTTATGCTAGACAGTATCCTGGAGGGCACACATGATACAGCCATTCTGGATTATTGCTTTTTTTTTTTAAGTTTAGTGTCTGCAAATAGCCCGCAAAGCGTGATTCTCGTGGGAACCAGCGCTTGCTTGTACATTTGTGGTAAATGACTAGACGTTGAATCTGACACCTTTTCAAAGCACTGAGAATAAAACCCAAGTCCGTGTTTTCTGAAGTTGATCCCCACACTTAGGATTCTGGTCCTCGTCAAGTAAGGTATTTTGGCGCTTACTCTGTGCTTATCTGTCTGGTAGCTTTGAGAATCATTTAATTGTACCGGAGCATGTGCTGATGGATTTAGGGACTGAAGCACAGGCTCAGGGCAGGGAGGACAGCTTTAGACTTGCAATACTCAATAAGAAAACAAACTCCCAAGTAATTCCTGGTAATGTTTTGACATTCACTTGGACACTTGGGACCAGAATTGTTACTCTCTTGTTTACTTTAACTGAGTCTCATCCGTTGTTCTCCTATTGAAAATGCAGTTGTCACTCTCCCCTGAGGAGGGAAGAGAGGGTAACAAAAACTTTTGGCAGTGCTTCAGTTGCAGGAATAATTGAGTTATCAGATAAAGCCTTTCATTATCCACACATAGCTTTTTTTACAATTTTTTTCTTTCTGTGAAAATGTCTTCAGGAAAGACAACATCTCTGGGTCACATCCCATAAACAGAGGTAGATTTAAGAATCAAACTTAGCTGGAGGTTTTGGTGTTTGTTTGTTGGGGTTTTGTTTGTTTGTTGGGTTTTTTTTGTTTGGTTTTTTTGGTGTTGTTTGGGGTTTTTTTTTGGGGGGGGGATGTTGCTTGTTTAATCAGTTGTCTCTCTGCTGCTTGTTTCTTCCAGTCAGGATCATGTAATTCAGAGCACTTTTATTGCTTCACCTCTGAAGAGCTTGCCTATGCACAGTCTGGAACCGAAATAACTGAAATTAGAAGTAATTTAACATGATGAGTTATTTTAGTATAAGTCTTTTTGCGAATGTACTCTTTAATTTCTGATTATGAGTATCCTATTTCAGTTTAACATAGCTGTAAGTTAAATCAAAACAGGATACGGATAATCTTAAAGGAGCAAATTAGGTACAATTTTAGTTTTTTCGGTGCTAGCCTTTTGTAAATAGACAGGTTAATCCTGAGTTAGGGTCTTTCTTGACACTTGATTGTATTAGGTGCCATAAGAGATGTCCACATCGAGAAAATCTGTTGATGTTAATTATCACCTTTAGGGGGTACTGTCCTCGTGGAAGTTAAAGGGCAAATAAAAGTAGAAATTCTTCACTTCTGGATGCTGCCTCTGGTAGTTAGTGGAGTCATGCAAAGGGTACTCTGCTGCCTTTTTTCCCTTTTTATTAGGTCACAAGTAAGGAAATATCCTGTCAGGCTAATGGTGTCCACCAGAATGGATTTTAATTAAAAAGAAAAAGTAATAATCCAAAACTTTTTGTGTATTTTTAAGAACTTAGAGGGCTGAAAATAACTGCTGTAAGTACAGGTCCCCCTGATGTTCAGGTTAACAGTGTATTTATTGTTTACAGAGGGTGGAAGCAACTCTTCTGACAATAAAGCTTTTTGAACAACAAGTGTAAATGTGGTAACAATATACCTGATAATAGAAAGCAATGAATTGTAGCTTTAAGAAATGACAACAGAGTTGAGTTGTCCTTCTGCAGATTTTTGTACTTTTACATAAAATTTTGCTTCTTCCCCAATATATTTATCTTTGTTTTATGAAACAAATTACACAAGCACATCTCAGATATTTGTCTAAGCAGGACTACAGTGAGCCTGAATTTTAAGGGATTTGAGACATGACATGAGCAGAAGTCATATGTTGTGCTTTAAGGTGAGTCAGCTACTATAGTCTAGCTCATAATGCCATTTATACCAAGAGGCTCAAAATGTTTCTGAAGGAAGTTATTTATTTTACATCCTAGAATGTTACTAAAAAATTATTTTCGTTGATGCTGGCCAGAGACACTGCTGTGATATTGACCCAAATTCAGCTGTGTTACTGCATTCTGAGGGCAAATGTTTCCTCCTTCAGTTTTATTCCAGAGCCGGGAGCTTTCCCTCAGGCTTTAGTTCAAGGTTACAGGACTGGAACTGCTATGGGGAAGCTGCAGTTTTAGGTAAAACTTCACTTCTCAAGCTCCTGAAGATGTAGTTGACCTTTTAAAAGATGGGGATACACAATTATCTGGTGTGTTTAGAGAGTATGTATGTAATGTATTTAAGTTATTAATATTGAGAAGTACAGATGAAGGACTTCAAAAAGTAGGTTCTTCCTCAGAAATAACCTGGACGTCTGGTTTTAATGTTGTTCAGCAGGAACCAAAGAAGGAAAGGTAAAAACCCTTAATTTGAGATATTTCTGAGCAGACACGGTCTTATCTAATAACAGCACCAAACATATGCTTTTTTTCTGAGGCAGATTTCTGCTGTGAAAGCTTAATGGTTTTTTTTTTTTCTTCTTTCAAAGTAAACATGTGCTCAGGAAGGAGTAATAAGAGCTTAGACTGTAGGGAGCCTGCTGAATATTAGCAAATTTAGTACTCTGAGGACAAAAACTTTGTTCTGGTCTCTTTTGGGAGTTTGAAATAAAAGCACAAACCGTGATGAATGTATGTTGCTGCATGTATGTGTGAAGTTTAGAACGTATATATTCATAGGTTCCCTTTCTTTCCCCCTCCCCCTTTTAACACATAGATTTATGAGGAATCAAAGATGAACTTGGAGCAGGAGAGGCCTTTTGTCTGCAGTGCCCCAGGCTGCTCACAGGTGAGTGGAGTCAGCGGTGATATTAATCGAGTCCTCAGCACTAGCTCTGGCTTGTATAGGGCCTCCTGATATATTAACACATGTCTAATAATAACGTGTATGTTGGTTTTTTTGTTTTGTTTTTCTCAAGTCCTTTTCCCCCTCAATTCCCTCATTACCCCACAAGACGTTACTACAAAATATTTAAGCAAATACAACAGCCAGTCAAAAGTGAGTTGGTAAAACTGCTTCTGTGCCTTCCCTCATCCCCAATCTAATGTTTGAAGCCAAGTATTGCAAATCACTATAGTGGCTAGCAAGAGAGGACACACTAGGCAGGACACATTTGTCTGTCTTCTGCTTAGATGTATAATGGAATATATTACATTTCCTATTGAATGTGGTAACCCTTCTGATTTATTAAAAATACCTAAAGACAATGATATCTTATTGGCTTTTTAAAAAATAATAATAAATATCTGAGACATCTTCCTACTAAATATTCTCTATAGAAAATGTAGCTTATAGATAAATTCTGCCCCAGGATGTGCATTTGGGATTCCTGTTGACTGGTGATCTGCCACGTGACTTTGAGGGTACAAGCTGACCTATAATATTAGATGTTCAGTGATCTTAAAGAAACTGAAGTGACAAGGATTTTACTTGATAAGATTTTGAATTGGCATTTCTGTGTTTTTTCAATGATTTTGAGTGGTGAGGGAATTTTCTCCCATGAAGCAATGAGGGAAGTTTCACGTGTCGCAGTTCTGACCCAAATTTGGTTTCTCAGTAAAATCTTCAGGAGAGAGCATCTTTTGGGCTTTTGCCACAGACTTCCTGTATGCATCTGTTTTAAGTGATTTAGCTTACCCATTTCCCAGAGCCCTCCTCTCTTAATGAGGATATTTCCCTGCATTAACTATACTTCAGGAGTTTCAGCTGGCTGATATTTTTACAACCCTTTAGGTTCTTCTGGTGGAACGATGGGTGACTATTGCTGGAGTGTAGGTGTTGATTTTGCTAAGAGCTGAAATAAGGAAAGGGAGAAACCTGAGGTTGGGTTAACAACTGACTGAGCAGCTTTGCTATTTCACTTACTGGGAGCCTATCTATGGGTGTCCCTCTGATAAAGGATTTGTCACTTCAGCTCTCCACATGCAGAGTTAAACTTTCACCATTCTGTCACAGAAGCAGAATAAAAGTATTCAAGTTTTATAGTCAAGTTTTATTTACCTTTTTGTTGACTCTTAAAACTCACTTCCACTCAGATCTGTGGACTTGAGTGTTTTCATATCAGCTATTAATTAATTTCCTCAGTGGAGGAGAAGCTGATCCAAACAAGCTCATTTGGTGTTCAGAGGGCAGGTTTGGTTGTATGCTGATACAATTTCTTAAGACAAGCAGTGTGGGTGTGACTTAATAATAAAAACCATTTAATTTCCCATTTCCAAACATGACCTGCATTTCTTGTAAATGAGGACAGAAGGGCACACTGTAGTTCTGCTCTCCAGCTAAGCTGGCTGGAGACTTGCTTCTCTGTCAGCCAGTGCAGATGCATATTGAAGGCTGAGGGAGTTGACCTTCTGCACAAGGAAGAAAGCAGGCTTACAAAAAAGTCTAAGAAGTCTGGGCTGGAGGAGTAGCTTCTCCTCAGTTGCCCCATGCCCTCTTTAAGCTGTCTGATTTCACCCTGAAGACAGAGTGGGGTGTCCATGAAGGAAAATCCCTTTTCATGAGAACAAGATGTATTTTTCCCCCCCCTCACAATTTCATTGAGCAAGAACTTTCACATATTCCCTTTGCTCTTAACATCAATTTCTGGTGCTGCATTTCTTCCAGATGAGTAAGCAATGAACCAGGATTTTACAGTGAGGAAAAGGTCTTTGGGATATTTCTTTTTTTTTTTTTTTTTTTTCCAGAGAATTCATTATTTATGCTGCTTTATCTGTGGGCTTAGAGAGATTCTCAGAAGGTGTAACATACTGCAACTATTTATACTATCGCTACAAGCAAAGTCACTTAGCCAAGAATATACTGTGTTGAAAGCCTTAAGTCGCTTTAACTCTGTTGTTGCCAGTCTGTTTTACAGGCTCCTACATACTTGTTGCTTTAAAAAGCTGCTTTATTTTTAATTTTTTTAATTTGGGGTGTTTTTTTTCCTCAAGTCCTGATGATACAACTTTTGGGCTTTGTCAGTCCTGAAATAACCCTGTTAAAACTGCTACAGTAGTTTGTAGCAAAAGTCTGTGTGTGCAGCTTCTGGTGAAGGAAATTTGACAGAACCAGTCTGCCCTTAGAGCCCAAGTGAGCAAGTGCTTGAACGTTTATTCAAGCTTGTCTCTTCTTTCTCGTGTTCAAAAGAAACTGTTTGTTGTAAAAGTCTGTTATCAGACTGTAAAACAAACTTAGCACACTGATTAATTTCTTACAAAGCACATCTCTCCACCTCCACTGCTTGACAAAGGAAAAGAATTTAATTTAGTATCATAAAAGGTCATAAATAGTTGTTACATACCGAGCACCATTGCATTGCCACTTGGAATCAATTCAAATATCAGAGGTTTCCAAAATTAAAGATGCGTTTTGCCTGAATACTTTTGGGTAGGGAAAGGCTGTCTTATTTGATTATTTTTATTGCTGCTCAGCAGATACAGATTGCAGAAAGACACAAAAGCAGAAAAAAATCCAGTAAAGTGATTTAAGATATGCTGCATTACTTGTGTTTGCCGTGGGCTAATAGCATATACAACGGCAGTTATTGCAGATCCTCAGGCACGTGGTGACTTGTGGGCCTGTGGTAGCTGGAGTGGGTGTTGGAGACCCTTAGAATCAAAACTTGTCTGCAACTTTTTCAAGGAAATTCATGACACCTTGCGGTTTGCAACCCCAGGGAGCACTGCAGCAAATAAGTTTAAAAGTAGAGTACAGCTATTTGTTACTCATGCTCACTTGCATTTTCAAATATTCTATTTCCTGTGCCATTTGGACACATTTCTAGCTGGATGCATTTCTTTCTCTCATTTTTGAAATTCTGTCCGGTGCCAAAAGTTTATTAGAGAATTAAATTCTTCTTTTTTTTTTCTTTTTCTATTTTTTTTTTTTTCTCTCTCTCTTCCTCTCTCTCTGTTTGCCTGACAGCGTTTTCCAACAGAGGATCATCTGATGATTCACAGGCACAAACATGAAATGACTTTGAAGTTTCCTTCAATAAAAACAGATAATATGTTATCAGGTAAGAAGACACGAATTCAAGAGTCAAGATAACTATTCAGGTGATGTTGAAAACATGACTCCTGCTGGAAAGCTACTGGCAAAATACCTCCAAGATAGGTTTTAAAAAGCCCCAGCTCCAATTAAATAACAAGTAGAGATGGAAGAAGCTATAATGCATATCTTTAAACAAAAAGACAGTTGCCATTCTTATGCCTTCCCACAGGTTTGGCACAAGAAGGAGAGAAATTGTTGAACTTCAGCCATGCTGGCAGCTCTCTCCCTGGCTCTCGTGTCAACATGCCAGTGAAATATAGGCACTTACAGCGCATGTCACCTGGGAGCCCAGCAGCTAGTGTGTTAATGAAGTGCATTTGTACTGTTCCTATAAGACTCACTATTTAAGTTTGACAGGCTCACTTCAGCAACTGTAACAGGCCACCTTGTATGAGCCACTTTTATGGTGGCTCAAGACCTGCCCACTGTAAATAGCCATGAGCAGAGAGGTAAACCAGTGGGTAATATCCAGGACTCTTTTCCCCCTAAAGGTAACCATTTCTCTTTACACTTTCTTTGCAATACACAAAGATTCTTTGGTATTATGTGCAATTACAGCCTTTATTTTTTTATGTCGTTTTTTCATGCTCTTGTCTGAGTAACCACACTTCAGTGGCTTGCTGGCATTCAGTGAGTGCTGGGTAAGGCCAAGCCAGCCTTAATCTTACACATTTTCTCCTTTCCTGTTCCCTTTGCTATTCTATATCCCTTGGGCTATAGTCATTGCTTATTAGGAGTAATATCACTAGGATTTCGTGCTATGAACACAGGTTGAGAGACTTGGGGCTGTTCAGCCTGGAGAAGAGAAGGCTCCGGGGGGACCTTATAGCGGCCTTTCAGTACCTGAAGGGGCTACAGGAAAGCTGGGGAGGGGCTTTTTACCAGAGAGGACAGTGATACGACAAGGGGTAATGGTTTTAAACTGAAAGAGATTTAGGTTAGATATTAGGAAGAAATTCTTCGTCTTGAGGGTAGTAAGACATGGAATAGGTTGCCCAGGGAGCTTGTTTGTGTCCCCTCCCTGAAGGTGTTGAAGACCAGATTGGATGATGCTTTGTGCAACCTGGTCTAGTGTGAGGTGTCTGTGCTTATAGCAGGGAGGCTGGAACTTGATGATCTTCAAGGTGCCTTCCAACCTTAAGCATTTTATGATTCATTCTATGATTCTGTGATTTTTCAGGTTTCAAAGTAATTGTAGGAAAAAACCCTGTGATGCAAATGTAAGTGTGGATGTTAACCAGTGTTTGATATTTGTCTTTTGAAATGGGCTTCTTCAAGGTAAACTGTGCCATTTTAGGTGCAAATATAGAATGATTAAAGGGTCTCCAGCAGACTGCCTCTTTTATGGATAAGCGGTTTCCATTTTTATGAAAATCAAAATTGGGTAGCTTGCAAATACTTGTTTTAGGCTTCTTTTTTTTTTTTTTTTTTTTTTTTGGTTGAACTTCAGGCACCAGTGAGAAATCAGACTGACCTTGTCCCAGATAGAATTTATTTTCCTCTTACACTTAAAAGTGCCATGATGGATGAAGTTTAGAAAGGAGCAATACGCATCATGTTGAAGAGTAGGGGTTGTAAAATGCCTGCATGCCAGCTGTGCCTGCAGGAGCCTGCGTTTCCAAGCACGAATGTGAAAATGCTGCTCTTGCATTTGGCCATGTCCTCTGGCAGTGAAACTGCTCAAAGGCATCTGTACTGTGAGCACATTCACTCTGAAAGTGCAGGTTTTTGTTAGAACTTTCTGTTTGGCAAGACTACTGCTCAAGGGCAGTTTCAAAGGAGCGTATTCTATCATCAGGAGTCCCCTGAGTATAGTAGCTCCATTTATGTGTGGTAACTTCCATGAGATAGCTGTCCTGCTCCTTCCAGTGGGTTGTTTTCCAAAGCAAAATGCTCTGACTGGCTTCTGCCACTACCACCGGTAGTGGGGCCCCTAAACCTTTCGCTAGCCAATTAAGTACATAGAAATGCAGAATTCTGTGGCCAGAAAGGCTCTAAGATTGCTTCTGAGGGATGTATTCTTTGCATTTTTTGGATGATGGTCCTTTGTATTAATGAAAGTGTAAAAAGCTGCACGTTCTCAAAGACTGCAGCAAATGTGCCTGACCACAATGGTCTGCATCCCGGTTCTGCTGTATATGATTTTTCTTTTTGTGTTTGTTTGGTAGATTTGTTTGGCATTTTTCAGTCCTTCATTTGGAAGCATCATAGATCATCTACTCTCTGCAGGGAGACATTGAAAAATAGTTGTTTCATTACCCACCTAAACCCCGGGGAAATCTAAATACCTTAAAGTTTAAGATGTTTTATTCTTAGATTTCATAATGAAAAATTAATGATATATGGGGAAAAGATGCAGACTTTTCCCTTAAACATTTGTCTTCTTGTCTTACTTCTTGGTGTTTTTTTTGCTTTTTTGCTTATTTGACTTTTTTTTTTTTTTTATTGTTTCTGTCATCAGTAGGTTCAAAGAATTTCAGCAGCAATTGCCCTGTAATAAGCCAGGTGCAGTGTTAGTGTGTAGTTGGGTTTTTTTCCTCTCTTTTCATTAAGGTGCCTAGGTAGTCAGACTTTCTCCTGTTTTCCAGCAGGTTGTATACTACTTTTTAATGTGTTGTATTTTAATCCTTTCATTATTAGTAATTAATGATGTATGCTTTCAGGTAGCCGTTAGTATTATCTACTGTGTTTCCAAAGATAGCTAATACTCAGTCTGGGTTCAGTATAATATCAGTAATATTTAACATACACTAAGCATATCTTCTATAAATTATTTTTGGAGGTAGGCACTAAAACAGGGACTGTTGCTCTTTGACCAATGCAACACCTTAGAAAATAAGCAAAGTATTACTTGGTAAGTAGCAAATTTTCTCGTGCGAAATCTGAGCTGACTTCTGACATACCAATTTGTAAGGGAGAGGTAAAGTTATGTTACATCTTGTTGCATAGGTGGGCTCAGTGTTTAATGAACAAGGTTCTGTGACCTGATCAACATTATTGGTGCTATACTGGTTTAGTAGGCATGTCTAGTCAAGAGCTTCCTGGTTATCAACCAGCTTCAATATATTTCCTTGAAATTATTGATGCTGGCTGAAGAACAAGTCTCATTAAATTCAGTGACTCCTGAACTAGTTCAGAAGCACCAGTTACACTGATACACTAAACAGCTTTATATTTTCTGACTGCATAAATGGAAGGGAGGTTTGCTGAAGGCACTGAATGAGAATGCAACCAGTGCTTTTGTTGGAAAGTTTGACATTCATTTAAAAAGACTGTAATGGTTTTTGTTCCTTTTTTGTGTCTGTATTTTAATTATGTTTGTTAGAAAGCCTTGTTGTGAGTATGGATTATGAGTCACTGATGGTTTCCATTTTCATCTTTCTTAGCCAAAAAAGAGCTGTTTGAGATAACACAGAATATCTTGTGTAAGTTTTGCATGCTAGTCATCATTGCAGGAAACTTTGTAGTTAGTTTAACTAAACAAGATGTCATCCCTTCTGTTGTGCTAACTAAACATTGCATTGCTTTAAAACGGTAGGTTTGTTGTGTGTCAAAAGCTTTTGTGGTTTTAACACCAAAATATTAATGTCCATGAGACAGGTTTTTTCCCTCCAGGTAAGTACTAAAAATACTGTGGAGCTGGCCTTTGGGAGTTGGGGACACTGAGATTCCTGTCGTATCAAATTTGGGAAGGGAAGGAGTGACACCCTTCCATAGCTGGAGCGGTGGAAGTCATTCCAGAAGTGTTGCTAGCAGATACAGGAGAGGCCAGGATTATCCATACAAAAATATAATGAAGAAACCTTGTTTCTTCCAGATTCTATTTACTGAAATCCAATTCTCTAGAACTTTGGTGGTAAAGCCCACTGTGGAGATAGAAACAGTGTCTCTCCTCTAGATGAAACACAGTATGTGCTCAGTGAGGTAACTTCTGGCGTCTGTGGCTGGCTTAATTTTTTTCTCCATGTGGCCTACACTGGAAGGTTTATCTACACATGGATATTGTGGACAACAAAATAATTAGAAGCAAGGAAATAAATTTTTGAATTATTTCTTGTTCACTTCTGTGTTACTTACTTCATCAGATAATGAAATGAAAAATTTTCTAAAATTCAACTGGTCAGGTTCTGAGTGAGCAGAGGAGATTATAGATGTGTTGTACCCTCACAGGAAGTCCAAGTGGCACTTTAAACAGTGACTCTTTAAGCAGTAAAGTTCCTGGGAGCCCTTGTCTATGAGCCTCTGGGTGAGGGCAGTTCCAGGTATGGCTGGGTGCACTTCTTCCTTCTCCTCCATCCTGTGCTCAAGGTGTCATAACCTTGAGCTTCTTGGTACACTTGGGAAGTAACCTGGCAAATCAATGAAGAAACATTCTTGAATTTCTCAGGACATTCCACTTTTCTTGTGGCTGCTTGATGGGCAGCCCTTCAAATTGCAGAGCTAGCCCTATTTCTCTGACTTTGTTATCATTCTGTGAAAGTATAACACGGGTAAGTGTATAACTTCAACAGAGCCCACAGCTGAACAAGCCAAATGCCTGTTATTACTGCACATCAGACTAAACATTTTAAATCTTTTTTTTTTTTTTTTTTTTTTTTTAAGAAGAAGAATCAAGTGACACACTTTAGAGTTGTACTGCTAGATATCTCTTACCAAATCAGATTTTTTTTTTTTTTCCAAAATGAAGGCTTGTTTCACATAACTGTCCTTTGGTTCTCCAATTTTTTCTTAACTAGTGTCATGCTTTTAAGTTTTCATTTGTTCATTGAGGGATGAAACTCTAGAAGCCAAGGTAGTTTGACAAAATAAACTCCCTGTATAGCAAACAAATGTGGCATTTCCCGCGCTGTTGTTTTGAAAGCAATGTATTGAGACTGAGTGTCCTTTCTCAGACTATTATTTCAGTAATTACCAAAAAACACCAAAGCCAAACAACGAGAACAAAATTTGCGTAGCCAAACATAACAAATATATAATGGAATCTCTTTACTGAAGACTTAAAAATTCCCTTTGCCTATAGCACATATTTTTCAACTAGTCTGGAGAATCAGGTATGCCTTGAGACAGTGAGGACAGGTTTTCAAAATGGTCTGCAGTATAGCAGGTTCTGGTCAGAATCTGATTGGTGAGTCCTTCTGAAATCTCTCCTTTAAGATGCTGCAGGCTGACTCGGAATCTGCACAAGGGAGACCCTTAAATCTTGCTCTGGGGCTTTTATGTAATCCACTTACATTTTTGGGGTTTATTTAAACTTAATATTTCTTGCAGCTTTTCTGGCCATGCCTGTGTCCTCAGAGTAATACTCAGCCTGAGCAATAGGATGAACAAAATATGTGTTACCTAGTTTGAGGCTTGACAGGTTCTGTGTTCAGCCTGGTGGTGAAGATGAGATAGAAATAACTTCCCAAATAAATGTTGGATGACACACCTGTGAAGTGGCAGTTGGCTAGAGGTAGATGCCTCAAGGCATAATAAACTAAGTCTGGTAGCAGCTGGGGAATGGAAAGACTTCACATGCCAAACAATGGGACTGGGTTGGGATGGCTGGTCAGTATAACAGCCAGATGCCTAGGGTTATCCTGTATTCCAAGCTGTCCACTTCAAGATGCAGCTTGGGCCATTGAAGTCCTGGGTTGAGTGGCTAACAGCATGCATGCTGACAGATTCCTACGTAACCCATGTCCTCAGCAGGAGTGCTGAGAGTGGTAATAGATCTGTCTGAGTTTGGGTCCAGATGGATCTGGCACATCCAGTTGCTCAAGTACAACAAATCAGAGCCCTGCTCTCAGTGAGCCTGCAATAGTTGTGGGCACTGGTGATAGCAACAAAAGGTTTGTTTGTGCCAACAGGGAACAGTGAGGTCAGGCACAAGCTTTTGGAACTATTAATGCATTTTTAAATGCTGAGAATTAGGAATATTTTATTAATTCTGGGAGACCTGAATGTATAACTTATGCTAGGGTCTCCTTTGTGATACCATTCTCAATTGAAACATGAGGGCTTGCCTGGTTTAGGTAAAAAGACTACTGTGGTGTTGAGAATAATGTTTTCTATTAGTTTGCCAGCCTCCTGAGGGACAACTGATGTTCTGTGGGGGCAAAATAGTTGGTTGCCTCAGGAGCTAAAAAAGCCCACAAGACTTGGTAGCCCTGAAGTCCTGAAAACTGTGGTGCAGTGTGGGTCCGATGTAACTACAATACTGTGTGAAGTCTCAATGTTTTAAAGTTTGGATTTTTATCAGTTCTGCTCTCATACAGACACATTGGTTTCATGGACTTCTGGTTTCTCTGAGTGTTGAAGGATGATGAAGTATTGTAAGATAGAATCGCAGCCCTTGGTTTACATCTGGCTAAACTGGCTTCCAGAAGGTCTGTGCATGGAATTTAGGCTGGGTGGTGTTCCCTGCTTCCCCCTCCTGCCTGGAAGGAGAGAGGGGCTGTCTGTTTTAACAAAATCTTGTATTGAATTCTTGCCAGTCTGGTTTCAGGGCAGTAGAAACTGCAGTAACTGTATGGAGAGACTGAGGTAGTAATTTAAGATCACTCTGTCAATATGTAGGTGGTGTAAACAGTGTCATTAATCTATTAGCTTTGATGCTTAAGATAATGAAGTAGTTAATTGGGAAGATCAACTGTAGGCAACAGAAGACATGATTATCTCAGGCTGCCTGTGGTGCTGAAGATACAATTTCAGGATGTGCAGAGAAAAACCAATGAGGCCTCTGTCCATTTGAAATCCCATTCTTGCTCTGGGTTTTCTCTGTTAAAATAGACTTAGTTCACTGAGAGAACATTTTTGTGTATGTCTGTCTAGCATTCATGGTATAGATGCTGAACAGATCAGGAACCTAAGCTGCACATGCCTGATGACCATCTTGTTACTCACTGAGTTGCCTCTGACCTAATGGAGCCTCTTGTAGTAATGCCTGATTTCTGGATCAGCTGTGTACTGTGGTGAAAAATAACAAGACCTTATCTATGTTAGTATATTCTCTTCTGCCCTACCCCCCAAGTTCTGGGCTCAAGCAGCTCTGAAACAAACAAACAAACAAACAGACAGGGTTTTTTTATTTTAGTGGAAGTGGTGCTGTCAACTTCTTTTTAAAATCCTAGTTTCTCATCTTGGTCATGAAATTGGTATCTTCCTTATTTGTTATGGATATACTACTTCCAAAAAGAAAACTTTCCTGTATTTGCCTCACATTCAAGTACTAACATGCCCTTCATGTCCAGGAAGGCTTGACAACAATTTTTTATGTTTTTCTACAAAGCAATTGTGTTGTTTACTGAAGTAGTATTTAATCCTTTGGGGAAACAAAATCTACTTCTCCTGCTTTTTAGTGCATTTAATTTCCAGTACAAATTCCAGTTCAAGGGCCAAAGACAACTCTGCTGTAAATCTACTGAGTTCAGTGGGATTACCCTAGAGATTTGTTTGGCACTATTTGTTTAGGATATGGATCTATAAAGTGCTGAGTGTCCTCAGCTCCCATCAATGTCAGCACCTCACTGACTCTGCTCCTTGTGCTGAGTTCTTGCAAGATTCTTGGGAAGTCTTATGTTTCTGACTTGGTAATACGGTAGTTAGCTGTGAAAACTAATAGATAAATATGTGTGCATTCCCAAACATTGAAGTTTTGTTTCCTTTAAGCTCACAAGTATGATGCTCAAGCCAAAAGAAATAAAGCAGCATTTTAACTTAAGGACTTTCTTTTCATGTTACATCAATATGTTCCATCAGAAATACAAATGCAAGTGTGTTTGCCCTTAAATTACTGGAGAAGGTAAAGCCTGTAGGACTGCACCTGATACAGGTGGAAATTGGCCTCAGTTGTTTTTTTAATGGAAGAGGCTGATCCTCCTCCTTAGTTTCCAAGTAGAAACTGCATTTGGTTTGGTATTCATTCCTTTTATGCTGCCTTTTGTTTAGGGCTGGCTGTGTATTTCTGTGCTGATCATGTAAGTTCATTTTGTCTGGTAACTGTTCCCTGTAAGGGGGAAATACTAGAATTTGACCCAGCTTAGCTAAGTGCAAGAAACCAAATTTTTCTTCCAGAATTCAGTGAATCAGGAAGCTTTTATCTGAGATCAGAATTGGCCTAATGTGGACAACTGGGATTAGTATGGCAGAGTTTTCATTCTTTAAAGAATTAATTTCAAATAGTAGGATATTTGTCAATGACCCTGCAGAAGGTGATTTCTTAAGAGAGTGAATAAAATCTTACGATGACAATAGGTACTACAAAGCAGAGCTGGAATGGGGGCCAGGGAAGAAGAAACTAACTCGCAATAGATTATTTATTTATTTATTTATTTATTTTAAAATGTGTATAAAGTTGATAGGACCATATGGGTTCTCCCCTGCTTTTGCTAATACAGTTCTGTATTGCATTTTGGGGGGGATGGGGAAGCTGAGGTGGAGTAGTTAAGAACTTGCCTCACAATGAATGGAGCTACCTCAGAGCTGATTTTTTGGGGAAAGACTAAGCAAGGTCATTCCTGAAACAACAGTCCATGGGACAATCAAGCTCGTGTCTTGCAAGTTTTTGAAAAGAAGGCTAAAAACCTTGTATCTTCTTCAGTCTGTCCTGCCTATGGCATCAAAGAGAATTCTGTCCTTCCCTCAACTATTTTTGAGAGGGCAAAAAATTCCTAGAGATGAAGGCACATGTTAAAAAAATCTTTTGACTTCAAATGCCGTGTTTTATATGTATTACCAAAACTTCTAGGTATAAAACACATAAGGATGCTTCTTTGAGGTCAAAGTTTAACATTTCGCATTTTTTCTTAATGTCGTTTTGTTTCTCCTTTAAAAATTGTATTAAAACTTCTTCTTGCCATGGCTAACTTCATGTGTGTTGCAAAGTATGTGTATGTTTGAGCTGGTTTTCAAGCACTTGAAGGCATTAACTAGTGTGTATCTGCAGCAGTTATCTGCATGCAATGGTGTAAATGTGCATTGTCATGTGCGTTGTTTTGCATGCGTCTGTTATTGGAGGTTTACAGGCAGTTGTAATGACCATTTGCACACGTTAAGGATGTGCACTGGTGTTATGTGGCCTGTGAAAACCCAGCCTGTTGTCTTTCTGGTTGAATGGTGACTGCTGCCTGTTTTCAGACACTGTTGGCTATCTCTGCTCACTTGCAGTGCACAGTGTCCAAACTCAGTGCCAGGTGGTTTGTTTTTAATGATGGTGTGGTAAGGGTGGGAAAGTATGGAGAGGTTAACTAGGACCTCTCTTTTCCTGGAAGATTGTTAAATTTTCTCCCTCTCCTTTTGATATTAAATACCAATGACTGTTTCATGTCTTATTCTCAGATCAGACTCCTACACCAACACGCTTCCTGAAGAACTGTGAGGAAGTTGGCCTCTTCAATGACATCGATTGCTCCCTAGAGCACGAGTTTAGGAAGGCCCAGGAAGAGGAGAACAACAAAAGGGTGAGCGTGATGAATCCTTTGTTCCCTTTTTATTTCTTGAAATATTAAAGGACACTTTGTGAAAGCAGATTGAGCTTTACTACCTGGTAGTAACCTTTTGGTTAGAAACTAGGTGGCACTATAAGTTGTGACATGCTTTTAAGACTGTTGAAACAGTTGACAAAAATGAAAACCCCAAACCAACAAAAAAACCAGCATTACATTTCCAAAAGTGTGTAACTGTGTGTGCCAGGGTTTGATTCCAAGTCTCTGCTTTTAAGTAAACTATAACACAAACCACACACCTCTTAAGGGAGAGGCTTGGGAAAATTATATCATCTTTGAAGTGGACTGCAAACTTGCTCAAATGCATTACAGGGAGATGTGGATTATAAAGGAGCATTTACTTTAAAAAAAAAAAAAAAAAAGAATTTTTGCTCTTTCCTCCACAGCATGATGGGCCCCTGGATTTATTTGTCATCACTACCAGCTTTATCATGTTCCTGCATTTCTCATAAAATATTAATGCTGAAGGAGGAATCTTTAGCTTGAATTACCTAGGAGATAATGTATCCCATTTCCAGTTAGTATTCTTTTAGTTTCAGTATTTGTAAGTTTTGGTTGAATTGCATAGGCCACTTTCTATGGAGTTAAGTGTACTTGTGTGTCCAAAGAGTGTTTTGAGGGTTCCTAAGCAGCTGTTAAAATTTTCAAGTAATTATAAAAGACCTTAATGCACTAAGAGGCCAGCAAGAGGCAATGCATGAAATTGTAACTTTTCAAATAAGATCCAAAGTTCTGGTTGCTTTTGTGAACTAAAACACATGAGTAATATGGGGCTTCCTACAGGAACATATCAGCCCTTCACCAACCTGCCCAATGCCTCCCCTTCACAGCATTCCCTTTTGTGCCTCAGTTTCCCCTTGTCCAATTTCTAAGCTTGTGGAAATTCTTGTGTAATGTATCTCCTGCCATAGGATTTCTCCAGTTGTTGAACACTGTGATATTTGGGCTATTTCTTGGTCCCCACTATACAAAAAGGATGCAGACAGGCAGAAAAGGGTCCAGAGAAGGGCCAGAAAGATGATCAGAGGACTGTAGGACCTGCCATATATGGAGAGGCTGAAAAAACTGGGTTTATTCAGTCTTGAGAAAAGAAGGCTTTAGGGGAGACCTTATTACCATGTTACTGTACTTAAAGGTTGGCTACCAAGAAGCTGGAGACTCCCTATTTACAAGGAGTCACATGGAAAAGACAAAGGGTAATGGGAACAAGTTGCTCCTGGGGAAATTCCAATTGGACACAAGACGTAAATTTTTCACCATGAGGACAGTCAAACATTGGAAGTGGTAGACTCCTGCATATTGGATGGTGTTAAGTTTCAGCTTGACAGAGTGCTGAGCCACCTCATATAAGCGGTAGTATTACTTGGAAAGGTTGGACCAGATGATCCTTGAGGTCCCATCCAAACTGGCATTCTATGTTTCTACGATTGGTTGTCATTGTAATCTCTTATTTGTCTAATTTGAACATTAACCAGGACCATCGACTCAAAGTGGGAAAAGGCAGCCATGAAGTATCTGAGTATCTATGGTGCTAAAGCCAGAGGACACCTCTTCTTAGCTTGTTTCAGCATTGTTTTGCCTTTCAGAGTGTCTGTGCCTCCAGTTGCTAGGGCTTCCTCTATAAGTACTCTTTCTTATAGCTACTGTATTGTGTCATTTGCTTTGCCTGATGGTGATTGAAATCTGGAGGTAGCAGCATTTAGAGATGTTGAGGTCTGCAAAGTAAATGCCCAGAAGGACTTTTTGGAGAAAAAGAGGTAAAGCCTATTGCTGAGGTGCAGAACAGGAGATGAGGCTTGTAGAAAGAAGATGGGAAGGGAGTTTAGCAGTGGTTTTGTTTTGGTTCATCGGGAAGGCAGTCTAGGGATGGTTTATTTGTGTCTCATAAGGAAAGAGACTGGGACAGATAGAGAAGAGCAGAGAGGCTGCAGCATGGTATGCAGAGCAAGGATAAAGAGCATCCAAATGTGAGAGAATCCAAGTTTTGGTCAAGGATTGGGAAGATATCCCAGACTGACCCTCACAGCTTTGTGTGTGGGACAAATGTTAGGAAAGAGCCACATCATGAAATAAATGTGTCTAATTTTAGATTTAACTTGTTAAAACTTGGTGTCTTATGTGCTGCAGAGGGGAGTCTTAGCCAGAGTCAAGAAGAATGTTTCGGTACATTCCTGCTTCTCTCCGAATTAGAAGATTCCTAAGCAGTTCTTTCTGCACAGTATTTATTACACAGGAGGAGGAGATGAGGACAAATCAAATGCTGTGGACTTCTGTGCAGTTACATATTGCGTTGCCCAGCCCATTTCAGCTTACAAGGGGCAGTTGCACAATCTGATTAAAAGCTAGAGAAGGGCATCAAGTTACCTGGTGATTCCAGTTGTTCAACAGCCTGTGCAAGGCTTATTCTGCCCTCTTGCCAACCCCTGCAGCTGCCACTGGTGGCCTCCAGGGAGCAAATGAGTGATGGGGGAGAGGGAAATAATGAAAAAAAAATGTTTAAAAAAGAAAAAAAAATAAGGAGAGGGTGAAAAAAAGAAAGAAAAAAGAGCAGAAATCCCACTAGCTGGCTAACCTGTAACATTTACTCTGTGTTTCCAATTAGTCTGCTGTATGTTCATTCTTATGTTACCGACTGTCAGATAGGAATCTGAAGCCTCAGTAGGGCTTCATGCAAATGCAAGAGACAAAGCCCACCTCAGAAGGGGACTCCTTGGGCTGCAGCTATCACTAACAAAATGCTTCTAACAGCCCCTCCCTGGAATGTGAGTGCAATGTAGTGTGGTCCTAATGGGCCTACCAACACTTGGAGACTAAGACTTGCTACATGGAAATCTCACTCATGGCTCAGAAGAGTCATCCCAAAATATTTTTGGTCATATTAATTTCTCTGGACCCTGAAATAAATAGTTTTGTTTATTTTAGTATATCGCTGTGGCTTAGCACACAGCTTGACACTGAAATCTTGTAAGAAAAAAACACTTTGGGTGTTTTTTTTTCCTCCTTGAGAGTCATCATTTGAAAACTCGAAGAATAAAGCAAAGAATAAAGTTCAATTAGTTGCTTTTTTTTTCTTTTTTCTTTTTTTCTTTTTTTATCTTCTGAGTGGGAGCCCATGGATAATCCGTGAGAATTTGTTGTGGTTAAGCTGGTTATGTGGACTGATGACATTCCATATTAGTGTGAAGTGCTGAGTGAATGATTTTAGGAACACCATATATACCTTTTTTTGTAAAGGTACTATTGAGGGGAAAGCACTTTCATTAATATCCCAGCTGCTTATCCAGGAACAAATCACTTATCATTTTTCTGCCATACTTGCTTATGTGTAAAGTGGGACTTTTCTGCCTCCCATACTTGATAAGTCTTGTGATTGTAAGCTCATCTGTCAAGGACGGTCTCATAAAATATACATGGGTCAACTTTTGCTTGGGGACTAAGCAGACTCAAGTAATAATAATGATGATGGTAACCTCTAGGACCCGAACTGAACTAAGTAAAGTTATAAATGGAAGTGAGAGTGTCAGTTTGTTTTGGTTCCTTTGCTGCCTGTACCATCAAATATTGATGGGAAGTCTCTGCTTGAGAAAGAGAAAGAGACTTTACTCCCTGAATGTAAAGGGTGCTATAGATCAGCTTATCATATTGATAAGCATATGAGAAAGAGGTGTTTTGGACCTTTCCAACTGCACTCTTCCTGACATAAGCATTGTATTTGCCAAATTCACCACCAAAAATAGCACATGTAAAAGCATACCTGTACTATATTTCTACTTGTGAAAGTGTAAAGATTAAAGTTCTCAGGAGCTTGAGACAGGCAGCAATTGACATCTCAGCCCCAGACAAAATTTGCAAGCCAAATCAACACGGCAGGTAGTGCTGGCAGATCAGATGACCATCTTAGCCTACTAGGTGCAGGTTTTAGGTTTACACTGCTCAGAGCATTAAGTATCCAAAGCATTTGTAATGGGTTATACTTGCAAACATATGACCTTTGCTGCTACTGGATAGGCCCTGCTGTCGCAGCTTGTTTTCAGCATTGAGGTTGCATCTGAGAGGATAATGTTAAAGATGGGAAGAGTCAGGATCTATTTCTGAATAACTAATTGGACCTGCTTCATTAAAATGCACCTAGCCTGACCTCCCTTCATGAAATGAGAAAGAGTAGCAATATGCTTAGTGTAGCATGTAGAGTACTACTACATCTAAATACAAGTAGTATTTAGAAATAGTGAGCTGAATATTTTAAACACGAGGGCATATTGCAAATCACATTCTGCTTATTCTAGCATCTGGGTGTATCACTTCCTAAGGCTCATCCTGCTACTTTGAAATCTTCTAATCAGTGTTCAGTGCTGCAAGATTACATGTAAACTATGCAAATGAGGCAGGAACAGCTCAGCTACAGCTTGGTTTTAGTGTGGGTTGTTCAGCATTAGCTCAGGAAGTTCATGGCCACCAAGTCCTTTGCATGACTTAATATTTCAGTTCTAAGTATACTGTCCCACTGCAGGCACCTCCCTGCTTGGAAAGCATCAGCAAACTGAAGTAGTCCAGTAAAGAAGAAGTAGAGAGCATTTGGTGACTGAATAAATTCAATCTACAGAACAATTAAAATCCAGTTTAGTTTTGTTAAGCAAGGGATGATGCTACAGTTTAACGCATATTTGAAAGGCATAAATTTGGTTTGTACCTTCTAAGCCCTCCTTCTGTTATATATATTTCTATTTATCAGCATAAAAAGGTAGATAAAATACACTTGCCTAGCTTATACCACGCCACCATTTTGTGCTGAACTCAGTGACTCTCTCATCTCCAGATGAGAATTCTTGCAAGTATTTTCCAAATGTCATAGCTCTGTGCTGTAGCCTGTGAGTATGGGAAAGAAAATCTAATTCAAGGCAAGCTGGAAGTGATAGAATCTGTCACTTGAGTAGGTGTACTTTGGTGAAAAAATTAATTTAATTTCTACACTTTGTTTACTTTTTATGCAGTATATACCTGGCCCCTCTCTCTTCTGAAAATATGCAGAAACAATATGATGGATTTTGCTTAAGATTTTTTTTTAAAGGAAACCTCTTACATTGCCACAAGGAGGTCCTGATAGGCTATATAGTAATGTTGGCAATGCACTCTGTTGGTGACAAAGAATAACAGGGATGAAGGGTTCATTATGGTGGTTGGCTTGGCTGATGGACAACAAATTCGACAGTGGCCATTTATCAAAAGGAGCTGCCTTCCCAAGGAGTGCACTCACCTGGCTCTTTCCCCCTCACATGATTAATGTACAGCCTTATTTCAAAAATACATATACTTTTTTTTGTCCATTTTTCTGGTAATGCAGGACAAGAGCCATGGAGATTGATTTCCTTTTAAGAATGGTCTTGTGGGAGGTGGTGATTGTGCTGCAGAGCGCTGGTGCGGAGCAGTGTGACTTGTGAGTGCCCTGTCGCTACAGTAGTCATGTTAGCTCCAGTTTTTCGTTGTGAATACTCTGAAACCTCAATAGGGTCGTTGAGAAGAATAGTGTGTTTCAAATGCAAGGGCTCTGAAACAGCCAAATTTCACTTGTGAAGTAACACAAACCAAAAAACTCATAAGCCTGTTCCTGGAGCACTCTTTACTCATTGACTGACAGTCTGTACAGCAGAAGGAAGCAAAGACCTGTGTTAAAAGTTAACTTTTTTTTTTTAATTATATAATAATAAATACACATATATAAACTCTCCCAGCATTTATCTAAACATGATGTAGGAGTGTCCATATTTTTTCAACTCAAAGTTCCCTCTGATTTCTTATTCACCCATGGAGACTGAGTATTTTATATGGTGAGTATGTTATAGCAGACACAAAATAGGACTAGGAGTGATTTATGTTAATATAGTTGTGTTAATATAGTGCTTAAGGGCCAGAGTACCATTGTTGTGGGTATTGTAATAATTTTTAATAATTTCAAGCTGTTGTCATAGTGATAGCTCAAAAGTCTTAAATTCAAAGCCCAAAATATCACCCCACATTCAAAGATTTCAGTATAATAGTTCCTATGCTCTAAATAAAGCATTTGTATGCATGAAGATGTGAGCACCTTCATCGCACAGCATTTCTTCTGGGTTATGCATTGAAGTACTATAAAGATACATTATAACTGTCTTAATTTCCAGTGGGTTATTCTGAGTTTTCATATGCATTAATTGCATCAGGTTATTGATCTGCTTTATGGGCTCACTGCTGGTGTATAACCCCCCCTTTTAACAATTATTAACTTTTGCAGCATTCCTATGGAGAATAGAAATGGCTTTGTCTCTTATTTTCTAAGGAAAAACAGATTCCAGAGGACATTTTACAAAGCTTCTTTGTTGTGAGACATGAATCTGTGGAAGGAATTGCAGAACATGGAGTGAGAATTGTCGAGGAGCTGGGTCCTCTCCACCATTCTGCCAAGCAGGCAGCTTTCTGTCTCTTTTGGCTCCTAAATATCTTCAGCAGTGTGGCCCCAAAAGATTGATAGACATCTTCAAAGGCATTTTGGTGCCTTTCTCTCACTGAAATAAAGCAGGAGCTACCAGAAAAGATCTGGGCTCAAGTGACGTGCTAAAAATTGCACAGGAAGTCTGTGGCAGAGCCTCAGATTGATTCCATATCTCCTCGATCTCAGCATTGGGCATCCCACAAACCATGTGTGTTAAAGATTTATCAGCTGTTGTTCAGTGTTGCTGAAGACAGGAAGAATGCTCTCCTCCGCTCCCCAGATGGGTAGGCTTGCTGGACTTTAACTGCCTTTCTTAACTTGCAGAGCTTTCATGGTAGACATAGGATGGAATGTTATATTTTATATGGCAATTCTGCAGTTGGCGCTTCAGTCCCCTCTGAATCCTGTTTCAAATGCATATCTATGTTCAGGCACTTATTCTGAGCACTTGTTACCACACAGAGCCGTGTTACAAAAGGAACACTTCTGTGTAATGGTGTAGGAAAGCTGTCAAGACAATTGAGTTCATAACATGACCTTTCAAAAATATTCAAAGGAGTAGGCTTTGCCTTAGGCTCATTGCTCTCTTACCAACATCTTATCTTCTGATGGCGGGCAGGTCTGTTTTACCTTTTTCTGTAGCAGTGGACTGTTTCTGAATGGATCTAAATGGATTATGGATTTAGATCCTCAAACTCTGAGAGAAGACCTGAATGTTTCTTCCCCACAGTAAGTGCCTATATCATGCAGAAAGGCAATTCTTGAGGGCATACGTTTGTGATTGAGTGAAATCTCCCTAACCATAACCCTTCCATGTTCTTCTGAATTCCAACTGATGAATCATCCTGCAGAGATCAGTCAGGAGAGTCCACTTTCCTTCTGCTTCTGATTGTCTCTGTCCCAGGTTGAGTCACCCTCTTGTAATGTTTTGGTTTTAGTTGTGTTTTGTGTATTTTGGCTACCCCCCAAAAAAAGGAGGCTTGCCTGATTCCATTCTGACTTTTCTTTCACAACAAAATGGCATGGTTGTGCATTTTGCTTTGGTCTTCCTATGAATGTTTCTAATGGCATAGCTTTCTTGTTACCAGTTCAGACTTCAGCAGCATGGACTGGATGGCACATGATGAAGGGATAAACCTTCCTTGTAGTGGCATTTTTATAAGTTTATCTCTTAGGTAAAGCCCCTAAATCTTGGCAATGTCTTTAGAGCTCTTTGCTCCCCAGAGTGGACTGCAGCCTATGTGCTTGGGTAGGTAACAAGATACTGCTGATACATTTCAGAGCAAGGTGCACTTTTACTTTATTTATGAAGATGGACATGCTGGTTGAGGGCTTAATCACAGCTGATAAATCATTTTAAGAAAACCTATTAGAACCATATGCTGATTCTTTGTATTAATATGATGTGTCTGTTTCTAGTCTAATAAGGCAGGGTCTCTTCCCCCTCTCCTTCCCCCCTGCCTGGTTCGTGAACTATTTATCTGTTTAAGTGCTATCGCTTGCTTGGGGGCATTTCCCTCTTTAAGAAGTATCATTAATAAACCGAAGTGAACAGAGGAGAGAGGGATTCTCACTCTTCAGAGCAAGCAAAGCTGCATGTTTTCACTCACCTTTGTTGAGATGGAACTGCAGAGCAAAGGTCCACAAGCTGGAATAAGGAAATCAGTTAAAGACTGGAGAACCACAGCTTGGCCTTCCCTCCGCATAAGGTTGTCATTTTGGCCCAGGTGGTTGCAATCCTGGAGCCTGAGAGCTGCGAGGGGGTGGGTATGCTGACATTTTGGTTACCTCACCTTTCCCTCGCTCGGAGAGGGCTGCTGCGGGAACAGGTTCCATGGCCATCTAATGAGATCCACATTGGTGAAGTTACTCTGTGCCAAGTCCTATTTATCATTAATTGGTGGGTTCGCTTGCAGATCTTTCCTATTACTTGCTGATTATACCCCTACACATTTTATTATCTCACCAAAATTCAAATGCTAATAATTTCTTGATTTATTGTTTGTTTATAACTCTGTCTACTGCCTAAATGGACGTAGTTAGAAGATTTCAAAACAGCAACAGCTCTTATGCTGACCGGGTTTCTTTCACGTTCTGCACATGGCAGTCGTCTATTTATAAACCTCCGTAGGGACTCCTAAACCTTTACAGTTGGGTTCCTCCCACCACTTCAGCCCCTTTTCTCCCTTGCCCCCTCAAGGCAAGTCTTGTTTTTTTGGCATAAAGACAATGATGGTGATTGTTATGTGTAGAAAATGTCCACAAGCTATGAACTGTGGGTAAGGCTTTTTAATCTGTACCTCAAGCAAAATAAATTGGAAATTAGAGACATCCAGGAGAGTCAGGGTATTTTCACCATAAGGCTGGAGATCCTGATCTGGGTTGCTGGTATTCTTTAGTCTTAGAAAATGTGAAACCAAAAAATAAAAAACTTGCATGACAGTAGTTGTGTGCACTCTGTAGCATGACCCGTTTCCAGTGCTGTCCAAACTTACTGTATTTCTAGAAGACTCCAGACTTGACTGTTAAATCTGAAGTACTTTGGAGTAACAAAGGGGATAGTGGAGAAGAGAAAGAAGCCAGAACTACTCAGCATGTACCATGACAGTTAATGAACGATACTGCTGGATGTATAGCCTCATACATCTCTGGGGCAGTTCCATTGACTGTAATGGAATTTAAATTTTTAGCCTATGACAACCAGGAAAAGATCTGAAGGGAGAGAAGCCTTTGCTCAGAGACTAGAAAAAAATCCTGTGGTCATGAAGTGATGTGAAGTATCTGGGTACTTGTTGATGTCCTGATAACATGTAGAAAAAGAGCCTTTTAAAAACCACACTGGGGAGAAAAAAAACAACAAACAACAAACAAAAACATTTTAACTGTTTCCTTATTCTAGTTTCTCTCTCACACGCTTCTCTACAGAAGTCTCCGAGTCCACTCTTATCAAATAAATATCAGCTTTCTTTTCTTCCCTGAAATGTGAGTAAACTGTGTGTGGCTCGGCCTGGTCCCTGGGAAGGGCACAGACATGGGTTCGCTATGTGAATGTAGGTGTCAAAGTGCAGCTCTGCCAGCCTGTCTGGGGCTGGGTGGAGAATGAACTCAGTGTTGCAAACTGTCTCTTTTGAATTTCTACAACCTATTAGTCACAGCAAGCTGCCCTTATTGATTTTGGTAAGAGAGGTCACTTTTAATCCTCTAAAGTGGAGAGAGCTGCATGCACTCTCCATAGCATGACATTAAAATTGACACAGCTCTGCATCAATTCTATGAAAATGCCCTAAACCTAGATGGATTACTGCCTCGCCTTTCAATGGGTACAAGCTGCTAACCAGACCATGTTAACCTAGATTAGGTGTAAAAGCTTCAAAATACTTTGTAAGGAAAGCACAGCCCCAAAAAAGCTAGAAAATATGTGAGCACGCGGAAGAAGCTGCCCCTGCAGAAACAGACCATTAAGAAATTTTATTTTCTTCTTTTTTAAAAACTAAAAAAAAAAAATCAACACAGAGGAGTTGAGATTATAATACAAAAGAACAAACAAAAGCCGATCTTACTCTATGATTATGAGGAAAGCTTTATTCTGGCTGATGGCCCTTACTGGTTTTGTTTATGTTCTTTAGAGAACTAAATCTTTGAATACAATTAGAATAGTCTGACTAGAATCTTAAGTGTGCCTCAAAATAAACAGCAGAGGTGAACTCTCAGCAGTTTTCTTTTCATCTTTGTTATCCCTGCCGTGATGTGTTTTTCCTGCCTAATGATCATTTGTGGCAAAGTGTTATTAAGAGAAATCTTCTTGATGGAAAAATGTGCTTAATGGGGATAGGAAAACTGTTGTGATCCTGGAGAAGTATTTTTTTTTTCTTACTTTCTTTCTTTGGAATTCCAGGAAACAACTACTGCCTCTTTTGATTATATGCTAGATTTTATTTGGAAATTTGTTTTCTGAAGGTCTTACTGGTTTTTCTATGAGTCTTGGTAAAAATGTGCAATGTAATGTTTAGGGAAGTTAATTGGTTTGTCAAGTATGCCTTGTGTTCTCCCTTTTCATTTGCTGTAGCTTGCTCCAGTATTTCTTATTAAAGGTCAGACATTCCCTTTCTAAATAAAAGACATCTGCAAAATGAACTGCAGTAAAACAAACTATTAAGGCACAATGTTAAACTCCAAGCTGTGTAGCCTGTAAGTGTAATGCACATGATGATGGAGGTGTTTGACTACCGTGCCATAGCACCTTTCAATAAGCTTAAAGTATTCTACAGATGTTATTCCAGTAGGTCTCACCTCCTTCTCGACAGAGATTGAAGTATGTGTGTGTCTGTGAGCCGTGTGGCTTCCCCTCCCACATTAAGAGAGATTTGCTCTTCCTTCCTCACCCAAGGTGAGAGGGTGGTATTTTCTGTTTCTAGATTTATCAAGACACAGGGAAATGTAGAGTCGGACAGGGAGCTGACTTTTGGCTTCACCACTCTCAAAAGTCTAGGTGCGGTACTGGCACCTAGAAGAGAAGGTAAAAGCTGCCCTATTTGTGGATTGTATGTGCTTCTATCTGGCAGTTTATTTTTGCCCCAGTACTACTTTTTCTTTCCCTATGAAACAAGAAATAAAGTAGGATATGTTGCTAGTCCCTCATCTTGATGTTAGAAGAGTCCTCACTGCTGTCCAAACAGTGTATAGGATAGAGTGGAGAGAAAGGAGATGATGGGAAAGTATGGGCTCATGAAGGGAAGATGGGAATGAAAGGAAGAAAAGTACCTGTCACTTATATAAAGGACTTATTTCTATCCCAGGTCAGGCTTGGTGGGGAAAATGGAAAGGAGCATTCACATGGAAGAAGAGGAAAAGCAATGTTAATCAGGCATGGAGAAAGCTGAGAGGTACCATGAGGCTGTACAAGGGAAAGAGAAAGATGAAAGAAAGAAGGAAAGAAGAGTACTTGTGAGACAAACATTAAAAAGGCAGTTCTTTGTTCTGAGAACTGGAGTATTAAAATATTCCTGGGATGTACTTGCTAGCAGAATTGGACAATAGAGGAGTGTGAGAAGTGTAACTTCCTTTTCTCTCCCCTCTGCCCTTCCCAGAAGAAAGAAAGAAAGAAAAAGAAGAAAGAAAGAAAGAAACTTTGCTTCAAGGAAATGGAGTTAGTTTATCTGTTTAATGTTTCATTGTGATGTTAAGGGAATGCTCACTTGACGATGGGTATAAGAATAGTTTTTATAAGAGGGTCAGCCTGGACACTGTAGTTTCTGCTTTCAGTGGTCTTCATAAAATATTATTTCTCTCATCACATTCCTGTCTTGTCTCTGAGACCTATATATATGTTCATTAGGATGTATAGATGTAAGTAAGGCCTGTTTCTCTAATAACAAGTAGTTACCATAGTTTTCTCCCATTTATGCTAATTTTATTTTTTCCAATACAGTAAAATCATGTAAGTATAAATGCCAATGTATATGTTTCATGAAATCCAGGACAGCTATTAAGTGTATTACACCTCTGCACATAAGTTCTTTTTTTTAGGAAATACTGTTTGGCTGGAATCTTTTTCAGGTACCATTCTCTTATCCCGATTGCTTTGCTTTGCTTCATCCATCTCAGCCAGTTGAGTGTGTATTTAACTGATTTTTCTGAAATGGGGCCAAAGTCCGTGTACTTCAATAGCTCTTAAACATGTGGTTAACTTCAAGCATGTGTGTAGGGGTTTGCGGAATATAAATAGTTTGCTGAATCAGGACTTCCCAACACTTAAGATTTTAAATTGCAAGCAATCCTCTATTTCAGTGCATTTTAACTACTGCCTCCCATGGACTGTAGGTGACTGTTATTACTTGGGTCCTGCAGTTAGAGAAAGTTGTAGTTGGTTGAATAGCAATTTAAAGGTAAAAACAATCTTTCTGATACCCTGCTGTGACAACCATTTTTTCACTTCCTCCTAATAAATAACTTAATTATGTTGCATGAAAGGGAATAATGATCGGAATTTCATGTTATGTTTAAAACCTTATTCTTCTAGAGGAATAAAAAAGAACTGCTACTTAAAAAAAAAAAAAAAAGAAGTTAATTTGTTATAGGCTTTTTCATTTTTCCCCCTGAGATTTCTGTACTTTCTAACAAAAAGTGGTACTAAGATGGTAGTGTATGTATGCCATTATTGACCAAATGAACATAAGGCACCAATCCAACCTTCTGGATACATAAATGTGTGTGTATTCTTGAGAAAGTACTTTTAAAAAACAATAAAAGTGGAAGAAAAAATACCCAAACCTAAACCCGTCACAAAATCACCAAAACAACAGCCAGCCCCTCACCCCCCTCCCTCCAAAAAAAGAAACAAAAAACCACGAACAAACAAATGGACAAACAAACAAGCAAAAACCAGTTGCCTTTCTCATTCACTTGCATTGTTCTGTGTGCAGGGATAAAATGGGATAGAGCTGCCCGCCCTGTGTTATTTTGGTTTTCTCCATCCTGCTTCACAGGTAGGGTGGGATGGAAGGTAGGTTCCACAGAGCAAATGCAGGAAAGGAAGGTACAGGCAAGGTGAGAGGGGCATTGAGGGAAATGTGCCTCTCAAAATAAGACTTAATATGCCATTAGTGATGGAGTGCTCAAATTGCCTTCTTGATGACAGTTGGGGAAGAAAATATAAAACGTATTTTACTGTTGTAGTTGGTACACTTAATACAGAGTTTTAAAACAAAGTGCTCTTCCCTTGTTTTTATGGAAGGTGGTAAGACTTAAAAATATAATTGGGCCTTCCCCTTCTTTTCTTACTACTTTTCAATATTTGCTTCCTCACATTCCATCTTCAACCCAGCTAGTCTGTATCCCCCTCTTCTTGAATTGCATTATCCTGACAATACAGAAGTGAAAAGAGCCAAGATTGCAGGACTTCTAACAATGCCGGAGGGCCCCAGGAATAGGAATGTCCTGAAAAAAATGTGCTGCCATCCAGCTGCCCTTCATATTGTTGTCTCTCTGTCCAATTTACTAGAGAATTTCCCACTGGCTCTTGGCTCATTCCCAAATGAGAATGTAATCTTTCAAAGATTACACTGCATAATGGAGGGACAAGGAGCTCTTTATTAACTGGGATGGGGAGTCACTTGCTATTAGGCAAGGAAGAGGGATGGGCTGTAGTAGTGTTTTGTGAGCTTTGCTTTCTGCCCCTTCTTGTCTCCTCAGCGATAGGACAGCAGGTTGGGAGTGAGAAACCACTGCAGCTGCACTGTACCAAAAAAAAAAAAAAGAATGTAGGTTATGATTATGGCAATTACTTTTATAACGTGAGGGATTATACCCATAGCTATTATATTGCCAACAGGATTAAATTACTAACCTAATACCACAGCATGTTTTCCAAGAAAATAAAAAAAAATCTTTGCTTGTTCCAGAGTTGGTGCATTCAAAGACTATTAATACAGTGTGAAAGAACTGAGCAGCTAAGGATCCTAATGTGTGTCCATACAGGTATTGTCTGGATCAGATCTCTGTCACTTTGACTTCCATGACCTGTGCCAGACAGACACCCTCACCCCTTTTGGGATGTAAAGCAATGTGGTATTCTGCTAATTTGAAATGCACCTTCTCTCTCCTGTCAAGCAGATAAGCTTCTGCCAGCAACAGTTAGTAAAGAGATAACCAGAAGTTATACTTGAAATGGGGAAATTTTTAAAACTTTGCAAAGGGACCAGATTTATTCTTGTAAATCCACTGAACTGACTGGAAACCTTCAGCTTCAAAACACTTCCATTCTATGCTTTCCTTTTACTACATATTTTCAAAATGTTGCTTAATCCAGAAGCTATATTTATGTAACATGAGGTACTCTTGGATCTCTTCTAGTATAAGATGAGTTTTGCTGAAGATTTTGGGAGTCTTCAGTGTGCTGCTTTAAAAAAAATATTTTTTTTTCCTGCATGCATAGCAAGGTCATAGATGAGACTCTGTCATATAGATAGTACAGATATAGCCTTGTATAGACTGTTCATGATAGGAGTATAAGCTAATTTAATTATGCAGGAAGAGCAGTTTCCTTTTGTTTATCAGCTGGAAAATGAGTAGAAAATTAAATTTTGAAGACTTCAGAAATATATCATGTGTTGATCATTACCAGCAAATTAACTAGCTTCATGGAAGAGCCAATGTTCTGTTTCTAAAGAGAAAAGTAGGTTAACAATGTAATTTTATAGATATTTTTATTAGGTTTTAATATGCTGTGTGCTGTATGGTATCTTAAACAGTTGATTTCATTTTTGTTGTATGTACAGTTAAGTCTTCTCACACTGATGTGCCTTTTGAAATTACCTGTTATCACCCAAAACTACTTTTACCCCAAACTATTCAGAAAGACAGGACATGTATTTGTAAATCAAGCTTTTCTTCCTCCATTTCTTTTCTGGGAAGAACTGGAGTTATGGGAATACTGTTGCTTTTGACAGAATATGAAACATGTGAATGGCAGGCTGTACATAATTTTATTCTTTTTTTTTTTTTTTTTCTCCTTGCCTTCTCCTTCTTCTTCCCTTCTCCTTCCCTCTAGAATACAGAAAGAGAAGGAAATCTGATTTAATTGTGCTCTTTGCAGATCTGACCAGTGTCACATATTAACTGTGCCTTCATGACACAAACTGTTTGCTTTCTGACCTTGCTATTCATTTAAGCTTGAAAGAGTCACCTTAGGCAAAGGGTACTCTCAGTTACCTTCTGGGATTGAGAGCACTGGGTGTTGTTAAGAAATTGGTATTGAAAGTTGGTTTCATAATCTCCTTGTGGTGTCTAACCAGGCTAACAAGGTTATGCCTCTGTTCACTAATGGCAAAGCATCTTTTTGTTAGGTGAGAGTGTCTTTCCATTCCCTCCCTTGGCTTATATGACTTTCAAACACAGTACTTAAGTTCCAAGTGAAATGTCCTGCATTAATCTCCTCTAAGGACTTCTGTGTTTGTCCCTGGTGCATTAGATCCTCACTGGTAGGAGCAGTTGCTCAAGGAATCAACTTGTTTTCTTGTGTCTCTTATGCCCAGGGCATCTTATTCAATCTTTGGTTGCTGCTTACTTTTGGAAAGAAGGTCACTGTGGGTTTACTGCACATCTGCCAGTAGGTTGCAAAATGTTGGATCCTCTTAGCGACATATGTGCCCACCAGGCAAGTGTTACCTTTCATAGACTGTGCAGAGGGAACCATAACCCATGGAGAGAGAGGAGCCGACCAGACGCTTGAGGGTCATACCTCAAGCTGTCACAGGAGTTTCACCAGTTCGTCAGCTTTCCTGACCTCTGTGCTTCGTGTGCTTAAGCACCTTCTTAAAAGTCAGGCTGTGGCTCAGGGCATTAACTGCAGGCGGTAGCGCAACATGATCTGCTGCAAATTGTAAAGGCAGTGATACAGGTTTGTGTGGACTTCTATGTGTGCCCTCTCACTGTTAATATGTAATAAACCACTTACATTTCAGGGTGGTCTTGCCTTTTTTTTCTTTCTTTTTTTTTTTTTTCCCCCCGTATGTCTCTATGTCTATCTGCCATAAAGACACAGGTGTTAAATTTTTGAAGTTCTATGAAAAGAACTGGAATAGAGATAATGGTATGTTCAGAAGGTCTTGCAGTCAAGTTTGGGTGGCTTTCTGGATGATGGTTGATGCTAGAGCATAAACTGAGTTTAATGTAATTTTTACTTTATTTTCTGCAAACATCCCAGTGGAATAATTTTTAGACACAATGGGAAATTTGCATAAGACCTTTTCATAAGGCATGTTTTTGTGTTTTCTTTTGTTTTTTGTTTTGGGGAGAACCATGTAAAGATCATTACTGTGATTTACTTGATGGGCAGTAGTTTATAATAAACTCAGTTGGTTTTGATACTCTGTTTATCGTATCTCAACCTAAAGATGCTAGGGAAACCTCTGACCTTTTCAGCAGTTGGAAGAGCCACGTCTCCTGAGGTTTCTTTTCATGACACAATATGAACTGTAAAATGCTTGCTTGAAACATGCTATTTGCTACATGCTTGTAGAAGACCAGTGTTTTATCCCATCTTTAAGCAATACTGTATTGCACGTAACTCCAAAATTATGAACCTTTTTTTACTTTAAATCTTTTCAGCTGGATGATTTTTTGTTGCTTTAAAGCAATAGATATTTTTGTAATACATGAGTATAACATAGAAAATATATTGCAGTTCCTTTTGATGATTTTGTTGCTTGATATAGTGACATGGCACTAGTATCTAGCAAGCAAATACATTCCTGTGGTGTTTTCAAAAGCATAGGAGAAACCATATGTTCTCATAGGAAAACAGCTGTTACCAAACATGCGCATTCTTAGATAGAGTGACAGTTATTAAAAGGGCAAGGTAGGGCCACAGCTTGTCTTTTTAAGTTGAGTGAAGCTGGCGGTAGCAGTCACTTTCAGTGTGCAGTGGCACTGCATGTAGATATTGCCATGTAGAGTTGTAACTGGAAGGAGAGAGAGAGATTAACGTCCATAGTCTGCAGCTTGGAAGAGACAATATAAATCTCTGTCCTGCTTTGAGCTGTGAATGCCTCTGTAGGAGTTATAGTAACAGACAAATTAGCATAATGTAATTGGCTGGCAAGGTCAGCCCCTCTCCAGGAGCATTAGCAATGTTTACTGTAAAAAGAGACAGACTAAGTATTGTAGGGTGTTACGTTGTCTGTCCTTTTTGAAGGAAGAATAATCATTTTGGACTCCTTGCAAAACAGACTCGTTACCCTATCTTATTAAAATTCAGACTATCTTATTTCTGCCTTAAAGCAAATAGTCTAAAAGGACAACAAAGAATATTCTCTAGTATCACACAAATCTCTTTTTCTTTACTTTTCTTTTCTTTTCTTTTCTTTTCTTTTCTTTTCTTTTCTTTTCTTTTCTTTTCTTTTCTTTTCTTTTCTTTTCTTTTCTTTTCTTTTCTTTTCTTTTCTTTTCTTTTCTTTTCTTTTCCTTTCTTTTCTTTTCTTTTCTTTTCTTTTCTTTTCTTTTCTTTTCTTTTCTTTTCTTTTCTTTTCTTTTCTTTTCTTATCTTATCTTTTCTTTTCTTCTTTTCTTTTCTTTTCTTTTCTTTTCTTTTCTTTTCTTTTCTTTTCTTTTCTTTTCTTTTCTTTTCTTTTCTTTTCTTTTCTTTTCTTTTCTTTTCTTTTCTTTTCTTTTCTTTTCTTTTCTTTTCTTTTCTTTTCTTTTCTTTTCTTTTCTTTTCTTTTCTTTTCTTTTCTTTGAACCTTATTGAGTTTACATCTTTTTTCCTTTTTTTCCTTTCTCTGTTGAATAGCTTTTCTCTGAATGCTAAACTTACATACACATCCCTGCCAATACCTAATCTTGTTGGGAGGATTAAAATTTCTGGTCTTACTACATGAGGCACAATTAAGAAATCCAGACAAACTTGCCAGCCTTCTTGTTTGCAACTTCTAGGCAAAATTCAAGGCCACCTCTGGAAATCCTGGATTCAGCTTTGCAAACCCTTTCTGAACTGTGTGTCAGGAATGTGAGATGATGCCCCAGGTTTTGATGGAGACCTTGCATCAAGTCACAAACAGTGCTAGCTTTTTAGCCTTTGATCTCAAATCTGACAATTTGTGCCAAGTAATTGAAATGAGTTCAAAGATTCAGTTATGAGACATATGGGAAATGGCTTGCAGAGTATCACATAGGGGTTGCGTTGCTTTTTCCTATATACTAATGACCACGAATGATGTAGGTTATGCTGTTTAGCAGTTATCTTCAGCTTGAGTCTTTAAAATACTGTCTGTGACCAGGAGTTGCCACTGTAGTTTTCTTAGAGAAACATCCAAAAGATGCACAGAATCACCTTCAGAGCACTATCTTACAGGAAATCTACTTCCTTGTGCTTAGACAGTGTGATCAAGTGGCTTTCCAGAGCATATCTGGAAATCTTCTGATGATAAAGAAAAATCAGACAGCAATTCCTTGACTCCACAGCAGTTTTAAACAAGCACTGTTGTTACTGTGTTCAAGCTAGTATGCTTTTCTTTAATGCCAAGACCCTATTAACTGGCTGCTTTTGAGAATGGGATTGTGGTGCTACTCGTGCCAGGCTGGCATTCCCAACTCTCTCCTCTGTCCCTCAGCTTTCAGGTATCAAGTTGGTTGTAACATCTCACTGATGCCTACTTTGTAGGCAAAAGCTGCTGCATGGAGGAGTGCACTCAGAATGACTGTTCTCCATGTCCAGCTAGATTGTTCCTCAAGGATGTATGCCTACCCTATTTGGTCCATGGCTCAGCTGAAGCTGCTGGTTTCCATTGTCTGAATTATTTTTTGCCTCCTTGTATGAAGGTGTAAATCTGGCTGGGTCACACCATTACAGGTGGACCAGCTGTTTATTACTTAGGAATATGAGTGTTGTGGCTCCTCAGGTGGAGAAAGACCTCATCAAGGCATTTCAGAAGCATGTGGTACTCTAAAGGAACAGTATGTAATTTCCCCAGGATGGCTCCACACCACATTTAATTAGTGTGACTGGAAGCGTGTACATCTGGATGATTGTCTGGTAGCTTTATCAAATATAGTGCAGCTTGTTTGTTGCTTTTTCCATTTACTCCAGTCAGAAAAGAAGCTGAGCCAAATGAGTCCTGCTTTTACAATTGAGAATTCACCCCCTCACCACCACCACCATATAACCTCAGTAAGATTTTTAGCCTGACTTTTCTAAAATGACTTGCAGTTTTTAGTGCTCAGATCTGAATGTACAGTCAAGAATGCTTTAATGGGATCCCATTTGCTGCAGATTATGGACTTCTCTTCTCTGAAGAACAGCTCCTGCAATGCTATCTGGACTTGAACATGCTGTCATTCTTTGCTTTTATATGTCCTTCCCTTGTCTCCTGTTTCTAGTCACCAGAGAACCATTATTTTGTCTTGCTATTCTTCTGATGTTATTTGTCATGTAACTCTTTCCTGGATTGGTTAAAGTGTCTTGGTTATGATCTCTCGTCATTTCTGTGAAGTTGAAATTCAAATGCGTGCTACTCTAAAGTCCTGTGGAGTTGTTCTGTTACCAAAAAATCCCTCCTGCTCTGGCACTGCTATATTATACTGTCTTCCTGGGTATACTGTGTTGTGTCTAGAAGCTATTCACTTCTTGTTGCTTTGAAGTACCCTGTAGCTGTTGAAGATACTTGTCCTGCTTTAGATGTAAGGCAGAATTACGTGAAGTAATTTGCTCAAAGTTATGCATTAAAACTGTACCAGAGTGAGGAAAAGGATGACTATGCAGTTTTCCAGGCAGCTGACATGCAGAACACCTTTGGAATCCAAGGAGTTGTATTTCCATCTCTTCTGCTGTCCCACATCTGGAAAGCTACATGTCCCAACACCATGCCAGCTTGTTTACTTGATTTATTTCCTGTTAACAGCAGCGCTTCTCTCAGTGATCCCCAGCAAGCTGTGCTTTAAGACCAGAGGTCCAGGCCTTCATCAATGGACAGTCAGCAAGCTTTTTTTGCCAGAGGACCAATATGAGTTTCTTTTTCTTCTAAGTATGATTGTTCTCCTAGTCTTGCTAGTGTTTTTTCCTGCCTGCCACTGCAGAAGGTAACTACTGACACCAAGATAGAGATGGACAAGGGCAGCATGTTTCTCCTTAACCAGACTGCAGAATGTCAGAACCATCTATGAAGATGCAGAGAACACTTTCTTTTGATGCCTGTCTGTAGCGGTTGTACTCACTAGAAATGAGCATTTTTTAGCTAGAAGTGTATTTAACATTTTTGCCTTCAATGTAGACAGTCTGATTGCCTTCCTGAACCCTAACATCTTAAACTCTTATGGATACAGATTTTATTAATTTTGTCTGAATGTTTCTGATGGATGAACCTAATTCTCGTAAGTTCTTCTAGTCCAAGATCTAGACTAACCTAGCTCTCCTATTCCAGAATATGAGCCTAGAAATGATTGAAACAATTGTGGATGCTGCAAAACGGCATGCTTTCCTTTGTGATTACTTCCCAGGATGTCTGAAGAATTAACTTTATACCAGCTTTATGCTTCACTGCTCATTGTATGAGTTTCACTGATCAAAACTCTTTTCCGACCAGTTCACTTGTCAACCCACTTCACTTGTATGTAGTAAATGGTCTGTCTGGGTGCTTTTTGAGACCACTTTTGGCTTTGACTCCTGGACCTTTCCAGGAGTCAAAGACTAAAACACAGCATCATGTTTTAGTCCCCATGCAGTACTAGCCAGCATGCAGCTGCTGCAGTGGGTTGGAGTTAAAAGAATATTTAGGAGATGCATTTTATTACCAGGGTAGCAGCATTTTCCACTTGACTTCTTAGCAGAAGAGTTAAGCCTGCTGGTTTTCTGCTTGAAACTGCCTGAATGGAAAATCACTGGCTGTTTTGTTGTTACCATCTTTGCTCTGCCTTACCAACTGCTCTGTCTAAAAAATGTTCTGGTCATTGAATGCAGTCAAGCAGCCATTGCTGTAGCTCATGCATGATGCCAATAACTTATGCCAGTGAAATCAATGATGAGAATTTCAAACAAGCTTTAAATAAAATATAATGAATCTAAATGCCAAAGTACTGTCTCTGTGAATTTGCTATTAACAGATTATAAATGGTTTGCATAATGTTGAAAAGCCTAGTGCCTTCAGTTAGCAGTATCAAAGGCTTGTTTAAAGCAATTCCTGGAGGACTGCCGCCCTCCCCCTCCAGCTTTCTGTTTCACGATGGATAAAAACAAAACTCCTTACAATAAAGAAAGGAAAGCCAGGTTTTCAACTACCCTCTGACTGGCCTCCAGATCTGGCAGCTGCTTTTGGATGTCTAATTGCTTGTCCTGCAAAAGTTGACATGCACCTATTTTGAGAAGGTTCCCACTTTGTACATGCATTTTCTGTCTGATTTACAGAAATTAAATGATAGTGCTGTAAAAAACTCAGGGTAGAGCTTATAATACTTTTTATTGGGTTTTGTGGTTTTGTTTGTTTGGTTTTGTTTTGTTTTTTTTAATTTATTTGAAGTCTCCTGATTTTCTGCATTCATATAGAAGTATTAGATGCAGAGAAACAGTGCAATATAGTGAATAAGACACTGGACTTGGAAAAAAGACCCCTTCCATTGAGTCCTGATCTTTGGCTACACAAATCACTTACTTTTCTCTTTCTTCCTTCCTCTTTCCTTGCTTTGTCTCTGGACTCTGAGGCTTGTGGGCAAGTGTAGTCCATCAATGTGTCTACAGATTTTAGCACAATAAGGCCTTGATTTCAGTTCAAGCCTGTAGGAATTACACCTAGTAAGCATACTGGCAAGTCTCCTTTCTTTTCAAGTTTCTTACCAGCCCTTCTCTATTTGAAAATCATGGCAAGCTCCCTTGTTTACAGCAATCTAATGGGACCATAATTGGGTCCCCAAGATAACATTACAGATATAAGCCATTTTTTCCTTAGACAAAGTTCTATGGAGAATGTATTTTCTTATAAACATGCTTGTTATAAAAGGGT
Organism: Apus apus; assembly: GCF_020740795.1. Lineage (NCBI taxonomy): Eukaryota > Metazoa > Chordata > Aves > Apodiformes > Apodidae > Apus > Apus apus. Next base: position 35,478,682 of record NC_067283.1, read on the forward strand.
TTGTTGTTTTGTGTTTATTGGTGTTCCATCTGCTCTAGAGAATACATTGGATAAAAACTAGCTCCAGCATGGCATATAATGTTTCATTAGCAGGCATAACCTTGTTTATTTGCTTTTTAAAATTGTATTTAGAAAAGGAAATCAGTTTGCACCATTGACATGCTGCCAGGTTCCTGTTTATAAATGTCACAATAGGCAACTTGGAAGAAATGAAATAGGCAGTTTGTGACTTTTGATAAAGCATTACAGAACTGGGTAGAGCCAGGCAGCCAGTTGTGCTCCCCGTTTTGCAGCCTCCCACTTAGCAGGATATAGTGTGGTGGTAGCAGTGCAAAACACCCTGAATGACCCAAACTGGGATATGCACACTTGATATTATTGTCATATATTTGAACAGAAGCAGCTCTTTGTGCTAAGTTGCTTAAATGGCTATCTTGGGCAAGTAGTTCTGCAAGAAACAACCAACCCTGAGGAAAATGGAAGATATCTGAAGGAAACTTCAAGGCATAAGCATGCAATCTGATGTCATCTTTTCCCACAGAGAAGCGATTTCCTTTCAAACTCTGGTGAGACCAGTCTTCCAAAATTTCCTTCTCCTTTAAAATATGCTCATTGCATTTCCTTTGTATCGTATTTTTCCCTTTCCCCTAGTAAATGGTTTATCGTGGGTACATCTGCTACATACCATGTATTACTCTGTAAGTAAAGAAGGCTTCGTATGTCAAAAGTGTAGTCTGGACTGACATGCTGAAAAGGGCATGAGGAGGGTAGTGGGGGAAGAAGGGAGGGAATTGTAGAAGACAAGGGTCATCTTTCAGTATTCATTTCTACTGGTAATTAGAGGGCACCACTGAATGTCTGTAATTAGATCATGTCACAAAAATTAAGATAAAGGAGCAGAAATTCTAAATCTCCTGCATTTTGTTGAAAATATCAGAGGAGTCAGAGCATTTGCTTAAACCAGCAGTTAACATATGGAGGACAGGCAGGGAGGGTTAACATGCCCCTGTAACAAGGTCATGTGCATATTCCACAAAAGATGCAAGGAAGACACCAAGAGGAGGTGACCGTGCACTCCAGGTACTGAAGGGGCAGAAGCCAGGTTGTCATGGGAATGAGCGGTGTTGCAGAGATGTTGTGCAGGGCTGTCACCCCTCAGGCAGTGGCCTTAAGAGGATTAGTGGTGCTTAAATGAGCCCTTCGGACTTCAAATTATGGCGGTGACTGCTGGAGCCTTGAGATGGCTTATACCTGGCTTAGCACTTCACGTGCCTGTCCTGTGTCTTGTGCCATGCTTCTTAGCAGCATCATGTAGTTGGCTGGAGATTAGCAAACTTGAGGTTTCATTTGCATCACCCAGCGTATCTCAGAAAGACTTTCTGATGATATAGTCACAGCTATTGAAAGAAAACAGGACAAAAAGATTATTTATGACAGGTTTGTTGTTGTTGTTGGTTGTGCCTTTTCAGAAGCAGCCAGCATGTCTATGTTTAAGAATAATTCATCCTAACTTAAAACAAAAAGGAAGTTTCCTGGCATGTTCCAACTTAGATATTTCGGATAAAATTTTGCAAAGCTTCTCCCTGCCCCAGTACACAAGTTTTATATATAAATTAACAGTAATTGTCCACTAAGGCTCCAAAAGACTGGAAATGTTTTAATAAAAGGACTTGGGCTGCTGAAGTCCATAGATACCTTTAGAAATGTTATCTTTTTTGTCAAGAAATTCTAGTCACAGTGCTCTGAAGCACTGGTGATTAAACTCTGGTCTGTGAACTGCTGGTGGTCGCAAAGCTGTGGTAAGTCATCTGCAGCTGGTCTGTGGAACCATCTTGCCTTAATTACACAATTTATGATAAGAGCACAGAGTGCTCTGTGAGAAATTCAGAGGGTTGACAGAGGTCTGTGATCCAAAAAATTGGAACCCAGTGGCCGAGGCTGAAAAGTACATATTCAAAGCTTTAGGATTTCAATGCGAGCAATGTTTCCCTTCTCCCCCATCTGCCTATCATTACTTGTCATTTTTGAGTAAGGAGTTTAATTTTTCTTTACATTTTTACCTCTAAGGAGATCAGGTTGATAACATTTGACTGAGCAGTGGTGCCCAGGGTTCAAGAAGTCAGATACACTCATACCGCTCCCGGCCTTTGATTCTCTAGCATCGTGTGGATAGCCAGCTGTGTCCAGTTCAGGGGTAGATGTTAGATGGGGCTTGGGGGCAGGGAAGAATCCTTCTGCTTTCTGGGATCCATCATGCCAGCTGTTGTTTGTTTTTTTGGTGTTTTGTTTTGTTTGTGGTTTTTTTTAATGTGCCATTTTTATCAGGTAGCTGTTTAAGTGAGCATTTGCCTTTCTCTGAAATGTTTTGAGGAATGGATCCCTTGGCTTCAGTTCTGTATTTTTATGTGTCAGCCTCATTCAATTACTTCATACCTCTCACTAAGTAAGGGAGTGAAATGGATTTCAGCAGCCTGCAGTAAGATCTTCCTAGTGCTTTGTCTCTATGCTTAATGTTACTACACAGCAATAGCCAGCAGTTCTTTTCTGTGTCCTTTTTTCTGCTTCAGTGCTTTTCCTCATTCAAGCCATACAGATGTTACAGTTTAAAAAAAGTATTGCATTGCAGTATCCATCAAGTTTACATTCTTCCATCTCTCCCATTATGAAACTTTTTCCTTTTTTAAAGAAATTTAAATCTTTGTAATAGATTTTCTTTTTCCTGTAACCTTCAACTGTGTTAGTAATCTGGTTAACTTTTTACCTGTTTTCTTCCCTGGTTCCTGTGCTATGCTTGCTGGCCTTGAGTGGACAGCAAGCTTACTTGTGTGCTTATGGCATTTCAGATCTTGCACACTAGTAACAGATGAAACAGTTCTGATGGTCTGGTGTGAGGGTGTTTTCCATACACAATGATCTGAATAATGAGAAAATAAATGAGTTGATGCTTTTTCTGGGGAGATTTGATAACTTTTGGTTTGAGATCATGTTCTTCTTCTGTTAAGAGAGAATTCATAGGAGTTTAGTAATTTTTATGGATATTGTATATTATTAAAATATTTTTGAAGCCTGCCCAGTTTTGCGCCCCTCACTACAAGGAGGACATTGAGGTGCTGGAGCGAGTCCAGAGAAGGGTAACAAAGCTGGTGAAGGGTCTAGAGAACAAGTCTTACGAGGAGTGACTGAGGGAACTGGGATTATTCAGCTTGGAGAAAAATGGTCTGAAGGGGAGATCTTATTGCTCTCTACAACTATCTGAAAGGATGTTGTAGTGAGGTAGGGGTTGTTCTCTTCTCCCAAGCAACAAGCAATAGAAAAAGAGGAAATGGCCTCAAGTTGTGCCAGGGGAGTTTTAGATTGGATATTAGGAAAAATTTCTTCACTGAAAGGGTTGTCAGGCACTGGAACAGGCTGCCCAGGGAAGTGGTTGAGTTACCACCGCTGGAGGTATTTAAAAGTTGTGGAGATGTAGCACTTAGGGACATAGTTTAGTGGTGGACTTAACCATTTGGGTGTAAGTGCTGGCTTAACAGTTGGACTCTATGATCTTAAAGGTCTTTTCCACCCAAGATGATTCTATGACTCTATAATGCTCTTTATGACAATGTCTTCCACATTTTTAAGCTAGTAGGTTTGGTTTGTTTTTTGTTTTGTAAGCAGCATGTGCAATGGGTGAGTGTGTCACTGGTGGCTTCCACTACTGTGTATTATATATATTGTGAAGTTATGATCTCCATAGTCAAGCAAGATGCTACTGTACACTTCTTAAAAGTGCACATGTAGCTGCCATTTAAAGATGTATCTTGGTTGCCCTGAATGCTGTGTGTCTGTAGAGCCTTTTAGAACACTTAGGTTAGAAATGCATGTTTTCTTCCCCATAAATTGTAAAATGCCTGAAAGTGGGACAACTTAGAATATTTATCATTGCTAAAACTAATTAATTGAGAGGATAGGCTATATAAATACTAAAATATTGCTGTATATTTTATTTCTAGGTTCAATTTTAATTTTTTTTCAAAGTTGATGCCTATTCTCCTGAATTATTTTTAAAATATTTAAAGTTGCTATTTGGGAAAATATCTTGAAATGATTTTTTGCAGAAAACTGAAAAAAATACAAAAAAGTGCTATTGTCTTTGTTTAGATGAGCTGGATTTTCTCTCATTTTTTCATGGCAAATACCTTCCAACTTTAGAATTTATATAATAGACTGCAAAATATATTTATGCACAATTGCTTATAGGTGACAGCTCTATTGATCTAAAAGCTCGTTTGGAACAATCTGAGTGAGCCTTCAGTTTGTATAAAACTGCTATTTGCAATTTTCATTAAAACTGATAGTTAAAAAAGAACCGTAGGAAAATATAATCTGGCTTTGGTTCAGAAACTGGCTCTTATAGTTTAAAACCAAACTAGTATCATAAACAAACTCCGTTTGAAACTCAGAATATTACAATGGATGGTAAAGGATGTGTCTGTCTTCATCCTTTGCCTTTGGTAGATGGAGATGCGTGATACAGGTGGTGCCGAGTGACATGGATGGGTGTTTCTCTGGAAGAACCAGGATTTAGTGGAAATGGTGACTGCCTGGAGTCATGGGGAGTATTTTGCCTGTGTCTGTGGAGCCGTCATTTCTCTGCTGTGCTTGCCAACAGGGTGTGTGTTCTTGTGGAGTGATGTGTAATCCTCTCCACCAGAACATGGAAGTATGACTTCAAGAAGTTTTTAGCCTTTAGAAAAAAAGAGACGTGTGTTGCCTATCCAAAGTTAAACGGTTGCATGTGGGAGAAAAATGCTCAAATGTTTTCTTGAAAGACTGAAGCCAATACGGGGAATAGAGTGGAACTGGGGAGAAGTCAGGTTGATTATTATCTATTCCCTTTCCTCTTGCAGCTGGAAAGGTTGAGAATGAGCACGTTGATTTAAAAGCAGTTTGTGGATATGGTTTGTTGTTTTTAATTTTATTTATTTGAATGTTAAATACTGCTGGAGAGTACAGTATGAGCAGATGGGTGAGAGGAGCATTTCTATAAAAGCTGTTGAGTGTTATAATCCCAGTTTCTACTTCAGTGGGAGTGACTGGGAGCTTTGATAAGGATGAAACTTAGTCCTAGAGGAAATAAATTCCTCTTAATTTATTAGATCTTAATTAAGATCCATTAAATGAATCTTAAGGGCAGGGGATGTCTTTCATGTCTCTATGGTTCCTGGCATGCAAGTGGCTTGTTCCTTGTGTGAACATTCAGGTAAGTTTAATAAAATAGGTAATAATAGTAAGCTCCTACGCCTTCTTCCTCTGCAGGAAAGTTGTGAAGATCTCTGAGAAAACTCTGAGTGTGTGTCCTACTGTCTCAGAGAATGGATGGGTCTTGTGAGTGTTAAAAGCAGAGGGAGAGCTCTGTCTGTGTCATCACTCCTATTCACTTCTTCTCTGAGCTGGAATGCTGGGAGCTTCTCACCTAGTATCAATTTATCTTAACCATTGGCTTAGGAGCTGGAGGAGAATGAAAAGGGGAGTCGAAGTGAGATGTTCTTCATGGATCCCTGGCAGAAGAGCATGCAGAACTCCTTGAAAGTAGAGCTGAAAGCAGCCTAGCCAAATAACAATTCAGCTGTAAAGTGGAGGTCTCAGTTTTGGCTAATGTTGCTGAATTTGTCTCGTTTCTATAAGGCCCCAAAGTTGAGTCTACAAGGAACTCATTTATATCTTATCCACATCCATCCAGAATCAGGTGCAGAGCTCAAGACAGCAAAGCCATTTTGGGAATTCAGAATGCCATCTGCATCACACATGCAACAAGCCTAGGCTTGCTGTGCTGCTGATGCAGAGTCATTCTGCATGTCATGATGTGTATGACTAGATCAGATAGGCTTAGTGTCAGATCTATGGTGCATTATTTTCCTGCCATTTTTCAAAGCAGAGGCATTGTCATTTAAGTATGAACTTGCTTGAACTTCTCTGTAAATTCACAAGCATTTCATTGATGTAAATTATTCTGAGATTGCCAAATCCTTTTCTTATGAATGTGAGAGTCATGCTGAGTTTGACATTTTGTTGGGAAATCTTAGGCTTTCTCTTGGCAGCGTAGTATAAAGGTACAGTTCCTGCCCAACAACAGGACTTGCATTAGAGCTAGCATTACTGAGAAGAATGGACATCTGGATGCATTGACAGCTTTCACTCTGTTTTAAATTCCTGTGCATTACACATTCAGCCTACTTTCTGAAACTATACAGTTTATTGGAAATTGTTAGAACTTTGAAACAGCATTACAAGTTTGTGCGTGTAAGCTAACAATGTCTTATGTGCAAACAGAATTTTTCATTCCATTTGTACCTTAGACAGGTCTGAAGTTATAGGAGAAAAGAGAAAGAGAAGATGAAAATGGAAATAGTGAATCCAGGAGCACAGGAATCTGATATTAAAAAATTAAGTTCTGCCCTGCCATGGTACAACAAAATCTAGTAAAAATCTGGGCAAGTGCTGGAGTACCTCTTGTCTAAGCCTCACGACAGATCTACATTCTGTCCTTTCCCAGGCCTTTTGGACTCATTCCTCGTTTCCTTTGAAGATCCTCCCATGTGGCAGATCAGCGTTCTGTAGCTTTTCGAAATCTGTGGTCTGTAATTTGTAATCCAGAGAAAGGCTGTCTGAATCCTGGACATTTTCATGCCAGTGCTCTAGTCTTGTGAAGACAGGCCCCTTTGAAAGCAAGGCGGGTGTATGCAGGCAGATCTTCTGTGCTGGCAGTAGCAAGGGGCAGCTGTGCAGCACTAAACTCATTGTGGGTGACCGATGCTTTTCTTCTTTGTGGCTCCCCTGTGCACCCAGAGGTACCAGTAGGCTCCTCTTGCAGTTCAATATTTGCTATAATAAACATACTACTGAAAGCAAACAAGCAAACCAGAAATATTTGGAAGGATTCAGAAACTGTGGAGGCAGTTTGAATGAGAAATTAAATGAGGGTGAACTTTGAAACAAGTTAATGTCGCATATTGCTAGGTTTTGATTGAAACACGTGCACTTAATATAATGATGAAGCTTTAGGAAGTGATTGTACTAAAAGATATACTTGCAGATGGATAGATTACTAGACCTGGTTTTGCACAATCTTGTAATGGTAAAAAAAAGCCAGTGTGGTTTTGAATCCTGAACTAGATTTGATAGACATATATGTGTGTGTGTGTGTGTGTATACAATTTATTTCTTTTACCAGAACAGTTTTTCATCAAAAACACTAATCCACTGAAGAAGTGACATTTTTTTAGAAATGTATGTGAGGGAGATCTTTTGGAAAAGATTCCATATATCAAAGGTTATTTCCTCTTACTGCCTGATAGTTGTGACATACCACTGAAAAATTACTGTTAAAGTCCTTGATCTGGCTTCAACTTGCAATCCATGCTTCTAAGTGAATACTGGCTATTCTACTGCTGGACATGTTTCACACTTTGTGAGTTATTAACAGGAGCTCAGAGATGGTTCTTCTTCATAGTGAGCAAGTGTTCTAACCATGTGACTGTAGGCATCCTCTCTGCCTCTTTGTGTGTTTATGAAGTCTGGAGCACCTCCTGTGCAAGAAGGAGATCCCTCTGTCCACAATAGCCTTGGAAAACACCTGAAGCATATTAGAATTGGGACTCGGGATGACAGCTAAGGCCTTCAGAGTAGATTCTCTAATTGTTGGCTCCTTTTCCATGAGGAATGTAATCTAAAGGCTTTATTCTTGTTTTGGCTTAGAATGCCATCTTTCTTTTAGGTCTGGGATTCAATATGTTGCTTCTCCTGTCCTGCACGTTTGAGCAGAGCTCTTGAGTTTCCTTTCTCACTAGCTTTATGTAGCAGTATTGTGTGTTTTTTACATGTTACCTAGACAAATTGGCTCATAAATTGGAATTTTGAATGAAATTTAACTTTAGTTTTCGATCCTGAGAATTGCGACAATCGGGAAGATGCTTTGTCTGAGTCTTGGTGGCAGAGGGTGCATGTAAAGGTGTTTTTTTCCCTCTTCCTCAGCCTAGCATGAGGTGGAAATGGAAAGTTTCTTTTCCTCTGGCTGCTAACGATCTGCATGTTGGTACTTGATAGGAAGAATAATACTCTCAAGGTTACCATATTTTTCATATGTATACACTGTGGGTAATCTCTGGCTTGAGAGTTTTGTTTATTTTTAAATGTGGGCCAAGTCAAACCCTGCGGTTTAGCAGCAATGTGTATTGTGTGTGCAGGGATAATAGAAGTTTTATTCCAGGGTTCCTTCCTCAGAAGGTTCACTCTGTGGCTGTGAGTTGTCTGTCAACTTTTTTTTTTAAGAACTTTTTAAGGGCTCCAGGTTATCTGCAGCAGAGATTATGTATGTGTAAATACAGTGCTGTTATTCTAGGCCTCTGGGATATTATTGCTCTACAAAATATATGGAGGCTAATAGGAATGGCTGTTTTGTGACATACCATGTACTGTTTGTTACTTTGTGACTATAAAACTTGCTTTGCTTGTCAGTGTAAGAAGGCCTAGTACACAGTAAACAGCCCTTGTAGTAAATCAAGGTGCCATGCACTCACTACAGAAGTAATTGTCAAACAAAATATATATGGTGTTCAGTTAGGAGAATAGGTGTTAAATATCCCTGATATAAATTATGAGTCAGAATCACAGAAGAGTGATTAGTCAATGTGCAGGTATTTTTCCATTTGTATTGTCGTGTAAAAGTGAATAGTTATTTTTCATTTATTTATATTGTTGTTGGCTACAACAAGATCTATTGACTTGGATTTTACCCTGAGCCAGTAACTTTCCATATTATTGATACTTTCAGATTTCTAATTGCATTTCTATAGAACATGAAAACAAGATAAGACCTTTCTTTCTTTCTCATTTCCCTCCACCAACCCCCTTTTCCCTTCTTTTCACAGAATATCTCCATGCATAACACAGTTGGAGGAGCAATGGGAGGACCTGGATCTCACCAGCTGACAAATACAAGGATGCCAAACCACGACACCAGCGTTGTGATTCAACAAGCCATGCCATCTCCACAGTCCAGTTCGGTCATTACGCAAGCACCTTCCACAAATCGACAGATTGGGTAATTCCATTTCCATTTTCTCATTTCTCCAGTTCTCTCTGATTCCAGCAGCATGTAGGACCAGATGTTGTCCTCGTGGCTCTTAAGGTTCAGCTGCTTGTAGGACCAGATGTTGTCCTTGTGGTTCTTGAGGTTATGGAGTTTGCACTTGATCCTGCCAGCATGTGGCAAGAACCCCTGCAACCCTTGCAACATGCATTGCAGGCTGTGGGGGAATGTCCAGGTTACTACATCTGCTCCAGACCTGGCACTTGGATTCAAAAGTGGAAGAGTGGTGTACTTGGCAGGGAAGTCCTGCTTCCTCCATGCAGTTTTTTGTTTTTATCTTCTTACATCCAAAGTTCATGTTGTTTCTATAACTGCTATGGGAAGAGAGGCAGTGTTTCTGAAGCTGATCCTTTCACTTCCTTCAATTGGAATTCTGGGTGTGCAGTAGGATTGGGCTATTTCCTACATACTCTGTTTAATTGAGGAATGCTAGAAGGTAAAATAATAAGATCATTAAGATAAATGGAGTTTGGCACAGAGACTTCTGAACAGTTGCTCAATTTGTGATGATGGATCCATATTTATTCCCATAAGTTGGCTAGGGATGCTTATTGTATTGGCTTGAATGCCAATTGTGTGCTCATGTTTGGAGAACTGTGTGAACAAAAACACTCATGTGTTGTACACTTGGTTAGTTTCAGCAAACATGAGGTCTTTTTAAGTCATAATAAGTCATTTTTAATTATAGGGAAACTGCCCAGCTGGTTTGAGGATGCAGTTTTTTGTCATACAACTCTGAGAATTTGGGGGGTTTTATGAGTAGAAACATACAGATAAAAAGATAAATCAGTGGACTGAGAATGAAGCAGCAGTCTAGATTCATTATCTGTCATTTGTAATTTGGTCACATCCATTATATGATAAGTGCAAAAGCAGTCTCTGTCCCCAGTCATTGTTTAAATAATTGATGAGCAACTTGAAGTCTCTTCAGAGTAAAACCAAAAAGTGAAATCCTGGCACTGAAAACTCAAAATCCAGTTGTTCTTGAGTTTTCTTCCAAGATTCCTGATAGCTTGGGCAGAATACAGAGACCACAGGCTCTCCATCTCCCAGTGCCATGGTGGGCCTATGGCACTGACTGCTCCGTAAGGGTTATCCAACCATGCAGAGGGCACGGGTTCCATCCACTGTCCCAGTTTTGTACTTCTGGCAAAACTCCTCTGCTTTCTTTTTTTTTGACTACTACTTCAGGATTTGATATTTAATATAGAAATCTGTTAGACTGGGTTAGGTAAACATATTTGATAGATGTGCCTTTGTGTATGCTACATACTGCCAAAACAAGTGTTCACTGAGATTTCACGTGCAGTGCTGTTTGCCTGTGAGTCCAAGAAGGTTGTTGTCTTACATGTCTCACTCTGTTCAAAGACAGGGGACTGGGAAAGAGGGAGGGAGGAAGAAACAGTTTATTTTTCAGTTGTAGAAAGAAAAACAGCTACTGCCATTATTTGAGTTAAGAATTATTAAGCCCCTGTTCAAATTGTGGCTTAATAGGTCTAGTGGTAATTATGATCCTAATTAAAACAAAAACAAAAACAAACCCAAACCAAACAACTTTTAATACTCAGTAGTGAGGTGTTTTATATGGGACTGTACTTGGCTTCCAAACAATTGTTTCTATATAATGAGACCAAAACTGCATGTGGTTTTGCAAGACCCTGTCAGTCAGGTTTTAGGTTTGCGTTGGTTTGGGGCCATGGTGATTAGAATCTCCACATTTTGAGGGATTGAGGATTAAAAGGCCTGTTTCCTAGTCAGTGGTAAGTGTCTTTTTTGGGAAACTTTGTCATGACGTATCTTAATTCTCCTCTGCGACTGAATCATACAAATGTTTCCCAAGTCTGAGTCTAAAGCTGCTCTATTGGGAAGCAATTGTCAGCATTTTAGTCTCTGTGTGAGTTGGTGTGTGAATAAGACTTATGGTGTGACCTTCAGAATACTCTGTTACCCATTCTTCCCTCTTCCTAGGAGGTTTTGTATTTTGTCCATGGTGTGTCCTAGGAGATAATTGTTGCATTTTGGACTTCATCTACTTGCCAAAGTGTTGAGCATCCTTGTTGTTTGTCTTCTTTTCCTTCAGTCTTTTCCCTGTGGTGCTGGTTTTATTTATTCAAAGAACATATCTTGTCATTTCCATTTATCTTCATCTTATCCTTCTAAATGTGCAAAGAATTATATCCAAGACTCATTCACGAGGAATACAGACTGAACAATGGTTTCAATATTAGGCAACTGGAGAAAAATCCAGATTGATTCAGAAAATATTTGAGTTCTGCAAAGTTTGGTCATTTTGGTTTGGCCTTATGAAGTTGAGATTGTTCAGCTTTTTAAAAAGACCACATTCTCAGGTTCTCGAATCCGTGGTTTTGGGTCAGGACCCCTCTTTTTCTTAAAATGTCTGAAGCTGCCCCAAAGGGTAGGTGAGTCTTTACCATGGAGAATTGTACCAAGGAATATGCCTTTTAATGAGCAATAAAACCAGCAGAGAGCAACTGGGTAAAACTCTCATTGAGCTAGTTCTGTAAGAGCACGATCAAGCCCTAAAGGTTATATAGAACCATCTTGTAGCAATATTCTGATTTTTATCACAACCACAAATATTTTAGTGTCAGACTATGGCCAAGCCACCTGCAAATGTTTGTGATGGCCTTACTCCAATGAAAACAGGGAACAGCAATGAAAGTCTTCATTTAGACCCTGCTCGTAGGCTGTGCTCCAGTAACACAGAATGGGACCCACCTGTGCCCGCACACAGCACGTTTCATGGTGAGAAGGGGGTTGAGTTCACAGCAGTTGACATTCCCGAGGGACTTAATTTTTTTCCCTACTTTCTTTTCTCCTTCTCTCTTTCCTCCTCCCTCTGTCCCTTTCCCTGCATGCCTCTCTCTTCTTTCCTGTCCCCTCCTCTGGCTCTGGGGGCTCGCATATGAGATGAGATACTGACAGAAGGCATGGGAAAACACGACAGAATGAGCGTTGTTGGGCAAGCCTTCCTGGCACAGTGTATATACACACATTGTTTCAGGTATTAAGCTTCAGCTACTACTGAACAGGCATCCAGCCAGATTAATCAGAAAAAGGGAAGAGCATGAAGGTTAATAACTTGAAAAATAAGACGGAGTGCAGTCCCACTTTCCTCCCACCATGTACCTGGTTGAGAACAAACAGCAACATTATCATTACAGCAAACCAGTGGGTTGGTATAAAGGTCCCAGATAGTATTTACATGGTGAGGCAGTCTCTAACCTCCTTGCCATGCCTCCTCCCACCCCCCCAAGCCTTTAGCATGTGGGAGGAATGCTGTAACTAGTAACTACTTGTGCTGATGAAAAATCAGTGGAAGAGCACTTAGCAGTGAAGGGTGTCTTAGGCTGATTAATAGCACATCATTTGGAGATAAGATACATGGAGGAAAAGCAGTAAGGCATACGGAGGAAGGGGAGAAAAAAAATGATGCAAGACATACATTTTTCAAAGTTATAGAAAAGCAGATAAGCTGAATCAGCTCAAGATACGGGTCTCTGAACTAGGCTGTACAATAGCAGTGTTTGTCTTCTTTGTGTTAAAATAACTCCTTTTTTTCCAGTGATTGAGTATTCAGCAATGCATGGGAAAATTATGGTCAGACAAATGGGTGACAACACAGTACAGTGGTTGCTTTATCTGGGCATATCTTTTACAAGGTAAGATGTCTTTTTCAGACCAGCAAAGACTGTAGGCGACTGCAGCCTAACAGTTTGGCTTGCTTGAGAAAGTAACCTGCTGCTGTTTTTCAAGCTAGTAGCAGGCGAGACTAGTAATTATTCCGGCTTGAAACTCACGAGTACCGCTCTGTACCTGAATGGGAACATGGGAGGATTCAGGGTTGTCACAGATCCAGTAGGTTCTTAACACTGTACTAAATGGAGAGGAAGGCTTGAGTCCAGTTCCAGTGAACTCAGACTCCAAGGTGGACATAGAGCATTAGCCATGTGATGTAGATTATCTGTTTTCAAAGTGTTATAGAGCATTTTAATCAAGATAAGATGGTCTTCTGGCAGAACATCAAAAGGGAAAAATTGCAACCACATTTAGGGAAATGCAAGCAGGTAGGAGAAGGCAGAAAGAGAGATTTGGAAGATGCCTCTAGTGCCTTTGTGTACCGAAGAATCATGGTTCCAGTGGGAGGACAGCCTTTCAGTCCCCACACACAGCATTTATTTCCACACCTATGCATTTCCTTCCTGCTCCTCTCTCTTCCCTCCCAGGATGCCATACATCTCTCTCGGTTTCCAGTTTATCATCTTTTCATGGGATTAAATGCTTTCCAAACAGAGGGGCATGGGAAATGTAGTGTTCATGAAAACTGCATGTAATGAGACAAGCAGAGATTTGGTGACAGAATGAAGAGCAGACTCATTGTGACTGGCCTTGGGGATTTGGAAAATGAAAAAAACCTGCTCAGCTGTAGTCTTAATCTGAGGGACCTGAGATGGCAGAGGACAGGGCTCCTCTCTGGCAAGCACAGGAGTTTTGCCATAGCATCAAGCTATCTTAGACTGCAGCTGCTGGTTGAGTTCTCAGAGTATCCTGCTGTTATCCTTTATAGCTTGAGGAAACAGAAAAGACTCCTGTAAGAGATGTTCACAGGCATAATGTTCCCTTCCATAATGCAGCTAGTTCTGGAAGGCACTTGGATTAGGCTGGTAATTCAGAAGGGACTTTGCACATGCCAGAGAAAGTCTCTCATGAAGGTCCTAATAAGTTGGAGGAGTGCGTAGGATTAGAGAAACCATGGAATGATGTGCTTCTATTAAATTCAAAGGCCAGCTCCCTTTCCAGGAAACTGGGATAAAAGCCTGTGTTCCAACTCGTGTTTGAACTGAAACACCACAGCAGGTTGAGAGATGAGAAGAAATGTACAGTGAGAGACAAAGTAGCAAATGACCTCTTGGTCTGTTCCCTAGCCTTGGTTGCACAGGATGTAAGAACATCAGTTAGATAACTGGAAGGGCAGGAAAAGGGAGAGCTGGAAAGTGGAAGCATCTGACAGTGTCATTCTGTTCAAACTTTTTTTTTTTTTTCTGTCTTTGTATTCAAAATTGGGCTCGATTCCCTGTTTAATGCTCCTTCTTTTTCTTCTGTTTATGCGAAGACGTGTTTTCTGTAGTCCCTTGTACTACACCGTCCTCGACCAGTCTTAACATGGAATCCCATTGAGCCACACGTGCGCAGCAGCCATGAGTCTCTGGGAAGCTTAGGTGAATTACTCAGGAAAATATTACAAATGAGCCATTCACAGAAACAAGTTGCCTCATGGTTTACAGCTAGTAGGCAGGGTGATGTGGGAGAAAATGGAGTCTAATAGATGGATTCTTTCAAGCCATTTCATCCTTTGTAGCTATCTGCTGCCCAGATCCACATGTTGACCTGCAGACTGAACCGTGCCACTCTGTGTGTGATGTTTGAAAGCCCTGTCTGCTCCCCAGCCTCCCCTGTTGTTGTTTGCATCGGCATGTTCAGGAGCTGCTGACTCAATCTCTCCTGCCACTGCTGAGTCAGGAAGAAAGAGAGAAAACGGCACCAGCCTGTGTGTCAGACACAGCACAAAGGGGTGATTGTTCACAACATCTCCCTGCTATCCCCACAAACATACTCCCATTGCCTTCCCAAAACCTCCTTCTTGCTGTTAAGACCTAGGGAGGGGTTGGAAAGACATATATCAAGGTGACTTTCAGGGGACTGAAAGGAAGGTCATAAATAGCCTGTCAGCCAGGAATGGAGACGGTTTAGTGTGTTTATTATCTGACTTGAAGACAACTGCTGCCCTGAAAGTTATGTGCTTGTTATACACAGTGGTTAAATTAATTAGTGAACTCTGTATCTTATGCCTCATACTTTCTCCTTGACAGAAGTCCTAAGCTTATTAGAAATGTTGCTTTTTCACAGCATGGACACATACACATACACGCAAAAAAAGTGTTTAGGGATACTGTGTGACTTCCTGACTCTTATTAGGATTGCTGTCTTTTGTTAGGAGGAGAAACTAGCCCTCTCCTGATAGATGTTTTGGATAGGCAATGAAACTACACTCAAGGCAATTCTGTATATTTCTAAGAAATGAATCATGACTTTTCCATTCTGGAAACCTCATCCCACCCAAGAACTATAGGTTGGAATAGCACACTGCATCCATAACTATCTGAACAGAAATAGTCAGCTTTCATAGGCATAGATTGGCTTTCACATCAGAGGAAGTCATAAATAGGACTTAAGTAACATAAGTAGGATATACAGAACTTGGAGAATACAGCATTGATCAGTTAATTTTAAGAGCTGGTATCTCTTACATACCTCCCATGTATATATACAAAAAATACACACTGTATACATTTTCTTTAAGGTGTCATCAAAATTTAGAGTCAGAGCTTCTGATTTATAGGAGTCTTTGAACTAAACCAGATGTAAAATCATTTTCGGATGGAAGAGGATCTCACAGTTGCAGTGGGTCTGATACGACAGACCAAGCTTTCCTAGACCAGAAGTGATCATTAGAGCTCTGCACAGCCAAATCACATTGCTCTGCTCTTCATCACAGGTTTGCACTTAACATGCCCTGATGCATGATTCCAGTATGTGTTTTATCCAAGTGTCAGCCTGTTTGACAGGTAACTAAGCCGCAGTAAAATACTAACTCAAACAATATAGACTTTGTTTTGTGTAAGGATTTTTTTTCTTTTTTTTCTTTTTCTTTTTTTTCTTTTTTTTTTCTTTTTATTTAAGAGAATAATTTGCAGGTTCCAGAGAAAGAGCAAGCTCTGGGATGCTGCCTCACAACACCTCAGTTAAGAGAAGGGCTTTAATGTTTGCTGGGAGTGGCACGATGGCTATAATGCTGGAATAAAAAATGAAGAGCTTTATGTGCAAAGACCTCTGATAAAAATCTAGTTGCTCACAAAGAAGTTATGTGTGTATCTATTTCAATAAGCGAATTGGCATTGATCTGGTGAAAAGAAACCACCTCGATTTTACATGATTTGTCTTGCCAGTTTATTTTTTTAACACTTTCAATGGATATAAAAACATACTAGAAGTTAGTGAACTATTCTAAGTTAGTAAAGTGTTAATGTGGTGGTTTTTTGTGTTTGGATTTGTATTTTTTTATTAAACTGGTACCTGGCTGAAAACCAATTACAATAGTTCAGAGAAAAATGCCTGAGGGAAACACAAAAATTATAGGCTATGCATACAATGTATGGATCCTAGTTTACCCCCTGTAAAAGTAGGCCTGCTTATTAATTGATGAATTGAGTTTTAGAAATCAGTGGCACAGGATAGTCCCATGTAAGACGTATATATGTTTTTTGTTTATACTTATGGATAGGCCAAATACACATTTTTAAAAACTCACAAAATACCATAAAACCAGTACAATTTGAATCAAAAGCATAGATGAATTTAAGATGACAACATTACCAAAATTACTTTGAAACAAATTAAATGATGCTTGATTTAGAGGGAAGAAGTAATTTAAATAAATCTGTCATTTTGTATAACTTCTAGCAAAGTTGCATGTGGTAAATAATAATTTTAAATTCTCTTAGCAATGTTTGGTAACAAATTGCAAACAGCTGGTGACTAGACAGAAACTGCAGGTAGATTGAGAAGTGTTCATTTTGATGAGTGCAGGAAGAGTGTTCCTTGGAAGAAGGAACAAATTAGAGCGTGTGTTTTAGAAACATTTGCTGCTACGAGCATCTGTATTCTGCCAACAGAGACCTTCATTCTGAGCTCACATAAAATGAAGTGGCATTTTGCCAGTAAAAGAAGGGGTTGTGTTACTCCACTTGTAGGTTCCAGGTCCTAATTGGTTTATGAAATGAAGGGGGCAATCTCTGAGCTATTACCAGCTTCCTCTGCTGCAAGTGAAGTGAATCACAGCTGTTCTGATAGGGTCCATAAAAACTTGGCGAGGTAATAAAATGTTTTCAGTGGACAGTTCTCCAAATGAGTGAAATCCAAATCCCTCACTTATTTGACAGTCTTTAGAGAACTGCATATATTTCCTGGGGAGTTTTGATTTATAATATGTTACTTTTATCTAGTTCTTTAACCACAGCATCCAGGCTGACCGGTGCTATGAATTTCAGGGCTCAGAGTAACATTCTTACCTCTTTTTAACCCTACAAATCGAAATACAGTTTGTTCATATCAAACACTTGATAAAAGTTGTGCCTGTTGTTCGTTTTCTACCTTCTCTTGCTTGCTTCTTTGTACTTTTCTGTCCCCCTCATCTTATCTTGTGAGATAAAAAAACAAACACACAGCATCAAGTGGTTCTAGCCAAAAATTCTCTTGGTGCTTCTAGTAATGATTTCTTTTCTTAAAATGGCAGCTTTTGGTCTAAGTGTTCTTCAAGCAACTAAAATTTTTCTAGACCTGGTCAGAAGTCAGATATGTTAAACCTGACTTCTTAGCAGAACAGTTGTTCTGAAACATTTGTTCAGTTCATGGCAGTTTTTGGAGTGATTATGTACATTAACAGATCCTGGCGTGGGTTCAAGTACAACCTGACATTTGTGGTACCATTGTATATGTTAAGGAATTCACAGTTTTCCATAGGGACTATGCAGTGTTTGTTTAGAATTCTGTTCTTATTCTCAGCATTCTTGGCACTAAGCATTTTTATTTAGGGCCTGGATATCTTTACACATATCTTTTTTCTTTTTTTTTTTTTCTCCTCACAGAAATGCCTGTGATTTCCCAGGCAAAGACAGGATGACCCCACCTTGAAATTAAGATGACCTAAAAATAATACAAATAGAGAATATAATTAAAAGCTTCTTAATGAGTAATGAACTTGGTTTCCACATTGGATAAATCTCAGCTGATTGGGCCTGAAGGTCACACTGATATAAGAATCCATTTTCACACCTGTAGCTGGGCATTTATACAACATATAATTGAAGCTTTTCCTTTTATTTCAGTCCTCATATGGCAGATGTTGCTTGTTTGTATCTTAGATAGGCTGCTGCCTCTGGTGTCTTGAGAGCAACCATGCCACTGCACTTCAGCTGCACAGTGCATGCTTATGGGTGTGAAGCTTTTGTTCTCAGCAAGTGTTTTTGTGCTCTTACTGGAAGCTGCCCCTGGAGACATGAACTGCTTAACTTAAACTTAAAGTGCCTGAAGGAATCTCTTTCTGAATGTGCTGGACTTCATTAATTCATTATCGCTGCGAGTTGTCAATGTAAGTTTTTTGGGCAGCAGAGGTAAATGGGCATTATTAAAGTGGGAAAAAGGCAGCAATAGTTTTTAGATATTGAGGCAAACAAGAAGATCTGTTAAACTCAACAGGCTGTTTTGGGTGGCTGATCCTGGCTTAAATATTGCTACAACATTTGAAGAAATTATCTATAACA
Source organism: Apus apus (assembly GCF_020740795.1). NCBI lineage: Eukaryota > Metazoa > Chordata > Aves > Apodiformes > Apodidae > Apus > Apus apus. Next base: position 35,497,213 of record NC_067283.1, read on the forward strand.
GGTAAACAAAGGAGACCAAATTTGAAGCAATTTCCTGTTATTTCTCTCAATTTATGCTTGTTTTGAGTGGTTTTATTTGTCAGAGGTTACATAGCACAGGGAGTAAACTAAGCTTGTGCCGAATATACGTGGTCAGTAGATTATAAAACCAGAGCTGGTTAATACATGCACCAAATGGAAGAGCTGTGTGGGAAACTTCATTCCTTTACAATTAATTTCCTTTTTAGCCTCTTCTAATGTCTTCTTTTTCTCCAGTCCATTCCAGACCCACAGAGGAAAGAGACCTAGATTGTCTTTGAATTGTTTTTTGTTCTGTGGGGAAATAAAATAGGAAGCAGCATGATATTTCTATTGTGAAGTAGCAAAGGAAGCTGGAAGAAAGCAACTAGTGAGCTCCCTTTGTGCCATACTAAATGGATGTGAAGAAAGATACAGATTCCGGGCTCAAGAACAGGGAAGAAAATCCATACTTGCTTCCAAATTTTCCCCTGGCTTCTATATAGTTCTATTGTTCCAATAAGGAATTTGTGACTCAAAGGATTTATTCAAAATCTATATAAAACATAATAAGCAAAGTTCATTCCAGAAGCCATCAAGTGAAACTATATTTCTCTGTGGGGAAAGCTGGGGTCCCTTCCAGTCTGGTCTTTTTCTGTACACAGCCTAGTAGCATGAAGCTTTTTGTTGCACATTAATGTGACATCAAGGGTTGTAGGCCCCTAACTCCTATAAAGCAAAAGCTAGAAACAATATTGGACCGAAACAGAACCCATAAATGGAGAGGGAAGCAAAACCCCATATATAAAAGAAAACAGAGGTTGAGAACAAAAGCAAAAAAATCACATTTCAAAACTCAAAGGAAAACAAAAATAATTCCGTTTTTGTTATGGAGGAAACATCCTTGGAAATGTTCAATTTTCCTTATGACCAAGTTGGGAAGCTGTAAGATGTGTCCTTGAAGACAGTGTAAATGACTCCAAGCCAAAAAACCTCTTCCATGTTGACAATAAAACCCCACCACAGAGGTATACATTTCCTTCTTACTAGTCCTGCTTGCCCATTATATGAACAGGAAAATAGAGACACCCCTGCCATGTTTACAGGCCTTGCCTTGTTATTTGTATGATGGACAGAGAACTAAAAGCCGTATTGCCAGCACTGCTTATTGAAAAAACCTGGAACTAATTAAGAGACCTCATTTGTTAGTGCTTGTGTGTTCACTGGTGGAAATTATTTGAGAGAACAGTTCTACTGGTAGAGAACAGTGCTCTGTAATAGAACTGTAGGAAAATGACAAAGGCAACAACAGCTTTGGGGGAATAGGATGAAAAATATTAACCTAAAAAAAATTTACTACATTGGCTTTGAAAGTATTTTTTTTTTGTCTTCTGGTGGGGAAAAGAGAATGTAATTTGCCTGAACTAGATGATGACTTGCAAAGTTTTTACTTACTAATGATTTACTTACTTGAATGAAGCTTGTAAATTGCGGTGGAAGTTTCAGTTGAGGTATTTTCAATATTGTCTTATCTATTTTTTTACTGGGTCTGAATGATGTCTTCTTCTAAGAACTATGAGCACTGTGAATCTTTTTTCATGCTACTTTTTCAAAATTGAGGCTGTGCATCCCAAAACCAAGAAAACAGGGTACCCAGGCACAGGGACTTCCAGTAACTCCGCATGCTGCTCCCTTTCTCCCTACATTTCTTCAGAGCTGCCTGTTTAGTTCCAGATCTGCTCCCACAAGCTGATACAGGTGTTTGTTTACAAGTGGAGCCACAGGATAGGAGGTGAGTATACCTGTTGTTCAGTGCCTGCCTTGTTGCTGAGATGTGATGTGCTTATCTGGGTGGGAAGCAGTGGTATGGTTGTTTCTGTCCACCAAGGCATATGGCACGACGTGGTGCAACAGAGAGGAGATTTGACAAGAAAATGATGAGTCGTTGTCATTAAGGCTATGCAGTGAATTGTCCAAAGGAAAAAAAACAACAACAGTGCAAAATCAGTTGAGGCTCAATCTCTGAAGATTTCAGGCTTTGCTGTAATGTCTGTTTGCAGTTGCTTCTGTTGGATGTGTTCTCTGCTTTGACATTTGCTGTGGCAGGGCAAGGCATACATATGTACACGCGCTCCTGCAGTTTTTGTAGGATACATGGTCACATATGGTTGCAGCTAGATGCTCTCCTTCCCTCTGGTTCTCTGGTTGTGCAGAGTTGCAAGGGACCACGGTCTTTTACTACAAGTTCTGACATTTCCACCCCGAGTTCAGTGGTGGCTCCAGGGTTCAAACTTGTAGCCTAAAAATGAACTAGGCTTAAAGGGCGTTACTGTCAAGAATAAAGCCATGTACTGTAACTGAGTGTAATCAGTTTGGATCACATTCGCAGATTCTTTGTATTAGCTTTATCAGGTCGGGCCATCAGAGAGCAGATAGACAGGTAAGACCGACAGACCTCTGAACCCAATTAAAGTTGTACCACAAAGAAATCAAATTCATGTGGTTTACATTTCAGAAAGTTACATTTGGTGGGCTGTACTTACTTTTATTCTGTAACCTAATGCGGACCATGTGAACATTTGAAACGCTTTTAACAGTTAAACCAGCTCAAATAACACAGAACCAGAGCAGCAATAAAGAATGAATTAAGACTGATTGCAACTACAGCCAAATATTTTTCCTCTTAAAGAAATATAAATGAGTGATATATTTAAAAACTACCATATAAATAGCAATTTTGTCTTCAGCTTTTAGCACGACAATAGCCATTCTCTTGTATTTTAAAATGACTGGTTTAAAAAGCAATCCCAAAACCCACAGTCTTTTATTTGCAGTGCTTTGAGGTGAGCTTGGATGTACTGTGGGACCACTGATATTCCCATTGATGCACATAGTTTGGGGTTTGGTCATACAGCTCTGAGATAATCCTGAGGAGCTGACATTTAAAATCCTGAGAGCCACGAGTATATGAGGATAAGAAAATAGGTGTTTAATTTGCAGTACCCTTTCTTAAAACCACTAGATGTCTGTGCAGCTTTTCATTCACAATCACTCCTTGCTCACAGACATTAGATAGGCCTTATGTGTGGAACAAGGAGAGGTTCAACTGGTGCAGACCAGAATCTGTTCATTTTCTCTGTTTCCTGAACAAAGAGACTGAATGGAAGTCCTGAAAGCTCCAGAAGACCTGGCTGAAGGTGAACAGTGCCAAGTGTGCCTGCATCTAACTTCAAAAAAGTGATATGATTTCCATCCAAAGGGAACAAAATGACTGGCTTAGTTAGCACCAGGATAATTTAATGGAACAGTTTCCTCATTTTTGCTCTGTAACAATGATTTTCCAGGACTTTGGGCAGTCTTTTGGGGAAGGAGATAAGGCTCACAGCTCTTGTCTTTGTTATGGTGAAGGAAGAACTTCTGCAGGCCCTGACCTTTTCCTAGTACCTCCAAGACACTGACAGGCCAACCTGGTGCCATTCTGCTTTCTGGCACAGAGCCACATGACTATCAGCAACAGAGCCCAGCTTCCTGGCTCCAGAGCATGACTGCTTTCCTGAGTGGATATAGCTCCTTTCCCCCGCAACAGCTGTCCCGATGTGCCTGTGCATAACAGTTTTCCTCACTGCTCCTCGTGTAGAGCTGACCTCTCTGTTGTCTTTGTCCCTCCCTTTCCTGTAAACTTTTGGGGCTGGTGTGGCAGAGAGCGTGTCAGGCATGGGGCTCTCAATTTGGTGTGATTGAAACTGGAGGTTTCTGTATTACTGAGATTTTTTTTTTATTATTTTTTTTTTTTTTTTGTGACTGCTGTTCTTTCCATGGGACACAGAGCAATTCAGAAGCTCTCCTCCTCTCCCTGGGTGAACAGCTTGCAGATCCACTCTCATGCTTATTTTCCAGAAGCAGACAACTAGAGAGGAAAGATCTGTGTTGATTTGTTTGTGGGGTTTTTTAACGTCTCAGTTGAAAACGTAGCAAAACGCTTGTTTTCTGTAAAGGAATATCCCTTTTATCACCGTTCCCAAACAATGGTTGACGTACTGCTTCTGAAAAGCAAACTTTTCCAAAGTGTTCATGCAGGGAGCTGGGGCTGCCCTTGCTAATTCTCAGAAATGGTGGGACTGGAAGAAGATTTCCAGCCACACCAATGCAGAGAGACTCTTTACTGTGTGGGGACCTTAACTGGTGGAGTGGAAGGGGACACACTCCCCGCTCTCTCTCTCACTTTTCATATATACTGGGTTTGGCAAAGTAGTTCAAGATGCTTGCTTGGAACTGGGAAAAGAGGGAAGGTTATCCTTTATCTTGGGAAGGTTAAAATGGGAAAATGGCTGCCACTTTGATCACTGCTCTCTATCAGTCAGAAATGAAGAAAAACAAAAGACTGTCAAGTTCCTGAAAGAACACACACTGAAAATGGGGAGTATGCTTAAGTTCTGATTATACAAACAACAGAAAATCCATCAAAGAATAGATCAAATCAAGTGGAGGATGGACAGAAGGCAACACTAGAAATTATTTAAGTGCTAGGAAAGTTCACTTTGGTTTCTTGTTCACCACTGATTTCTTTATGATCTTTGGAAAGTTTCTCAACCTCTCTTGGCCTCAGTTTACCAACTGTAAAACAAGGAAATAAATACTCTCACTTAACAGGAATCTTAAAAGGAATTTAGGTATTACAGGAACAGAAAGTAAATAGGTTCCTCTGATACAATGTATTGGATGTAAATAAACATTAGAAATTTATCAGAGTATATAGTTTTTTGCCACAAGAGTAGAGAATGATGGCATTATGTAATTGTGTCTAAAATAATATACTATTAATTTCCTGGAAGCTAAAATGTGCTGTGGAAGATGCTGTGAACAGGGTGAGAAAAAACAGAATGCTTACACTAGACTTTCTCCAGACATGCAGATAATCTACTACCCATCATGGCAGAGGTGTTGGATTAGATGATCTTTAAAGTTCCCCTCCAACCCAAACAATTCTACAATTTGCAGAAAATAAGTTGAAATGGGAGTTAATTATTACTTTGTAAAGGCAATAGAATGCTACTACACACAAGAAACATACTAAAAGTAATTTAACTTTTCAAAATCAAGATTAAAACAGAGCTAATAAGCATTAAGATTTGTTTCAAAGGAATTCAACATATTCAAGTGTAGGAAGACTTTGACTTTCTTTCTCCTTTTTCTTTTTCGATTAAAATAAATTTGTTAACATCCTGTTGAATCAGACATTCACAAATCTTGAAAACACTGATTTTTCTTTTGAAAAAGTATTATGCTTCAGTTATTTTTTCTTTTCTCATTCCAGTTAATTAATTCTATTATGGTAGCCCCCAAAGACTAAAACAGACTCCATTCTTTGCAAAATGGTCAAAAAAAAGAGGTTTATGTCAAGAGAAGTACAAGCTTACAATCTTCTCCCTTGTCTTCAATCTCTCTATTACATGCTTTCTTCTCTCTCTTTAGAAGGTATCCATTCATTCTTCCTCTTTTGTGTGTGTATGTTTTCCTTTTTTTCCCTAGACTAGGCTGTGCAAACTGTCCTGGTGGCAGAGTCTGAGGAAGCTTTCCATCCTACTTCCTTTCTGTTAATGAAAGTTATGAGGCAGTGCCAGTGTGCATACTGCCTGTCTAATAGAAGTAAAATGAAGGCCATGCACTTCCCTAGCCCCCCTCCTTCAATGGGGCAAGTCAAACGTGCAACAGATAGAAGTGGCACTGTGACAGCAAATATTGTAGTTCTATCCATGCACATTATTGACCTCAGACAAAGCATTTTAGAAAGGAAGACAAGTTTTCTACATACATCCAAAGTAAATCTTTTTGCTTCCCCTGATGGAAAGAGCCTGCTGAATTCCATTAGTTCCTCTGTGGCCTTTGGTGGACAGTCTGCAATGGCCTCACAGGGCAGCTAGAAAGGTGATTAGAGATTGTGTGTTCTCATGCCAGCAAACTTGAGCTTCTTATTAAGCTATGAGAATACCAGGCTAAAGGTGTAGGAGAGGAGATCTATTTTGCCATACCCTGAAAATGTCCAGCTTCTGTGAGCAGGGACACACTTAACATGAACAGTAGATTCTGCAGCTGCCCTTCAAAGGAAAAACCTTTCTAAAATAACTTTTACCTTGTGCACTTTCTAGGCTCCTAGAAGAGATTGCTCCAAGGACACTCTATGCCTCTTGTTTTTTTCTAATAAACTATTAATGACAGATGAAGAATAACACACTCTAAACAATTAATGCAGCCTGGGGCCTAACCAGAAAAATTATTTCCAAAAAGTCCTATTGACAGAACTCCTGCAGCAACCTTTCAAAGCTGCACCCACATCCAACGACAACAACAATAAAATGCTGTGCTATTTTTCTTACCTCATAAAGTTGTCATCTCAACATAGCTAAACATCTTAGTTGCCACCCAGCCCGTAAACATCCTTATGTGGGGAAGGTTATCAAATAGGTCACTGAGAAGCAGCTTTCACATTATCTAGAGTATTATCTAGAGCCCTCAGATTTCCTGGAGACCTTTCCATCTGGTTTAAGACATGGTTATGTTACAAAGACACAGCTATTTCTTGGTGATTGCTAGCCTTCCTGATTTATTAGCTTCTGCTAATGGATAAAGACTAAGTGCTCAATCTAATCTGACCTTTCAGACATACTGGCTGTCAGAGTGCCTTTGCTGGTCACCCTGTCTATTTTACTGGTGTCCCTCTAGGAAAGTGTAGCAATCTAAGAAGGAGAGTACATTCCCTTTGGGTTACCAGCTTTAATTCTGTGCCCTTCACGACTTCTAGTATTAAATGTGGAATACCAGGCTGCTGCTTCTGGGAACAGGACCAAGCATTCTGCTGTCCTAATCCCCTCCTAGCAGGCACCCTTTCAAAGATGCCTCCAGTTGGATAGGTAACACTCTGTGTAGCATTTACACCATTTTGAGAACCTTCTTCTGTACTTATTTGCAATGCTAGCCTCTAGCTCTGCTAGCTGCCAGTCCGCCCCTCCCCTGCTTCCTTCAAGACTACTAAAAGAAGGACACTGCACTGTCTTCTTCTGCAGATTCACTTTTAGAGGTTCTGTAATCAAGTTTTGCTGACATTAAAATTGAGATTACATAAAATATGGATGCCTTGAAGTATTAAAAAATGAAGTGGTGAGGGACACTACCTCTAAAGATCAGCTTTCCCCATTTAAAAGCAGTGTATTCCCAGATTCTGGGTCCCCTTAAAGACTTCTCTCTCTGCACAGCCAAGCGCCTGCACCTCATCAGCAAACAATGGAAAAGAATCACGTAGCAAGATCCTGCCCGCTTCACAGTTGTTTAACCCTTTGTCACCACTGTATTCTTTTCACCAGGCATTCTCTTTCTCTCTAAAACAGATGCTGGGATTGCTGGTCCCAGAGAGTTAATCTTATTAATAGTTTCTGCATCTATTGTCAGAGGGACTTGGTTACACTCTCCTCTTTGGGCCAGCAGGTCAAGGGGTTCAAGCTCCCCACCGAGGCTTGGAGCGAATCTTGGTGCTGACTGTGCACATTGGCCTGGGAGAAAGGGAATATGCTGTACTGGTACAGACCCTGACTTTCCACACTGAAGTGAGGTCTCTCCTGTTTTTCAAATGCGCTCCAGGTGGAAATTACAAAACTGCTTCCACATTCAGGTATTTGGGGTTTTTTTTTTTTGATATAGACCCAGCGAGGGATGCTAAACACTCATATCTGCTTGTCTGTGAGTGCTGCATGTATTAAGACGCAGTAGATTACAGAGTGATGCAATGTTGCTGTCTAGCACCTTGCTTTGTTAAGCACATTTTATATATATTTTTTTTTTAAATTTTTTTTTTTTTGAGAAAGGAAAATGCAAAAAAGAAACTCACAAAATAATGAGAACGGTTCAAGTGAACACGCTACCTGACAGCTTTTTGGGGTCTGTGAATTTGTAACCTCTATAGTAAGATGAATGTGTTGGGTGTAAAAGCCAAATGTTGTCAGCTGCACTTCACTCCTTTCAAACAACAAAAAGATGTGACTTTGTACACCCCACACCAAGCACCAGCTCTGGAGTAGAAAGGGCAATAAGACTAACCCACCACACTGCCACCCATCAGGGATGTGTCCTCTTCCCCTACATCCGTCAGGTAGGGAGTCAGTGTTTTAGGTGTCAGGGAGCAGGACCTGTGCCCTGGAGATACAGGAGACTGACACCCTTACTTCAGACTAGCAGTCAGTAAACAGATTTATGTTGGGAGCAAGAAAGAATGGTGAGTCCAAGCTCCTTTTCATAGGTTCGAGTGATGACTGAACTCAAAAAAAAAAAAAAGGGAAAATAAAGGAATAAAGCTGAGAAAGATGTTTTATTTGGGCTTTCCCTGGAACTGTATCTTTGTTTTCACTAAGTGGAAACTTTAGGAGTTCTCAGCCTTTCACCCACCGTTCCTCTGCACTGGGAGAAAGCAGCAGAAGGCGTAAGAACAGAAAAGTGCTCATGCTCAAGTATTTCCAAATGTTTTGCAGCCATGGGCATTTATGGGTTCTCACCCTCCACCCTATCACTACTGCCTCCACATAGAATCAGACATTGAGCTCAAGCATCCAGGACAGAAGGAAGCCTCCTTCTCTTTTGTAAAAACCTGTGTGTCCCGTTGCAGTGTTTATATTGCATTTCAACTCAGCTAGGACAACTTGCCAGAAGGCAATGTCAGAGAGGTGCTGAAAGAAATGCAGTTCAAAGATTCTCTGGAGAGTCAGGTAATTCAGTGTGGGAAGCAGGCAATAGTCCTTTCTGGGTGCAGGGATACAAGGAGCTTCAGCTAGACTGAAATGAAAGATTAGAGAAACAATTCTCCCACCGTACCCCCTGCCTTCACTACAAAAACAGCAGTTACTTTCCATTCCACTCTGTGTGCAAAACAAGGCTGAAATACGATATTTAAATTATTCCCAAGGATGCATCTGTTGAAAAGGAAGGCACAAGCCAGATCCTCCCTCACGCTTCTTCTTTGTCACAGTCTTGAATTTTGGATCATTTTAAGGAGGGAGAGAACACACTAATTCCTAACACGGCTAGTGTTTCAATGAGCACTGCTATCAATCATTTAGGTTCTCAGTCTTTCTTATTATATTTGGAGAAGTAAAATTGCCAATAGTACAACAAAATCAGCCAAAGTCATCCCACAGAAAAAAAGAACAACAACCAACAATAGGATTGAATGCGCTCCATTGTCTATTTCTGTACAGTACAGAAATAGTAAGTCAGCATGAGCATATGAGAAGAGCTTGTGCTTAGATGGAGTGATGGTGCAATGGATGTGGAGGTTATAAATACAGGCTGTAATACTGCAGTACCACTTTGCTGTTGGCTGGTTGAATGGCCAGTTGTGTGGCTTGGTCATTTAAATGCTCTGGGCTTGAATCCGGCCTTGCTGTGGCTATTCTGTCTGCTTTATATGGACACTGTGAAGAGCCATTTCTTTATGTATCAACGCAAGCATAAAATAGACTAGAAAATATCATTCCTCATTATTTTCAGAAAGAAAATAACTGCTGCAAACTGCTTTACAAAACATGCATTTTCTTCTTTCAAAGAAACCCTGTTGCTGTTCCTTGTGTTACTGTTCCAACAAAGGGAACAATATTAGAATATAACATTTTTCATATGCAAGATCTTAATTTTTTAAAACATAAATAAAAATAAAATTGAGAAAGTAGAGGCTCTAGAAAGACACCAGAGCCGGGTGTCCTTGTCACAGTGTTGCCCACAGGTGGTTTCCTCACACATCTTGCAATTTGGAGTTTATTTAGTAAAGGCCTAGCTTCCACATTTCTGCAGCCACAGGAGAAGATGATCTCCCATTTGAATGACATTTTGAATCCTTATGATTGGAGAAAAACCTTGAAAACATGATCCAACAATTCTGTAAGAAGAGTAAAAATGTTTGCTTTTTTAAAATCTTTCTGGCTCTAATCAAGGGTAAGGCACAAACATTAGTAACCTCAGTAATAAAGTAGGTGTTCCTTTTGTTTGACATCTGGTTTTTCATTCTGTGGGTGTATGTTGAGACATGCTTTCAAGTCATGCTTTCAGCGTTTTCTCTGTGTCCATGAGGGCTTGTAATGCAAGCTTTCTTTTTAAATGGAGCATTAAAGTCTTCCAGATCCAGTAGTTGAAGAACAGAAAGACATGGTGAGGCTTACGGTAATCATGCTAACATTTGAACTGAAGAGATAATAATGGAAGGCCAGAAAGGGTCTCTTATAATCTCAGCAGTATTCAGCTGCCTCTTTTCTCAATATTTCTCTTGCTGCTCTGGTTACTTTCCAGTTCTGCTTGTGTAGCTTTTCACATCTTTTTCACAAGTGGCAGAACCAGGTAAATGATAGAGAAAAAAATACACATTGAATGGTTGGACCTAACTGAGATTTCAGTATGTCACTCTACAGTGTGAATGTTCCAGTGAACTTTCTGGGCTTGCTCTGCAGGTGGTGGTAGCTATCTCCACTAAGTGAGCTCTGCCTGGGTGAAGGGCTGCTGCCTGGATGTCTGTTTTCACCAGCAATTACTTACACATGAAATAGAACATGGAGACTTTTGCTTGTGTTTCGGATGCCGGCGCCTCTTAACTCCTGATATTTCTATAAGTGCAGCATCTGTATGTATTGCATTTATATTTAACAGTGTTAAACTGCAGTTGTGGGGATGGGAAAGTGCAAATGATGTTAGCTCCTGTCAAGGCTTTTGGCACACTTCTGGAAGCCTGTCTGCTGTCTGCATTGGTGGGAAAGGTGGATCACATTGAAATTGCATGCTTGCTTTTTATTGTTGCTGTCACCTACCCCAATTAAGGAGCTTTCCACCCACAGAAGATGACAGAATGGAAAAGATGGTGACCCTACTTTAATATGTGCTCTTTCAAAGAAAAAGAAGAAAATATAAATTAAAAAAAGCTGGTGAATAATCCTTGCCCTGGCACAGGGAAGGCTGGAGTGCTGCAGCTGAGCACAGCCTGCCCCTTTGGGCAGGGAGGGACACGGGCTGGCCGACACGCTGGTACTGGCAGGCTGCTGCTGAGGGACCTGTGTCCAACCTCCCTTGGCTGGAGGGGAATTGACTGGGAGAGTCATCAGGCCTTTGGGGATGGGTGGGAAGGAGGGAGAGAGGAACAGCCTGCTAGCAAACACATGGTAAAAGGCTTCCACCTCTCAGCTTTGGAAAAGTCTTGAAAAGCAAAGTCCCATGTGTGTGGCGTTCACGTAGTAATGCACTAAGAAAGTACAAGTTTGCCTGGTATATAAATTTATACTTTTTTAAAACGGACGTTTGTGTTAATAAAATGTGTGGAGAGTTTGAAGGATAACTAATGTAGATCTAATAAATATCTCAGTGTTTTATTGATGAAATGATTTGGAAGTCAACTTCTTCAGCTGGTTCTTAGTCCCAGTGAAGCTCTTGGCAAAACATTTATTGGTTCCAGCATGGCTCAGACTTCTCTGTTACATACTACTTCCCTTTCTGTGGAGCAAGTTGCCATAATCAAATTTACCCAGACTATCAATTTTTGTGAGAGCTGAGCACTGGCATGTGCATTTTAAAAGGCAGTGCATCTAGAAAGAACGTTTTGTGCTGAATAAATGCATTTTTCTTTGGCAGCTTGGTTTAGAAGAATTACCACAATATTTTATTTCAAACCAGTCTCTTTCTGGTCTTTTATTAAAAATACACTCTGTGAAACACAAAATAGCATGGAACACAGCATTTTCTGGGCTATGTCACTGGTCAAGAGAATTGGGCATAGATATTTGCTTACATTTCTTCATCTTGTCCTAGACAGATTTCCCTTTATCCCCTACGCTTTGGATCTCCATTCATGTCTATTGTTCCTCTCTAGCTGGAATCAGGATGTTGATTTCTTCCAAGTACCTTTAACATTTTGGGTTTTTCCCTTTATTTTGTTCTTACTGCTTCTTAAAAGGTCGATAAGTCTTAAAGTTAGAAGAGTTGAAAATAAGGGAATTAAACTATGTTATCTGAGCAGAATAAAGCTAAATTATTTGGCTTATTTTTGTTGAATTCTGGAAAATTTATGAAATGGTGACTGATAAATGCTGACAGTTTGGGAACTAACTAAAAAATTATTTTAAAAAAGCCCAAAGTTCCTCTAAAGAGTTACATTTGAACTGCATCTGAGTTTTCCATAGCTGACTTCTTCCTCCCAAATCATACTTCAGACTTATCCTTTCCCTTTCCCAAAGCCCAAGTCAAGGACTTCCATGTGTTGTGCTTATTGTAGCATCAGGACCTATATCTGAAGGTTAAGATGAAGCCAGTACAGCACTTCATTCTCCCTTGTTCACCACTGCTACCCATTTAACACTATTTCTCTAACCTTAACTGTGCCTGTTGCTGTGCCTTGAAATCTCCAGCTGGACACACTGGGTTTGGTTTGTGTCTTGCTTGTCAAAAGTTTGGTGAAGGTTTCAAAATAATTTTGTCATGGGCTGAAAGTTGTCAGAAAAATCAGAGCAAGTGTAAAATGCTGTAAGGTTTAAGTCCAAACTATTTTTGAGGCTGTAGAAAATTTATGTTTCAAAGGACCTTTTTCTTTCCAGACTTCTCCAGAGCTAGGCCTATGTCCAGATCTGATGCAGCTGAAATCGGCTGTTTGCAGTTTCAGGACATCCCGCCAGGACACCATAAATACTTTGGGATGTGCAAACATCACACGTTCTGCTGACTTTGCAGCACCACTTACCTGCTTGCAATGAAGTCTGAGCTGAAATAACTTACGGCCTCAGAGCTATGACCTACTATTTTGCAAGAACTTAAGATGTACTGACTTACTTGTGAATAGTCTCACTGCCTGAGGTCTTTCAAAACACTGAATTGAAGGATACTCTTGAGATGTCTGACAATGCTTTCAAGAAGTTTTTTAATTTCACTGAAAATGAATTGATGATATTCCTAAATAACTTCTGAAAATGAACTTGCTTATGTCTACTGAGCCATAACGCTAATCTTGCATTTACTTAATTTGATGTTCATGTAGTCACATCTACTTCCACATGAACAAACCTAATGCAGTAGAAGGCACTGAGGCTAGAGAACTGAATGTAAATCAGTCAGCTGCTTAACTACCATCCTAAAGCAGGATGTCTGCAGTAAAGATGAGGAAAGCAAAATCTGCCTCCCACGGCAAGGGATCTCCCTCTGATATGTCTGTGGGATCAGTACCTGAGCGTCCACGATGACAGCCAGCTGCTGCAGAGCACGTTGCCTTGTGCCAGCAGTCCTTTCCTCCCTCTGTGTATCTTTTCCTCCCTCTCTACTGTCCTTGCTTTTGTCATAGCTAAGGCAGGCTATCACTGTACTGCATACTTTATCTTGCTCTATCAGTGCCAGCTCCATAGTGCTCTCTGACCTTTTCCAGTCCTGGTGTTTCTGAGCTGACAGCAGCTTAGGTCTAGCTTGTGCCAAGCTGGTTTTTTTTTTTGTCTGTGATGATAGACGAAACATGATGTAGCTCAGCCTCGCACAGTGCTCCTCTGATCTGCACAGTGAATGACACAGAACTTGTCAGAGGTCTGAGAGTGTTGAATTGATTTGTAAATAATGGGAGAAGTTATTAATAGCAATTAAATACTTGCTTTCCTGCAGTTCTTTTTTATTATTATTTTCTTTTTTCTCTGCTTAAAACTGGTAACCAAGTAAAACTGCAAGAAAAAACTGCAACAGCCCTTTGGTCAAATTAAAATCCAGTACCTGAATTTAACTGTCTTTAACGGCTCAGTTGCTCCATGAGATATTTCAGTCTATGGCATCTGCTGAAATTCTTTAAACAGAACCCATCTTAAATTGAGACATCCCTCCTTTTGCTCTGCCCTCTGTCAGGAGCCCCACTGCCAGTGGGTTAGTCTCCTGCCAGCAGCTATTCCTGTAGTGCCATACCTTACCGGAACGTGAGCCCCATCCCACAGCTGCCATGTGCCCCAGCCTGATGCTGGGGAGTTGAAACTCGTGGGGTGGGACAGGGGTGCTGAGGTGGGTGCCAGCAGGTGGTGGCTGTGGGCAGTGAGGAGCAGAGCAGCAGGAGGATGCCACTGCCAGTTGCAGAAGAGCTCCGTCATACAGCAGGAATCTCTGCCCTGGGTGATGGGCAATGCTGATTAGAAAAAGGCTAAATGTCAACATTGTTCTGATCTGGTAATTTGAACTATTCCATGAGCATTTTAGACACGAGACTTTGAAGGTTTTCTCCTCCCATGCTGCTTTCCCTCCTCCTCCTCCTCATCCTTCCCCCACTAACTGCTGTAACTCATCCTGTCAGGTACTGAGTGCTGTCCCTTCAGACCTTCAGATAAATCCTCCACATCAGCAATTTTAAAAGCTGCCGTAGCGTCTCTTTCTGTCTGTCTTTCTGTCTTGCCTTCCTCCTTACTAATTTATATGGTGGCGAGGGGAAGGTGGCCGTGCGCGGAAGGCGGAGGTGGCACGGGGTGGGTGGGGTGAAAGCTGTGTTTTGACACATGTGGCTTTCCATGTTTGCAGAGGTTGTTAGCACTCTGCTTAGTGACCACAAATTGATTACAAACCCTGCGGAGCAGTGATGCTTGTGCCAAATCGCTCCAAGAGGAGGCCTGCGTTTTTGCTCCCCTTGTCCGATTCGTTTTGAAATATATTATTACCAAAAAGATTTAAAGAAAAATTTATTGCTTGCAAAGAGGGACCCAGATCCCCAGGGCAGAATAAATAAAATAAAAACATGAGAAGTGCATTTATAGTCCTCCTGAAAATAAAAGTGCAGTCTTAAAAAGGTTTCCTTGAAATGAAAAATGGATGACTGAGTCGCCAACTGCTACTAATCTAAAAGTTAGTGCTTTTGATAGTGATGGCTGTGCAGCTAACTCTTCGTTAGCAAGGGTATTTAGTTGTAGGATAAGAGGGCTTTATAGAACATTTGCTCCCCTGTGGTTTAGAAATTACCCTGTATATGGAATAAGTGAGCAAAGATGGAACACATTTTCCATTGCCCCAGTTATTCCTATGGATGTGTGTGTGTGGTGGTGTGCTTTTGCGTGTGTGTGCATGCGCTAATAGCTATGCAGTGATGATCAAGATGATACAAAATGGAAATATTGTGTGATTTTCTGGAGTCAGCCTTTTAGAACTTCCTTTAAACAGGGAAGGCAATGGTTTCTGGAAAGCAGGTTTGCCAGCAGGCTGCAGTTAAGATCCTCAGATGGTATTTACTACAGAAACATACATTACTGTGATGTGTTTGAATCTGGAAATAATTTTTACCCCAAGGGAGAAAACACCTTGTCATAAAATATCTTGTATTTTACATGTTTATTCCATGTTATGTCTTTCTAATAAATTGCACACTTGGCTTTGGTTGCATTTACGTTAGTGGAATATTTTCGCTTGAATTCAATCTACTGAAATCTACTGTTCTCTAGCTCTGATGCCCAGTGTGAGATTTGTCTTATAAAGCTTGTACTGGCATTTCTGAGAGCGGGAAGCTGCAGCTGTTCCTTAGGCCATCAGCAGCAATGTGAATCCCAGCAGCAAATGTGTAAAACTCTTTTTCCTACATTAGTTGCTGCTTTTTCAGCCTGTATCCTACTTTGCCTGAGGACAATAGCCACTCTACAGTGGCCTCAGGGCAGGAGGAGCAGAGGCACTGAGGTAGGATTACACTGGAGTTTTTCTCCAAGTCTTGCAGAGAAGCAATGTGTGTTGGTGGGGGCAATAGTCAGGAGAACTACATGGGCAGAACTTTCAGTTCAGCTGCGAGATCTGTTTTTAAGAGTGGCTGGAAATGGGGAAATGAAGACTTTAAACTGATGAGAGTCTTGCTTGTACTGTAAAAAAATGAGACCGTTTTCTTCTAACTATGCTCTACTAAAGGGAGTATTGGCTTCTGCTCTTTCCTGTGAGAAAGGTCCAGAAAAAATACCTTTTTTTTCCCCCATATTGTTTGTTGAGCTGTCCTCTATGCAGGTGAAGATAAGTCCTTCCCTGTGCCACTCTACCCTTGTCTCATTGTCTATTTCTCAATTGGATACACAGTGTTGAACAGATGACTGGCTTGTGCCCTGGGGCAATTTCTTAATTTTATTATTAATAATAATTTATGCATATTTTTAAAAATTGAAATGCTGAGAGCAATGAAGCAAACCTCTCATTAGGAACTGCAGTGGCGTAAAGCTTTGGGAGCAAGAGAGAGCAGACTTTTGGAGAGACTGTAGGTACAGTATCACACTGGCACCCTGTACTGATTTCAGTCATTTCATCTCAGTGCAACACTGAACATCCCTGGCAGAGTGACAGCACAAGCCTTATTCGTTGAAACCCTTCCCAGCACTGCAGCCACAAGAGCACCCCAAGTATTTTAAGTCAGCTACGTAGGTCCTATTCTTAACTTTTCATCTCATCAGATACTTTTCTTATTAGAACTTGAGAGCCTTCCCTCTAAGGTAATGATGTACATTAAACCTCCGTGGTCAAGTCCTAGCTTGTGCGTTCCTAATGTGTTATGACTGTGATCTGTGCAATAGCTCCGCTCCAGCCTTGCTGGGCCATGTGACATAATGGCGTTTTTAATTTCCTCCTTCCAGTCCCATCATCTGTTCACATGTAGGAAATTACTTTGTTTTTCATGTTAATTGATAGCACGACCTGTTTCAGCAATTCACCGTCTCAAAGGTATGTCTGAGATCTCCAAATGACTCACTGACATAAATGCGTTGAGCTAAAGCCACTTGTGTTACAGAAGGGCTGAAAGCCAAAGCAGAGTATCTTGATATCTGGGATAGCCTTTTAGCCTGTCAGACCGTGAGCCCGTGGCCTGCTTTGTTAATGACTGCATTGAAGTCTAGTGGCAAATGGTAGGTTGTAAGAGGCAGCCTGCAGGGATAGTCATGTGAAATTCATGGCCTCTAGCTCACTTGATCAATTGCAAGCTGGTAGACATTTATTTAAAATTTATACCACATGAATGTCTGAGGTAATAGGTGAATACTGTAAAGGGTTTATTTAAAAAAAAATATTTGACCAGTAGGGTCTTTGGAGATCAAATCTTTCATTTCCAAGGGTGTCCTGAGTATTCAGAGAGGAGGAGGGGGAAGTAAAGGGGGATTTGGATAATGCAAAATACCACAGAAAGCAAGATTTTCCAAGGAAAACACCAAGAAGCTTGGTATGAGCATTTAATGTATGCTAGAGTTTTTAAAAGGAAACATTAATGGTGAAACATACCCTCAAAGGACAAGCCAGCAATAAATTTTGTGTCACAAAATTACCTGTCAGTGAGATTCTGTTTAAATAACATAGAATTGTTCCTGCTTCTTGAGGGGTTGGGAGAAACTTCACGGGAGAGTGTTCAAAGTATTCAGAATTATATGCACAAATCCCATTAACAATAATGGGATTTGTGTGTTCAACCCTGCTCGAATGACATTGAAAAATGCGGCTGTTGGTTGTTCTTCCCCAAAGCATAGACATAGCAAGGGAGCAATGAAATCCAAAATATTTTCTCTCAAGATGTTTTTTTTATTACCTTTCAGACACAGAGTATCTCACCAGCAGCCTGTGTGCACTGCACCATGATTAAAGCCTACAGGCAATTCTTATTTTCCCTTGGTCGGGGTGGGATGGGAAATAACAGCACCAACAAAAAAATCTCACCAAACAGATATGACATGTCAGTGTTCCCGTTATCTGTGACAATGGGGAACACTATGGCATAAAAATTCAGCAGGACAGTGAGAATTTTGAATGAGTGGGCTCCAGTAAAAGGGTTTTGTTGTGGTTTGGTTTTTTTCCTCCCTAACATCCTTGCTTAAAAAACTCAAGATCTGTGTTTTGATATACTGGAGCTGAGTCCTTGTACATTGAACAGCATAGGACAGAGAATACTCTGAAGGTGGAAGAAACGGGAAAAACATACAATTAAGACTTAAATATGACTGAACATGTTGCCATGGGATTTGATCTTATCCTATTTAGAAGAGAAAACTTATGACTCATGAGTGTTAAATGATCAAGCCATTACTCATTATTGAGTAAAAAAAATGGATACCTTTTATGGGGTTTTTATAAATAATGATTACTTCCCCCTATTTGTGAATACTGAGCAAATACACGCTGCAGTCATAAAGCTCGCTGCATGCTCGGCTTCTGTGCAGACTTTTAAAGCAGCATTTAGTGTTAACTGATTGTTTCTCTCTTTAGAGTTTTATTCTCTGTGGTGTTCTGCTCATTGCCTGTGCTGAGTTATAACCCTTATTTCACAAAATCGCAGAAGGAAAGCAGGTCAGGTGTTGCCAAAATCCAGACTGACAACACCTAAAGACCCTGTAATGCAGTTCAGGGTGACACATAAAATGTAGGGTTTTAACCATTTTCTTCTCATCTAAGCCTACGAGGGCTCTGCAAAATTCCAGTACTGCCAGTCCCCAGTGGTCTGTTGTGGTGGTCATGATGCAGCTTACCATGTACTTTGCCCCAGTGAAGACTTTTCAGCTGTGCCTGAGTAGCTTAAAAGACATTATCCTGGCCCTGCACACTTTTGGGACACTCTTGACTTGTGGATTATCACTCCGTGGCTATCTGGTCCAGCTTCAGTGTGGTTGTCTCCTGCTGGTCAGTGTAAGGCACAGTTAATGCTTTCTTTTATCACTACCACTGCACTCAGTCACAGGGTTTTTAAAGGGTAAACACTGTAATCTGTTTTTGAACTCTGGCTTTTTGCCTTGGGAGGAATCCATGTTTTTATCACAGTGTATGTAAAGTGTTAACCTTTGGTACTGCTAACCTTCCTATATGGGTTTGAAGACGTGCATATAACCATTAACAGGAAATTGGTATCTGCATATCAAATTAGATTCTGATTCCATGAGAGAAAAATCTGTTAAAGAGCTTGGATAATGCAGACAGTCTGAGAAAAAGTAATTTTTTAAAAAGTTTTGTTTTGTTACAGCTGGGCAGACATATTGGGAAGATTTTTTTTAGTGGAGCAATTTTATTTTTTAATTTTGTGTGATGCACAGCCTATGCAGTAGTATTTCTCCTTGGATGGGTAGTAATTTTATGATGGCTCACAACTGGCTTCTGACTGAGTTCAAGATCAAGAGTGTTCAGGATCAGAGAGGTCAAGCCAAATTACAAACTTTGCATTTGAAGTTACACATGTTTTCCTGGGAGAGTGTGTGTGAAGAGGAGAGGCTGTGGGAGCAGTGAATGCTACATTCAGGTCTTGGATTACAGTTTACCTATAATATCTTTCCAGTTGTGTTTGTGTATCCATTTTCTTCACATCTATGAAAGTATCTTTCTCTGAAAATCAGACAGAGGCTCTACAAAAAAATCACGAATGTGAATTCTTGAAGCAGCTGGCCATAGTGTGGAGCTAAGTTTCCAAGGCTTTAATTTATCCTCTGGAGAGAAGAAGCAATTGGAAGAGATGTATAAAATCAGTATGCTTGTACAACAAAGACATCCCATGAATGTAGCCATGAGAATACCCTTGCTCACATAAATTCCCATCACCCAACATCTAGTTGTACAGAGATGCAAAGGGTGCATTCTTGGGTAAATGGACACTGGACGCCAGAAGAAAGTGGCCTCAACTTTGTTTTAAATTCTGTTTCTGTGCCAAACTGTGTAAGTGTGTGAGGGAGATTATGGCTTTTTATGTAGTGGGCAATAAAACCTACTGTTTGACTTGGTATGATTCTAGCTGGCCTATGGCATTTTAAGTGTTACAGTAACAGTCTCACATGTTAGTGGTTGTTCCAACGCCTACAACCAATCAAGGAGAGCTACATGCTGCCCTTTGCACAGTGAAACTGTCCCATCTTAAAATGAGAACATTTGTATTTCCCCTTCCTCTGTATTTATCATTGAATTGCAAACTCTAGAGAGTCCTTTGAAGTAGGAAATTGGAAATGGCTACTTATGGGAAACGGTGTACAAAATATGGAATTTGTAGAGAAAAAGAGAGTACTAACAGCCTGTCTTGAATTCAAAACATTCAGGCAGACTTTGCTGCAATTTTACTCTCAAAAGCCTGTCAACATTATGTTCTCTTCCATGGGACATCTCTGTTACCTTCTCTGTGGTTTCTGCTGCGTTAGGTCAGAAAATGGCTGCGACTCAGCTGGAGCTTGTCACACTTCACACTTGTAGCACTTACAGGGTGCGCTGTCCTTACACATGTCAATACTGCTGACAGTTGCCTCCTGGAGGTGTCGTCCTGTTCTGTCACTGTGGCAGGTCTGACCCATTTATTTCATGTGCACCTAAGTGGTGCACATTGCCTTTCTGAACACAGAAGTCGAGGGGAGCTGCTGAGTCTGGGTTAGCAGGTAGGTGACAGGAGCACCTGGGATGGCTTTTAAAAAACAATGTGGGAGTCAGTGGCATTGTCGGAGCTGAGAGGGCCCAACCTTTGCATGGAGGAGCTTCTCATTGTGTGACCTGTGGGACATCTCCATCAGTGTGATTTAGAGATGACATCCAAAATTCATTTAAGCTCAAGGGGTTTTGTCAGGTCAGAAATACTGAGGGAGCCCCTTGTTCGTTGTTGGCAGAGCATCACTATGGCCATGTCATCTGTACATATGAGGCTCTGAGAAACTATTTCTTAGCAAATGTTTTTTAGTTCTAGTAATCTTTGATTGGCACTACCCAGTGCTCAAAGAGCCCTTTTTCTAAGTAAAGGAAGCATTAAAACTTCACACATGCTTTAACTTGAGGATGTGGAGAGAATTCTGGGCGGCTGCATTGTTCCTGTGAGCGAAGCCAATAAAATGTTTTCCAAACCCTTCTGCTTTCGTGTCATACAAGGAAATCAGCCAAACTGCTGGACTTATCTGGCCTGTATTGGGTGTCAGATATGAAAAAAATCTTAATGCCAGCTACCAGAGTCATATCTCGCATCTGCTCTGAACAAGTTAGATCAAGAAAGCTGGGGTTTTTTAATCATTTTGCTCTGTGCAAGTGAACTAATGTTAATTGTGTTCTGGATAGCAGTTAGATGTCACAGCTGTAATAACAAAAAGTAAAATTATTCTTTTTAACATCATACTTCAAAAGTTAAATTAAAAATTTGCTTGCAAAAATAAATCTGTAATAAATAGTGTACATCAATAAATGTACCAGGGAAGGGCAGCCTGCACCTGATATAATAAAAGTATTTCTCACAAAACCTCTGTTCAAAGAAGTGTAGCATTTAGTTGTGATTAGTGACTTTTCTACAGAATTTTAGAATTCACCCATGGGATAGAATTCCTGTTGTATTAATGTCCCATTTACACCATTTTGGCTTCATAAAGGGCACTTTACATATATAGGAAAATCTGGCCTCTAGAACATTTTGTGTTCTGCAAAGGATTCTTTATTAAATTTTACAGGTTACCATAGTTTTCAGGTGCCTTTCTGTAAAACTTTAAAGTTTTAATAATTGTTAGTGTTAATATGGTAGGCAAATAGTGCTTTAATTCACAATGAAGCATTCAACACTTCCTGTTCTATAATTATGCTTAACTTTATGCTTAATTTATGCTTACAACAGCACAGAAAGATGCTGAATTGTCCTGGAAACACTTGACAGCATTGAAACTGTATTAAACCAAAGTCCTGCTGGCCTGTCTGACAGAGATGATTCTTCTGGCAAACTTCTTTTGGTTTGTAAATACTTAACATGGTAACATCACTGCCTGAGAATTGCACTCAAGATAAAGGTATCTTGACTTTGCACCAAATGGTGGTTTAGGCTGGCTTTTATTTTCTCTCTCTCTTTTCATCCCTTCTTGTGGTTTTCTAAATGGTTGTATATAGCTCTTTAATCATATTAATATTCCAGTTTATAGTCTTTAAAAAACACTCTGGATTTAAACCTACACAGAATATATGTGATCAACTTGCTGTTTTGCATGAAATTGCCAATATCTTTAATTATCAAGAAATGGTAATTTTTACTTACAAGTGAACATATGCAGCTATATTAATTTTGAGATAGTAGTATATTAACTACTGTGCCACAGTCTGCTGTGAACAAACTGCAGTTGTTCATGTTACATGATCTGAAAAATGTATCTGTGGAGTTAATAGGGTGTTTTGGATTTTGAAAGTACACACAGTTCTGCAAACTAAAAGATAACAGTTTTGATGTGTTGTGGAAACGAGATGTGTCTTGATAAAGAAATGACTTCTCAAGTGTCATAAGATTTGGTTTTCACTTATTAAACTAGTAAAGCTGAGTAACTATTGCCTCTTAATACTGATATTGCCTGTGTAAGTGGTAAAAAATGGAAATGTCTGATTACTGCTCCTTATACCAGAACCATTGCTACAGGAATGGTGTAAAATTTGTGAGGTTCTGCAAGCATGAACCAGGTGATGCATCTTCTGCTAACCTCTTTGTATGCTTGAAACCCTGCGTAGATACATTACTGCCCATTTTTTAACAGGGATTATTTACGACAGGAGAGGCACATCTTTCACAAGAGATGAAGTAAAGCATGATGAGGAGCCATAGGCTAGTGTCAAAATTTGAGAGATTGCCCCCACCCCTGTGTGTCCAACTGCTACTGCCTCACACATGCACCTCTGTGCTTGTTACGTCCCAGCTCCTGCCACAGGATCAGCTCTTTTTATGCCTGTATCTTCAGCTCTAGCAAAATTTAAAGAACTTTTGATGTATTAGTTATTCCTATTTATCATCATTATTCTCATTGCAGAAGAGCAAGACATTGCTCAGAGATGCTGGTTTTCCAACCCTCACTTAAGGATTTCTCTGTCCTTCCTTCTTTTCCTCCATGTCTCCAAATTATTACACTCAGAAAACTTGTCTCTTCTTTAATTCAGGATATGGTTTACTTCATAGCCTAAAATTGGCTCTTACGCCTTGATCTGAGTCACTGGGTTACAGTACAGTCACTTACAGATCAATTTATTTTTAGAATCTCAAAAAAACCCCAGATTCTATGGGGAGCATTTGTTTCTGATCAAGAGATGGCTGCAAACTGAAATACCCTGCTGGGGGGAATATCCTTTCAACTTGACCCTTAATATAAGGACCCTCTGACAGTTGTTTCATGCTTTTTGCATGGCTGTTGCACCCTTCTGCAAACGTTTTGTGATCAGCTTAGGCAAAAAAACAAATGGGCAAACATAGATGCTCCCATGTCCTGTGAAACATGTGAGATTTTGTTTACTGCTTTTCTTCCTGTATACAAGGTAAATTCATTGAGGGTGGAAGGTTTTGCTCCTATCTGCTCTCTGAATTTTCTTTTTCTAAGAGGAGAGATGGGTGGTGGGGAAAGAATTTGGATCAAAACCCACATTGTCTTAGAGTTATCACTCAGTGTTTAGCAGTTTTGAAGATGGTTTTCTTTGTTTTTCCACTCAAAAGTGGGAGGGTTGGGAGTGCTGCAGTGCACTCTGTGCTCACTGAGTCCTACCTGACCAAACTGGTGCATTACCTGATGTTTCTTAGTTTTTTGAAGGACAGTACATAATGCAGAGTTTGTATTGATGTATCGTAACTAATAATAACTCTGTATTCCCCTTAATACTCTAATTTTTTTGCTGTAATTTTTGTCTCTTGCCTTTTAATAAAAGTTACTAATGAAAAGATGTTAGCACGCATGGTAAAGGGATAGTGCACTGTTACTGTGAAAAAGGAGGGAGTGCCCTGACCTACCTACTGCACACCTTTAACATTCAGCCTGCCCCATCAGGATGCTGATACGTGATCATATGTTTCTATCTGCTGAATCCAAAACACTCAAGAAAACTACAATGCTGTGCAGTGGATCCACAGGGGAGAAAAGACCTGTACACATCTATTAAAAAAACAAACCCAAACCCTAACCCCGAGTACAGCCCTGTGACACTCACTCTCTTTTAGCTGAGGGTACTGTGCTGTTGCAGGGTGTGAGGAATGCTGTGACAGTATTTAACATTATTATTTTCCTGGAAGGGCATCTGTTGTGCTTTCTGCAGGTGAAGCTGGTGTTATCCTCGGCTGTAGCAATCACAATGAAAGTTACTACAAGAGTGAAGTGTAAGGATAACTTCTGGTATCCTGGTGGTGTATCTAGTTATTATCCTGAGAAGATAATGTTAGATTTAAAATGTTATTCTTGATATGCTAAGAGAATAGCAGCAAGACAATCTAACTACCTCTTCTTGTGGAAACGATTGCTTCAGCCTTGAGCTGTGAACACTTTTTTAATACCAGGGAGACACTCAAGGATCAAAAGCCTCAGCTTGCTGTAATTGGTAAATAGATGTGGGATTTTTTTTTTAAAGGAACAAAAAAAACCACATTTGTCTTTTCTTTATTGAAGAAAGAAATAGAAAGGGAAGGAAAAGAAGGAAACAAAACCAGCCATGCCTTTTCCTCATGAACAGAGCTGCAGAGACACATTTGTCTGATAAATATTACTTTTGAAAACATTTGTTTTCTGTAATGAAAGAAAGGGAACAAAACACCTACAAAACATTTGCTTACAGATTTTTCCTTTAAGGATGTGAGGGAAAGCACACATGGATTTGCATTCTTGTCTACTAGCCTTTTGCAATCCCTCGGCCTATCGCAGAAACTATTCCCTTCTAGTTGTCCTGGTGTTAAGTACCCAAATGTTTGGATTGAGGAGCGTGCTGGGGCTGCCACGTGCTGACAAACAAACAGTGAGGTTAGAATGAAGCAACTGGACATCATGCAACACGTGCATCACAGATAACCCAGAAGGAATTCTGGCCGAGTTAGGGCTGTCCTTAGGCTATCCCTGCAGCCTACTCCCTTTGCTCTTTTCAGCTAATTGTACGAGATAATGCTCTCTCCAGGCTTTTAGTCTTTTTCTGTATCCCCACAAGAGAATCTAATTAATGCCTATTATAGCATTGCCTCTGTGAGAAGTCGTTGAAATGAGGCCATCAATCTGCTGTCCAGCTGTTACTGATCCAAGCTGAATTTGAATTGACAGCAGAGCTTGAGAGGAGCTGTTTATCTCTTTACCAGTTTCTGATGCATTGTTTTAAAAGTTTGGGGATACATAGGGTTCCCAAATCTATTTTTAGGGACTTGACTTCTAAATGAGTTGAACACCCACAGTTTTCATTGAGTTGTGTTGAAATTGCAGATGATGCCTCTGCAGATCAGGCCCACAGGAATTCTTGAAACGGGATTTCAGATGTGTGCTTTGTGGGCAACTCTATGCAGGGATCCTTCATGGTCACCATTGCCCTTCACATATACAAGCAGGCCTACCACAACCACCTTCTTCCCTCCACACAATTAAAAATGGGAACTGATATCCCTCAACAAGCACTTCAGCTTCCCCTTCAGATGACTAAAGCTTCCTCGATGCAATTGCTTTCCTTGATGATTGCCATTCATAGAGTAGTGTGACCACCTTCCTTCCTGCCCACACTTCATTAAGGCCTCCTGTCACAAACAACACTAATGTTTGAGTTACAAGGAAAATCACAGAGGTTTGGTGAGGTCCGGGCTGTAAGCCAGCTGCTCTGGTAACTTTAAACAAAGGCGATGGAAAAGAGTTCCACCAGGATGTGAGAGATGAGTGAGCAAGGGAAAGGTCTCTGAAGTCTGAAAGAAATTAATGTATTTACGAGGTTGCCTGTATTTTGGGCTGTAGGCAGTGGGAGATGGGAATGGAGGAGAGGGAAGGGTTTGTTTCTAGACTGTGGTATTTTTCAATGGTCAAAATTTAGTTACCACCCATGTGCTAGTGCTTCAAGCCTACGACATTTATTCTTGTCTTTTGCAGTGACCCATTTGATAATACGTGTGATCCTTTTCTGCCTGTGTTGTACTTCTAGAGTATTGTTAATAAGCTTTGGGACTTGCTTAGGAAAAAAATCCTTTAACATCTTCAAACTGTGGACAGCTTCTGAGGTGGCAGTGGTGGTTGAGTCTTGTTACTCTGGCTGTGATCCAAAGCCTGTTGAAGTGAATGGGAGACTTTCCATTTACTTCAATAGGCTTTAGATCTGTATCCCTCCCTGTAAGTGGAGCTAAGTCTAAAACATTGAATGTTTGGAAGAAGAGAGCAATGCAGCTTACATTTCCTGGCTCTGGAGTTTCCTTTATGTTGTCCTCAGATCAAAATTTGTAATCAAATTCTATCTCTGCAATGTTTATTCCTACAAAAGGAAATAAAGGTCTTTGTTCCTCTAGAAGTCCCTAGATGACTAGATTGAACAAACAGAGCAGTCATGTTCTCACTGTTTTCCATCACCTACTGAAGTGCAGAACCTTCTCCCTCCCCCAGCGTTTCCATTTCCTCTACTTCCTGTCTTTGCAGATTGGGTAACAAATGCTGAATATTTCCTGAAGTTGACTAATGACAGGACACTGATGCCTGCAGCTGAGCAGTCTGGCTAGTGCTGGGTTGAATTCTTGACTGAAAGGAGGTGCTATGGCTGTGTTTATGCAGCCACCCCCCAGTATGCTTCTGTCTTTTTAATACCTTAAGGATATTGTATAAGCCTAGTCTAAAGACCCTGCAGCAAGCAAACTTCAAATTACTTTTAATTTATTGCAGTATTATTGTTACCATAGGCTGAATCAAGATACAGAACTGTAAGTCCTTGTTCACATGTCCTGCTCTACAAAGACCATTTATGATCAGGAAAACCCATTATTTGAAATGAATGTCCTTTATAATGAAGAGAATAAGGTCTTCCACAGGTGAAAATTAGATTGGGTTTGGTTTACACAAAGTTAGATTCTGCACTGCCAAAATGAAGAATGCTTAGAACTGGTTTTCCTACGCCTCCTAGCTATCTTTTCTACTGAGAGCATAACTGCCAAGAGGGAAAGGAATTTAATGAACTCTACTTTATAGCTTAGCCTTTTCCTCTGAAATGGATAGACTATCTCTTCTCTTGGCTGGGGGATTTCTTTCTCATCATGTCATTAAAATTTTGATTGCTCCATTTATTTTGAGTTGACTGAGATGCACAGATCTGGGTTTCTGTCTGTATCAAATGATAGTGATATTTTATGACAAAAAAGCCAAATATCCATGTATCCTCTCTGTACATCCCTTGGCTTCATTAGTGATGGTATTAATGTGAGCAGAGAGAGTCCAGTAGCAAATTAAAACAGACTACAGATTGTTTCCTTAGCTGACATGTAATGGTTTTTGATTCCAGAGTCCTAAATGCTCTAGCATATGCTTGCTTTGGAGCTGGAAGCACCTCTTCAAAGTTGGACAAGGACCAGCAACTAAAAAAGTGGGCAACAGAAAAATTTGAGCTTCTAAACAAGGAAGGTGGAAAGGTGGGGTAGAAATGAGTTGTGAAGTTGTACAAGGTTAAAGGAACAAGGAGTCACTCCCCTGTGGCAGCAATGTGACATGGATCTCTGATCTAGAATCTGGTTAGTCCTTTGCGTGTGCATCTAGTTGATGTAATCCACACCTAAATACCTGCTGGGAAATACACCTGTGAAGAAGTTGTAAAATAAGGGGGCTCAACTCATGCATACTACAAAAAACTACTTCTTTGACACATGCTTACTTTGGTGACACTGGCTTATTCTTGAACAGGGTTTTATCCTTGTTTGGTAAATTAATGTGGAAGACATATTTGGGCTTTTACGTAAGTAGTGAAAGATTAAAGTCCTATAAATTAGGGATATGCACAGAACCCTTACTGCTACTTCTGGGCTGTCTTTTATTTTCCTTTTCCAAATTGAATAATGTCTTTGCTTTAAAATATTTTTTTGTACGTTGAATATTGCAAAACTGGGAGAAATGGACAGTTAAAAAAATAGAAAACAACAAAAAAACACACATCACAAAATCCACAATCCTTTTCTGCCTTTTCTCCATCTCTTCCATTACTGTTATTATTTTTTTCCTTCACTGTGTTCTGATTCTCCAGTGTGGAGACTTTCAAATGAAAGTTAACAGATGCGAATCCACATAATCTTAACTGCTCCTGAGGGGAGCTTGTTCCCACCAGACATTTTACAACATCTGTTTGAAGCTGACTTCGTGCTCCTTCTGTTCCATCTCAAATTGGGAGCCCCGATGAGAAGATATGAGAAGGTACATGTACTGAGGCAGGGCTTTGATCCACGATGCCACACACTGACTGACATTTCCACTTACATTGAAACATGCTGCTCTCAGATACATGGTAATAAACAGGACTGTTCAGCTGGCTAACAGAGATGCTGTTGAGATGGCTGGAAAAAAAATCACCTTTGTTTGGAGAAAAGTCTTTTTCTAAATCAAGAACTCAAAAAGACATTGTTTATACAGTCTGTTTAATCTTTTTTATCTTATTCACCTATGGCATGAAATTTTGTTATTTTACTGATATGCTAGCACTGTTTCCTATTGGGCTTACAGGAGTTTCTAGGCAGAACTTCAGGATTTTTTCCTATAGCCAGTTTTATCACTTCAGATTTATGCTATTACAATGTGCAAATGTAAACTTTTCTTCATTAGAGCAATGCAAACCTTTCTGTTCTTACTAAACTTTGTCATCCCAACAATTCTGTTGTACTGGTCTTAATTAAAACTCTTGCCTTTGAAATTGTACCATTCAATGCTGTCTCCTTAAAAAAAAAATAGGGAAACAAAGATACGAGTTTTTAAGAGGGGGGAGGATATTGCAAAATTGTTTTCACAATTGTTCAATACATCTAAAAATATAACACTGTAGAAACAAATAAATTATTTCATTTCAGTGACATAATACTAGCAGATCTGAAGTTAACTCATAACTTTATCTACTAATACTGATTAACAAAGTTCTCTCAAGCTCTTTCTCTTTTTTTGACATATTATCTTTTGAATGCTGATCTGGGAGAATAAGAATACTTCATGCAACATTTAAAAAGCTTTGATAAGATGTTACATTTTCCTTTTTTGAAAAGTAAGGTTTTTTTATTTTAATCAATACCTTGAATGCAGTAGAAAAATGTTGAAAACCTTTATTTACTATGAAAATTTCACGTAAAGGTGCTGAAGTTACATGAAGTTTTATATACTTTATATATCAATAGGAATTTTATCTCTAGACTTCTCCCTGCCCAGTGCTCATGTCACCTGTCATTCTGTTCTGACTCCTCAATGTTTCATAAGCTGTTAAATCTCTAGTCCTCTCAGATAGGAATTTAGCAACAAATCAGGTCATCTTTCCAAGTAGTAGTGTTGACCAAGAAATAATTTTGATAAGATTTCAGTGGTCTGTCATGAGATTCTCTATATCTCTACCGAGAACATCTCCCACTTAGATTTGGCTTTTAAATGCTTGAGATAAGATGGCCACACTCTGCAGGACAAGGAGAAGTAACTGGGTGGCAGGAAAAGCAAGAGTGTTGTTTTGTCAGAGTCCAGGAACAAGCTTCTGGGAGACTCTATTAAATGTCGTTAGCAGCTCAAAAGTCTTATCTTTTTAAAATGCTTTGGAAGGGAAACGGCCCAAGATTTTTCTTTCCTAGCTGAATTTAAAATCAGATCCAGTATGTGAACTGCTTCTAGTTGAAACGTATCTTTTACATTGTTTACCAAAAGATGTGAGCACATCCTCAAGGCTTCCCGGTTGCTTTTATACTATAATGCATGCACCACCTGCCAGTTATTGCCTTGAGTATCCACACTCTGTCTCATTATGATGGACACCAGGATGCAGGAAATCCAGTGATTTACTTTGTTTGTCCCCAAACTTAATAGCTTGTCACAGTGGTATCTCACAAGATCAGTAGTGCCAAATCAGTGGGTGAGGCAGGAAGATTGCTCCCAGATGTGGGAACCTGGCTCAAGATTTTCTAATATTATAGGCTGATTTTGTTTGCCTTCTATCTCTTGGGAAAGAGTCTGAAGTTGAGATTTGAAAGCACCAAGCACCTTAGTGGAATTATCTGACAGGATGAGGCCCAAGTGAATTTCCCCAACTTCTTCCAGACCTTTGTGAATTACTGCATCATGGTAGAAAGTGTGGAATTATCTTCTCCTTGAGATTTAGCCTCCATATTCATAGTTCCTTCCCTTCTTAGATAGCTGACTCCAAGAAAGACGGGAGGTTTAGACAGTCTGGTCACATCACTTCAGATGCATGGTGGTAGGTCTATCATCAGTGACATGGATGAATGACTTCAATAAAGAAGTACAGTGGAATAGCATCTTCCACAAACCTATTTGTACCATATGTTATGACCCAAAATGCTGTTTTAGTAGAACCCCCAACCTTGGGACCTTCTGTTTGTTATTAGTAACATTTGCTTTCAGTTCCTCACAATTTTTTGTGGGGGATGGGGGTGGGGAGGTGGGGAACACGGAATATCTGAAAACAATAACTCTTGTTCATTGACATAAACCGGCTGTCAGTTCCTTGTGGGACCCGGGCTGATAAAAACCAGGGAAAAACTATTTTATTTGCAATGTAAAGAATTTTAGCCTGTGGAGATTTTTAGTTCAACAGCAGTAAAGGTAGGGACAGCAACCAGTGAGGCTGTTAAAGGTTACATTCTCTCCCACCCTCTTTTTCCCAGTCCCTTGAGTCATAATTAAAACTGCAGAAAGTGAGAAGCTGTTACTAATGCTAACATACAGTTTGGCACAACAGAATCATGCATTTACTGGCGTGTTTTTTATTTAATTTCATTTTTTATAGGTCAAGCTGAAATATTTTTTACTGTTTGGTTTACAAAGGGCTTTTTCTGAATCTGAAACTTTTAATTTGATTTGAGAGTTTCCCAGGTATAACAGTTATGAAAACAAACACTTTGTTCAGCAGCTTGACAATTATCTCCTAATGGAACAATTAGGTGCTTTAATCAGATGTGAATCTAGTGCTCTCAAATTGAAAATGCTGGAGATGGTCTCTTGTGCTTTATGGCTGGATGTGGCACGTAGTGCCATGGTCTAGCCGGTGTGGTGGTGTTGGTCATAGGCTGGACTTGATGATCTTAAAGGTCTTTTCCAGTCTTGGTGATTCGGTGATTCTGTGACTCTGTACTGTTTAGGATTTCTCTCAAATACTCGGGACACAGAGATGAGATAATTACCCTTCATATCTTCTGGAGAATTGACCAAATTTGAAGGAGTAGTTACATAATAATGGCATTTATGCACCATCTTTCTCAGGACTGAAACACTATAGAGGGTTACTTAGAATACCCCTGCTCAGAAAAGACTCAGTGAATTTGGTGGGTAAAGACTGAGAAGAAATTAGAGATTTTGTAATACTGCTTTCATCCATTTCCTTAGTGCTCAGAAATGTTTTGTGACACGTGTAAGAAGGAACCTCTGTCAACACAGGGCTGCTTTGAGTATCTGCTGAGGAGGTTTATTTACAAGTCTTCATATTTAGTCATGTCTTAAGTAAGTACTCACAGGTCTTAGAAAAACATTCTTAATCAGAAAGTGATTACTTTTTTAAGGCAAGTTTAGGTGGAAGGATATTGCCCAGCCCTGAGACTCTAGTGTATGTGCTTATACTTCCCACGTACAAATACCAACAAGGCAATTTAAACTGGTCAGGGAGATCCCTGGAAAAGCTCTTAGTGAAGGAGAAAGAGTTATTGGCACCTGTTGGATCGCCATTGCCATTTCTTAAAATACATAGCCCCTTTTAAGGTCACCTGTTAAACTACTGGCCACCCCTGACCTTGCAGTCTGGTGTGATTTCAGCCCAAGGTAATATGAACTGGTAGATTAAAAAAAAGTCTCCCTCCTGCTGCAGATATGTTTCAGTGCTTACTAGCCATTTGTGTTGTCTTTTTTTTTCCCTTTCTTGTCTATGGGGTAAGATCCATTCTGTTTCAGGTACCTGAGGGTATCCTGTTCACAATGGCTCTCAAATTTTCTTGCATACTGAGATCACAAAGTTTAGAGCAGCCATTCACTGTTTCCTGGTTTGGTGTTGCTATGCAGGACATGGCTTACTGTGGAGGTAACAGTTTTCTTAGACTTACTGCAAACCCTTTGCCCATACAAGAACCAAGATGTGAAGATGAAAAAGCAACATGATTTCTTAAAATGCAGCTATAATCCTTCGACTACTTCATCAGCTGCCATCTTCACAGTACTTCCTGATGTTGCCATCTTTCCAGTATGACACCAGAAATGTGAATTGTGGAGAAAGCTTGTCTTGTTTTTGCTCAAAGGACAGCACACAATGGACAAATCTTCTCCAGAAATTGCAAATAACCAAAGACTATTGGATCGAGCTGTTTGCAGAGAATAAGATGTTGCATATTGTGAAATAAAAAAGTACTTCCCCTCTAGTTATTTAGATAACATACCAAAGTGTATCTGTTGCCGTTTTTAATAAGGCAGAACTGAAATTTTGCATTCAATTATAAGATAGAAGCCGGAATGTAAGTGCTTTTTATTAGCTTAGCCACTAAGATTGGAAAAGAGAATAGAATTACTTGAGAAATTTACCTGTGCTCTTGCTTCTTGGAGTACTATTTTCTCATTCTCATTTTCTACAAATATCCATTCAACCATTTTTAATAAGAACAAAACTCAGATCAGGATACCAACTTCCAGATGCATTTTTGCTAGCCTGGGGAATATTTATTTTCATTTTGAAACAAAGTGAATTTACTATCACAAAATATTTTGAATTCAAATTAAAAATCTCAAATGGTGTATTAACACAGCATACTTGTTTCTAAAATCTCAGAAGAAGCAAAGTAAGAATCCATACTGAGTAAACAGATTATTTACTTTTAAAATATTTTTAGATTCTAGTGCTGCTCCCAGTTTGATCTCTGGCTTCTTGATTATTGAATCCCGAGGATAGGGTCAGAGAACCAGGTGTTCGCCCTCTTCTTTTAGGTCAGGAGTTGGGAATACTTCTTTCATGTTTTCATGGTTTGTGACCTGTAGACACCACCACAATATAA
Source organism: Apus apus (assembly GCF_020740795.1). Lineage (NCBI taxonomy): Eukaryota > Metazoa > Chordata > Aves > Apodiformes > Apodidae > Apus > Apus apus. Next base: position 35,530,115 of record NC_067283.1, read on the forward strand.
GTAATAATAAACACACTGATGTACACCTGGTGGAACTCCTCTGAGGCCACTGGGGTTATGTTAGTATAAGGTAAAAATTAGGCTGATTATTTGCCTTTGAGGCATCCTGCACTTTCATATACCTGTAAATATTATTAGCAATTAATATCTGGGTAGTATTCATAGCTATAGTGCAGTTGCATAAGCTTGTTTGTTGGTTTTAATCTTTTATCCATGTCAAAATTATATTTAAATGTGTGCCATCATGAAGGATTCTTAGTGCATCCCTGATACTGCTAAGCACCTTCTTATTTTGTAATGCAGCAGCATTGCACATGGCAGTCTCTAGTGCCATTTACAGCAGTACATCCCAAGCTCCCATGACTGCTCGTCTACGTGCCATGACGGGAGATGGTGCTTGGATTGACATTCCAACACCTTTCTTGCTCATACAGTGAAGCTCCAGCATTGCCAGCTGACACTTTCTTTTCATACTGGAATTTAGTAGTTATAACTCAGTCTGTTCGCACGTCTCAGCGTCTATTTTTAAGCCCAGCTAATCCTCAGCTAAGGACCAGCCTCTGTCTGGCCTTACAAGGGTGCATGCTGGTGAGGGAGGTGAAAGGTGCCTTCTCAAACCTTGTGCAGGCCCCTGAGAGCCAGGCACAATCACTGCCTTAAAAGAGGGGCTGGGCAAGGTGCTCTTGCCCTGTCTTCCCCTTGGAGGCAGAGGCAGCAGCGGCTAAAGGAGCTGTGCCCCACCATGTTCCACATGCAGCAGAAGGAGAACATTCCCTCTCTGAAGGACACTCCACAAATGGCAACGTGAATCTAGCGCTCTCTGGTACCTCAAGTGTTGTCTGAAGTGGGTGGGACCTCAGCTGGACTTGGAGGGGGTTGGGTCCATTTTACTTTAAACTGTGAAGGCCCTCACTTTGCATGCTTTCCCTCAAGTGAACACTTGTCAGTTCACTCAAGGAAATGAGGGCTGTAGCCCATGCAGCCCTAGCCTTGCATTTGTTACGTGTTTCCCTAAACAACAGGAAAGTAGAGATAATAGAGTGGAAGTCATGGCATAAGCTGAGCAAGCAGCCCACGCGCTCCTGAAGCGGGTGAGGAAATGGTCCTGACTGTCAAAAGGATATTGTTCCTGCTGGAAGACTCTGCTGGGAAGGAGTCAGGGCACCAAGATGGGGGAACCTAAACAGAGATTTTTTATTTGAGAGGTCCCTCTTGTTTTTCTTTTGTGTGGTTTTGCAATCCATCTGCTCCACCGGCTCAGTGAGGATGTAGGAGGAGCCTTTCCTGCCATAGACTGCTCTGGCTGCCCAGCTGCTGTTGGATCCCAATAGACCATGGAGACTGAAGGGCCAGTTTTAGTCTTTTGAAATAGCTGCCTTATTGAAGCAAGGCAGGATCAAGCCTGCTCGCTTGTTGCTCCTGGGAACGTTAAAGACCCTAAGGATAGGGCTACGCTTTTGAAAGCAAAGAGGGTTAGAACGTGCTGTCACTTCCTGGTATAGGCTCTTGTTTGCTAAGTAGCCACCAGAAATCTAAGTGCTTCATCTTGAAGAAGACATGGTTTCAGTGTCCTTTTACAATCAAAGTAGCTAAGAAATATGGATATGTGATTCATCAACCTTTACTCAATATCCTTTAGTCAGGTGTCTGCCTGAAGCCTGTCTCTTGTTGCATCTTAAACAGTCCGTCTAGCTCCAGAGCAGTGTTATTTTACCAGGGCAAGGCCTTTTGGTAATAACAGTTGGAAGAAGGATGGCAGTTTGGAGGATGTGCAGAAAGAAGATCTACTCAGTTGTGATATCAAAGGGTATCAGCCAAGCTGGTCTTGTAGGAGGCATAATGCCTACAAGACATCACCATCATTGTGCTGAAGAGGCCCAGACAGTTGCCATGCCTCTAGATTTAAAAGCCTCTATGCATTAACAGTAAGGTTTTGTGCCAAAGTAGTATGCATACAGGTAACTTTTTCTTTCAAGTTAGGATTTTCAAACAATTTTTCATCTCTCTTTCTATTTGTATATGTTAGGCCCCACTTTCCATCTTGTGCCTGGGTCCCTGATATCTTTTAAGGCCAGCTGCAGAAATCTGCCACAATGCAAACTCATCTGCCAGGCATTATATGCAAAACCTACAGAAGAGAGGCAGTACGTCCTGTGCAAATTAAATAAGTTTATTTCCCAATAAATCTTTCCACATGTACCAAACAGATACCTGGAGAAACTCCAGTTTTTCTATTACTCACTTGCATTGATGTTTAGCAGGATGGTAAAGTCTGTGGTACTCGTGCACTTGTGTTAATGTTATTTTGCTTTATTCCCTAACTTCAGTTAGGGTATTTCCTTGAGTTTGCACTAAATTGGCCAAGTTTGGACCTGAATGAAACATGCTTATTAGTATCTGCATCAAATCCCATTCAGTGGTGAGTGGCACCTGGTGTTCTGAAAGCACCAAGTATTGTAACTTTATTTTTTCATTTGTAACAGGAGAAATGAGAAAATGAAATAATTGGCACTCTGTGTATGAAGAAGCTATTAACAGTTTTTTGTTATTTATTATTGTACTTTATTACTTTGCTTTATTATTAGAGAAACAAAAGATACTATACATTTTGTTTTGCATGAAATTATATAGGCAATAAAAGTTTGTGAATGAAGAAACACATTTTGCACTAATTCCACAGCACTTCTATTTCATTTTTTTATATTTTTAATTTCACTTCTGAGAGTACTTCTATTGAATTCAGGGAACAGTAGGAAACCCACCCACTGGTTAATTTAACCTGTAAAAATTGTCTTTCTGCAAGTGGGGAAAAAAAAATAAGTAGCTCACTGGCTATTTTATATGTCTTGTTTCTGTTTCCAAGATTATTCATTCATGTGCTGTTGACCTTCGATTTTATTTTGTTTTTTTTTTCTCCATTAATGTTGTAGCATATTTCTGCTACTACTCTAAAAAGAGCAAAATTATTTATGTGCCTAGAAAATGAGCAACTTTGCAAAAAAGATGAGCTATACCTACAGATGTGGAATTTCCTTTAAAAAAGTAAGGAAAATTCCATATTTTTTTTACTGGTCAAATGTAATAGGGTAAAACCTAATGGAGGGTGGGGTTTTATAAACCAAAGCCTTCTAAAATAAAAGCATACGATTGTCTATTTTTGTTTGGTTGGTCTTGATGTTTTTATAGCAAGCCTTTATTGACATGCCTGCTAATCTAGGTAAGACATCTCTATATGGCTTAATTGCCCTTTTACCAGTTGTCTTTTAAATTTCGTGATGTATTTTTGATCTTTCTGTTATAACCGTGTTTGATTCTTATCTGTGAGCATTTCTTTTTCTCATTTAGAAAGTCTAATTGGAAAGTGACAGCAATCTTTTATTTTACTTCACAATGATTTTACTCAAATGTTTGGGTTACTTTGAGCAGAGTTTTCTTACAGCTTTTTTCTTCATTTAGTCACTGTAGATTATAATAATCAGATAATCACAACTGTGGAGTTACAGAGCAAAGGGATATTTTATTTTAATCCAGAATATAATAAGGATTTGAGTTTTGCATTTAGTTGACATCTTTACACATCCTTTTTCTATTACTGTGCTTTAGTCCATGATTCCAATTCATTTAATTTATCCTAAGAAAAAAAACAACTTCCTGGTTCTGCTCCTCTTACAGACACATGCATTTATAAGGCTCTGAGTCATCATATCCTTTCATATTATTTATGACCTGAAGAAAACATACTTATTTAGAAAGTTATGTGACTTAGACAGCCAACGCTGTTCAGTATCCAAAAAACAAGTTGTGGAGACAAAAGCATTTTTATTTAAGCATGAAAATATTTGAAGGGATATTTTACTGAATTCCTGAAAAATTCTCATTGTTGAGTTAAAGAAGTTTGTGACTGCCTCCAGAAGAAATGTATGTGAAAATGCACAAGTAATTTACATATGCACTTACTTCAGCTCTGCCTACTGGGCTCCATCTGTGCTTGCACTGAAATGGGGAATTAGCAAGCCTGAAAGTCTTAGTGCATGTACAACAGGTGGAGGTTTGACCCAATAAATTATACATGTGATATTAATACAAGTTGAGCTGTGCATTGAACTCCTTACAGGAGTAGAAGATTTATACTTCTGACAAAGATGGATTTCAGGGTGAATTATGGCATGGTTCCTGCCCAAATTTTATTCTTTGCTTTTATTGTGTGTCAGACTTCTTCCTTCTGCACTCCAGGACAGCCGTGTAGCTGGCCTGGCTACTTTGGCAGTTCCTTTTTTCAACTCCACAGATAAAAGTTGATGTTTTGTTGATGACTGAGTGTCTGGCCTGGAGCACAAAGCAGAAAGGAATGGTATTTCTCCTTTTTCCCAGCACTCTGCTGTGGGTTTGGGTCAAGGTAAGCTTATGGTAATAGAAATCTGCTACTCTGGTATACAGACACTGTATAGCAGCAGGGCAGTTTCTGTGTAAATTTTGTCAGTCCACTCCATCTGATCTGCAGGATTTAGTTTGTTCCCCACCCCTCACCTTCAGTCCTTTCAATTATTTAGTATGATACAGAGCAAGCCCTGTGGTGCAGCTGATAGTGAGCTGAAACATCTACAGTTTAAAATCTGGGATTAAGGGGAATGTTATACTTAATTTATCCAAAGGACTGGGTAAAGAGAAAAAGATATCCAAACACTGAGAATACTTAACATTGAGAAGAAAGCGCTAGTCATTAGTCTTATGAGAAATGATGGGGGAAGAGCATAATTGCCACTTTAAGTGGTGTGGACTTCAAATGTAATCTTGCAGAGCCCTGCCAAAGAGCTTCTAATACCAATACAAGGATTTGACTTTTAGTCAATTGACATTCAGCCAGTTTTGACTCAGAGGGTAGAGTGCTACTGACTGAATTGTTAACACTGAGTGGTTGGGTTTTCCTGGGAGGCCACTAAGCCAAAAATGTGATCTCGCACAGCAATGCAGTACCTAATGAAACATGATGAAATCGTAATTCATACGCTGTGATTTCCTTGAGCCTGATAAATTTTAGGACTTAGTTAGGCATCAGATCTGGACAAATTAACTAGACTTTCTAGGCTATAAGTTGTGAAGATTTCAAGATTTGCTTTTCCACTATTTGCAGCTGTTGTCCAGCTATGACTGTTATCTGCCGACTGGGAACATCCATTCTGCGGTTCATGTTACTTTCGACAGGCTGGCTGAGCTCCTGTTATCTCTGCAGGCTGCGTGACATGGTCAAATGAGTAGTCCATGCTAACCTCTTCACTCTCATGACTGTGCTGCTTACGGAGCCTGACCTACATAGCATTGAACCAACTCAGCATACTCAGGGAGCTGTAGTCAGTGCAGTAGAGACTTAATCCAAGATTACAGTGAGGACTACTTGGATCAGTCCCAATCCCCAAAGAATCTGGCATCAGTGTAGCTTTTTACCTTGAAATACGGACTTTTAAAACCAAGATCTTTGCCATGTCTAAGCTATTTCTTTACTGCCATTTAATGGCATGGCTTTTCAGCTATGAGTGCACATGAAGCTCATATTTGTTTTTTTGTGTACTGACATATATTTAATACCTCTTTCTTTATAAGGATTCCCCATCATTGCAGTGCAATCTGTTTGGCAGCTTAGGCTTTTTTTCCATATCTGCAGACTAAATGACTAGTATGAAGGATCAGGGGAACACTGATCTTCAATTACAACTTGCCAGATTAATATGTACATGATATAAAATAGAGCCTCAATTTATTCCTCCTACTATTTTACCTGTAGCACCCAGATGTCTGGTTCAGACTGAGTGTCTGCCCCATGTTATGGTGATGATGGGATAGTCTGTTGTCATTTGAAGCTCTGAGGTTAATTTTGCAAAATTCTAGCTGGTCAGTCTCCTGTGCTACATAGTGGAACCAATCAGCCATCTTAACCAGCTGGTTGGGATACATGCTGGCACAGCTTTTAGTGCCGTCACACGCTCATTCACTGAAATATTCTGAGAGATGTTTTTATTACTTTATTATGTTTGTAAATCTCTTTGTTTGCCCACACTGAACACTGATTGAGCAGAATGATCAACTGCTAGTTGTAATTTTGAGCTGGTTACTGAGCAGGTGTAACAGGCTGGCTTATGACTCTCTCATGCTTCTAAATCAAGTACTGCTGACATTGTTCACTCTGCACCTATGGCCTCATTAATGAATAGGCACAAAATAAGGTACATGGACAGGACTGTGTCATGTGCAGCTTGAGCACTGCCAGTAGTTACTGCTAATGAAATAATACTACGTGATGCCAATTTTCTGGCTCACCACCATCTCTGTAGGCAGTTGTCCAACTGCATGCTTCCCTGTACTGAGATTTATTGTTGATCTTATGTACTAGGAGTCCAAGTGTAAGCCCAGTTTCAAAGACTCCATCAGAACATTTTGCAGCCCTGGGTAACAGTGGCTGCCAATTTCTATACATAAAACTTCTAGAAATACTTCTCAAATGTTTCCCCTCATCATCTCTGCCTTGCTTGCATTTTGCTCTGCACCCAGTGTGTGTGCACTTGTGTATCTTTTAATGTATCTTTTCTCTTTTACCCACTCTATATCTTATTTATAAAAGATTGTTCAGATCTCACAGCTGTGCTGGAGGGCTCTGGCATGCACCAAAAGGAGCACATCTGCACTGATTCACACAGAAATGTAGAAGACAGTATCAGATAGACAGCTAGATGAGGTCTAGCCCACTGGCCCACAAGCAGCTCATAGTGCTCCCAGGAGGACTCAGGCTGGGTTTCTCAGGCTCCAAGCTGATTAAAACAAGAGGTAATGTTAAGGCCATATCAAGTCTTGATTCTGGGGTTAGGGGAAGAAGCTGACAGCTGTCTTGCAACTGGAGGTAGAAGGGGCACAGATAGCAGCCGCAAGTATGGGAAAATCAACTTTAGGGAGAGATAGGAGAGAAAAAATTAAATTCTAGTTTCCCTGAGCTTTTCTTCATGGTATGCATATATTCACAAAATAGTAATTACATTTCTGAGTAGACTTAGAAGGTCAAAATTAGACACCAGAGCGCTCTTCTTACTGTCTCTTAAAATGCAGTATGCAAATTTTAACTATAATATTGATGTACTGAACATCATGAGCACTTAGTGTTGTAGAAGACTATATAAACAGCCCCTGTCCTAAAGACCCTGTAACATAAGCAGTGTCTGACACAGAACAGGCAGAACTCACTGGGAATAACTGGGATACATCCTTACATGTTTATGTACATTATAGTTGTGATTAGGATTGTCACAGGAGATCCTTTTGGAAAGAAATATTCTGTATAGTTTGTCCCTGGGCATCATGTAAAGGTATCACTTCTTTCTGAGGCATACGTGTAAAAAGAGGCAATGTCTTAGGGAGTGGAAAGCAAGTACAGGTTTGGGGAGCTACAGGCATGCTCTAAGGGAAAGTAGGCTTGGATATTGGTGCTTTTGACATATCATAGAAATAGAGATAACTGTCACTGTAGAAACACGGGCACATCATCATAATGAAATCTAGACCTCATCCCTTAAATTTGAAAAAATTGTATTTGAGATTTGTTGAAGTCTTTTCGCCTTAAAAAACACAGAAGTAATAGAAAACTCAGATCTGAAAATTTACTATGATGTGGGGTTTTTTGTAATCACATTTCTTCCCTGCGGCTCTTCTCCTAAAATGTCATTGTTACATTGCAAAAGGGCTGGTAGCAGTTACCAAAGCTCTGGGCAGAATGTTAAAGCGGATACTGGGGCCTGTTGAAAATGTATGAATGAGATTTTATGCTCAGTTTAGCTCATATTAAGTCCTGTAAGGTGAGAATCTTACTGAGAATTTGTAATGCTGAATCTGAGGAATGTATGAAGTTCAAAGGACTTCCAGAAACTATAAAGGTTCTATAATGCCTAGGATGTGAAGCTACCAAATCCTAATTTTCAAACTTTGCTGTTATGTACTTTCTAAAATTCTCATCAGTGACTTTAGTCAATTGGATTTTCTATGGAAGCTATGCATCTCTGAATTTGATCCCTTGGTTTTTTGTTTCTTAAAAAGTTGGTGGCTAACATACTTTCTTATGACAGATCATATGATATACCTCCTCCAAAAAGTACCATAAATTAACTGTAGTGATAAACAGCATGCCAAAGACTTACTCATTTTCTGAAAAGATTCCTTCCTAACTGATTTGCCAGTATCCTTTGAGTTTTCTGCTCTGAAATTTGTCTTATAGGTAAATTCAAGATCATGTGGCTTCAGTGAGGTTATTGTACAGTTTGCAATTAAGCAAGGGCTGAAGTCACTTGGGCTGTATTCCTGGGCTTAACTCATCACTTCAGGTTTAACTGCCAGAAAATTAAGCAGTGCATTGCATGCCATATAATCTCATCTCCTTAATGACCTTACCTGTTCCTTTAGCTGACTACATAATGGAAGAGAGGACAAATATTGACTGCCACCTCTTTCCACTAACCTCTTGGTCCTTGCTATTTATTCTTTATAAAATGAAGTGCCTTGAGCGGCTGAAATGGACACAACAATTTGGATGTCTTTCATGGCAGGCAGATCAACAGTTGTTCTGCCATGTTACAGGGACTTGTAAAGGTCCACAAAACACTTCTTTCTCCATTGTATAGTTCACTAAAATCATAGTGAATTGTACAATCATTCCACCAGTAATTAAGCAAGCTTCATGTCTTTAAAAGAGTATTTTTTTAAAAATTCATAATAAAACCACTGAATCTAAAGATTAGCTGCTAATTGAATGGTTTGTTGATATTAAAAGACAAATAAGATTATTCTGAAAGTTTCAAGCACAAATTTCTACTGTACTTTCCACGCACTTCTCTTACATGCTTCAAGTTCCAAAACACTTTTCAAACTGCAGCTGACCTTTGCATGCTTAATTTAAGATTTCTTTGTCATTGAAATATGAGCATTTTTGTGCTGCAGACCCTCTAATATGGTCACTATTAGCATCACTAATGCTCCAAAGTAGCATACATGACAGGTAATAAATAGGTACTCAAGTAATAACTATTAGAAATTGTAGGAGAACTTAGGCCAGAAAGTGTAGTTCCCTAAGCGGGACCTGAGCTGTGGTATCAACCAGGCTTCTCAGCAGAGTGGTGTGACCATGGGGTCTATTTCTATGAAAAAAATTTTTCTTGGGAATAAAATACAGCAAAAAAATTCAGTGGAGAATATTTGACTTCTCACTCAGCACCCAACAATATTGCAGTGTCAGTTTTTTGCTGGGTTGGGGAAATAAATCAGGATGTTCTTCGGGAAAGGAAATTTCTTCTGTGAAAATGCGAAACTACAAAAGTTCTAGTTTTTTTAAGTTTCTTCCCTCCCCCAGATTTAGTAAAACATTTTTAACCAACCACACTGCTATTAATATTGGCCTGGGTTCTTTAGAGATCAGAGGCAGACTCCATGATGTCTAGTGGGCAATGTAGATGAAATGCTTGTTTTCTTGCTCTTTTCTGATAACTTTAGTATCTTTCCTGATACTGTGCTCTGAAAGTACAAGAAGTGTTTTTGCTTAGTCTATGTATGTATGAGGCTGATTGATGTGGCTGGGATTTCTCTCAGACGCAGATGTGAAGAAGGGGAAACACTGCTAATGAGAACTGTTGCCCCCAGGGATGGGATGTACAAATTCTGAGGATAAAGGAGTGGCTAAGCTGCTCCCTGAAAAGGGAAGAAGTACCCTAAAGTGATTTTCACAAGCTGTCATCCTGAAAGGACTCCTGCCTCATTTAGGAAACAGATCTTTAAAAGCAAGGAACATGGGGGAAAGAATACACCTGAAACAGCTGAAACAGGGCTGAGAGATGGAATGTTGAAGAGTTTGGGAGTTTTTTTCATTGGAGGAACTTTTCTGGAGGCTGAAATAAATCCTTCTCCTATGAAAATGTGGTGCTACAAGTGTGGTTTTATTTAGTGAGTAAATCTTTGAGAATAAGGAAGACATTTATTTTTATCAAGTTGCACATTGACATGGTGTATGTTTGGGAGAAAATAATTACAGTCATGTCATGATCCGGGTGTAACTTCACTGCAGAGTGCAATGGGAAAGAGTGGTATCTGTTTCTTGAAACACCAACAAGTACAAGAACATTGGAGCTTAAAAAAAAAAAGGCGGGGGGGGAAAGTTTGTTTTCAAATTTTTTAATCCAGCATCAGAGTTGGAGTGTGACAGTGCAGTATTGACTTGTCAGTATATAGCTGGTCTTGTACAGATCTGTAGTAGCCATTTCATACACATGGAAGCATTTCAGGCATGCTGCCCCCTTCACTTTTGCAGAAGGAGCAGGCAGTGGCCTGTGTGGACTCCATCTCTGCCTGCACAAGTGACTGTCCACAAAACAACATGCATGTGGGCCATGCATGCTTACCTGACTGCTTTGGTGTCTTTAAAAATATGTCCACAGAAGATTTAGTCAGTATGATGAGATTGATCCTCTTCTGACTTACTCAAAGGGAGTTCCCAAAGCACATGTTCTGGTATTCTTTGTGCTTATTTTGGGGATTTTTTTCCCCCGCCAGTAAAAATGTATAGCTGTTCTGCAGTACAAATTGCATCCATTTGAGAGGGAGGAAATTAATTCAAGGGCTCATAAGGAACAGAATATTATGGAAGTGAATTGGAGTTACAAAAAGCAAGAACTTGCTTTGCACCTTTCTGGCTGTTTTTTGGTGGTTGTTTTTTTTTTCCTATTCATAAACAACTAATTGATTTCTATTTCTGGTCACATTTTATGCTGACTGAATGCTATTTTTGTCTCTAGCATGGCAGCACAGGTCCTATTTTTCTGTTGTCATTTTCAAATTGCGACCCATTTTATGTTACAAGCTTTCCAAAGCACATTTTAAGATAAGCCATTTATATTAAAACCAAAGCAAGAATCCCCCATGCCTGTATCAGTATATAAAATACACTAAAAAAAGGAAAGTTATGAGCAAATGATAGTTGCCCCTGAAACAACAGGCAAACCAGCCAGCTGTGAAGGAAACTAACATGATGTACTGAAGCAGAAACACAATATAATGGGGAAATGCGGTTCTTTGTTCAGATCCGTTTCCTATTAACACTTATAATGTTATGCTTGTGCATGCCATCCCCTGAGGACCACTTGGGTCAGCCTTAAATGAGTAACAGTGTAATATGTAAAAACTGCTAGATGTATAAAACTTCTGTACACCCCTAGCCTGTTGTGTGTATGTGTTCCTTTTAAAGGAAATCTGAGCTATTTATTGCATGGAAGTTGGAGTTAAAATGCTCTTGTGTTGCCAGGGGCCAACCACTAACAGTGATTTTAAAAGGTGAGAGCAGAGTGAGATTAGGGCAATTTGAGCATGATAATTAAGGTCCCTCTAGCTATTAGTGAAGGGGAAAACCTTTTAGTACCAAAGAAGGGGGAAAAAGACTTTGCCATGCCACTTGGCTGGGCTGATAACAGTAAGAGAGGCTTCTGCAGGGGTTGCAAACTCAATGCCCCGTTGAAGTCATCTGTTTCTTTGCTCTGTGGGGTTCTGAAGCAGATGCTACTCAGGTGCATGATGGAGGTTTATGGGGAAGGTTACTGTGAAACTCTCCTTCCTGCTGATTCAAAGCTGAGGTGGAAGATTTAAAATAACAGTCCATGTGTCAGATCTTACACCCTTCGCCTAATTTGGGGATAGCTGTTGAAGCCAGATGAGGAAACAGTTCTGATTTATGAAAATGTGTTTAGTTGAGGGAGACTGGGCATGCCCACAAAAAGAAGACAGTGTACATAAATGTAGGAAGAGCTGTTTCACCAACTACTTCGGGTGCAGAACATCTCCCTGGCATAAAGACATAATTGATTCAGGTATTTAAGCATCTCATATACATCCAAAAATTAACACTGTGTACAGTAAGAATACAACATAATTCTGGAAGAAGCTGAATGTAAGAAGCTGTCATTGGCACAGGGGCTGGCATGTATATTCTGGAGAAGTAACTGAGTTTGTTAACTGGTACATTGGATACTGCACTGGGATGATGTTCCTCTGGATGTGGACTGTCTCCTAAGCACATTTGGTGGTTTCAGGTGGTTTAGGTGGTTTTAGGAATGTCCCACTCAGGACATCATCAGTGCTGCATGATCCAGAGCTGTGGTCTTCCCTGAAGGGCTCTCCAATCTGCAAAAGAGGATATATTACCCATGGTCTGGATGTAAATTGTTATCAAAAGGAGTAGATTTGTCGGTGTTAGACAGCTGCATGGCTTGCATAAGAGAATGATTGCTGGCCTTCCTTCTAAGCCAAAAAATAATTTATATTATCTTCAAATAATAAAATACAATGTTGCTGTTCAGTCCTATCCTAATGAGGGAGGGATCTGGGAGAAGAAGCTATGTATTACATCTAAAACAACAAACCCTTTTAAGAGTAACAAAATTGGGATCTCAGACTCTATAAGGACAAAAGAATGCCTTTTGTGTTTCAGCTTGTTAGCCACCTTATTTATATCCCTCCCAAAAGCACAGCTTCAATACGGCTGTAATTAGGCAGAACTACTCCCCTAAAACTCTCTTACCACAAGACATTCTCTCAATGTCTCCCTGTGCAATATTTCTCAACTCTCATCATGTCCATTTCTCCACCCTGAGGTCTGACTAGTTGAGACTGATGAAGTCTGAACACAGACTTCGAGGGATTTCTAATGGGATAATCAGGAGGTGGGTGTTGAGCTTCAGAACATAAGTCATTTTCAGGCTTCAGTGTTTGTTTTAAGTCCTAAAGGGCACCTTAGGATTCCTAAAAGATTAGTGAACAGGGCCTCCCAAATCTGTGCTAATGCTCTTTTTTTTGACAAAATTGACAGCACAGTCGGGGACCTGTCAGGTAAGGGAGATAAATACAATGGAAGAGCAAACAGCGGGAGAAAAGAGAACTTGTGTGATAACATATTCTTCCTGGATGTCATAGACCATGTGCAAATAATGAGCACACTGAAAGAAAGGCAGAACCTGGTTAAGTATTGTGTCAGGAGAGCCTGTGATCTCAGGCTATTAAATACTACAGCACTCTTTCAGAGCATCATAATTCAAAAGGAAGGTGACAGTGTGGTAACCGTGAGCTGCTGCCTAGCATCGGGCTGGAAGGGAGGGGGGAAAGATCAGAGCAGGCTTTGGGATGAAAAGAGGTTATCTCATTTTCATAAGGAAGATCGCTCAAATACCTGCTTTGACCTCTTGTGTTGGAGCATGAATTTCAATGAAGGGATAAATGGTGACATCTCACCCGTTAGCCAGTTTTGGAGGATCAGGTTGTGTTATATTAAATCATGCTTGGAAATCTCTGGTTAATGCATTTAGAGAAACAGCTCTCAGGAACATCTACCTCCCTTCCTTCCTCCTTAAAACAGTAATGAATCCAAATTGCTAATAAAACATAAGAGCTCAAAGATGTGGTACACAGACCATGTTTCTGGGCTGGGTATTTTTTTAATGTCAGTTTTCCCACAGCTGTTAAAATGTTACAGTCATTAAGGTATCAAAACTGTCTAGCCAAGAAGAGGAGAGACTTTTCTTTCTTTAGGGTCTTGAATTGTTTGAATATTTTGTTTAGAAGGGCTCCATTCTTTGTTTCTTTCTGTGGAGAAAGTAAAGCTTGTAATCTGTCTGTACTGTAAATCTCAGTTAAGAGCCATTAATTGCAGAAGAAACTATGCCTTCTCCTGTGAGGCTATTTTTCTAACAAATCTGATTATGTGCCTGCAAACTAACAAAGGCAATTAGCAGATACATGTTGCCCTATCTACATTTTGAAGCTGTTTTGCTAAGTTGTAGGAAAAACGCATATTAAGGTTTATGAGAAATTCAATTTACTGACATTTGGGGTTTTGTTCTGCTTTGACACAGGTTGCCAAGCAAAACCTGAGAGGCTGTATTGTAGTTCTGAATTAGGAAAGGAACTGTTGAAGGGATCAAGAATATTTTGAAGTATATGTATTTGCTGCAGGAAATGAGGTCCTTTTCTCATGAGCATGAGGAGTGATCAAAGGACCAAGGATGGCTTTCCCTCTGCAGCCCCAGACCCCTGTACTCAGCATCCTGACCCAAAAGCATGGTTTTTCTCAGGGCCACATGCCAGTACTGCTCAGGCTGCGTGAAGCCTTTTTTCTTCTTATATTTATATGCTACCTCTTCATCTCTCCAGTGTGACAACAATCTACCCACGTGGCCTTCCCAAAAAATAACTTGGCAAAACCTTTTTCCCTCAGAGCATCTAAATTACTGGGTAGCTTTGTATTTCTTTGCCTTTGTTCAAAGAGGAAAAAAGTAAAATAAGGAAAGGAATGGAAGTTTTAAGGGTGTTTAAACAGGACTTAAACAATATATTCCCCTTTAGCAATAGATTTTTAATGCAGGGTGCAAGAGGCCCTGTCAGCTAAAAGGGATTATCAGTTAATGTGAGCACTGTAATTTATGCTCCAGGGAGGAGACCCAAACTGCCTGGAGCTCAGCAGCTAAACAGGTACCCAACTGGTGAGGAAGCCTCCAGAAAAAGTTGGTGTGGTTGTTGAGACAGGGAATGTCTTCCTTTTTTTCTTTCCCTCTCTTTTCCCCCTGTTCTTTAAATAAAAAATGGTATGATGCTTCCCCAAGCATTAATAGATTCTTCTTCATCCAGGTCATTGCTTATTGACTCACATGTGAAACGCAGCTCTTCTCTGTGACTTTTCAAGGAAAGAATGGTGGAAAGCTCTAGTTATGTCTATATAAAAGAAGAGCAAGATCCCAAGATCCATTTTGCTTAAAATTTTTCAGAATGTGTAATTTTTGCTGTCATCCCCCTAAAATCTTGGCAATGTTTTTTAAGGCTATGAAATGTGATGTGTTTTAGGCTTTTTTCTTTGGTGGGGTGGAATTATTATTATTTTAAACTTAATACAAATAGGAAGAATTCTGTAATGCCAAAACTATAAATCTTTTGCTTTCAGAAAAATGATAGAATCATTGAGCTATATGGCTGGAGGGGACTTCAAGTGTTCATCCAGTCCTCTGCCCAAAGTAGGATTAAGTAACATCTACATCATTTCTGACAGAAATATCTCTAATGTGTTTTTGACAACCTCCAGAAATGCAGAGCACAAGTCCTATTGCTGTGCTTAACTGTATTCAGTTTGAGACAAGTTTTTATTCCAGTCTCATCTGAACCTTCCTTGATGCAAAAAATAAAAGTGCCTTTTATTTTTGCTTCTACTCAATATAGACAGGGAAAAAGAGACTTTTTCTTCTTTCTGTCTTACAAAACCTTCTGTGTATTTGGAAATGTCTCCATCCTCTGTCATGTCTTCTGTAGACTAACCAGTTTGAAGTCTAGAAGAAGACTAAGAACAGACTGAGCAAAGTGTTTCTGTAGATGTCCAGAGGGTTCTCTCTGTCTGACCCACTTTTGACTAGAAACAGTATCTGAAATTGGATATGGTACTTCAGATGGGACCTACCAATGCAAAGGAAAGGATTCACACACCTGTGTTTAAAAATGTGGTAGGAGGTAAAATATCCATTGGTATTGGTGAGAAACAAGAAGCCCAGCAGCACTTACAGATGGTTCTCATTTGAAGCAAAACATTTGCCACTGAAAAAGCTAGAAGTTAGTTATTTCAGCTTCTCCAAACCAAAGTAGCTCTGCAGAGAGAGAGAGGACTGCTCAGCAGCAATGACTTCTTTGTTTTTAATTGCAGAATCCATAGCATCACTAATAAATCATGACAGTGTGACAAATGACCAGTCTCAGCTGAGGGATCCTGCCTGAAATCCCATTTGGTTAATTGTGTTGCACCTACCAAGGCTCCCCTTGGAGTGGTTTGTTGGTTCAGTGCTGACTCCAGGGGAAGTGTGCCACCTACTGAATCACCAGCTCTGCTTCCTGAAGCACCCTGGGATTTCCTTGGAGGGCTCCCAAATGCATTTGGCCAAGACCAACCCTGTTTAGCTTATGAGAGCAGACCAGATCACAGCCTGAGGCTGTTATGGCTGCTAGCCATATTAGTCATTGGGGATGTTTAGTCATGTATCTCTATGAAGGGAGACCATATTGCATCAAATGTCTCAAGTTAGTTCTGCGACTGTTGTTTGTAAATTGCTTTGTGACCCTATTCTGAGTGGAAAGAGCTGCATATGTATAAAATATTAAGACAACAGAGTGTATATAACATGTATGTGTACTTTGGGGTGATTTTTATAATAACTTTCATATTATAGCTGTATGATTGAAAATGTAATAACACAGACTGGGAAGGCAACCTCTTTTAAGTTCTGCTGCTTTAGTACTGAATTGTTCTGATTTCACTGTTGGAAGTCTGGTTTTGATACTTAAATATTGGTAAATCTTCACCTAAATCTAGCAGTAGTGAGCAGCAGGATCAACACTATCCAGCTAACATTAATTGAAATACAAATCCACTTGACTGCAAAAAGTCCTAACTGGTACTGTATTATTAATAAATTTACAAGTGGCAAATGGCTTTGCACAGCACACCTGACTTTAGGTGAGGCCCCCCCCCAATAGGTAGTTTACAGCAGTATTCTGTAAATCTATCAATATTAGGAGGAATTACAATCTGAAGAGAGTGGTTGCCGCTATATTGTGTAAGTTACTTACTCCCTGTCTCTAATTTTTGTAGGGGATAAGATCTGGCAAAACAGACATTGGTAGCTGAGTATCCTCACTAGCAGCAGGACTTGTATAGTTGGTCTGGTTTCAAAAGTATGAAGAAACCCCAAACCACCACAAATTGGCATGCTTTCTACTTCTGTACAAATTACTAAACCTGACCTTCATCTGTGTGTTTTTTTTTTTTTCAAAGGTATTAGCATATGCCTGAGATCTTGTGCTCTATGAGTGGTCTCTGATCCTGGCTTTAATACCCCTTATGACTTTCCTGGTGTCTCTGCCTCCCTGTATCCCTCCTTCGAGCATGTACAGCAGGAATTGAAAATAAAAAAGCATTAAAGAACTGCTGGCACCTTGTGGTAAATGTTTGAAAAACATTTTTATCAACAGTTTAGACTGTAAAACATACGGATTCTGAATTTTCTCAGTCATTAAGACTATTCTGATGAAAAAGAGTCCTTACTATTTTATTCTCTTTATATCCCTCCTATCATCCTTCAGTCCATTTTCTACCTGCTGCCTACAATGTTACATGACAAATGCTACAAACATGTTTCTTAAAGCAATTTGTAAAGGTACAGTGGGCCTGGCTGTTTCCAAATGAGATAATTTTGCTTGCAAGAGTACGGACTGAGAGGCAAGACTGCTGAGCAAGAGCAGATTCATATGTAGGAGAGAAACCTTAGCTTAATGGGAATATATTTAGGTAAAGAAGATAACTCAGGTGATCCCTCATGCTGATTTTGCTGCTTATTAGTTCAATGTAAATGGGCAATAGGAAGAATGTGAGTGGGGTGGGATTTGGAAAAAAAAGAAGAGCTGTGGTTTGGTGAACTGAGTTGAGAGTTTTTCTTCAGGAAAAGAAGAATGAGACTTGAAGGGGCTGGTATTTTTATTGCAAGGGAAGAGCTGGGGTGGAAGGGAGCAGAAGGACTAGGGAGGTCACAGATGTAGCCTGGAGTAGGCTGAGTAAGTGAGAACAGGAAGAATAAAATTGGTATCGTAGACTAGCAGAGCCAACAGATTAGATCAAATGTATGTGTGAAGAAGACAAAACAGAAAGCTCTTATATGAAAACATTTCTTATGTATGAGCTGAGCTGAGTTCCAGACAGTGTATTAGCCTGTCTCTCATCCGTGCTTTTTTCTAGATTCACTGGCACTCTGCACTTTACAGACCTTTTTCTTCGTCCCTATAATTTTTTGTTATGGAAGCCAGGTTAGTTGAAATGAAAAATAGAGTTGTTTTTCCTAGGTGCATGATTTAAAGCTCAGCAAAAAAACTCGTGGAAAACATAATTGGCCTAAACAAAACAAAACTTTGAAGGGCTTCATCAAGTAAAACCCAATTTTTATCAATGCAATGTAAAGCATTCTTTTAGTGGACTGCTTCATGGCAAAGTTCAACTCTTAGTTCCCAGGGTTTCTGACTGTACAACTCCTTATACTTTTCACAGTCCTTATAAAAGACAGACAAAATGCTTAAGGAAATATTTTTTAAAATATTCATTATCTGGCAAAGACCAAGACTGCAGTATTCCAGCCTAAAAAGGGAAAGTTTTGGAAGGTTTCAAAAGTATCTGAAAAAGGGAGATAGAGTGGAAATGAAGATGCAACTGTAAACTTAAGTTTTAATGTCAATTCAGCCTGCAATACTCCTTCAAGTCCATTTTATCTTTTGACATAGTCACATCTATAATATATGTATAATGCTTTGTATATGAGAGTATCTTTCATCTAGGTGTGCGTGAAATGTATGCCCCTATAAATGCACACGATGAACAGAACAGCGAGGCAGGTAAAATCACATCAGTCACATCCCAGAAGTAACTCTGGGTTTGCTTTGTGTTTACCTGCTCTACTCCCATTTGACTACATTTCTTTAATAGTAGTTTCAAGTATTTAATACCTTTTTGTTTGAGAACTCTGAAAATGACAACCAATTTAGGAATCAGGTGCAACTGAATGCAGATTTCATGAATTAGCCTCTAAAAAATAGAGGGACAAGAATGGTACGAGCTGTCTCAGGTAAGAGTTAGATGATGATGGTGATGACTGCCCATCTTTACATCTCTTTAGGCTGAAGCCACAGAATAGCCAACATGGACAACCAAAGCAAAATTAAACCACAGCAAAGTGAAAACATTAACAAACTAATAAATATAATAACATGATAATCAAGCAACCCAAATGTAGCTTGTGCTCTGAACCTTGCCAAATTTGGGGCTGCTGGCAGGCCACCAAGAATAGCAAATATGACAGACAAGGGCCCCTCATCTGAGAAAGCCTTGCTGCAGTCCCCAGAGAGCTTTGCCCTATGAACTGATGGCAAGAACATCCCAGCCAGTCTGAACAGCCAGCATGGAATTACACCATGAGATTGCTGTGAGAGAGATTAAGCTAAACTTGCATTTTGTGTGAATTGAAACTAAATAAAGGGACTCGGTTGTTATTTAGTAAAAACAGTTTCCTAGGTTACCTTGGAGTAATTTTTACTGTGTTGGTATGATGTAATCGGCTGGTTTAACATTTAGAGCTGGTAAAACATGTGCGTATAATTTTTTTTAAAAAAGGATGTGCCTAATCACTTTCATTTTTCACTCACTTAGCTCAATATTAATAGTTTGCATTGGCCGAGGATTTACAAACAGGCTTAGGAGTGTAATGGTCGAGATTTCTACATCTGATGGCCTAAAAGTTAGAGAGAGTGTAGAGTTTTGTCAGACTCCAAGATCTTTCCTCCCACACATGCTGGCCACCCGATAAATCATGTGTATGAGTTTATAGTGGAGTCGGTGCTGGATGTTAAGCAACACCCAGAAGTGAAGTTCTTGAAATAATTTCCTGTGAAAGCAACAGTAGACAGATTTGTAATCACAGATCACTGCATTAATCAAGTAAACAAACCATCCATTTTTTGCTGTGGCATTCCTGAAATCCCTTTTAGTAACACCGAAAAGTCTGCATAATGATCCTGCTTAATAACGAGTGTAACCGGAGCAGAACGGCACGCGGTGACACAGGAGGCTTCTCAGGTCGGAGGGGCACAGATGCAAAATTCCTCTGATAAAAGTGCTGAGAGTCAGCAGACATCTGAAATGTTGCTTAAATATTCCCGCAGTGTTAATTCTACTTATCTCCATTGTAAATAAAACATCTCTTCTCTTCAAAACTTTCCAAAAGGTTGCTTATCCCACTCTGTCAGCTAAGAGAGATTTCAGGCAGGGCTGGGAGGCAATCAGTAAATAAGGGTAAACTTTGTCCTGCGCTGTTATTCATGCTGACAAATTCCCACTCAGTAAAAGCTGCTGACAGCTGCAGGCTGCTCAGCAACTACAGCTAATGTGGGGAAATCTGCTCTAGGAAATAGGGCAGGTAGGTTGTGTTCAGCATGCTTAAAAACGGGGTTTGCTGGAGGGGAAAGAACCAGGTAGTGTTGAAAAGGAAGGTGTCAGGTTGGAGGAGGCTGCTTGGGGAGCTACCCGATGTTCGGTACAGCCCTGATTTTGTTTAGCATTGTTATTAATGACAGTTATACAAGTATAATTACTCCTGGTGACGCAGGGTTTGGAGACATTGGCAATGGGGAGCAGGACCTGGTTATCATACAAAAAAAAAAAAAAAAAAAGAAAAACCAGTCCTCCCAAAAAATTGGATGAGCTTTGAGTACTGAAGTAATGGCAATGGAATGAAATTCAATATTAAAAAATGCAAGGCTGTGCCTGGGGGGACTAATAAAAATTTCTAGAAGAAGAAGAAACTGGGAGCTTATCATTCGCAAATGGCTATGTAGGAGGAAAGCTCATGGCTAGTGGTAGGTGGTCATGGCGTGGCAGGAAGCTTCTGTGGTGGTCTGCTTATTTCCTAGGCACCAGCACTCTTAAATAATGATACACCAGGAAGACGGCCTTCCAAGGCATTGGGAGGTATCATACTGGCATAGTGGACTGATCTGGAGCTAACTTTTAATACTGATTAGAAGATGTTAGGGAAGACGGGAGGAAGTCAGTTACGGAGGGTCTTGAAATGGAAAGTAACTTCAGGAGGAAAGACTGAGCTGATTAAAGGTTACACAGAGAGAGCTGGCATGTTCAATGCAAAGGGTTGGGAAAAAAGTCTTTGCAGCAGGAGCCTGGAAAGATATGAAAGAGGTAAAATTGCATTGGTAAAAGCCAGAGAAAATGATGTTGCAACTATTGACGTGCAGGGTGGTGAGACATATGTTCCAGTTATGAAGCAATTACAAGAATATATAAGCCCTGAAGTGGTTTCAAGCTGAATTCAGATTGGCATCTCCACGCAGAATAATTAGCACACAAAAGCTTGAACATGAGGGACAGAGAGTAGAAAATTTCTAAATCCTAAGAAACTAAATTCAACCTACTTGGAAGGAGGAAGCAGAGGGAAAGTTTTGGGAAGAAAAGAGAGAAACAGTAAAGGCTCAGGGTTTGGAAGTTTTAAAACTGAAGGGCCACATCCCAGTTGAGCAGGAAAACTGATGTTGGCACTGCATCTTTTCTATCAAAACTCTTCAGCTATATTCAAAGAAGCGTCCACTTGCATTAGAGGGAATCTTGGGCTGTAAGTGAACTCCACAGGTTCTCAGATGAGTTAGTAATCAATGTTTTAATTTGTTTATCCTGTTTCCATAATAAATATTTTTATTTTAATTTAAACAACTTAACAGTCTAGTTTCTTGCGATTTTTAAAATAGAGCTGACAGCATTTCCTTTTCAACAGAAAATTAATCTTCAGTCCTTATGTGAAAAGTCACGAGGGATACCAGCATGCCACTGAGATTTTTCCAGTACAGAATTTACAGAAGCCCTTCACTGACATGGTCTGTGGTTACTAAAGACAAACACAGTCATTTGTTTTTGCACAGTGGTAGGAACAGGCTAGTGTTAGATAATATCCAAGCAAATGACTGATCCATGTGTAAATCTGGTAGGCATGGATTGTGTGGAATATGTACTTACCCACTGGGTATTTCAGTGTACACACATTTTGTATCTAGATTTTTTTTTACTCTGCATTTGGAGGTTTTGGTTTGGTTTCTTTTGTGGTTTTGGTTGGTGTTTGGGTTTTCTTTTGTTTTTTTATGCAAGCCTAGAAAAGCTGTACATTTTGGTTCATAGAAACTGATGTTAGAAATAAAGCAGCATCCTGCCCTGCAGAGTGTGGAAGTGAAGTAAGAAATAATTTTTTTTTTTTCATTTATCATTACAACAGAATTGGTGGTGTAACTCTGACTGCATTAAGTGGGTACAGATGGACCTCACTTGATATAAAGAATGAATCTGTGACTGGAGAAGTTACTATGAAGGAAAGTGAACTAGGATTTCCTGGTTAGCTCCCATTCAAAAAAAATAACAACCCCAAAACTTGACAAGAACAACAACCAAACAAACAAAAAACAGGGGTAAAGACAACAGCTTTCCCTTTTAAAATAAAATGTCTAATCGCTAATTGTGTAATAGCTTTGTGTAGTCAACAATAGAGTTTTACTTCTTATGGATTACTTATTATGCTGAAAAGTTTACATTACAGTGTGTTTTAATGCAAATTAGAGAACTGTGGGATAGTCCTGAGCTGTGGCAACATCTCAGTCACTCTATTGCAAATTTACTTAGTTTTTAAGAAATATTTTTTTAATATTCTAATCTGTACTAACAGAGGCTGGTATTTAGGTGTCAAGATGCTGGATGTAAATGAATTTCTGATTTTTGGACAGAGCCAAGTTAAAAATAGTACTACTTGGATAATGAATTCTCATAATCTTGATAGTGATCGAATGGTGTAAACTCTGTGCCTGTGGATGAGCCAGGACCAGCAGAATTATTTTGCTATCCTTAATTCATGGAACTTCAAAACTTAAGTCGATTTGTCCAGCAAGAGTCCAGCAAATATTTCCTTCTGGTTGGTTATAGCTGTTCGTGTTCATGGAGAAAATACTATCAGCTGAATTACTAGCAAAAGAGGATGTATCTTTAAAAGCAAGAGATGGGGTGTTTTTATCAGATAACACTGTAAATCAATTGCTGCTGTAATGAGGGTGATTTGAATCCCAGTATTCTCCTTTTCCAAGCCCCAGAGCTTTGCCTGTTTTTTAAGCTTCATTAGAATATTATTTTTATCATGCTGAAAAGTAAGGATGAGGGCTAACAGGCACTTTAGGGAAAGACTAAAATTTGTTTCAGAGCTAATCCATACTAATATTCAGTGTTTACCACACTGTGCTCTGCAGCACGTTTGATTACAGCATATGAGTTTGTTCTTTTAATCTACATTTTGCAATTTCAGCTTACTTTTCAGCTTACTTGTGTCTGTTAGAAGCACAATAAGGAACGAATGTCAAAACCAGATCCTTTTCCCTGTTCTAAGAGTTGAGATGTGACAATATGTGATACAAGTTTTAAATTGGGTCCAAGGTAAAGCCTGCAGAGATTCACACTAAAGATTAAGATATCTGAGGTCTGGGCTCAAAATATTTAGGGTAGGTGGATGGCAGAGCTTCTTCAAGCAACTCTAAAAATAGCAGTGCCTCCACTTTTCAACCAGCACATGCTAATTATCCATTAATTTGAATCACACCGGGGGAAGGGAACCTCCTGTTCATTATTCATGAACCTTAAAGACTACATGGCATTTTTTAAAAGAATTGCAGCTGTTTACTATTGTCCTTAGTCAACATCTCCCCTCTGCACTCCTGTGCCATTTGCTGGCTGTCTGCCAGCTCCCATGTCAGAGGTGATGGCATTGCATGACTTTTTATGGCTGGCCTGCTAGATGCTTTGGGATCTTTCAGGGTAAGAGGTTCTACAGAAATGTAAAGAGTTATTATTTTGCATAAATTGCTGCACTATTTGCCTTAGGTATGTGTGGTTAACAGCTGTAATAAAATAGCTTGCTATTGAGACCAGACAACTCAGTGATGAATGACTGGATATAGAGCTCTTCACTTCCAGGTCAGCCACTCGTAACTGGCCCACAGCTGTTTGGTAAGTATATAATAAGTAGGCAAATCCATATTCTGATGGCTGAGTGTCCCCAGCAAAAAAACATGATCCCAAGTGGCATTAACATGCTTAGGACTGTTACTGGAGTAGGGTTTCTTACCTTGAGATTGTTCTTGGAAATTTAGGTTGAGATTCATTGCCAAAATGTTGTGGGGAACTCTACTGGACATCATGCCCATCTCTGCATCATGCACATCTGTCTTCAGTGCTATTGAACCTGAACCTTTTGCAAGTTCTTCCTTAAATATTTTCAGTAGGGTGCTTCTAACTTTGCAGCACATTTATGCATATGTGTGAGAGAGGGAGATCTTTGTTCCAGGATTCATTTAAATTTGGTCCAATCCAGTTTCTTACAGTGCTTATGTTGAAGAAATCTGGGACAGGCCTCACAAAGGGTGTTTCCAGTTATGCTATTTCTTAACAATTTGGAGAGCTCATCGAAAAACCACCTCTACATCTGATACAGCTCAATATTGAGCACTTTGATCCGAGTCTCCTTAAAGGAGAATGTCTTTTTCCTAAGCACCCAAGTGACCTGGGAACATGAGTCCCGTTATCTTACGGGCAACTTGAAAAATCCACTCAACCCCACCTTACTTCAGTTCTTCTGAGACTGGTGGACCCATACATTCTTACACCCTTGCAAGTGACAGCTTGCCTGCTCAGACCTCACAGGCTCCCTGGCAGACCCTTGCGCAGACGGTCCCCCTGTCCACTACAAAAAAACACAGGACACCCAAGTTGAACTAAACACTGAGTAACACCACATGGGTTTGCAGTGGTCTGTAACTGAAAAGGTTCACTGGAAGCAATTTGCAAAGAAATCCTTAGGAAACCACCTGGATGGTTATTTTAAATTAAAAAAGGAAGAGATGCCACTTTAAAAAAATAATTTTTAATACTAGGTTTAAGGTTCCATACATGTGATAGTCATTAAAGCTTATTTAACCCTGAAATTATCTGGCCTCTTTAATTCCGCAGGGACTGTCACGCTCTTGGGTTAGAAATGAAAAATAATGTCAGAATGAAAATGAGACTTTCCTGAGTATAGGACCATTATTACAGAATATTTTCTTAATCAAGCCTGTTTAAGAGCCAAGTAGCCTCAAAAAAAATTAATCAGGCTGTACTGCTTTCATACACAGGGTCTTTGCTGATGCTTAGGGCCACTGATCAGAACAGGCACAAGTCAGTCCCAAAGGCTCTATGTGATACACTCACCTAGCACGTAGAACTGATGATCTGTCCCATCCTCAATCTCAGCTGTAGTAAACCCAGAAATTCCGAGCTTTCTGGTTGTTCAGACTGGAAACTTTCAGCAGGAGCAGTGATTTTTTTTGTCAAGTTTCTGTTACACCAAACATCTGTGGTGTGCCCCACCACCCTTTCCCCAAGGATGAAACATGCTGCAGGGAGGGTGTTGCAAGCATTCCTGAACTAGACAGCTAAGCTGGAGTCATAACTGTGCTGGCCAGGGCGCTACTTTGAAGAAGGCTCCCATTAGAATTAAAACATCCCACAACTCTCATCACAACAACCCTATTCTTGAGCGTGGCTGAACATGGAAATTTAAGGATGGGGGTGGAGTAGGGGGAGAAAGAAAAGACAGACAAGTAAACAGATAAAGAGGGAGCTCTTGCATGCCAGTGGAATTTCCTCTGAGCACAGGACATTCTTTATCATTAACTGGTCTGTCACAGGAAGGAAAGTGGGAAAACAGTGCTTCCTGTTAGGAGGAAGAAAAAATCAATAGGCCTTGGAAATACCTGCCTGGAAAGAACTTTTTTTTTTTTTCCCCTACCAGCAAGCATAAATAACTTTTTAACTCCTTTGGAGGATGAGCTCTGCTTTAAAGCATTTTGCTTCTTGAAATCAGACTTCAGTGTAAACACATCTTAAAAATGATTAGTAGCTGAGGCTGCTTAAATCTTTCTTGATTGTTTCATAAGATGCTCTAACTCCTGGAAATATCTTCCATAAGGCAGAAGTTAGTTTTTCTGAGGTTGTGTCTGTGAAGGTAATAATAACTAAAAGGGCCATTTGCTGTACAAATGCAATCACTCCTGTCATATTTTTATTAAGATGTTCACAGGTGGACAATGACTCTGCTCTCGCTTCTGGAAAACAAAGTTTTCTTTTGGAAAAAGCACAGTTGCCAGGCAAGTGCTTGAAGCCTCGGGAGGACAAATTACTACCCTGCA
Organism: Apus apus; assembly: GCF_020740795.1. NCBI lineage: Eukaryota > Metazoa > Chordata > Aves > Apodiformes > Apodidae > Apus > Apus apus. Next base: position 35,556,011 of record NC_067283.1, read on the forward strand.
GCTCCTGCATCATCTTTTTGGTTGCATTTTGTTCTGAATACAGCAGAGTGGTGGAAGTGTGGGTCTTTCAGAGGAGTGAGAGAACAGGCCAGTTCACTGACAAAGGCTGCAGTAATGTGGACATGCACAGGTAGCCCCAGGTTAACCTGGGTTCCTTGGGGTAATTGTTTTTTCTCTTTGGTGGCAGCTTCCCTCCCTCTGAAGGTGGACCTGGGGATTTAAGTTTGTGCTGCAGTTGTTGCCACCTTCCCCCTCAGTCTGAAGCAGTTCTGAGCTTGGGATACGTCCTAGGCCCATGACAAATTTTATAACAATGCTTGTGGCATAACTGGATGAGCAGAAGCTATATGATCCAGCAGTGTAAATGTAAGAGGACAAAATAAAAAGGAGGGAGGGAAGATGACCTCTTAGACATGCACAGAAAAAGGGTTGGAAGTCACATTTTTTTTTAAATGGAGAAGGAAAAGTGGGCTGAGCTTAAAACTATCAGCAAGGCTGGAATTAAAAGAAAGCTTTAGGAATGATCTAACTTTTATTTTATTACATTACAGAAGACAAAAAATCAATAGCTGGTAATTCAGACATAAATGAGTTATACAGGCCATTGACACAATGGACCAAACTTTATAACAACCACATCTGATGCTGTCAAGCCACAGGCTTCAGTGGCGCCAGTAATAATTATGGCTGATCACCTCTAATTCAGAGCTGCCTTGCTTGATAAAGGTGTCACTCTGAGAGGCTGCAGCATCAATATCAATTGAGGATGTCATCCAGCAGGTCAGCCTGCTGCAGGCAACTGTGTTTTTTTAATTGAATAGGATAAACCCTTGGTTTTCTCCTCATTTTCTCAGTAAAAATCATATGTACCTTAAACAAAAATAATCTAAATTAATGATTGAAACTACTTGAGTTCAAGGCTAAGCTATGTCTGAAGCTAACAGTGTTGATCCATAGACATATATTCTAAAGATAATTTATAACCATGAGAGTGTCCTCAGGAGGAGACTTAAGTACTTTACAATGATCTCTGTTGCATTGCTGCTTTGATCAATTAATGAATGTGCCCTCCCCCCACCCCCCAGACTGTTTGGTAAAATGCTGCTAGGCAATAGAAATTGCTCTTCCATAAAATCACATAATTTTAAGGAAGAAAAAACACATTGGCTTTCACATTTTCCTATTGTTTTCTGAATTTTGGAGGACAGGTGTGTCCCCTGACTATTGCAAAACTGAATTTCACTATGAGACATGACTTTGTAAAATATTTGGTCCATAAAGAGTCACTTTTAAATACCTTTCTAGTGTTTCAGGTGCCATTAATGCTTACATCTCTGCAGTTTGGCAATGAAACTGTTAGTCTTTGGATTATTGAGGGATTGTATGTGTGCTTAGACATCTTCATGTATTATCATAATTATTGCTTAAGCTTTACATTATGTTGTGGAGCAACTGTTTTTGTACTGTGTTGACTACAATTAATTGAGTGATGAACGGTGAAAAAAAACCTCTGTGGGAGAGGACATGGGAGGCATTTCAGCCACATCAGGAGGACTTAGAAACTGCAATACGTTGCAGTAGAGCACTTGGTACCGCAACAGCTTTATGCTTGGCCACATGAAAGGCTTCTTCTGTTATGAAAAGTTACTACTAGTTCCACTGAGAAACATTCACTATCCTTAAAAAAAATAATATTAAATCATTAATATCAGCGTTGGGAGATAACCACCCGAAGGACCTTGTTTTAAACGCGGGGGAGGCAAGACCAGCAGCACTGCCGTGAGTTAGTTCTAAGCTCGCAGCGCTGTAAGGCTCGGGGCTTCTCGGGTACTTTTGAAGTAGCAGAGAAAGAAAAGTTCCTTGCACCTGTACGTTGGCGGGCGCACCATGAAACAGCCCCGTCGTTATCCACCAAAAACACGGGGCTTGATTCCAGCTCTGCGAGGCTACAGCAGAGAAATCTCAGTCTAACGCGTAACCTGCAAGAGCAGCGCTATTCACCCTCCCCAGACCCACACGAACGCGCTGCCTCTGCTTCCTCGGCTTCTCCGCCGCCCTCCCTGTCTCCGGCTCCATCTCCTCTTTTCCCAATCGCCGGCTTTTCCTGAAGCCCGGACCACGCGGGCACTCGGGAGCGAGCGCGCTGGTGTGTAACATCTTCCGAGGAGCCCCCGCCAGCCCTGTCAGCCCCGTCCCAGGGTTTTCCTGCGATCCGGCAGGCAGCTGCGCAGGCCCTTCCGAGGCGGCACTGTTTCTTTCTCTGTTTACTCGTTTCCAATGGCAATTGCACCACCGAGTCTCAGTACGTCTGGAACTTGGCCTGGGGCTGTTTTGGTTACATTGAAGTTTTTGCTTCAGCTCTGCCAGATTTAAATGGTGACTTCACCAGCACTGAGCTAAAAAGGAGAAAAGGGGAGGAGGGAGGTAGTGTAGCGAGCTGGAGCGAGTGAGGGAGAGGGCCAGAGCATTACATCATCATTTGGACGGGAATCAAATGGGAAGGATATGACTCACTCGGGCTAGTTAAGCTTTGGCTCAAGTTCTACATACACTCATTCCAGGGCTCTCATGTTCTGCACCTCAGCAGGGAATTCAGGCTCAGTGATGTCCATGAGGTTTGTTTTTAATTTTCTTTTCCTTTTCTGATTCTATATACCTCCCCCCCACACACACCCCTGCACCTTGTCTTCCTCCTCCTCTCCTCTTCCCCTCCCTAGTACCCCTTTCCCACTCTTTTCCACTTCGACAGAGTTTGTTTTCTGGTGCGTGTAACCTCGACTCTTCGTTAGCAGCAGAAGTTGGTTTTTCGACCACACGGAACCCAAACAAGGAGCACAGCAAACCTGAAAGAAGTTTGATGGTTTGTTGTGCCTTTTTTTTTTTTTTCTTTCCATCCCCCCCCCCCCCCCCCCATCATTGTGTTGCTCCTAATCGGAGGAGACAGGGAGAGAGTTAAAATGCAGGAACCAATCGCTTGGACGGTGATGTAATGCTGGAACTGCAGGGTTGTTAAGTAATGTGAGAGGAAGGGGGTCAGGGTTGCAAAGCATTTACCTGCTGTCAAGGGGCTTTAAGTTTATTATCAATTGCAGTGACTGTAACTGGCTTCAGACTGCACTCTCTAATTATTCACAGACTCCCCTTTTTTATCTTTTATTATTAAAAGTAAAACTATATTACAGTATTTTAAAAAATGTTATATTATCACAGCTGCAAATTATTTTCCACCAGGGTTTCTTGATATTTTTTAAATGGCTTGAAACTGGGTGTCCCTTTCACAAAAAGCCCAGAGAGAGCAAAAAGAAAAGAGAAAGGCAAAAGCAAAAAGGGGTGGTGAATTTGGAACTGTATGAAGAGAGCAGTTCAGACTCTGCCTAGCAGAGTGAGTAAAAGCTCCTACTGTTGGAAATCTGCTCTAGAAAATAAAACGTTTAAAGGAGGCAGTTTGCAGAGCTCATCCTGAGGAGCCTTGGTGTTTCGTCCCTAACTCTTGTCAGCAACTTTCAGGTCCTTGGCTTGCCCCGGGCTCATTGCTCATTTGATGGGCTGCTCTCTTGTCGTTGCTGGGACCACTGAGGTCCCCACCCTGCACGGTGGATCCCCTCATGTCATGGTTCTGCTCTCAAGAACAACCTGGGAGTTGGGGCATCTTCCCACATGGGTTTCCTTTGCGGGACAGAACACTTGCGTGTCTTATTAAATCTGTCTGTCTCCCTCTAGAACTTTTGGGGTTTTTTTCCACATAGCTGACAGCTTCTAGGTCTAGGGGGGTGAGGAGGGAGAAAAAGTACTTTTTCCTCAAGTTCACCGTGGGTACATTATCCCTAGTGTGGGCCATGCCGAGTTTAGCACTGATTAAGCCCCTGCTTGGGCGTTGTGTTTAGATATGGGATGAATGCGAGATACCAGGTGTGTATTGGTGTCCTCAGGATACCTGTTTTGCTCAGAGAAGCTCTGCATTCTGTGTCAAGTGCTGTCAGCTCCTAAGATACAGCTCTCGGAAGTGCCCCCTTCAGGGAATTCTGTCTTGGAGGGAAGCAGTGTATTTATGTCCACTGGATCAGCAGTGGACCAAATATTTACTTGGCTATCTGAATATAGCCTTAAACACAGTCTTGAAGGGTTGGTGAATTTATTTTTTTTTTAAAGCTGTATTGGGGCCTGAATGAGCAAAATACCAAAAAGTGTTGTTCTGCAGTGATGGTCAAACCTCCCCATCTCCATCTGAACAGAGGGGCAAGAGCCCCTGTCCAGCTCCTGCCTTCCTTCCCCTCCCATAGCCCTCTGCAAAGCCATCTTGTGTCTAGCCGTTACATCCCTGCACTTTAGTCACAGGTTTTTCCTAAATGCCCTGATTTCCAAGCTCATCAATCAACTGCTCAAGCACAAACAATTGCTCATGTGCCAAACTGTTATCATTTGAGAGCCTCACGTAAGGCCGCACCCAGCTCTGGCCCACGTTGCGGTGCAGATACACCATATGGATTAGATTGCGCAGTGCTCTTTTGAGGATGTGTGGGTAGTGGAGGGAGCTGTGCTGCTGCAGGAGTTCCCGTAGGATTTCTGACTCATATTTTCTCCCAGAAATGTTGGGAAGTACAGCTCCACAGACTATCAGAGCAAAGCGAGTAGATTCTTCCCTTTGCCTGTCCACTTCAGATTCTGAAATGGACTTGTCTTCACTCTTTCCTTTCCTGCCTTTTCTTGCTGGAGACTTTGTGCAGGAAAAGTCTGTCAGTGTTGTCCTAGAACAGTGTCTAACCATGTTAGTGAGATAATGGGCAGAGGATGTCAGACCGTCACACTCTATATTTGCCTATACAGAAATGCATCCTTGTTGTTTCTCTTATAAAAACACATGTAAAATACACTGTGCAGCTTGGCCTGGAAGTCTGTGGGCATCAGGTTGCATTCCATGGGAGATGAGAGTCTGCTGTGTCTGGTACTAGCTAGTAACATTTCACCTGGCTGGGAGGGCAGCAAAGGAGAACATCTTGGTGCACTGACAGGTGACCCTGTCTTGAGCTTGTGACTTTCACAAAACAACTTCATCTTTTCCATCCTGCTGATTTGTGCTTGGTGAAGTTAGGTATAGGATGTAAATATATAATAAATCCTTCTTCCCTTCCAGAAGTGTATTGTAAATCTAAGATACAATTTATTTCTGCTTTCTTAACTGATTTCAACACAGCACCACAAACAAGAATTTTAAAGGCTTTTTTCAAAAAGTTGCAGTTGTAAAATGCACCTGCATACACATGTGTATGTACATATATTGCCTATTGAAGCAACAAATCATATAATTAGTGAGGTATAACTATGATGACCAGATCCAGACAGCTCTGATTGTGCTTGGCAGGTGCTTTTGAAATGCCCATTCATCTTGAACAATGGAAAAATAAAAACAGTTGCCCATTTTGGATTCCTCCAGCACTAGCTGCCCATCTTGTGCAGCCTTGGAGCCAATGTGGAGATATGCCTGTGGACTTGCAGCTCTGTGGTCAGAGGACAACAGCTCTGACAGTCAGCCTCAACATATTTGAAGCCGGGCCTTTTGGCAAGAGGATTTTCTTATTGCAGGATGATATCTTTAGGGACCTAGTTTTTAAACAGCAGCCAAGAGAAATGTTAACAACACTCTGATAACGAGCATCAGAAGGTATATTCAGAAGCACATGTATACCTGTCAAACAAACCAGAGGCCAAAGACACCAGAGCTGGGAAGCACTGTTTGCACTGGAAAGCCAACCGTGCGTGGTCGGCCTGTGAAGAAAGGCAATCTGGGCAATCTGCTCAGAGCAGAGCCTGGCTGGAAGAGTCCCAGTAAGTTTTCCCCACCAAGATCCCGAGTAACATTTCCGCCTGCGTCGTTGAATGTATGCATTGGCGGAATATCTGCTCTATAAGCTGTGTGATTCTAAGCTGTAATTTGGTGCTCTTTAGCTGGTCTCTGCATGCACAAAAGAACTGGCTCTGCATTTGCAGCACAAAAGCAAGAGGTAAAAGTCAGAGAGTTTGTTTTTATTTCACTGAATGTGATCCCTCTGTCTCTGTATTCCTCCTCGATTTTCCTAGCTCTACAGTGAGACTATTTCCCGTAAACATTTTTTGAAGACTTGGCTGGTATTTCTGAAATCCATTGAAGTTTTCTGAGCTGGCGTGGACGAGTGCTGGGGTCAGAGCAGGCCAGGTGCTGGGCAGAGGTGGTGGCAGGGCTGGCCACACCTCACATGTTTGACGGGGAGGGGGCCATAAAGACCTAGTTGTCTCCTGTACTGGGGTGAGGCTGCTAGGGGAGGAGCGGGCCTCCTCCACCCTTCCCTGTCTCTCTCTGCTCACCTTCCCACCCTTCTTTTGTTTGTCCTGCACATGTCTGGGCCACGTTCAGCCCAAACTGTTGAGATCAGCTTTGCCGAAAATTACACTTCAGATCAAAATGTGAGTTAGGTTCCTCCAGTGTGAAGTGAATGCTGGGTCTTTCTCTGCAGCTATAGATAAACCAGATATGAAGGTAATTACATCTCATTCCTATCTGACTCTCTTATTTGCCATAATCTCTTTTAATCCCTTTGATACTCATCATAATAATGTTAATCTTAATGAACTCATTTGGTATTAATGCGGATGTGATTTGTAAGTTCAGAGCAGGCTTGCCATCCTTGTTTAGCATTCATTAATATCCACTTAACTGTGTTTATGCTCTCTTTCTCCTGCAAATGGACTTGCATATCTCTGTCTTCCACCTAGCTGATGTGGCAATTCCCGTAGTGGAACTCTTTTTCCACGCTCGTGTTTGTATTTCCTTTCTATTCCTCTCCCTACTTACATGATCCCAGAGAAAGGAGCTGGTGGAAACACAGCATCCATCTCCTCGAGGCTTTCAGTACCCCATCGCTTCCTCATTTCTTCCACTTTCAACATCAAAATGGAAGGAACTCGTGTCTTCTTGCTCCTCATTCTTGTGGCATTCCTCGTTAGATTGCAACAGAGATACTACCTTACTACGGCCTTCGTTTTGTTGTCTCGGAGGATGAACAAGCAGGAGACACAAGCCCTAATTGTGACAAAGAGACAAATTATTTGTTGCTTGCTACCGTACTCTCCCTGAGTGCTCTGTTATGGGTGGGGTACCTTGCCCAAACAGTTTCCGACGTGACCAGCCAATTCTAGCGAGGGAGTACTACATTTGGATATTGAACCTGATCCGAAGCTTATTGCCGTGAATAGGATTGCTGCCTTGACAGACTCTGGATAGAGTCCGTAAACTTATACTCTTTTCATTCCTTTGAGCACCCACATATTTTTCAACATCTCTAGCTTTAGGATGTGCCCTCCTGAAAAAACTGCTTATTCAGTCACAGTGATCCTAGAGGCTGATGAACCTTGGATCCCTATTAATGGGCAATTTCCTCTCTCTATGGGTGCTTGTTTGTTTTTAAACATGGCATGGAATTTCTTTGTGGTGGTGCAGGCTGTCTTTCCTCTCCACTTCCTCCAAATACATTTTTTAGGCCTTGACTGTCAAATAGCATGAATTATTTTTCAGCCCCAGTGACACACATTTTGCTTTTTTAGGACTTTTTGATTCTGACAGAGCCAGGAAAGTACAATTTACTTAACACTGTTTATTCCATCCCCACTTCAATTCTGTATTTTATATCCTGATGTTTCCTTTTAGCATCAGCTTCCTATGTTAAAATGAATGACTGTACTGAAAGCATCTAACTTTTAATTTACTGAAAGATTTCTGCACATTATAATAAAACCAGCTATTGTCTTGGTAAAAACCACTAGTTGAGAGTAAGAATCGTAGCCTCTCAGATTAGCACAAGCTGTATTTGTGTGATGGTCTTTATTTTAACAGTATATTTCATTCAAGAGCATCACAGGATGTTTTGCAAATTGCAGCCATTAGTCAAACGTGTTAAAGCTCTTAATAGTATGAATACAAGATGTATTCATATAAACAACAAGGCGGAGGGTTTTACTGCAGATATCTACAACTCTTGTGCCACTCCATGATGATAAAGATTATGGGCAATGTGGTTCACATGGGCGCTGTTTTCTGGAGATCAATCAATCTGTGCCCGTTAGCAGCAGCAAAATCATTATAATAAAAGTTCGTTATGTTTTCTCTAAATGTCAACTACTTTTCATAAGCCCTGTCAGAAATAATACGAGTAGAATGTTTTACCACACTGGAAAAGGCCATCACTACCCATAATTTTATGTGTCAGTTTTAACATGAGCTATTTTTTTCCAAACTGAGTCTTAAAAACCAGAAGAGAAAAAAACTTACTAGACCAGATCCTCCCTTGACCTTAGTTTCAGGGCACTCAGTATCATGTAAAAAAATTCCAGTACTGTGTTCCTTGTTGTCATTTGGTTTCCAGATCGAAGTGAACTCTTTTTTCACTGCATATAAGGATATAAGCTGCATTTCTTTTGCACTGTCACTCACAGGACTGCAGGAATTCTCATTGCTTCAAATACTTTTTAGTTTTCAACACACTTGGAATCATTAGTTTATTCTGTAAATTAATGTAGAAGTAAGGTTGGCTGAAAAATCAAAATAAAGACTAAATTAAGGTTCAGTTTGGAGATTGCCCGAATCACCAGATTCCTTGCCATTGGAATCTAGTGTTGATTAATATCTCGAGGCCATTTGTATGAAACAGAGATGTATTGCACCAAGTGCAGATTAGTACAGAAATCCTGTGTGCGTGGATCTGTTTGTGTTTCAGGCTGCACGGCAAAATTAACTTCTGTTATTCCTAAGCAATCCTATCAGAAAGAATTTATCACGATTCCAAGTTGCTTGACTTAAGGCAGTGATGTGAGTATATACATTTGAATTACAATTTCTTTCTTTTTGAAATCGAAACTGTATTTGCACCCCCCAGCTCTACCTCCCATTTCAAGATTTTTTAGACCAACATATCAAATCTTGGGTGAAAATTTAAACAACAGTTATAGGGGGACATTGTTCTGGATCAGTAAGTTTTTGGGTTTTTTACTTGCTGGTCTTGTGCAGTGTGGAACTTTTTCCATTTGGAGCAAAACCTGATGCAGCTACTGCAATTCAGTAGATACCTTGAATGAACAAACAATATGTAACAAATTCCCTTTTAGCAATTAATTTAGCCATTTTTATTTTCATTTAAACTATTTGGACAAGGCTTTGTAGTGCCCTATGAAATTGCTGCAGCATACTTCAGGAAAAGTACAAAACTCTACCAGCAACACTTAGAAAAATATAATGAGAAAATAAATTAATATTAAAAATAAATACTCAAGTATAGTGTTAATTGGAAAAGCATGGATTTGTAAAGATCTATGTAGAAAAGTGAAATGTGATTGATTCCAATAGGGTTCAATAATTGTTAAAATTTGGGCTTTGACAAGTAACAATTGTTTCAAGGGACATTGGGAATTTTTTCAAGAGAAAATGCTTTCCCTTCCAAATTGGTAATTGTTTTTGCTGAGAAGAATTTTTTTTGTTGTTATTTGAAAAAGGTCTTGAGAAAGAGTAACAGTTTCTCACTTGCTGTGCACTGAAAAACGATCAATTTTTGTACATTTCATATGCTGTTTGATGGCCCGTGTCTCTTCTTAAAAATTCTGTTATTTCTAATTCTTTTCTGTGGAAAAATGCCAAGCAAGTGCGAAGAGTAGCAAATGATAAAACAGGCAATAATACTCTGGCCACCTCATGTGTTACATTCCGGAGTTATAAACTTTGGTCTCACCTGGTGTGCCTGGGACAAGTTCTTGACTGATAGCACAGCCAGCAGCAGCACTATCTAATGCCTTCTTTTCTTTTCTTTTCTTTTCTTTTCTTTTCTTTTCTTTTCTTTTCTTTTCTTTTCTTTTCTTTTCTTTTCTTTTCTTTTCTTTTCTTTTCTTTTCTTTTCTTTTCTTTTCTTTTCTTTTCTTTTCTTTTCTTTTCTTTTCTTTTTCCCTTTACAAGATAGTTATTTATCTCAGAGACTTGTTTTAAAGAAGCAATTCTCCAGTAAGAGGACTTTTTGGAGTGTAAATTTGATTTCGCTGGATGTATGAAGAGTATGAATCTGCTGCCCCACGCAGCACTGAGCACAGGGCTGCTGGATTTCGGCAGCACGTCTGCATTGGCATGTATCTTTTCCACACAGTAATTATCAAATAGGACAAACATTAGATATAATAATTAACTGATTGGCTCAGGGTCAGATATTTGGGTTTGCCCAAACAATCCCCAGAAGACTTGGACTTAGAAAGATCTTCTCTATTGTGGGGAGAATAAAAAAATCTCTGCACCCAGCAGTTTAGGGTGAAATCTGTTTGGACTGTTGAATAGCTCCAAGCAAATGGGCACCAAAACCGTGTACAAGTTCCTGGGTGAGCCTGCAAAGACTTGTGGCCCTGCAGCAGAGGAAGGTGGGTGAATTGCACAGAGGACAGATGTCATTACTGCCATCCTCCCTAGGTTGAAGGCAGAGAGTATCAGAAGAAGCAGAGAGCAGGAAAAGTTGGTTACTTTAGCTTGGGAAGAAGACGGCTAAAGGGGAATCTAATTACAGCCTTCAGCTCCTTTCAGGGTAGTTCCAGAGGAGACAAGGTCTGCCCCTCTTTGCAGCATGAAGGCAGAAGACAAGTCACAAGTTTCACAAGTTTCAGTGAGATAAATTCCTGTGGGGCCTAAAGAAAGAAAGGCTGCAGCAGGAGGAACATGGCAAGGCACAGCAACAGGCTGCAGAGAGGTGGTGCAGTCTCTGTTGCTGGGGATTTTCACACTTTGTCTAGAAAAGGTCCCCAGCAGCCTGCTCTGATATTCCGTTTAGCCCTGCTTGGAGCAGAAGGTTGGACAAGGTGACCTTCAGAGGTACCTCCTGACTGAAACTATTCTCTGGTCCTGCACTGGGCAATGATGGCAGCACTGACTATCTGTACAGGGTGGTGAAGCAGGAAGAATTTTTATGAGGAAAAAGCAATAAGGAAAGCAACTGGTGAGATAAGAACATAATGTCATCCCAAGCATATCCTGTGCCACCTTGTGTCCACCTTGTTTTGAGATGTAAAGAACATACACATCTCACGTAAGTGGTGTCCCTGTGAACTCAGAATTGCTATTACTGCGGAGAGAGTGAATTAAGTTTTGAGGTGCTTCATTTCCTAGCTGTCTCGCTATAAATGACAGTCACTGAAGTTTAAGGCGATGTCTGATAAACACGCAAAGGTTAAACAGGAATCCTGGCAATTGGCCATTTTTTGGCTGAAATGTAATAAAAAATGAAGCCAGATATATTTTCGTTTCATAGACAGATGAATAAAATCTTATTCCCTGATTGACTAAGCATCTGTATTTTCTGCTTATAGTCAAGAATTGCAAGAAAATTCTGAAACACTCTGAGAAAATCCATCTCTGAGGTATTTGCAAACCAGTCAGCTGTTTGAAGTACTACGTTTTTTGTTTCCTTTTTCTTTTTGCAAAGATAGGGGAATGAAACCATAACAAGCCAAACTTCTGTCTCTTTGTGGTAATTTTCAGCATGTTTTACAAAACTAGGAGACAAGCTTTGTCCATCATTATGTGAGGGTTCCATTTGCTAAATATCCCCATAAGCTCACAGGTATGCTTTACAGGAACTTGGCTAGCAAAAGCTGTTCCCACTGTAAAAGTAATGACACATTAGTGCCTTTTTTCTATGAACTCACTGTATCCCTTATCCATATACCTTGTACCTTATTCATATTGGTACCTTATTCATTCACCTAATGACTATCCAATATACTGTCACTAATATCACATGTAAAATTGTCTTGCCCTCTGCATGCTCAGTTATTCTAGTATTGCAAAATTAATAATTTATTATGGAATAGGATGTGAAGACTGAAGAAAAGTCACTGAACATGAGTTTTCACTGACAAAAGCCCGTGTGGTGATGCTGACTCAGTCTCATATTTGTCTTGAGCTAAAAGGCTCAGAGAAGGATGTTGTTCATATTTATGAAGTTTAGGAAAGTGCAGTCCTAGAGCATACAGCCTGACTCTCCCTATGCTACTGGCACATTCTTTACTGTTTTGCATTCACCTTGTTTGCATCCTCTTTGTCTGCAGTCAAGACAAGCTTTTGTGCTGTGCCTGATGCTTCGGTAAATGTCAAAGATGATTTTGTCTGGAGCAAATCACTGAATCTGGATGTGTGGTAAAAAGTTCCTGGCTGGAAGAGCTATTCCCCTTGGAAAACAAAACAAAAAGTCCCATACTTTCCTGTAGAATATACTGTTTTCCCTTTGCCTTGAAAACAGTGTTCCTACCTGATTAATTTATTAATGAACCTGATCAGGCTTTAAGTAAGGTAGTTTTGAAAATATCAATGTTAGTTCTGTATTTCATTAATACATTAATATTGATGTTCAGGTTTATAACTAGCTGTTAAAATCAGCAGGGATTTGTTAGGAAAAATCTGGGAGAGAAGATGTAAAAGACAGGAACGAGTTGGAATATTAGGTTGTTTTTAATAGAACAGGAAATGAAGAAAAACTGACAGATTTAAGGTTTCTTTTGTGTTATTGATGTGCTTGTGGCAGGTGAGCTGTAACAGTAACTAGTTCTGTAGGAACAGCAAACTTTTTGAATTAGTGACTGAAATTAAAAATAATCACTTAGGTTAACTCAGTATGACATGATTTCTTAATTATTCTGTGCAAATAAAAAAGAGCGAAGAAATTTTTAGGTTTACAAGAAAACTAATTCTTTAAAATGTGCTAGTTAAATTTCCAAATTAATATGGCATTTCAAACTGAAACATTTAGATTTTTAAAAAACCTCTGCTTTTCCAATCTATTCTTCTCCACTTACAAGATACATTACATGTAATTTGTTAGCGTATTTAATAATTTGGATCAACTTGAAAGTGGTGCTTTTGGTAAATTTTCTATTTGAGTGTGGGAACAAATGTCCAGCTTTAGCTATTGAGCTCGGCTGCAATTTTCTGCATAAATCATGTCAGTTAGAATGCAAGTGATTCCACTACAATAGGCAGAGTATATTTAATTTGTACCTACTCTACAGATAACTGAATTCTCCATCCTCATATGACTTCAGGTTTTGAGATGGTACCAGGAGCCTCTAGAAGAAGCTTTTTATCGTTTCTAACATGAGCATGCCGGCATTTGCACTATGAAAAGTAAGGAGATAGGTGCCGAAAAGGCTTTTGCAACTTCTTTTTTTCCAGTTTATCTTTGTCCTCACCCAGTGTGGGTTGCAAGGTTAATGCACTTTCATTGTCTCTGCCATTGGTAGAACTACTTACAAGTTTCAGTGGCTGCAGCAATCTTGCAAGGTTTGTAAAATTTGAAAATATTAAAGGAGGGCGTGTAAATTAATGTAGCTAGATGTTTGCAGGATGAGAGACTAGATATCCATAAAAGATGATTGAACAAACTTGTTTTCTTACCAGTGAGAGGTTACAAAGTACTCCCCATTTTAAGCTGGCACCATTTCCAGTCTTGCAAGACCTCTGGGAAGGAGCTTCTTTTTGCTTCAGTGGGAAACTTATGCATAGGGATCTAAAGGGTTAAATCTTCTGTTTGGTGCCTGTATTCCCTGGAGTTTCAGTGACTTAGCATTTTGGCTATCTGGTTTTTTGATATTTTGAAACATCAAGGGGAGCTGGATGGGTTTTTGTTGTCACATAGTCCTGAGGACTGGTGGTCAGTAGGGCAGGTATGACTGTATGGCCCAAAATGATAATTGCATTTGAAAAGAATATTTCTGTTCTGATGTAAAATTTCTCATTTACTTTTTCTTCTGTTTTGTTCAGGGAAGAGTAAAAAATTGAGGAAGCCCACAAAACTCCATTTTAAAGTTGCATTCTTTAAGTCATAAAATGAAAGTCCTCTGGGTGAGACAAAATGTATTAAATATTAAACACAACAATCAGGATGTCTGTTTCTTTTTTATTTTTTTTAATGGACATTTTCCTCAGAAAAGAACACAAATGAAAAATATGTAAACCTAAGTCTAGGAGGAAGTCTGTCAAAACCTGCCAGATTTGCAGGGCTTTTTGTGTTTGGTGAGTAGCAAGATTCTGGCTGTGACACACTTTCAGCTGGTATAATTTTTATCTAATAACATGAAGTTCTCATTTGGTTATTTCTCTTTGCACTGATTCTGGAGATGTTGCTTTAAAAAAACAAAAAGTCTGAGCAGTTGAACTGTATGTTTATATCATAGCTCCTAATGTCAAAATTTTAATTGATTTTCCCATATTCGGGGTTAGGAGGGGGCTGTATCATGTTCCACGACGTCATAAAAACAAAAATATTTAAAATATGTTTCAAATAAAGTGAGGGGGGAGAAGAAAAAATGCTTTACTTAGAAAAGATGTGGGATTCATTAACAAAGGAAAATACTGGCTACGGACCAACAGCAAGCCAAATGTTTTGCCAGCAGTTTGCAGCTAACAGTCATCATTGCATGTCACTCTGCCTCCTGCACCAGCCCCTCCAACCATATAGGCCTTCCTTTTAAAGAGAAACCTGTCTGGTTTGAGTTGAATAAATTAATTTGGGTTTACTTAGTTTAAAAACAAAAATATAGAGGGCCCAATTTTATTTCATTATGCCCGTGGGTAAAGCAGTCCGAGGTAATTACAACCGCAGTGCTGGTTGCTCTATCTTAATTAAAGAGGGGGTTTTTTGCACATAGGTTTTTGCACAACATAATAAAATAGTTTGTGGTCTGGCTAGCCTCAGTGTCACAAGAGTGTACTCACTTAAGAAATTGTCCAGCTTTTCCAAAAGCTGAGGCCCTTCCATGCAAGAGGAAGCGTGGAGCTGCTCAGTGGAGCACAGGTAGTTTACAGTCTTTCCTATTTAGTGTAAGGGCACCATCGTAAATCACGAGCAAACAACCTTTCATACAATCTTGTGCACTAAGTAGTGTGCTTCTCAGCAGCAATGAATGTGGGCTTCAGTAAGTCTTGAAGCAATAATACTCTCTAGAAATGTGCAACATGGGTTACACACCTGTGACCAAACCTTTTATTTTTGCACACTTTCACAGCAATGCTTGGGTTGTTTGGAATATTTTTTTTTTTCTTCTTTGCAAATAAATACAGTTTAGTGCTTAGCAAATCCTTTTAAAGAAAAGGCATCAAAGACATTTAAATCATGCACTTGGGCTGATGATTAAAAAAAACCAAACTCAAATCCCAACAAGCATGGCTAAGATGGCCTGTTATTAGAAAAGTCAAAGGAGGCATGTTTGCTAGTTGAATAAATCAAGTAGCATTGTAAAAACACTGTCTCAGGAATGATTAAGGGTAAGTGATTTTCATTACTACATTAAGTTCTCTTTTCTGTTGTGGTGCTTTTTATATCATGTCAAGCTTAGCTGTTTACTTACGCTGCTTTAAAAAGCCCCAGTGCCTCAGTTATTTAAATCATGACCCAGTGCATTGATTCAGAAAGATGGCAACACAAGCTACTTTTAGTTAATGCTCAGGAACCTGAATAGCATTGCTCCTTTCTTTGGAGGCTCTATCTCATGCAGCTGGTAAAACTGGCTGAATTCAGTTTTGCAAATACCAGTGGAGCAGATCCTTGAGTGGCTCAGGTCAGTAACATTTCACTGCTTCCAACTAGTTCCCCTTGCCACCCGGTGCTAGTGTTTTCCTTCAGGTGTCATAACTTCCCCTTTTATTACGTTCATATTCTTAGATAATTAGGGCCACCAATTGTCCTTGACCCAGATCACAGTTGTGCTACCTTACTCATTTGCAAAGGCAAGGTTCACAAATATTTCTGAACCTTGCAAGAAGGGTCTCAGGGTTGGAATGAGGAGCATCCAAAGGGCCCTAGATGCTTTGCTCAGAGACCAGCAGTGGATTTTGTTCCTGTGTTGGGCATCTGGGTTCTCAAGTTTTAGTTTCAGCTGCTTGGACTGACAAAGTTTCACCTGAGCTTGCATTTACAGAGGAGAAAGTGCCAGCGGGCTGTGTGTTGTACCCCAAGCCAGGACTCCAGCCAAGGGGAGGGCAGCCCTCAGCTGTGTTTGGGCTGCTCTGAAGCACGGCTAACAGTGGCTGCCTGCAGGACAAGGGGAGCTGGAACGTGTGGAGCTTGACAAAGCTGGAGTCTCTTCCAGCCTCTCTAGGCATGGCCCAGGTCCTTGGCAGTGCTGCCTGTGTAGGGCTGGGAGTGTGACTAGAGACACCTAGGCTTTCTAGAGGTCTTCATACCTAGAATTAGGCATGTATAAATAGGGAGAATTAGCCTAGAGGCAGACCAGAGAGATTTCCACGCCTCTCGCTTAAGTTCGGAAGATGAAAATACTGATTTAATTCCCACTCTGTGTGGTGATACTGAGGCAACAACACCCAAATACGCTTCTAGGATGCAGCTGCCAAAGAAACGTTTCACAATGAACACAGAGGGGCATCCCTGTGGCAGCCTCAGCTGAGGTGCTAATGATTTCATAACCTGTTCTTCTATTATGCAAGCTATAAAACCTGCTGAGACAGTTTGGCATGGGGGTGCCTGCTGCCAGGGCAGGAGCCAGGGCACAATGGTGGATCAATAATGGGTTTCCATGTGGAACAGATCTGTACTGTGTGTTTTACATGCATGGCTTTGAAATTACAAGAAAACAGCCACTTTCTATTTCCATTTGCATTAGAGACTTCTCATGAATATCTGAAATAGACATTTATTGTGACCATAACCCTACCACAAATTAAAATCAGATCCCATGTCCTCTGTGAAAAAGAAGCTCATTATAATGTATGGAGATGTCAGAAATAATACTAAATGACACTTGAGTTTAAATCCTGAACACTACGCTTATCCATGGTTTAGGGTTAAATCTACAGTGCAAATAAGACCAGGAGCTAAGCAAGGTTTACAGGGGGGGAGGACGTCCCAGTAGATGTATAGCAACAAGCTGAAGAACAAACAGCTGGTTGTATGAGTCTGCCAAATGCGGAATGTCTTGCTCATACACTGCTGCGTTTTCTTCTCTTAAGCCACAGATAACCTTTGTTACATATCTTTCATAGACCAGGCCAGATTTATAAAAGGTGTAATGTTGTTGATTCAGATGGTTTGTTGCTATATAGAAAGAGATAAAGGCAGATTTCTCTGTTGGCCTAAAAGGTACGCATCTGAATCATTTTTCCTAAACACTCCTTTTCTCATCACGTTTTATGTATGAGCCATTTTATGGACCTGTTATCTTGTAGGCTAATACCAGGACTAAATCTGTGTTTCACAAAATAGAGACCAAGGGGAGAAGAACTCAAAACCTGCTGATCTGAAATCTGACTTTGCCACTATTCTTTACATTCATCATATTTGCCTGTCCTATTAAAAAAAAAATGAGACAGAATGACAACAAAAGACACAGAGTGGAGCAAGTAAGCCATGGCTTCCGACCCCTGGAAATCAGCCATACTCACTGCTGTGCAAATTCCTGCTGCTCTCTGAGCTGAGATCATACTGTTGGAGATGGCAAGTGTATAGAGCACAGATCTGTATCTTTCTTCCATTGCTAAATATTAACAGTAAAAAATAAATGCAGGTGATGCAACAGGCTTTGACCGGGACTATTTATGTGACTGTTGAGATATTTTAACCAGATCAGTCAAATATCTGGCTCCCTGTGAGCCAAATCAAATAGATCTGATGTTATTGTAAACCAAGTGGAGCTGCCACTTCATTGTTTAAGTAAAGTTAACATTTTGTACGTGTTCACCTGCACTGTATCAGCATGTCTCAGGGCATGCATGTGACAAACACTTTGCTTGTTTTATAGGAGACATCTAGAAAAGGGCACATCTTTCTTCCTTTTTCCCTCTTCTGCCTATTCCTCTTCCTAAGATGACAGCCCTCTTTTTCTGCCCTCCCAACAGCTCCAAGCAAACAGTTAAAAAAAAAAAAAGGGGGGAGGGGGAACAAAAAAAAAACACAACAAATGTTTCTTGAATGTCAGCATGCTCTGACTTTGTCAGGCCAGCAGGAGAAACAAATTACATTGTCAGAGGCTTTCCACTGACAACTCCAGGGTACCAGTTCCCACAGTTTAAATCTGGAAATGCTTAATGCAAATGCTGCAGTTAATTCCAATGGCTAAAGTGGCAATTCACTGAAAACGGGTGCTTTGGAGTTCAGTTTTACAGCACCAGGCAGTTAGGGTTTAGAAAAATGTACAAAATCTTAAGTTTATCCAGTATCCTTGGAGTTTCGAAATTCACCTAATTCAGTTTTTGGCTCTGCTGATCATACTTCTGCTACATTACTTCCCCTGGCATGGCAGCTTTCTAGCTCAAGCACTGTTTCAGCTGTGATTCTCAAAGAGAAAGTAAGGAAGAAAGAAACACTGCAAACCCAAAGTGTGTAAACATTTGTACTTCATGTTAAAGACACATTAAATTAATAATAATAATAATAATAATAATAATAATAATAATAATAATAATAATAATAATAATAATAATAATAATTTAACAGTGTGTTATTTCATACTGCAAACTCTTGGAAGCAGAGAGGATGACCTGAGCTTTTGCATGACTGCCTACTAGCTGTTAAGCTCTTTTCTCTAAACTGGTGCAGGGGATGTTGCACAAAAGTCTGTTTTGGGAGAATGTTTCCTCTTTAAGAAAGCATGTCTCTCAAGACCAAAAGAATCCAACAAAACACCAACCAGCAAACCAGCTGTGAAACACTAAACCAAAAACATCAGTACAAATTGGAAGGTAAACATGTAAAATACACATTTTTTTCTTAGTGCAATGTAGTGTGTCATTAACAGAGGTAAGTCAGCATTTCGGAGTATGAGTTAGGAAAATACCTTCAGAGGTGTCATATGTTTTTATGGGTCTGATTCTGTTCTAATGAGTATATTAGCAGCACTCCTGTGAATTTTAATGGCAAGAGCATCGCGTCCGAAAGAATATCTGCCACAGTAGGATCAACCTCTCCTTGTCTTTCTCAATTGTACTGTATGTGCAGCACAATGTAAATATGGTAAATGCAAAGAATACTGGAAAGTTGGATTGCAGATCTGCATATTGGCTTCAGTGATGGTATCAAGAAGAGCAGCTAAGGTAGAATTTGGCCAGTGGTTTCAGGAGAAATGCTGTTAATATTATGGTAAGATCCGCCTGCTTCAGTTCATCAGCTAATCACCACCAGGGGTCAGGAGAAATTACTCGGTTGTAGTCCACAGATGTCAAGGTGTGAAGTGGGGATTTTTGTTTTCTTTTGAAGCATAAGACATAAATCACTGTCAAAGCTTGTTTTACAGCTAGATGTAATGTAAGTTATATACTGTGTGTTTATAGGGTGTGCGTGCATGTGTGCATATGAGAGATTCCCAGTTGGTTTAAATTCATTGTCTTTGACAAAGCTGCATGCTCTACACCATTGAGAATTGGCTCTATTGCTGTTGATATGTTCATGCTTTTCTTATTGTTGTCTCAAATTATTGTGCTAACTGGATTACAGCTCATGAGCTTTCTTTAGTTTTCAGATTTATATTTCCTCCATGATATTTCGCTCATAAACAAGCATGTCTTGAAGGTCACCAGGTAGTCTAATGTACAGAGCTCTTAAGAAGAAAAGTTTTGAATATACTTATGATTTTCTCATTCCAAAGACTGATTCAAAAGAGAACAGTGAATTCCTGGTAAAAAAGACTAGAGATATTTTCCTCTTCGTATTTTATCCCATTTCCCCTCACTTCTATTTGAAACATTTCATAATAGCAAGTATCCTTTCTGCTTTAGGCTGGAGAGTCTAAAAAAAAGTGCTTGATATTTGATGTTACCAACCACTTAGACTGCTGCTTTTTATTATAAGTAGTGGCTGATTTGTAAGTCTATTTTTAAAACTAAGATTTAAGATTTACATGTTATCTGGAATTTGATCTATAACTTGAAAGGCTACTGTAGCCACAATAATAATGAAAATAACCATGAAAATAACCCTGAACTGTTGAAAATGCAACATGGAGCACCCAAAGTGGTAATGACTGTAATAGTAGTTTTGTCGATATTTATAAATCAATGCAAACCAGAAACTGGATGTTTTAATTTACTACAGTTTCACTGTAACTGATACCCTCAAGTTTAGAGCTTTAAGCTTTGCGGAGTGCAATGTTATTGCAGGGCAAGCGTCCAATTTTTAAAACATTATATAGATTGGAGACAGATGAGCTTTTCAAAATTATTTTAGGCCTGTTTTGATTGAATGCCTGAGATGCATTTTCCAGTGGAAATTACTTGCATTGATGTGAAAACAAATGAACTCCAACCTCAAAATTAGCTGCAGGTTCATGCTCAAACCAGTACTTAAAAGGGAGGGAGTGGGCACAGATAGTAACTAAGAATTAGGATGACAATATACACTTTGTTGCAAGAATAAAATCACCTTTTTTTCACTGCCTGCTCTCTATTGCTGTGTCTCTTAGTGTGCAGACATGCATAGGGAGAGAAACTTTCCCATGTATCTGTGGTTGCACGTGAATGGACAACAGGTTTTACTACCTTTCACTTCTTCCCCTCAAACACTGCTGGAAACTTTTGCTGGTATGTGTCAGCATCCAAGTATCAGTGAAATCTCCAGCAGACACTACCTGTAGTGGCTTCTTTAATTGCCATGGAGCATTTCTGCAGCACACCATTCAGTAATATATGCTATTCTGGGGGACTTTATTAGCAAACAGGGGTTAACGTTATTTCCACCCTTGCTATGTAAGAAATGCTGAAGGTGAGTTTGGGATTCCTGTTTGCTCAACTGATGCTCTCAGTGGGTGGTGACTCTCATTGGCATGTAGGCAGCGAAGCCAACGTGAGCTCTTTAAATAACGAGAGCAGACAATGCTGTCTCAGAGCTGATCTCTGCGGAAGCACTGCTGCAGCAGTTCTCCATTACTTTGTTCTTCCTGCCTTGAGGTTCACCTCTTCTGTGTGCTTCCCATCATTTGTACTAATACAGCTGTCAGCTGGAATTTTTAGCAAGTTTAAGAGATGAAGTGTGTGCAAAGGTTCCTTCCAGGAAATGCCATATATTCATTTTGATCTTTAGGAAAGTTTGAAAGGAATCAGTGAAGTGGGTTGGGGGTGGGAAGAGGGTCACTGAAGATATATAGCTATTTGGCAGCTCAAAGAGATTTTTAAACCTGGAGGTGACTTGCTGAACAGATAATTGAGAGCACACCCTAATGTACATACATACTCCTTCCCCTCCTCTCCCACTGCCACCCACTGAAGCAACCAGCAGCTTTCAGACAATGAACACATTTGTGGCTGTGACAGTGGTGTGCCACGTGCAAGTGCTAACTTTCCTCTGGGCTGTGGAGGGAATTGGGCATGTGCTGATGGCAGAAGTGCTAGGGAAGCAATGAGCTTTAAAAAGTGCAGAGTATCTGCATGGTGTTCTTGTTAAAGGATGGGATTAAGAGCTGGATTTTGGTCCACCACTGATCTCCTAACTCCTCTGAGCCTTCTCCAAGCTTCTAATTTTCTATTGTACTTATTTGGTATTCTGTTTAAGAAATCATGTTTGCATTTTCTTGAATAATGTCCGTCTTTTCAAGATTTCTATGGTCTGTGCGAGTCTTAAATTTTTGGTGCCAAGGGTAGAATTTAGATCTCAGGTAATAAATCATCACACATGTATATACCTACTTGTTTTCCTCACTAGTGACTGTGGACAAACTCTGTTTGCCATACTCCATACAGCACAGTTGTGTCTTGTCAGCTTTAAACAGACTGAATCTGCCAGTGGCAGATGATGGTATGTTTTTCTCTCACTGAGATTGTTTCAATTAGTCAGTCTTTGCCTAGCAAAATTGAGACCAAATGGGTGCTCTAGGTCTAACCCATGGTATTATGGCTGTGTGTGCTATGAGTTGTATCACTACATGGTCTTGAGACCCAGCAACATTTGGAACCAGTGTCTTTGGCTTTGTACAAGCTCTAGGCATACAAAAATAAATGTGAAGCTGCTGGATAAAGTTTTGTTCATTTTCACAGATATGGAGCTGAACTCCTTTTGGGGTGCAACTGTGTTTCTGTGGGGATTTCAGTTAGGTGCCTGAAGGGAATTGGCCATGAACAGAAACCAGCCTGGGATTCAAGGGTTGTCACTTAAGTAGCAATCTGGAGAGTTTAATTCAGAACCCTTTCTCCAGCTTTATGTGGCACAACCTTCCCACTCTAACTTTTACGACCTTGGTTGTGGGGGCGTATGAGAAGATTATGAGGAAGAAAAAGTCACGAGATTTCAAACTATCTGAAGCATAAGGTCTCCATAGCAGTCCTGTCTGCCTGCAGGCCCATGAGAAGATCAGCAAGTACATCTTTCCTAGACACCCAGGCAGGCAAACATCTCTGAAACACAGGGGCATGAAACTTCTGCTGTGGCATCCATCATCCTGTGGAGGACAGTGAAAACATGTGCTGTCATCTTTGACATTTTAATTGAAAAGAAAGCTTACACAGATTTCGACCTTAAGCAGTGTGTTTATACAAGTGTATACAGAGAAATAATCTGTCAGTTCAGAGCCGGCTCATTGCTATAGGAGTTGGTTTAGTAACTGAACAATCCAACATTAGCTCACACACCTTGCCTTGTTCCATGCCTCAATAATTTTTAGTAGAAATACTTTGCCTAGAGGCATGCAGTTATTAAAAAAGAGGCTCAGCTTGCTTAAAGTCTGGAATTATTAGCTCATGGTAACAAGCCTGCACTGGAGAAACTGTTGGTTCTTTGTTTTCATGACTTTGCTGTAATTCACCGTCTTATTTTCAGAGACAAACTTCTGCTTTGTTTGGGAAGTTAAAAAAAATAACAAAAAGAAGGAAAAATAAATCACTTCAAAAAGATTCCTTTTTCATTTGTATTATAAAGCAGGGTCTACAAAGCTCTTTTATCTTAGTATTTCTATTAAATTTCACTGGTCCAAATAATAAAGGTGAATAGAAAGAGAATTTTAATTGAGAAATTTGTTTTACTTTATTTCCAATATAGGAATCTGTTGGTACTAGTACTCACTGAGAGCTCTCCAAATACTCTCAGCCCTTTAAGAGTAAAAGAGGCTTTTTCTCCATCCTTTTTGCAACCTGCTATTCTTTTTCACATTCAAAGTTATGAAAGTCAAATAAAAGCCATTTTCGCTGCTATAACCTGTTTGTAAATGAAGTCACTTGAGCCAGTGAAGGCTCCAGCATCTTTAGGTAGCACAAACCTGGCAGGACAGTTACTTGGTGTCACTTCTGTCTGGAGACTGGGGTTAGGATTCTTTCCAGTTGTTTAACCTGTTGACATTTTTCCTTAATGAGCCTTAATTTTTCAAGTTTTCTTGAATTTGCATGCCAGGCTGGAGCCTTAAGCCTGACCCTTACAAAGAATGGACATGCCAGAAAGTGGTTGTGTAAGCTTTATTGCAGTTATTCCCAGTTTTAAGATAGCTGCCATTTGGTACCTTTGTGTATTATTACCATATTTTTTCTTCAATGGAAAATTATACACTTTTATTTGTAGTGATGCAAATTATTTGTTTTCCTGAAGAATGAAGTATTCGGTCCTGTCTGATTTGGGAGACCTTGATGAAGGTGGAATCAGTTTGACGTTGTTGCTTTCTTTCATGATCAAGTCATGTTTATGCTGTAGTTTTTTGGGTTTTGTCCCACAGGTTTTTTTATTATTGCAAGAATGTGATGTTATTTGAGTTAGTGCTTTACAATCCCTTGAACCTGCTTTTTGCAGCGTTTCCTTGTTTTGCTTTAACTATGCCATTATCCTCCATGTATCGTTTGTGAGTTCCAGCTGTGTGCTTAACACTGTGCAGAACATAAACTTCTCCAAGGAGATTATAGTTTAAGAAACCATTTTAGCTTTTCTTATTTTTCTTGTAATGGGTCAGGCAATAAGACCCAGTGAAATATTTAGAGGGAAGGGAAGATTGAAACCAGCAGTTTCTAAGACCTGTAAGAGCCAAAAGGCAAATGTTAATGTGTTCTCTGAGGCTTCCAAGGACTTGCTGGTCCTTGTACTTAGGCTGAATTTGCAGAGGTTCTTTAAACATATGTTCAGGAAATATAGATGGCATTAGCACAAACAGAGTTTCTAAAGACAAGGTTTACCATTGACAACATCTTTAAGCAGAGTTTGGCCCACTAAATGCATTAGGGCAGTGGGGCTGTTGATTTGTGGAGCTTGTCTCCTAGAAGCTTGAGTGAAAAGTACAGAATTCTTAACAAATTTTGGAGGCATTTTTCCACAGGTTTCTAGTGGTTCAGTGTACATATACCCATTCCCTGTTGTTTTATTATTTTTTTTCCCCCAGCTTATTCTTTCCCTTCAGTTAAGGTGTGATCTCCCTGTGAATTAAAGCAAGTGAGCAAGAATGCATTTCTAATGGAGTTGTTTTTTTTCCTGGTGAGCAGCTTCTCACATCAAAGGATATGTGTAACATCTCTTTGCTTGCATTTGACTTCTGAATCAGGGTTCTTGTCTTTAAGACTTCTCACAGTTTAGCCTTATCTTATCTCAGTCCACCAGTTTCTCATTCCAGTGTCAAGCATCACTTTCATTTTGCCAGTGTCTTTACCATCAGCTACTTTCACTTTCCCAAGCTGACATTTTTTCTTGTCCAGCAAAAGGAAAATACCTTAAGGTAGCACATATATGAAAATATATGCACACTCTGTTTAAAAACGTCTACAGAAAGCTTAGCTGTATCTGGATGCTCCCCACATCCTCTAAGTTATGAGCCACAATTTTCCTTCTCTAGAGTATTGCACTTCCTGTGTCTCAATCTTAGTTACTCCCTTCCTCTTGCAGACTTCCTCAGTCCTGTCATTTCTGAGCAGACAAGTTAAGTAAAAACACACAAAGAAACAAAACTGCCACCAGAGGAGTGCCACTAAACTGTCTCCAATTCTTTAGCATATTTATTTGCTTGTGTGTTCTATCTCCGTCTTCTACTTTTAATCTGTTTTGTGTCTCTAGATTGTAAACACACTCTGTAAGAATTGTCTCTTATCTGTGTTTGTACAGTGCCAGGCTCAATGGGGTCCCGGTCCTGACTGGGACCTTTGGGCACCACCACAGTATAAATGTCTGCTACTGATAATAATAATCTATCCACATCATGCAGATGTCTGAATTGTCTGAGAAATACAAACAAGGATCTTTACTAGGTTGGCAGAGAGCCATTAATTTTAGGTGCCAGTTTTCTTTTCCCCTGAATATGGTTTGGCTCTCTGAAAAACCTGGTGACAGAAACCTCCCACTTCTTGGAAAGCTTGGGTCGCTGGTGATGCTGTGATTTAAACATTGTTAAACATGGGATGCAGCAGGTCAGGTGAGGTCCCTGCAACTATGTGAGGTATTCCAAGTACTTGTCTGATGCTTTATTGTTGCTTTCCTTTATGTTTGTGTGTTTGTTTTTTCTTTCCTCCTCTGAATGACAAATGAATACATTGAGACTAGACAGAACTGCCCTACCTTTGGGGGGGGAGGGGGGAGAGTACCTCAAATAATGGGCCACAATTGAGGAAAGCTATAGTTGGATTAATAGGCATCAATAAGGCACCGTGGATCAGACAATAGCAGACCTGCAGTAAGTGAGGCAACCCCTCCAGTCAGCACGCTGTTCTCAGGTTAAAATACCCCCTCCATGTCTTTGCCCTCTGACTGAATTTTTGAAGTATCGAAGGCCAAGAACAGCACTTGGGTCAGGTGCTCTGGCCTCAGTAGCGGCTGTGGAAGTGGTTTGCAGCTGGTCTGTAGAACCACATGCTCCAGTGAACTTACATTTTAGTAATTAAAAGTTTAATTGCAATGATACCTGGTACTCCATGAGACATTCAGAACATTCACTGTGGCCAACTGTGCTCCTTCCCAGTAAGGCAGTCGACTTAGATGCTTCAGCCTGAAAGCTGCCCAAACCAAATGCACATATTGACACATCTTGAAAAGATCCAGGCTGCTGGTACGCAGTAGTTGTTCCTCCTTGGCTTAGATTCACCTGCATCTCCCTGTTGCTTCCACTTGCTCTCTTTCATTTTATCCTTGATCTATAAGGTTTTTGGGGCAGGACCTCGCCCTCTGTTTTTAACCCAAAGCTTCTAGGCACTTTTGTAATAAATATATATGTACATGCATAACTATACATTATATATATAGTTATATATAAAGATGATAAAAGTCTGGACAAGTCTGTGTTGCATAACCAGAGCATGGTGCAGAAATGGCTGAGCCAGTGCTGACCCAACATGGCGAATTGCCACAGCCCAACCAGCCACCTCTGAGCTGCTCCTGTGTGAGCTGGCTGGTCTGGAGGCCATAGAAAGTCAAGAGATGAGTTCCTTTGCTGCAGTGCAACTCCAGATACTGGCTTTACCAGAGGTAACTGGAGTAGAACAAACTGGGCTGTGGTGTAGGTATTCTTGCTGACCTTGCATGAATGCTACATGCAGAAGAGTAAGGAGCAGGAGAGGGGTCATAGTAAGATCCACTGACCTAGAGTGCTTTACCATAAAAGAAAAGATAGTGCAGTGATACTTTAAATAGCATCAGTCTGTCTGCACGTAGCCTTGAACAGTTCAGGTTGGTATGAACCACAAGACCTCATGAGACCTCAGCGGCAAATTGTCATCTGCAGAAACCATCCTTGAAGACTGCAAGTTATGGGAAGCCTTGTATTTTGATAGACCAATGAAGTGTTCGGTCATCAGGCAATCTAGAAAACTGGGTCAGATGGGTGTTGCATCATAGCAGACAGACGATTTGGTATTAATCAAGAAGGCACATAGTGAAGTATGTATCATTGGTATTTGATTACATTGGTGGAGTTATCTTTAATCATTGGGTAGAGTCATATGATGGAACATGATCGAGTCACCATGGCTTATGGGGGTGCTGCCCATCTGCTTAAATGTTAGTGATGATGACTCATGGTATTAGCACGACCATGCAGAAGGAGGGGAACCAATGTGGTCAGTCACTGCAGCTTGGCTAACGTGGTATTTTACTAAGCTGCCGTAACACTATCCATACAGGCCACGTTCAAGTAAAGAGATAGTGTACAAATGCTGACTGAGACCCCATTATGTCCCACAGCAGGCTTCTGCAGGAACACAATGAAAATTCTTAAAGATGGGAGAAACCCCATGGATGGCCAGATTTTCAGTGGGCTTGAGCACTTGCCAGTTCTCAGTCTTATCTGTCCTTAATTTGCGGGCTGTTTGCCAGACAACCCTATTTATTTAACAGCAGAGGTGTCAAGGAATTAAAATCCCTCGGTCAGCAATATTGAGTGACAGGCTGCAGACAGCACCTCCTCAGCATTTACTAAGAGAGGAGCAGAGTCAAAATGTCCAACATGAAAAATAACAATTATAAACTCTGACTGACTTTTTTTGCTGCAGGATAGAAAGCAACAACAAAAGAGATTGTGTTGTCCTTGGAAGGAGAAGAAATGTCTTAGGCAAATTGAGTATCTCAGCCTGTACGGTTCTGTGCCATACACATTCCCTGTGCTCTGTGTGAGTGAGTGCACATGAGCACGTGCTGGTCCATGACCTGTGTTCAGTGTGGAAGCAATGGAAGTATCCATGAGTACTGCCGAATATCAGCTTCCCTAATGGAGAGTGGAGTCTGGTGTGTGTTATATAGCACTTTTGTTGGTGGCAGGAGCGGTGCGGACTTTTCGAAAAAGAGGGTCAACCTTGAAGCACAAGGTTTCTCTGACTATTCTGCTGCTCTTTGCAAAAACACACTTGGGAACAGAGAAGCAGGAGTGTAGCTAGAAAAAATACCTGAAGTACTGGAGATCTTTTTTCCTCTAGCTAAGCATAAAGCTTATGCACACCCCCAAAGTGAAACAGCATTAAAGGTGAAACTGGGGACAGCAAGGAAGCTTCTTTGCCATTTTAATAAATACCAATAATTCCCTTTTGCCCAAGTCCCATATTCCCAAACTCATTAAAGCAATTTTGGAAATTTTTTTGGCTCTTGAACATACAAGCCAAACTCAAACCATGCAGTCCCTTGAGAATCACTTGCGCAAATTGCATAGGTCAGGCCAAAATAAGTTTCTGTCAAACAGCCTAACACCTAAGCTTATTATGAAACTGATGAATTGTACAAAGGGTCTGTATGTGGGGCAGTCTCAGAATGACTAAATGAGGGAGGCTGTTGTCATGGTACTTGTTTTACTGTGGTCCCACTGAAAACTCAAGTGATACTTTTATTGAATGCTTTGCTCCTCTTAGCCAGCACAGTTCCCGCAGGCTGTGTGTGTCAGCCCAGAGGGCTCCAGAGCTCCAGTGGGTCGGTGGGTGCACACTTCAGTCTCATCCCAGGACAGGCGTGAGAATGCTTTCTCCTCCCCTGCCCTTTCCTCCCTACCTGCTCTCCTTGGTGGAAACACTAGTGGAACCCCAGCCAGAGCTGCACTACACTCTGTTCTGTTCCTCAGCCCCTGCAGCATAAGGTTCTTAGCCCTTTGATCTGGTGACCATGGCACAGACTTGAAGGCAAAAGATAGAGAAGACCTGTTTGAGCATGTTGTCTGCTGCTCTGCAGGGCTGTGAGGATGGCCCAGTGGGAAGTGGACTCTGCTTGTGTGGGGTCCAGCCTCTGAAAACCAAACTGAGATGGTTCTCCTCGCATTCTGCCTGGTATTGCCCCATTTTTTTCTTTTCAAAGGATCATTGAATGTTCTTTGTTTATGCTGTCCTAATGATTCATCAGTCCTCTTGTGCGAATGAATGCTGGTACGTGGAGCATCTGTGTTTTAAATAGACAGTAGGATGGGTCAGGGGCTGGGTACTTTATATTTTCTGAGTTAATTTTTCCTGCACTACATCCATTCCACTTACACCACCTCCACAGCTCTCCAGGCGTAGCCTTGTGCTGAGCTCACCATCGAGTTCCCTATCCCAGAAGCTGATTCACGCTCCTTCCCTCAAAATACCATGTATTTGGGAGACATTGTCTTGAGTTTATTTGGGAGGGTATGAAGATGTGAAGTACTTCATATTCCTCCATCAGCAGATAACCAGGGAGGCATAGGATGAGCTTTTTGTCTGTATCTGAGATACATTTATTGTTGTTTTCATTGTGTTTTTTTGCCCCCTTTGAGTAAGTATTGTATGTGTTTTGGAGGATTCTTTAAACAATCTTCCAAACACAGGCCTTTTCTCTCCATGGATAAGCAAGACAAAAGGATGGGTTCAGTCATGTGCAGCTGCTAAGGAGAGGGCAGCTGAGGGCAGAGGGGCAGGAGGAGCAGGAGTGTCTGGGTACAAGGGAGTGGGCAGGGAAAGGATCTAGAGGTGGCATTTGTTGTGGCAGAAATGTTTCTGGGGGTCGGGCTTGAAAAAAGGATGGTTAAAGGACTGAAAGTCCAAGGATGGGGAATAACTGGGGAGTTTTAGGGAATATGGGATTAGGTGGTTTGATCTCTGGGCAGAAGAATATGAGACTTGTAGTTCAGAAGAAACTGATGTTATAATGAGACAGGGACCTCCACCTTGGGAGCCTGGGTGTGGTGTCTGTGAACAGGATGTCTGTGAACCCTACTGCTCACAGCCTTTGGCCTCTTTGCTTGTTGATAGATAAATGGACATGACAGGTAAAGTTAGAGGAGGGGTGTATGTATTAACAATTGCCTTATCACTTACAACTGGAAGGGCAGGAAGTAAAGCCCCATCATTTGGTGTGACATGGTTCAGACCAAGTGGGAGAAGCAACTGTCTTCCCCCTCACAGCTCTGAGGTTATGACTTTGCTTCCCTGACTAGCCCAGCCCAATTTTGAGGCTTTTGTGGCTAGCTGTGGATTCATCACTGAAGGAAAGGTTGCTCCCACTAAGGCTGAAGACCAGCTGTGATGTTTAGAGGCTCCAAATGTCAGACTCTTTCAATGCTTCCCCCTGCAGAGGCTCTTTTTGCTCAGGGAGCCCACTTCTCTCTGGTCCTTCTCATACCTTTATGGATATCTCTCCTGCCTAATAAAGTGTAAACCATGTACTGCACTGCAGAACATGCTGCTCTGGAAGAATTTAATATGCCAAATGTTTGATGTTTGTTGAGGCACTGCATGTGACAGCTTTCTTGTTTTCATGCTAACAAGCTATATTTACCCCAAACTCCAAGCAACTCATACCTTTTTCAAAACTACACAAAAAATAATTAAAAGCTGATTCATTTAACTGACTTCCAAGACCACATTCTTAAAGGCTGTTTTCAAAGAGTAGTCCCAGCTTTGTTTAATCCATTGATTTTATGATTATTCTTCTTTTTGAGTTGGCCTGCTTTCTCACATGCACTGTTTTCCCTGTGCTGTACTTAGAAAAATCCTTCTAAATCTTTTGAAGTCCTTTTGCCAAAATAACCCACTCTGCTTTTTTACAGTTTGTACTTTATGCCTTTACAAGCTTCTTAATCAGAATGTAATTTTGCTAATTTTCTTTCTTTTGTTTCCCTCCATTTTCTGTACCCTAGTGACATGCTAACTGGTAAAATTGGGAACCTCACTTTGGAACAAAGGCTTGATAGAGTTTCACAGGAGGCAGTATAAAGAGATAGATGAAATACTAATTTTAAAGTAGTTTATTTACAGGTGATAAATTTTCAAAATTCATTTAAGTGTTTAATTTTCTGTCATAGTCTGCAAAACTATCATCCAGATATTTTTGTTTCCCAGGGTTGAGTTTACAGCAATGCACAGATGTGGCATGCCAGGAAATTTTCATGCTTTGTCTGTAGAAATCTTTTGCTGGCCAGTGAAAGATGCAGAGGTGCAGAGACTGAGACCACCTGTTGCATTTTACATTCATGTTCTATCAGACTAACTATACTGGTGCTGTGACTGATAAGTAGTAGATGGAAGGTGATCCATATGTTTCTTGAAAACTTTCTATTCTACTGATTTATGCAGGAGAGGACAAATGCTGGATTGGCTTGTCTGCCTCTGCTTGTCTAGAGTTGCCTGTGTGTAGCAATGGCTGGCATGGTAAGGCTTGTTTTGGTCTCTGAGGCCCATAACACCTTTCTTTTCTCCTAGGCCTGTCCCAGGTTCTCTGTCTTCACTACTGCACCTACACAACCGACAAAGACAGCCTATGCCTGCCTCTATGCCTGGCACCCTGCCCAACCCCACCATGCCTGGATCTTCTGCTGTACTCATGCCTGTAAGTTTTTTTGTTTGTTGTTTTGTGATTTTAATAACCCTTTCAATATAAGACATCTGGGTGGGTAAGGGGTGGAGATGGGCGAGGATGGTAAGGGGAAAAGGGGGATTGGGAAATTGTGTTTCATTCTATGAGACTCAGTTTGGACAACAACCCAAGAGTGATTGACCATGGGAGGAAGGAATGCATGGCTTGTTCTGGCTCTGCTGATGCAAGGGGGACATTCCACAGGGCTACAAAGATTCAGGTTTGGCTGCTATCTGAGCAGTCATTAATAAGTTATTAATTGGTAACTTGTCAGTAAGGCTCTCCTGGAATACCAACCAGGAAGTTCAACAAAAAATATATCAGACATGTCACTGTGAGCAGGTTTTTTTTTCTGGCTTGGTTCCTAAGGAATCTGAAACTGATCAAATATCTCACTTCAGTGTAAGTTCAGGGGCTTTGAGTTCCTGCAGGAGACCCCTCTGAGCATCTCTGGTTGCAGACAAGCAGGTGAGCTCTGGCCAAGAGCCCTAGAAATGTGAGCATGGAGGCAAGACAGACCCTGTCAGCTTTGGCTGTCCCAGCTGCAGCTTCTGCCCCACAGCCCTCCTGACAGAGCCCTGGCATAGGCAGCTCCTTTGCACCAACAGGCAGTGGGATATTGCCCTCTTCTCCAGGCCCAGCACACATTCTTGCTGGGATCGTGGAGGGTGGGACTCACTGCCTCACTACAGGGCACAAAAATATCTCCCCTGCTTGGAAGAGCTCAAGAGGATCTAAAAGCTTCTTTCTTGTATGAACCTAAGATTCAGGGGACTGGCCCAAAGCAAGACAGGATGCTCAGCTCCTGTTGATAGCAGCAACATAAAGCTACTCGTTGCCCTTACCAGGGCTTGCCTATTTTCAGGGAAGACACTGCAGGAAATTCTTTTATCCAAACTTTAGTGCCATTAGGCTTTGTTTGAAAATTGTATCCCTCACATCCTAGTGCGATTAGCTTGCAGAAAGGGCCCAGAATAACCAGGAGGAGCTCTGATTTGTTTTTTGCTATCTCAGCAATAGATGAAAGCCTCCCTTACAAGACATATGGAAAACTCTCCTCAGCTGAGCAGTCCGAGTGAAGAAAAAAGAGCCAACTTGTTTTTCATATACTCAAGATTGTAGATTTTTATTTATGTTTTTAACAAGCTAAGTTGGGCCGCACTGACAGAGGAAGCCACAACTTTATACAGTGGTACTTTTAAAACCACTTAACTCGAAGTGTTGTTATACTGAAAAGGAGAAAATCATTACAAAAAAGCACAAACCTGGGTGGCTGCTACATTTGTTTAGTAAAGAACCTTTTTCTTTATAACTGGTTGTGAGTTTTCAGGGCCGATTCTGATGAAACACACTCCAGTGTGCATACACACATGCAATTCAAGACACAGATTGTTATTTTTCCAATCATGACTTGAAGAAATAAAGCTGAGTCCATTTAAGTAGAAACCAGGCATTAATTCTTGCTAATGTCTCCAGACATTTTCAAACCTTTTTTTTTTCTTTTTCTTTTAAAAGATGGAGCGACAAATGTCAATGAACTCCAACATCATGGGGATGCAGGGGCCGAACCTCAGTAATCCGTGTGCTTCACCTCAAGTACCCCCAATGCATTCAGAAGCCAAAATGGTAAAAAAAGAAAATGAAAAAACTAGGTTTTTCTTTTCTTATATTGGTCTTGCATACTGGTTACCCAGACAGTGGGGGATGTAGCCAGACACTGCTTACTTCATTCTTAGTCATATGTTATACTCTTTTTTAATATGCTGCAGTAAATTGCCTTTGTGTCAGTTTAGTTTATGAACTTCCAAGATGTTACTAGTCCTAGCTGAACTCTTGGTGAGATGAATCTGAAGTGAAGAGTGGGCTATCTGATCCATACTGTGTTAAATAGGATTTTTAATACAGATCAGTAGAATTTAAACAAATGGTCAGGCTGGTTCTCTGATGGTGTCTGTGCTCCGTAAGATGGCTTAAATAAAATTGTCAGTTAATAATCAGCAAAGTAAAAGGTGTCTGATGTGGAGGGAGTATATATAGTCTTTGTTTTTTCCATATAGGTGCATAGTGTGTCAGGATAATGTCAACGTTACAAAAGCAGATCTAACGATGTATATAAAATTGGGGTATTTTATTTTGCTTGAGTACTACAAAGGTGTTGCTGTCAAAAAGAACAGTCAGAATTTAGACAAAAATTATTTACTTATATGGGTCAAATGTCACAGTGGTTTTTAAAGTTGTGTGTCTTACAAGGTCAAGGCTTTTCAAGCATATGTACTGGTATAGGATTAATGTAGGTAAACTAAATACAAGTGCAAGGTTTCCCCATCTGTATATGCACTCTTATGGAGGGATTTGGCACTAGTACCCTGGAACCAGCTTTATGAATATAGAAGCACTTGGGCTTTTTCGGTTTCAGAATTGCATTTTGTTGGCTAGTGGAATAATGAGAACAGAGGTTTGCAGTTTAACTCTGTAGGGTTTTTATCCTCTCAAGATGTCTCATCATAGTGGAAAACAGGAGTAACTTCATTGAACTTGTTTCAGTGGCATTATGCCAAGGTGAAATTGTCATAAGTGAGGGAATGAAATCAAGCCGACAAAGATTAAGCAACCACATGTTTTTATGTATTTCTACTTTGCATGACTGGTACAGCTTTTAAAGTTGTCATCTATCCTGAGGCAAAGAAAAATATCTTCTTATCTATAGGTATTGTGCATGCAAGAGACTCTTGGTTAAGATCAACAACATATGCGAGCTTTTTCTATCTGTGCCTTCTTAGATTGGGTAGGTCATGCCTTCACCTCACTTTTGGTCTGGGTTAAGCTGTTAACCCAACCTCTGTTAACACCCCCTCTAAAACCACACTCCGTAAACATGCAGCCAGTTGGCCAGAAGAGGAATGATAGCCAAAAACACTGGCTACTCCAGCCAAGGAAAACCTGTGGTCAAGAGTTCTCTCTCTGCTGTACCACACAGTGACGGGGACATGCCAAATGGCAACAGCATCTGCAGCAGAGCTTGTTAAAACTTTTTGGAATAGGCAAGTGTTTTTTCAACTCAAGCATAGCTGAGCCAAGCTAAATACTCCTTGGCTGAATAAATCTGAAACTGGCATCTGGTTTGGGGACTAAAGGTTCTGTAATTTACTCTCCCTCCACCACCCCCTGCCTTTTTTTTACTGGAAGTGTGAGGCTACTAAAGAACAAGATTAAATTATTGGTGCATATGGTGAGAATTCTGTGCTTTAGTAGCTAAAACTGTACATTAATGAAAATTACTTTTTAATGTGGCTAAGCAGGTTTTGTCCCTAAACCTAATGTATGAAGGCATGGTTCTTTCAGGGAGACATTGCTATCAGTTCTACAACAGAGTATAGTGAACAACCAGCCCTTTTGCCTCTAAGGGGCTTTTTGCCACTCTGCCGAAAGTGGAAAAAATCCACATGCATTAACTCTTAAGAATAAGAGGCATAATTCAGAGCTCTGGGACTTTTTTTCTTTTTAAATGCAGGTTTTTTGAATATTCTATATTCTGGTTTTATCCTTTGTTTCTGTTTGAGCACACATGTAATGTAAAAAACCTCTTTGTTTAGTCACTGCTATGAGCGATATGATGTATTAACAATACTCTGCATGAACACAAACTGGAAAAAATGTAGGAAGTATTCAGAACAAAATTATTTCTTACATGTAAGTTCATGAATTATAAATCTGAATCATCTCTATTACAAGCCTGTTTGCTCTTACTATTAACTATTTCATTTAGCTTTGTACTCAAAGCATTAGACTTCGCATACTTTGGCAACTCTAAAAAAAAAAAACAACTCCTAGAAGAGGGTGCTTAGTACCTTACTGGATTGTGTCCTGCATTAGGAAAGAATTTCAGATTTCCCCAAATTCTGCTAATACTATTACTGCTGGTTAATCCAGCACTCCATATGTTCTCTTTGGCCAGCTGTGCTCTGTGAAGAATATATGTGTTGAACCCTACACAGAGAATCTAAGTTGCTTGCAGCTAATGACTGCAGTATCTGGAGAAGTTTGAGAGACTTTGGGCCTGATTCATCAACCATCTAAATCATGCATCAGCCACAGCAGATGGATCCACAGCTTCTTTGTGCCTATATGACAGAAAACAGAACAGACTCTAGATAATAGAGGCCCAGATGTGAGACCAGATCCGTCTGGCGTCAGGAAAGTATGTATCTGAGCAATGCGAGCATGATTTGGTGTGCAGCAGTCTTCACACTATTTGGTGATGCATGTGACTTAATTTACTTGTGTAAAATAAATATGAATAATTAATAGCAGCATGGATGCTGTGCCAGATTTTTTTAGAGGCAGAAGATAGAAGGCAAAAGATTCACACCCTTGATTGGTCCCTAATCAGTTTGTATTAAGGAAATGGAAGCCAGTCTGATAAATATGGGCATATGACAAGCACCCACACAGACACATATAGAATGTGTGTTGCATTAATGTTT
This sequence comes from Apus apus, assembly GCF_020740795.1. Lineage (NCBI taxonomy): Eukaryota > Metazoa > Chordata > Aves > Apodiformes > Apodidae > Apus > Apus apus. The sequence goes on from NC_067283.1 coordinate 35,591,715, forward strand.
CTATCATATGTAATTTATTTATCTATTAGTATTTTAATAAACATTTATTCTCTGACATTTCTAGAAATCCATATTCTGCCACCCAAGATGCTGGTTTAATTTTTTAAGGATAATGTTACTTCAAATATTAAAGTGTTGTAGATGACATCCCAGAACTGATTTGATTTATCACAATAATCTCAGTTTCCCTCACAGTGTGCCTCTCAATTAGGTTATCAACTAATGCTTTAAAACTGTCCTAGTAAATGAATGAGTGAACATCTAAATCAATATTACTTTCTTCTTAGATTCAGAGCTGAGTGGATAAAACCTTTATGCTGCCCACCAAAAATACACATTAATTTTGTATGAAAATATACTGCATTGGAAAGTGGAGGAAATGTAGCTCTAAGTATACATGGTAAAAATATGCAGAATAGCACATGTAGCATATTAACATGTGGTTCAGTAGGCTGAGATTATTGTGAACTCAGAATTGTCAGCAGTGCCTTTCCCTTAATATACTGCTAACATACAGTTTGGTTTGCAGTTTCAGAGTATTCAAGGTTTTATAACTCGGAAGTGTAATATTGTGTGGGTTACTGGAATGGGAGATAAATAGTGTGCACTGAAGTGCTGGAAGACTGTGACAGCAGGTCTTTTTGGTGTAGCTGATACCTCTCTGTCTGAATTTTGCAGGGCATTGATCTTTACCTGTAGAGATTTATGGCTCTGAGAGGACGTGTAAAAAGCAGGCTGGCAATGAGAACAATCTAAATTAAAAATACAGGTTTTGCTTTGATGTGTTACTCTTTCTTCCTTTACCCTCTCCCTCTGCCCCTGACTGGATATTTAGTTTTATAAAATTCAAGTAAAATGTAGTGTGTGTGGCTTGGCTGTGCCTGCTTTCCTGGCAGAACCTGTATTGTTCTTTAAAAAGAAGGAAGAATTTATTTCCATATCAGAAATGTGTAGAGTTGTGGATTATTGGTTTTGCCTTATATGCATTACTAGGTGAAACAGTAATAATAAGAAAAATAATTTGAAAGTGTCTATTGGATTTAAGAGTGAAAACACAACCAGCAAAGTAATAAACCAGTACTGAGCATGTTTCTAATTATAATGGTAAAATATCCATATTAACTGAACCTCATAATTTACCTAAGAATGCTGGACAGCTTTGGTGGATGAGGAGGAGAGAGGTGAAAGGAATTGCAGTTAGCCAGTTGTTATCGGCATAGATTTTTATTTGACTTAATGAGAGTTAAGGGTCCAGATCCTACAGGTGGCTGTGAAAATCCTGGTCCAAGTGTTGCTCGGCTCTCCATCCCAATGGAAAGGTGGGACTGGCTGCGGGTACCTGGGTAGATTGCGTTCAGCTTTCTGATGAGCACTGCTCACTTTCTCCTGAGGCGACCAAGCAGAAAAGGCTTGGCTGGCTTTCCTCGGATGCAGGCTCGGGTCTGCGTTTGGACAGAGTCTTCTGCTGCTTCTTATTTTACAAACAACGTGCCTTTCTGTGCCCATGAGCTGTGGTGGTACAGGAGAAACTGCCAGAGTAAGCTCTTACCCCCAGCCCAGGTTTGTTACTCAGCTCAGCCTTCGTAGAAGCTCTTGGATGCAGAAACCAGAGTGCTGCCCCAACAGCACTGGCATCCTGGGGCAGCTTGGGAAGGGCATCCTGCTGAGTACCAGCTCTGGACCCAGGTCTGTGGGGTTTCCATGCTGATTTAAGGCTGGAGGCTGGCACAGGCAATCTGGGCAGGATCAGTGCCACTGAAGTGCCAGGTTTAGCTACTTAACACTTAATGACTGGAGATACTTTGTTAAATGTAGTAAATGGTTTGAAATCCATGTTTTCCTATCAAACTGCGGGGGTAAGGAGCCACTTTGGTAGAGAAAAATGCATTGCTTCAGGGCCAGAAGGCTTTTCTTCACTCAGATTCTGCACTACTAAACAGAAAGAAAAATGGCACATCTCTGCAGGGCTTTCAACAGCAATTGCTCATCTTGTCCTTCACAATACAGTAATGAAAGCAGCGTAAGAAAGGAAAAAAGTGCAAAGTGAAGCCTTCCAATATATATATGAAAAAAAGACTTGTGACGAAATTTCCTGTGTCACTAACTGAGTAATGTTTTCAAGGAAGGGAAAAGCTTGTTAAATAGTAAAAAAACCCACAGTGCTTCTGAAACTTTTCACAAAACTCACTGTTCTGAAATTGCATCCCCTGTTACATTTTCTCTTATGTTTTAAAGTCCCCAAAGCCAATCTTCCAGTGTGCTCCTGATCTGTGCTTTTAAATCCTCCCCAGGCAGTAGCTTTGCCTGCAGACAGTATGCCTTGCTGTGGATTAAGGTATTATCTTGATGGGTGAAGCTAATCATGTTTTGTTTTGTTTACTGAAACAGGACCTTGTACCCGTCATGCCTAAATGTTGGATTATGAGTTAGGCTGGGTAGGAACTAATTCTTCTTAAGCTGTCAGTGGCTCAGTAACTGCAATAGAGAAGCAAGGTGGTTCAGTTGCTCCCAGCCCCTGTGGATACGTGCTGAATATTTGATCTCGCTTCTCCCGAGCACATACAAATTGCTTTGCTTGTTGCAGACGCAAGTTGTAACAATTCCTTGCATTTTTCTTTCTTTGTGTCACTTTATCCTGCGGTGATCTTATCAGCATTATTTCCCTGGAAGAACTTGGATTTTCATTATTTTGTTTGCCTTGATTCAGCTGGGTGTTAAAATGACCTCGCTTTCTCCCCCACCCACCAGCCCTCACCCTTTCTCCTTCCCTCTGTTTCTCCACCACCCTCTCTTTCCTCAGAGGATTTACCATCTTTGCAGATTTGTTTCTCTTTCTCCTTTTCCCTCCAGTGTCCACCCTGATTTTGTAACCATAGCAATAATTGAATTAGAGTCCTAATATTTGCTTGCTGTAACTATCATCTAAACCAATACATGAACCTCTGGGTTTTGTATGTTACAAGGTTTTGAAACTTGAGTCAGATGCAGCCGTATATGTGAGGACAACTTGTTTGGTGCTGAACCATTGCTTCCAGAAAAGGTTTTGTTGTGTGAAGTTGTGTGCCAGTGGGAGTGGTGCAAGTAAAAGCAAGTCCTTATGGTAGTGAAGCCAGAGAAAAAGGAAATTATAAAAATAAAAAATGAGGTTGTGTTACAGGGAAGTTCTGCTTCACATAGATATATTTCAGTCTTTTGCTTGGAAAACATACAGCTTTCACTTTCCAAGATTTTTGCAAGAATCACAAATAATGGAAGTTGTTTTGCACTTTAGACTGTTGCACATAAAGCCCGACATTAGCTTGGGATGTGTGACTGCATCTCATGACGAGATTTGGAGTGGATGGGATGATGTTACACACTTTACCAGCTCTGTATTTTCACCACTCAGGACACAAGCACTGGAAGTGAAATTTCTCATGGCAATAAATCTCTTTTTTCTGAACAGGCTTAAAAAGTTTCTAAAAGCTATACAGTAGCTAATGAAGAAGTTTATTAATTATGATAGTGTTCCTGCGAGATAAATAATTTTAGACTGTTGAACTGAGAGAGAAAAGTGAAGTGACTCACTAGAGGCCACACAGTTTGTCAGTGGAAGAGCTGAAACAAGCACAAAAGAATTTCTGGCTGCCACTTCCAGAAAAGACAACTTCTGTCTGAGTAGAATTTATGTAGATTTTTTAAAAGTTATTTTTAATTATTAATATCACTAATATTAAGATAATTGTTGAAATATTTTCAGCACTAGCGAAAGAATGGGGAGATTCTGAACTCCTCAAGCTTACAGGGGATGCAGGCTCTAATTTTGGATTCAAAGCCATATGAAGGCAATGGTTTGTGTTTGGATTTAATGCCCCTGAAATTTCCTGAACTTTACTGAGGAGATTTTGGCTCAGAATGACAGAAATTAACTGATCTTCTGAGACTTCTGTCATCCGAGATGATGGAAGCCTTGTGAGATCAGCTTCCCTGGCAGCGTGGCTTTTACTGAAATCTCTGGAGAGCACTTACTTTCACATACTGTCAACTATATCCAAACCAGGACTAACGAATACCCCTGTAGAGCTCCTTCTAAGATCACAGGCATCTTTGAAATACTGCTACAAGCTGTGTTCAGTCTGAGGAAATGCTCACAGCATTTGTTGTTTCTTCTGTCAGATATGCCCAGTGACACTTTTCAGCAGTGGGAGGGTTATATACTGTCTTCCAGATGTTCATTAGTGCAATTTCTCTTATTTATGTTCAGAGAATTATCAAGGAGGTAATTTAGAAACTGAGACAGACTGGGTCTCCCACCCTGGAAACACTTACGCAGCAAACTTTGCTCCACTTGTGGTTTTTACTAGCAAAACTCTGGCCAGTCATGTTTATCTGAGATTTTAGTTTATTAAATGCTCTGAATAATCTTCCCAAATGTGCTCTGTAGTCAGACTGCATGTACTGTAGTTGGTCTGTATCCTCCTTATACTACAATTACTACATAGCCCACCTTACCAGATTCCCCAGGGTACCTGAGTAGTCTTTACTCACAGCTTGTTGCTCATGTGCGATTTCTCCCCAAGTTACTCTGCTTTGGATAGTTTACCACAGTTTAGTTAACTTATGCTACGAGGAAGACAGCAAAATACTCCCAAGTAACTGAAATTATTTCCGATTAGTATAGCAGAGGTGGAGGAACATGGGCTTTGACCAGCTAAAGATGAGCTTTGAAGTTACTAAAAGACTGTCAATCTTTTAGAAATATAATTTAACTTATGCAAAACAACCCTTTTCTAGTAATGGATGTCCTATTTTTTCTTCTATTTTATATTGTAAAGTCACATTGAAACCAGCTCATTACCATATGGAAAAAATGTTCAAAAAACTTATTTTAAGATAGTATCAAATTCTTAACTTGGTAACAATATCAGTCTGGAAGTTCTTTAATTTAGGATTGTTACCCTCATTATATTATGTTTTCATTCATGAAAGCTTGGTCTTTGTGGTGGTTTTGTTTTGTCTGTGTTTTTGTTTTGGTTTGGTTTTGTTGTTGGTTTTTTGTTGTGTTTTGGTTTTTTAAGGAAAAAAAAAAAGAAAAATGAAAACTTTTATAAAATAGAAAAACAGCAGTCAGGATTCTTGTAGCTTTGTTTTTCAGTCCACTGGAAATTATTTATAACTAAACAGCCACCTTTTCACTGCAGCTCTCCTCTCCTCAAATCTCCTCTCGTCTCCTTTCTTAGTTTCCACAATAAGTGTTAAGAAAGGAAATGTGTTTTGCCAGCTCTCTCAGCATCTTATATGGACTTCTTCTGATTTATTTTTTCAACTCTATTTCCTGAAGATATTTATTACATACCTTTTAGTGAGAAATTATCATCTCTTACCCCCAAATAATAACAGGTTTTTATAACTGATTCATCATACCAAGCAATTATTGGGAGTTTTTGATGCTTCTGTATCAGTCAGTGACAGGTATTGGTACCTGTCCCTAATGATTCATAATGAAAAATTGCCAGATATTTCTTTGAAACTGGTGGATGATTCATGTTGTTATATTTAGGCCACATTATTCTGGAATGTTTAAATCAGACTTAAAGCCACCTCTGAGTGTACATGTGCAAACATAGAGCACATTTTTAGTTTCCCATCTGGAAAGACATATAAAGTCCAGGGCTGTTTTCAAATCGCAAGAAATATTGTTATATTTTTATTATGGTATTTCAGTTCACACTCATACTAATATGAAAAGTTTAGTAATAGTGTATCCTCAATACTGCCATGAAATGCCAAAGTTACACATGAAGTCCAACGGGATCTAGCAAATGTTTAAACTTTTATTAAAGCCCAAAGCCCAAAATAGACTTTACTAGACCTGTACAAATTATTTTAAATTATGTAAATATTTTTAATATGTCTGGCTTCTGACAGAACACCACTATACACCAAAGTATGACATTTGCTTTACTGTGCCAACTTTTTGCCTTTTTTTTTTTTTTCTTCCCAAAATACCTAGCATCATTACTGGATTTGACTAGAGTCTGCTTTATGTGCTGCCGTGGTTCAGGAGAAATATATGTAAAGAGGATGGACTGTGTTCCCTGACTGTTAACAGAGGCTCTTTACCATGAGGTTAAGTGTGAACCTTGTTTTGGCTGCCAAGGCAGCAGCCAGGAGATACCCAGGATAAGAGTGGGTGAGGTCCTGATCTGCTTTCCATCTGATGGATGTGTGCAGCTGCTCTGAAAGTTGATGTGCACTCTGTGTATGTGTCAGAGAGAAAACCATGCATTTGGGGTTTTGTAACAGATACTGCTCTAACTTGATCTTCTAGGTATCCTCTTAAATTAAAAAATACTGCCTAAACATTAATATCTGAATGTGTATAGAATCTGGACTCTCTGAGTACGTCTTCTGAGTGGTAGGTGACCGTAACATCTAACAATCTGAAGAGCTCCAGCTTTGCTGGTTGAACGTGTACAGGTGTATGTTTGTGCACATGTGCCTGTGTGTAATTTGTGTGTGTGTGTGATTTTGGCATTGGGTTTTTTCCTCCTTCATTCTGTGCACTTTTTTGGTGCAAGCATAATCTTATCCATGCCTGTTTGGCTAACTTTGTTCATCTATTGATTTGTGCATTACCTTATCTTTTGTTAAGAAGCCGCTTTTCCTGAAAAACATCAGAATGTTGAAGAACAATAAATAACTGAAAATCCATGTGTGTTATTCAAAACCCTCTTACTAACATTTAGGTTGACTAGCATTTGCACAAAGAGTGGGAAATATGTTCTGCTGCATTAATTTGCAGATAGTTGTCAGTCTTCTAAATTATATTAGTGGTGGATTAGTTTGATTGGAAACCTGATCCAAGCAATGTTCGAATTAGTTGCATAAGGAGTTCCCAGAGGTAATCTAAGGTTTATGTGAAAACTGGTATATTACTGCATCACTGCTGAGAATTAAAATAGGAATGAATTGCCCTTGGTGAAATTTGTGGTTACTGGGATTGGCCAAGGATACCTAAATCCTTCCTTTCAGAATACAAAGTAGCTTGATCCCATTTTAAAGATTTTAGAAAGTAAAACTTCCCTTTCTACTACACTTAAAATTTGAGATGTGTTTATGTTGGTTTTAGTAAAAGAGGTATGTATGATGCTATTTTCATGCTGCCCATAAAAATCCAAATAATGTAGCTATGACTAGCAGTACCAATTGAGCATCTGCTTTCCTCCTAGAGGAGGAGCTAGGATAGATCTAGGGCTTCTGACCATCACAACCTGGGCAATGACCAGCTGGATGAAGTACCTCTAAAGTTCTTCCCTTTACTAGTCCCATCTTTGGTTTTTCCCCTGTGCAAAGAAAGCAACAGAGACCATGAACATGTATTTCTCTGGATTAGGTAAGACCTTTCTGCAGAGATTTTTAATGTCTCAAGCAGAAGCAAAGCTCTTTTGCATTGCATGTGTGATGGGGATGATAAGCAACTGGGATTAAGTCCTGGATGTCTTTAACCAGAGATGCTATAGATTTTGCCAAGGGCTGCATTTTCCTGAAGTGTCTTTCAGAAGCATACTTCCTGTATGTATACTTCCATACTTCCTTTCTCCTGCCTGTTACAGGACAGGAGAAATCATGACATGCACATGGTTGGGAGATGGCATTTGCCTGAAGTCATGGGCTGCCTGCAGGCCTATCGCCATCCTTTGTTTCTCAGTGGAATGAGAGTGATGGACTGATAGCCACACAAGGCTGAAGGTGACAGCACGGATGCCAGGAGCCTCCCTGCAGGGGCCTAGACAAAAGGCCCAGCAGGCTTCATCCAGGCTCCAGGCACTTCCAATGTTGGTACTAGGCTGCCATGTCCACTGAGGAGAGAGGGTCTGTAGCCCTGGTGCTCCTTAAGTGAAGGAGCACATGTGCCACCTCTGCAGGGCATAAAGCAGGACCTGTTTCCCCAGAGTGTTTGTAAAACACTGGGAGAGCTCAGTTCTCACTGGCAGACATCTCCTGCCCCTTCCTGAGCCTTGGCAGAGGGTAGGCAGGTACTGGTATTGGGCTTTGCTTTCTGTGGAAGCACATGTAGGAAAGCTGGCAGTGCATCTGCCAAGTCTCTGTGGCTGCTACTCTTCCTTTAAGGCAAAAACTCCCCAAGACACACTCTGAAGCCCCTCTCTTCTTAATTTACACACTCAATGAGTAATGTTAGCATGGTATCAGTGAACACTATGCCTGTCCACTTGGACCTCCACATAGCATTTGATGTATCTCACATAATAAATTATGTACTTCAAGGAGCAATAACAATAGCTGAGATTCTTGAGATGTGAAGAGTCACATTACCAGTAGTACCAAAAAGGCTGATTAAAATTAAATTGTAGCAGACAACAGTTGTGTTACAAAGGAAGGCTCAATTACAGCCAAGTCACTTTCTTTGCTAACCTCTGACTTATTTATTTCTCCTGTATGCTGCAGTCTGCATAATCTTTCTGGTTGTAATGAGCATTAATTGATTAGTTGGATCTATGAAGAGCTTGAGCACTCGTAAGTACTATCCCAGTGGGTACACAACTAAATAGTTTATGAGGTAATTAGTATTTTAATGCCTTTTCTAATGAGCCTTTTCAGTAATGAAATCTCATGAGAACATTATTGGTTCATATATATTTCTTCAGACACAACAGAAGGTAAGCTAATGCTATTAAGAGATTTTAAAGCTAGTTTATGAAATGGTTTTTAGTAACTTATTTTTGAATACTTGCCTTGGTTCATTTTGCTTCATTAAAAAAAAAAAAAAGCCATCTTAATTTTTCCCACCACTCTGCTTCTTGCACTCCTCTCTCCTGGCAGAATTCTTACACTAAACTGCAATTTCAAATAATTGGGATAATTTCTGAGGCTGCTACCCGATCTCCAAAGCTCAGCTGTAAGTAAATAATACCATACTGTCTGAGCGTGTTGTTTCAGATGTGTTCTCATCCTGGAAAAAAACCCAAACAACAACTCTGTGCCTGGCTGCACAGTGCCTTGAATTTATTACTGTGTCAAGTTTGAGAGAATGACCAGCCTCTACAAAACTTTTCAATGTCAAGCTGAGCTCTATTCTGGAGGCTAAAGCAGCACAGAGCTTTCAGCGATACAGGCAGTCCTCCTTCTGGTTCATTGGATGTACCCCGTTTTACCCAAGTTTAACATACAGTGGGAAGGACAAGAACTGTGTCTTGTATTTTATTTCTCCAGTACCTAAAAGAAGATGGGTTCAGACGGCTTTAGTGGAAAGAGTTTTTCAGTGTGTGAATGGCTCATTTTACTGTAGAACATAGGGACTGTACTTGCTTTTGGTTCTCTGGAGGTTACAAGGTGCCAACAGCTTTTATGTTCTCATCTCTTAGGGCTCACTTCTTCCAGCTGGGAAGTGCAGTCTTGTCCTGGGTGGGACTTTGACTGCAATTTAACAGCAGATAGTAATGCCCTGAAACAGGCTAGACCAAAGACTGAAGCATGTATGTTTTGGAAACCTGTTTCATAAATTAGTTTTATGTAACCTAGGTAATGTATGCCTTCAAATACTTTGGAAACTTCATTTTAAGTTAGGGGTGTACAAAACCTATTTAACACTAGAAGCTGTAGCGGTAAAACTGTAAGAAATTCCCCTATACAGATCTCATTATGTAATGTAAGATGCAATGAGTCTAATTCATCCTTGGGGTGTCTTTAATGGTGTCAGCACAGTTTCATGAAGGATGGATTTGGCCTAGGGACACCACTGCTATAAAATCTTACTGTCTTCCACTGGTGTTTCTCTCTCTGTCTCCAAAGCTTTACTGAGACGTGTCACTATGATTTATTATTAGCCTAGTACTTTTTGATGACTCTAAGTTGTTAGTTTTGTGTATTGTTTTCTTCAAATTAATATGAAAAGCCACACTTTCAATTAGGGTAACTGTAAAAGCCTCTTCCATAACATATAGAAAGTCCTTGGACATCAAGTATTTGACCTTGGTTGCAATACCATGCATTAGCAATGCTTAGGAGATGGAGAACGCCCAACGCTGACCACTGCTTTCCACGTTGCCTGCCATGTCCACACCCTCTTGCAACATGAGGCCCAAGAGCAGAGGAGGGGCAAACACCTCCTGTGTCAGCTCCTGACAGCACCCGCAGGGCACACTCAGATGCGCTCTTGGGATGGAGGCTGAACAGCCTAATCTGTTCCCTCAGCTGAGATGTAGCTTCTTATGTCCATGGCTGTGGTCTGTTTAAAATGCAAAGTAAATCAGATTTGCCTGAATTGCCTTCAGAGGTGAGCCAGCCACCCCAGCTGCTCTGAGGCCCTCTGCAGGGTCAGCAACCCAACGCACTGCTCCCATGCCAGTGCCTAGAGAAGAAAGTTCAAGCAAGAAGGTGCACATCAGGTTGCCAGCCCAAGAGTAGAGGAAAAATATCCTCAGAGAAATATTTTGGTTTCCATTCTGGAAATTTCATGGAGGGTGTTTCTGCTCTATATTCAGAAGCTTCCTTAGGGGAGAAATGATCTGTGCGCTGTCTGAGGGTAGGAGCTCTGAACTGTCTTTGATGGCCTTTGGGCTTCACCAAAGCCATTGCTGAGCACTTATGTAGCACAGTCAGAATTAAATTGGAGTGATGAGGAAACTAGTTGCCAGACGTTGCTTTTGATTTTGGTAATATTTCTTTTAAACTTGAAATAGGCTGGAGCTGTTTTGCTTACTTTTTCGGAGCCTCTATTTTTGTTTGTGCTTCCTGAGTCATCACCTGTCTTTGCCAAGACTTTATTACATCTAACAAAAGGTATATTATTGATGCACTGTGGCATGCAGAAAGCCTTTCTGTGAACTTCACTGGACTTGTGGTCTTCCCAGATTAATTTTGCTCCCTATCTCCCTCCCTCCCAAGCAGGTCCATGCACTGTGCTCTGCTCTGACAGTGTGTAAGTGCTGAGCAGACTTTGACACTTCATCGGCCTAAAAGCTCGGCTTTCTTGACTTCTGATGATTTTAAATCAGTCCTCTTACCTTTCATTCTATATTAACATGTGTATGCTAATACATGTATACATGTAGTGTCTTCAGTGATTGCTAAAAAAACCAGTGAAGTAGGGTGAAGAAATGTCTTGTCTCTGTTAGAAATACTTGGAAAGAGCAAAAGGCACTTAAAAGGTAAGTTTGGCACTTTCTATTTCTTGCTTCTTGTTGTTTGTACCATGAGGTCATGATTAATGGCTTTTGTGATGGTTGGAGGGCAGAAATCACTTGTATGTTCAATACAGGAAGACCTCTGAATTGGCGGGGCCCATGGGAACTGGCAACTCCAGGTCTGGAAGGACCTGTGATGTCATTTCATGTGGCCACGGGGGATGCAGCTATTACTTCTTTAGGCATTATTCTTGGATAGCACTAAGGTGTGTGGGGTTTTTTGGCCTCCTAAACACATTAATTCTGCTCTGAGCAATGGTAAGATTCCCCACCTTTGGGGGAGTCCTACTGTGCAGGGGTTGTGGGAGGTCTGTTTGCAGTAGGACAACCAGAGAGGACTCTAGACTTTGCAGATAAACTTCTAGTGATGCAAACTGAGTTCAAAGGAATGGGAACCTGTAAATAAAGTTTACTTGAAATAAAACTACTATGAGATAGAGAAACACACACAGTAGAGAAATAGGATATTTTGACATTTATTCATGGCTTTCCTGGGGTATCTTGGACTGTATAAACTCACTGCTATTGTGTTAGTGAAACCCTAGATTTCCTGAGGCCAGAACTGTGGCTGGAATTTAACTTCTTTTGCTTTGAAGGAAGAAGAGAAAAAGTAAATTTATTGCACTAGTGTAACTCCTCTATCAATTCCACACATAAAGGAATTATGAACAAACATGTGATTCAAGAAATTATGGACAAAATAATAATTTCCTAGCAATTTCCTTCCAGATGATGTGAGTTTTGAGTATATATAGTTTTTATATGGAAGGAGAAGCGGAGTTGAATGCCTTCTTTTTCTTCAGTCCTTTTATTTCAGTAAAAGAAGATGCTATTGAAGACAAGTTGTGTAGTCTGTCTGGTGTCACAGATGAGCTCTGCAAGAGATACACTGTCTCTGTTTTGCTTTTAGGCTAAATTAGTATGGTTAAAAATGCATGGGTAGTTTAAGCATCGTCTTCTCAGGATATCTTACTTTCTTGCAATTTACTAAACTTGAATTCAGAATAATTGTGTTTTGTATTTGCAGGTCAGTTTAGATAACATTTACTTAATGTTTACATATTCTGCCTGACTAATAGATGGCAGATATAGAGTGAAATTAAAACACAGAGAACCCAGACAATAAACATCCCAGTTCACAGTTAGACTGTAAGTCTTTGTGCTTCTTTGTAGCATGATTTCAGCATCTAATTAAGCAGATGCTCAAGTAGTTCAGGGAATCAAGCCTTAAATTGCTCAATTAAATTACTTTTCCCTATCAGTGTGAGCTTCCATTTAAAAAAATAAATTTACAATCGGGAGCAAATATTTAGGATGAAAAGTATGACATAAAATAACCACTTTTTAAAAAGCCAGAAATAAACTGTTAGCTAACAACACAAAATGTAAACTGAAAATATAGGAAAGTACAGCACATCTTACTACAGAGTTCCTTATTCTGAAGAGGACAGAGCAAATAATATGCCTGAATTTCATCAGTCCTAAATTACTCTCTGGGAATATGCTACTATTTTGCATTTAGGTGTTATTTCTAAGTGGAAACCACCACCTCCTTTTCCCACATCTGTCAGTCACGTTCCAATTGAAAATTTGTCCCAGTGCATTTTTGAGGATGAGGAACAGCTAGTAGCATATAATTTAAACTAAGTAGGAAGAATATCCTGGTTTATGGTAAATAATGTAAAAATCGGGAATGTCTTCCATGGCTAAGTTTCTTTACAAATACCACTGCTTTAATTCACTAACAGTTTTACTCCTGAGCAAGAAAGACAAGATTTCTGGGTTCTTATATGAAGCTAAAGCCATGGGGTTCACAGTACGAGGGCCACCCCAAGTACAATGTCTGCATTAATCTCTGCTCCTTGCACAGGAGGCTGGAGCTGCCTGCCAGAGCTAATGAATGGATTCTGACTCCACCACGTTAGCCTCTTACCAAATACAAAGGCTGGTCACAAATTATAGTTTGTCTGATGACTTCAGATATAAGCATTAGAAAAACATTTGCTTAACAGTAATGCTTAGTCAGCAATAGAGGCAAGTTTTACAGATTGCATTGGAGCACTGAGGCAAACATGGCTTTTTGTGGGAAAAAGCCTGTTGCCTGTCTAGCAATTCATAAAAAGCAAAAAGAGGTGCTTCAGTTACAGCTCTTCTAAAGGTGAGACTAAACCATGGTGTTTCTACAAAACCCAAATAACCTCAGTCTTTACTGCAAACACTGGAGTATTTTAGGAGCACTACTTTTCCTCATTAAACAGAAACACCAGATTATTGGAGAGTTGTTCCTGCCATGGATTAGGAGCATGCTTGCATTCATACAGCACCTAACTGAGTGGATTCTTTTTAGCTTAAACCTTAACAGTTAAATTAGAGGAAAACTCACAACTGGCGCAGAGAAGCTCAGCAAATCACTAGGCGGGCTGGGCTGCTGAGATGCTTTCGTTCTTTAGCAATGAACTCATACCTTGGGCTTTTGTATTCTCGGGGAGAAGAATCCATAGTTCAGAGAACTGCTAGAAACAGGATGGTTAAATGAAGCCCAACAGTAAGCAATTCGTGTTACTGAAGCATGTCATTGAAACTTGGCACAAGTGCTAGCTCTGAGCTTGTGCTGTGGAATGGTTTTAAGTGCTTGTCATCCCATAGATACTGCTGCAAATGTTCTGTACTGTCTCCCCTTTCCTGTGCTGTCTGGGAGAGTGAGTACAAAAATAAGTCTATGCATTTTCATTTGTTTGACTTTGAGTTTTCTGTGCTTTGGTTTCAGTAGCATGGCTATCAGATGAATGAAGTTGTATCCATGCCAGGAGAGATGCAAAACAGCCCATTACTTCATTGTGTGGTTGATTTGCTTGTTTGTTTTAAATGTTTGCATGTACTAGTGAATGCAAGGGGATGATAGCATCTAATAATTGTAGTGCTGGCAGGAGCAATGCAAGTTCACCCACACAGCCTGCCAAGGTACCTCTAATCTGGTTTGCAACACCTTTTTTTTTTCGAGTGGTTGTCCTGCTGCTGTAGCACAGAATCAGAGAGCAGCTTTACAGTGCTCACAACTGGCATATGCAGTGAGACCCCCAAATTAATTTTCCTTTTTGATGTGATTAGTTTTTGACTGTTATGTTGGCATTTCTAGTGAAAGGTATTTAACAGGGAGTTCCTGCTGTGAAAGTCCTCCTTTCCACTTTTGTACTGATACAACTAAAAGGGTATTAATCACTTCCCAAGTTGATTGTTCTGCGGAAGATTTTGAGAGGGACCTGCCACAAGCAGAAAGTATGAATAGATTAACTAACACTGGTAGTTCCTGCATTGCAGAAAGATGGGCTTGGTTGCTTTATATTTGCAGGCTTGTGTCAATAGTAGAGAGAAATGTAAGAATAGCCTAAAAAGCTGGTAATAGTTTAAGTGCTTCCTTAACTGTTATTCTATGGTTCCAAATATTAATTAAAGGTATTGTGATGAGGGCTTCCTCTGGTGCCCATGTCCTCATGGACTCAGACATGAGAGGGACTTCAGTGAGGCAGCCTGTTACTGGGACTTCTGTGATCTGGAGCAGCAGAGGATCGCTGGTCATTAGAAAAACAATTTATGTTAAGGATGTCTTTACCACTCCTAATTAAAATACCTGTAATTACCAAATCATCTCATTAGTTAAGATAATCCTCCAGATAATTTTCTGTTTACAGAGTTGCTAGGGGGACCTAATGCATCAATATGTGTAGAAGTGTTCAATGAGATTGCCAGATTTTTTGAAAGATAAATAGTTTTACATGCTTCAGAAGTAGACTCCAGTTGGCTAAGGAATTGGCCAAAGACTAAAAATGTGACATCATTCTTGGCAAGTGATGAAGATATATTTTTGTTAACAGACACTATATAAAAAGTGCACTATACTACTTCTAAGCAAAAATCTGTGTCTAAGAATAATGAAATGTCTTTTAGTCAAGATTTTTTTTTTAATAAATTCAATTTACTGACCAGTCTTGTGTATAAGTCTGCTTAATGCAGTGTATTTGTTCTTCTATATATTTTTTAATTTAAATACAGTTAATGCATATGACATGAAAATACTTTAAATCACTACCATTATTTAGCAGATAAATATAATTATTGCCTATTAATTCTTCCATCAGATCCATGTTTGTGTAATAGACATACTGTAATTGTCTTCTTGAGTCCAATCACATCAACTTTCAGCAATTATGTTTTAACTTAATTTCAATGACTGATTAAAACCATGTGTATTCAGGTTTAGATAGATGTGCTTACTACAGGATTGTTAAACCTGCAGAAAATATGTTTTTAATAATCCATTAGTATTTAATTAGCATGCAATAACTGTCTTATTAAATCTAAATTAAAACCTTATTTGAGGAATGTAATTGAAAGTGCCACTGGGTAAAATATAATGTGTCAGGGGTGAATTTACATGGAATAATAACACCAAATTTTTCTTTTCTGTAGTTTTCAGGGTCTTCCCAAACATTCACTTAATCATCACAGTGGAATCTTGCAACAATCAGTTTTCTGCAAGTGCAGCATTTGAAATGCCTTTTGGGTCAGAGTTGTCACCTTTTGAGAGTTCATCTTGATTTGAAAGATGATTCTCTGGGTGGAAGACGAGGAATTCTTAAAACTTTACCAGATGCCAGAATGTGTGTAGGGACCTAGTGAATGTTTCCCACTAGCCAGTGAAGAAGGAGATCTGGTTTGCAAAGCACGCCACATGGTTAGGTGTCCCTCAGACAAATATGAAAGGAAGAGGAGGTAATACTTTAGTATTATAAATACTGAGTTATTATCATGAGTTGCCATGTACGAGCGGTCACACAGCACAGCTGCTGAGAGCAAATTGCAGCAAGATGAGTCCATTGACAGAAACCCTGACACTTTTCACTGTTCCAGGATTAGAGTGATCCAGAATCCATCCAGAAACATGAATTCATAAATGCTACTGGTGGATTTGCTTCTGCAAGACAGCTGAAAGAGTCTGTGTAAATTATCAAACCAAATTGCTTGTAAAATTCTAAAGATCATTGGTTTGAGATTAATAGCTACTTGGATCCCTGTAAAGATGTGTTTAATTAACTGGCTAGCAAATTTATAGCAAAAATCTTCTCTCCAATCTGCTTTGCAGAGTCCAAGACTGCTGGTCCCCTTTCTCATCATCACCCTGTCCCTCCCTGACAGTAAGTGGGAAATCTGCAAACACAGGAAGCACAAGATATAAGAGCTGTAATTTAGCAAGTGAATCACAGGAGATAATCTTCCCAGGATATTTTATATTGGTGCTTACCCATTGTCAGCCTCAGCCTGCTTTGGGTGCTAGTCTCCATGGACATCAAGATTCCATTTGGGAGCTAACCGTTATCTTGGTCATATCATTATTCTTGTATTGATACAGGCAATGTTCTCATGAGCCTGTGGTGGTTCAGCAGATTGGGATTTGGCTGCAAAGGATGAGGTAGATTCCAGCTGTTGATGGGGGTGTCTAGGGATGCAAGACTGTGGTTAGGAAGGGAGTAAAATTTTACCATGGATGAAGAGCAGGGAGGAGCGGCAAAATATTTTGCTGATTCCCTAGCCAGTGTTGACCAGCAACGGCTGAACTGTTGACAGACCTCAGTTCCTGAGTTGTGGCGGACAGTTCTGTCCCTTCCCACACTGCTCATAAGACAGAAATTCAACTCACTCTTCTGCTTTTATTAAGAAGCTGGGGAGGATGAAGGTAAAAGACCATCAAAGAAAGACGTAAAGCAAGAAAACTTTCAAAGGGGAAGGAAGAAACTTGAGAGCAATCTCAGCTCTGGGCAGAAATATGACCTTGGAAAGAGGATGGGAATTTGCAAAGACATGTACAGGGAGTGTGCAACAAAGTGAGGTGAACACAGAAATGCATCAGGGCTCACATGAAGAGGGTTGAAGAAAATTATGTCTCAGTGATGGGAACAAACCCTAGGACTACCCAAGTCAAATTAAATGGTTCCCTTTACTTGTAATATGTTTATGATCAGGTCACACATGAATAGCTGTCGTGGTGAATGCACTGTGTGTGTAAATTGTGAAGTGTTTATTTGGCCTTAGATGCTACATGTTACTGGACCGCCAAGCAAAACTGGAATGCTCTTAATGTGTAGCACAAAAAAGTGTCACAATTTCTGTAAATAGCCCTATTTTGCTACAATTCGCTCCCACCAGCTGTGTTGCATGATTGCTTATACAGAGCAACATGTGATATAAAGTCTTTTATTATGAAGAGATGCAGCAACAGCATGGGCAGCAGAATTCAGTAAGACCACCTAAGCCCTGTAGCAGTAATGTCCCAAGTACATGAGATACAGTCAACACAAATTACTATATCCCATGGAGTTCTTCAGAATCAACACTGAGATGTTGACATGGCAGGGAAGGAGGTAGCTGAGGCTGAGAACTGCTGAGCAGAGGAAGTAAGATACAAAATTATTTAATTGCTCATCTTCTTCATTTGAAATTGATGGAATGTCAGGTCTAGCTATGGAAACTGTCCGGGCTTTATTTACATAGCCCGATTGGAGACACCTGTCTAATTTAGGAGCCAGAGCTCCTAACAGAGTTAATGGAGCACTTAGGTTAAGAGCTAATCATAGCCTAACATTAGGTTCTCTGAATGACTCTCTGCTGGCACCATGGGAGAGTGGGGCAGCTGAGGCTCCTCAGCCAGGTGACTGATGCAAGTGTCATGAGTAAGCATTCCTCCCCTGAGCTTCAGAAAGGGCAACGGTGGAATATTCAGTGTTCATCACTAGTGCTATGCATGGTTAAAAACTCCAGGAGTCACAAAGAGGGCCATGGTAACCGCTTTGTGAAATAGCATGTATGTTACTAACAGTTTGGGGTTAGAGCTTCAGCAAGAAATAAATCTCGTATCTGTGGAGCTATGTTGTCTTTAACAACACTAGTTTACACTTGCTGAGAGTCAGAATCAGGGTTGGGTTTTTTTAATCAGTCTTTTCTCTTCTCTTGGTGCATGTTTGCATATGTTCTTTTTCTCTCTCTCACTAGTATTTTTAAGCAAAAGAATCCACTGTGGGATCACTGAGGACAAGGATATTAACATGGGTATCAGATAAATTATTGGATGTGGTTCATTATGTTGTTTTTCAATGCTGGCCTGTAAAATCAGTATTACTAAAAAATAATTTTAAAAATCCCTCCCAGATTGCAAAAAGCAGAACTATTTGGCTTTCATTTCTAATCAAACAAGCTAAATATTCATGTTTTTGTGCCTAAATGAAACTTTTGTATGCAGTCTTCCACCCCATCTGCATGAATAGTAGCATTGTAACAGGATGAGGTCACTGCAGAAGGGAAAGTGAGGTAAGAACACAGCTGAATCTACAGCCTCTCTGCTACATGCTGCACCAGCTTGTGCTTAAAGGAATACAACACTTTTGCCCAAGCCAGAGTTGTCGCGGGCACTGCCTGCGGAGCCGAATGCCTCTCGCAGGGCTCTAGATGCATTCCTGGCTCTGCCGTATGGTCTGATGCACAGTGTATGGTTTCCTCTGCTTTTACAAACTGCCCTTCAGAGACCTCTTTACACATCTAATGTAACTGAAAATCCATATGTTTTATTTTAAAGCCTTCATTAAAAAAAAAATAAATAAACAGCTATCAGGCCTCATTCTGCTCTGACTTACGCGGCGTAAATCCTGAGCAGTCCCTTTGCAATACTCACTGATGTTCAGGATTTATGCCAGCGTCAGGGGGAGCAGCATTTGGCCCATCAAAGGGCTTTTTCCCCCTCATTCTTTTAAAAAGAAATGACTCAACTTTATAAAGACCAATGGCTTCCTGTTGGCGTCACCTTTGTACCTAGTGGGAACTCTTACAAAGGTACAGTATGGCAGATCCTGGTGCATGCAGCTGAGAGCTGGGCAGTGGAAGGGTGACATAGTAAAGCAGCTTTTGAAGGAGTGCAAGATTTGCTAAATCCATGTCAGTTCATATTTTACCTATTCTTAATACTAACTTTAAAGGCCATATAAACAGGTTGCCAAGGGTAAACTGGCAAATCTCCTCTCCTCACCCACCATCATAATTAGAGTTCTGAGAACTTGGAAAAACCTGCCAGTGAGCAAGCCCTTCTCGCCCTTTTTCCAGAAGGCTCTCCAAGCTCACAAACCTGGGTAGACTTGGAGCAGCTGCTATTTCAAACAAGGCTGTCCATCCCAGCCTCCCCACCCAGTGTGGGAGCCAAAGGGGCTCTGTTTTCATCCCACACCACCTCTTGCTGCCTCAGCTTCCCAGCATAGCTCCATGAGTTCCCAATGAATTTATCTGCAATAAAGTATCTTCTTGCTCCTGTTCTTCTTTGCCACATCACGTGGCAGTGAACTCACCACTCATCTTGACCCAGACTTTTCAAAGTAGCTTTTTTCTATCTCACATATGAAACTTTTCTGTGCAGGCAAGCACTGATGACCTTCAGGTCAGACCAGTGTGTCATCTGCTGTGTCCAGGGGCAGGTCACTCGGTACTATGTTCCAGCTGCAGAACACTTCTGATCAAGCCCAAACCAGGGCTTATTAATCTGTTTTGGCTTTTTTTTCCCCTTTTTTTTCCCCTCCCCTCATCTCACAGGCAGTGGGTTGAGCCACAAGTGTTATCAAAGTTAAATCAAAAGTTTTAAGAAAACTTTGTGGCTCATTTGCTACCCTTGCCTTTGCCTAGCACAAGAAAAACAAGTAGGAGCTGGAGCGGCAGACAGAGAAGTCTGGATACCCTTTGCCCTTGGGAAAACTAGGCATTTTTTGGTCACCTGACCCAAGAATTTGTTCACCCTGTGTTGCCAGGCAGGACAGCATGTGTCTGTCTTCCCTGTGGAAACAGAGCTCAGAGGCTCTTTTATCTCTGTTCCATGCATCCCCCAAACACCAGATAATTTCTGTTTCTCCTGCTTCCACAATGTCTGACTTACTCATAAGCTTTGGGGCTGCTACTGGCCTGCCCTGGTCTGGCTGTACTAATATCTGTGCTTCTCCTTGCCGTCTCTGCCCCAGCTGGGAGTGTGGGACTGTGGCAGCACGAGGAGAGAGGGAGGGAGAGATACGAGTCCATGTGATTGAGAGAAAGTGATGGTGAGATGAAAAATTACATTTAGAAGTGTTGGAATAAATGAAGCAGAAACTAGGAAAGAAAAAAAAGCATAATTGTATAAAGACCCTGCAAAAGGAAAAGGGTGTCTGGAGAGATGTGGGAAAAAAACTATCATCTGGGTAGGGCTTGCAATAGGCACATTCAATCTGTAGAAGCTGGACATGCAGCACAAGTTGCTTTTATTGGGAGAACACAGTAAATGTAACACAAAAGAGTAAATGCTTGTGTGTCTTTCCAGTTCTGCCCTTTGGTGTGTAACTTGCATCTGGCTCTGTTCTAGGAAAAGAAAGGTTATGGGGCAGAAGCAAGAGGAAACTTGCAGGGCTGCCGGAAGGAGCGGGTGTTCTGCTTTCCCTCCCTCCCCTTCCTCCTTCTCCTGCCCTTGGCCACCTGTCAGCATCCCCTCACCTCCCCCATCATCCTCGCTCCCGCCAAAACCTCCCTTTGTCTTAAAGTGCATTTTAAAGCCCAGACATTTTATGCTTTAATTATATTTTCTGGTGGCCGTTGCTTCTTTCCCAACTGTCTGTGTCCTGTTTTTGTCTGACTTTGGAAAAGGCTGAGAGTTAGAAAGTGGAGGGGGAGGAACTCAGGCACTTGCAGCCCGAGTACAAATGAGCCTTTTGCTTCCAGGTCAGTAGTTCAGATCCAGCCCACAGAAGTCGAGCTGGAAAGTGATAGCTGCTTTGGAGCCCATGTGTAAAGCATTAGTTGGTGGTCTCATGTGGGTTGGGAGCAGACAGGTGTCGAAATCACTGCTGGCCCTAATTGGCATCTTTGCTGGCAGCTTCAGAAGTGGGGCCAAAGACTGCATGGGCACCGAGCCCGTGATCCCCTCGCCTGGGTGGTCTGCCTAAGTCTGCGTTAAAACAAGCTGGCAAGGTAGGCAGGGAGGTCTCAGACTGCTGTTGTCTGAGTTGTACCCACTCTGTAAATAAACAAGGATATTCAGCTTTGAGTGCTGTTCCTGCAGCTTTGATTTCACTTTTAAGAAGGTTTGTTTTCTCCTCTTTGCACTTTTTAAACTTTTTTTACCCTTGAAGTAATTAAAGTTTGAGGAAACGAATGGATTAGGAATATAGAACTAAATTTACGAAGAGGCAGCTCAGGGAAGAATGTCATTTGGGGGGGCTGGTGGAGATAGATAAACTGATGCTACTGGGAACCGCCCCTATCCTGGGCAATTTAAATTACTTTTGTCTACCAAACAGTCCCAGCAAGGCTACCTATGTGTCCTCAGTGTAATTCCCTTGTGTTAGTACAGGATCAGTGAATGCAATTTGGAGCAGGACTATGTCTTGGTCTGCACCATCTATCTGTTCCTACCTGCATGAGAGCAGCTTCCAAAAAATAAAACTCTGTAGGATTTTTACATGCATTTCTGGAAGCCTCGAGGAATCTTGTTTCAAAGGTGTGTACTTGCATCCATCGGCTTCCCCCTTTTTTAGTTGCTTTTGTATTTATGCAGCCTTCTCAAGTCCCTGGAAATTAGGTGCATGAGGCTGTGTTATGCTGGTCTGTCACAAGAGCAACCATGTGAGTGTAGAGTTGTGTGATGGTGTGCTCCAAATGCACTGATCCTGTGGTGGTAAAGGGTACTAGGCTGTGGCCAAGGATCACAATGTATTTTCAAGGAGCCTGATTGCTGCATAATCTTCCTGTCCCTCTAGTGCTCCACACCCTGCATGGTCAGCAGGTCACGTAGCATGACCTGATTTCAGGTGAGATTTCAGAGCATGAGGGATGTAATGGTGCCCAGATGAAATTCCTTGAGACTCTGGTGCCCCCAGACAGTGAAGCAGGGCATGAGGCCAAAAGTTTTGAGGCATGTGCATAAGTCTGTGTGCTCACAGAGTAGAGCAGGGTCAGTTTCCCTGGCCCTGATGCACAGGTCTCTGCTGCCTTGTCCACTTCCAGGTGATCAGGACAAGCTGCAAATTAATCCCAGTGAACTCCTTCCTCATTTCCAGCTCATCTTGGGGGTGCTTGGAGAACTCTCAGCTTGTTCTGCCCCTGTGTTCTGCAGCTTTGCCTGTCATGGCTCAGAATTCTGCTAGGAACATGCTTGATCAGCCTGTGATCTGGGTATAGTGTTACAGAAAGAGGGAGCTCCGGGAAAAGCCGTGCGTGACACATTCAACATCTTTTCAACATCTTTGGCTGCTCTTGCAAATCATACCTGGTTTAATACTCCCAATGTAAATTGTGACTGTTCAGCTGACTTCAGCATGCTTTTGTCCACTCACTCCAGGTGTGGTTCTGCCCCATAACCTTTAAAGCAGTAAAAACAAACTCAAAAAATGTTCCCCACCTTTGCTCTGCATTTGTTAATCCAAGTTCTGCCTGGGCCTCACTGGGTATGGCTGCTGCTGTTGGATTCTTTAACTCTTACGGTGGTGCTGTCATTGCAGGATACTGTAAAATTTGTTTTTTTGTATTAGTACATGTTACTGTTGCTAATTGTACATTTTCATCTACAATTGCCAAGTGCTCACTTTAAAAAATAAAAACCTAACCCTCCCCCAACCATATGCTAAATTCCTACCTTCATAGTTAAGATTGATTACATGTGTTTATGTGTAATTTAAAAATGGTTCATTCAGGAAGTGTATGGTCTCTTAAAGGCAAGTTTAAAAACTTTCTATTTCACCTAAGTTTATTTATACTAGGGAAAAGTGCCTGGATTACTAAGCAAAACCCCGTGATATATAGAGTTCAGCCTGAGAATTCTCAGAACTATTTTATACATTTGTGTTCTATCAATATGCTCTTTCACAACTACTAATTATTTTTGTTAGTTGACTTACAGAAAAGCGTATATAAAATGAGGAGTAATTCCACAGCACTAATAGTAGTATGAAAAGCACAAAGTCTGGAGACAATTGTAAAAACACTAGTTCAACCAAAAAGTAATTCTCATTTGAATTAGCATGATTAATTGCATAGCTTTTCCTTTTCACAGTGCACTGAAATTGCAACAGTCAGGGTGTTTTAAAGCTTTCAGTGTTTAATTCTAGTATACGTTAGAAAAAAATACGCATAGACACTGTGTGTGAATGCATAAGATACAGCTAGAAATAAACAAGAAACACAGAAAATTTCAATTATATTTTTATCTGACTTTTTAACTTAAAATACAGTTTAATTCAATTGCATAGGATAGTAGATCTGGCTATAAATTGGCATTGGCTGCTCCTGTGTCATGCAGAGGGGTATTCAGATACCAGGGCTTTTGCCCTACGTGCCTAATTGGTTTACACGCTGTGCGCATCCTTACAGTTTGAGTTATTTGGCCTGGAGGAGTGAAAGAGGAATCCCTCTGTTTGTTTATTTTGCATACTAACTGTGGTATTTTCTTAGCTCTTTGCTGCTGCTACACATGGGCTGAGGGAGCGAGTGCTTGCCGTGCATAGGGAGGACGGATGCGGGTATCATCGCTCCCTGCCTGCACATGTGCAGCCCTGGAGTGTGAGTTGTGCTCCTCTCCAAAACTTTGCATCCTCACAGTGTTCCTGATGTGCCCAGGTTCCCATAGGCCTGTGGTATGCCATGGGTGTTTATTATGTGGAAAAAAAGGAAGTCCTGCCAATCCACATCACTAATGCAAGTTTGTCAAATGACATCAGCAGCAGAGGAGAACTCAGTTCCTAACCACATGCAAATAAGTCCCAGACTGTTGATTATGCCGTGATGTCAGCTCTGATTCCTCATCCATTATTTGATGGGCTTCAATGCATAAATGCCAGATACGTTTCCTCTCCCTTTTCTTCCCCTCCCACACAGAACTTCTGGATTTGTTTTGATTTTGTTTGTGAAAAATGTGTTTTGAACAAAAAACATACCTCCTCAGGAGAAGTTTATTTCAAGGGTGATTTCCTAGGCAGGCTTCCCTTGTCTTTGTTATCATTTCGCTGTTAATTACTAAAACAGTTCGGATATTTTCCCAAGGGATTCAACTAAGTGTGGGTAATAAATAGTTCCAACGTTCTTTGTCATGAATTGGCATTAAGTCTGTTAGTAAAAGCTACTGTGTAATTTTGGCAGCGTGAAGCATGAAGGCATGTCAGCCTGCAGGTACGCTAAGGCACAGCAGCAAATCAGGTCATGTCATGCAGGCTAATGTTGGGTTAGATTTTATGGGACATATGTCTGTTTAAAATGGCATGGGCCTCCAAACTGTGTAATTTGGGGTACTGGGACATGGAACTTGTCACTGCCAGGTCTAAGGGTCAATGCCAGCTGAGCTATTAAAGGTGTGCCCCTTGTCACCTAGCATTAGCCGTCTCATTCAGCCTGAACTAAACTCTTGTAATCACTTCCAGGGAGTAATTCATCCCCAAGACATGGAATGGTTTGCCCTGTGCAGATATGTATTTTAGACTGCTGACCCTAGTTTTAGATTAATTCTGACCTCCATGAGCAACAGTTCTTACTCTCTCACTGGTGTTCACTGCCATTTAAAAACCATTTCATTCTCATTTCCTTTTCACTGGTATTTTTCTCAGAGGCACAAGAAGGGCACTGGAACCTTCTGAGCATGGGCTGTGTCCCTCTGCCTGCCCCTCTGTGGGCCTCTGCCCTAAGAGGATGTGGCCTTAGTTGCTCTTTCAGTGAAGGGGTTGAGACTGGAACCTGGGAGTTCTTCATGACTTTTGGATCTAGCCTGGGTCAAGCTTTTTAAGATAACAGCTCAGACAGGGTGAGAAATGGGGAACTTATGCAGATGTCACCAGCAGTTTAATTTGGTTTTCAACCAGGGGGTCTCTGGGTCTCTTAACTTCACACAGTTCTGCATCCATCAGTTCAAAGTATTCCCTTATAAGGCAGTATGTAAATAATATTTCCAACACAAGGGAGCTGAAGTCTGTTTGCAAAGCTACTGACTAAATATACAGTACCAGCATAGAAATCAAATTACAGGGACTGATTTCTTTCTAATGAATCAGGTATTACAGGCAAGTGAGAGCTCGCCCCAAATCACACAGGTGTAATTAATTAATGTCTACATTGCCAAAAAAAGGAAAGTATTTTGACAACAGTTATTCGGAACAATTATGAATTGTTCTTTCTTACAGCCCCAAAAGGCAAAAGCAGAAATGTAACTACAATACATTGCCCTTTTTTCCCCTATTTTTTCTTTCTGATCAAGTCGTAGAGCTCACATATTGAGTAACTGGGAAAGAAGCCAAAAACATTCCCTTTACAAGGGACTTTAAACTATGCATGAGGTGTGTTTTTTCCTTTTGTTTCATGGAAACATCTCTGTTGTTGGCAAAAGGTTTAAGTTAGGAAAGTTGGTCTATAGCTCTGCGTTGCCAAGGTTTCAAGACCAGGCCTAGATGGTCCATAAAATTATTTCCTCTTAAGCAAGAGTTCTGCCTTATTAAAAACAGAGACCATGGTCATCCCTTGCCTTTCCCTGATCACTAACTCTCCCATCGGGGGATGCACAGATGGTGGGAGGTTTGGCAGCCCTGTATCTGTCCCTTCCCCTTGCTGGAGCTGCAGGATGTCTGTGAGGTTAATGCTGGGTGCTGGTTTGAGGGGGTACAGAGGTAGACAGGGGCGTTCCTGTCACTAGGACCCAATGCTGTTTTGGGGATACTTGGGGTAAGTC
The DNA here is from genome assembly GCF_020740795.1 of Apus apus. NCBI lineage: Eukaryota > Metazoa > Chordata > Aves > Apodiformes > Apodidae > Apus > Apus apus. The sequence goes on from NC_067283.1 coordinate 35,617,659, forward strand.
TTAGAGCAATGGGCGTCTCCTGTATCTGCTGTGCGGTCATGATGGGAATGTTGCCAAGGGCAGTGTGCTTTTGGGGAGGGAGCTGCTAAAAGAGCTGATGGGAGACAAATCCATCATGGCCCTTCCCTTCAAAACCTGGGGCAGCTCAGGCAGGAGCATTCCTATGGAAGGCCTCCCCAGGGGGTGAGGAGATTCGAGGGAGAATCAAATGAAGGAGGCGAAAGTCTGCAAGTAACGGGGCGTCAACCAAGCAGGATTTGGCCTCCAGCTCCAATTGGCAGGTCCCTGAAACTGTATTCTGAGAACTGAGTACAAGCCCTGGCTGGAGCATTGCTTGCTCCTCACTGCCTGCAGACAGGGGTGCCCTGACTCCCAGCCAGCTCACAGGCAGCTCAGTGCCCCCCTCGCCACCTCTGCCTAGCTCTGTGGAGGTGCAGGTTTGCAAAACCATGGTAAAGCTGCTGGAGTTGAGCCATCCCTCCTCAGAGCTGTCGGTGCTGTACAACCCAGGTCCCTCCTGAGGGCTGGACCTCTACTGTCCTTTGCAATCCCAGATTTCCTCTGGAATTGAGAGAAAAGCCCTGGTATCAGTTTATATACCCAACCCACCTTTCTTTTCCCCAAATTTATTGGCAAATTGATAAGTAATTGCCAGAGCTGAGTAAACCTCTGCCAATTATTGGTTTGACTAATTCAACCTAAACAATCCACGTGATGAAATGAAGAGGGCTTTGTTTATGTAAGAGCCGGAACAGTAAATGAGGGGTTTGGATGTTTATTTCACAAACTTTGTGTGGTATAGATACAGATTGCTGGAGGTTAATCCAAGAGAATGCAATTAACCCAGGAAAGGAATTAAATTTAAGAACTACTCTTGTGTCTGTTTCAAAACTACCTGGAAGAGCTTGTTGGGGACTTTAATTGAAAGCAACCTTCTCGTGGGTATTCATCCTCATCTTGACAGATTGACTCAGTGGCACATGGTATATAGGTTGAGGTTGCTGAGTGCATCTGTGAGACAGCTGTGTCTTGTATTTGAACTTCTCAGGTGTATACAAGTTGATTGCAGCCTTGTTTGCACATGCAGAGACAAAATTTGGTCTCACTCTGGTTTTACATGCTTTGCTGCAGTTCTAGGTTTGTTCTGCCATGTGTAAAATTCAGATAATATTTGTATTATCTGAATGAGATGAAAATATCACTGCTTGCTTTATTTTGAGGGGTAGGAGGGGAGAGCTGGATGTATATCAGGCTCAATACAGACTGAAACCCAGTGATGTTCTTCCTTTCTAATTTATACAAAAGAAATGCAAAAGACAAGACTTTTACCATTTTTTTACAAAAAAAGAGACATTTCCTTTTTTTTTTTTTTGACAACTTTTTTTCAATTTTTTTGTTAATCAAATTTTGATACTCAAAAGAGCAGACAAAATTAATCAGGCTAGACAGCAAGGCAGAAGGCCTTCACAAACTCACGTTCTTGCTAATGCAGGCAAATGATAACTGACTAAACTAGTTTCCAGGTTCTGCTCCTTTGTCCTCTCTGTGCTGTAGAGCCGGGCACACCTTCTGACTTGCTGTGTTTTGAGTGCAGGTTTGCCAGGCATGATGGGAGGAAAAAATTGTCAGAGATTAGGTGGGAAGTCTGAAGTACCTGGCTCTTGCATGGGCCATAAGGGATGCTTAGGTGATGGGGTTAGACAGATTTTCTTATTGTGGAAGTGAAGTAAGTTAAGTCCTATTTTTATGTGGTACATTTTGCATCTGTGCAACCTTACTTAATATGGAAGATGTGTGCAGGAGATGATTCCTGATGGAGTTTGCTTTAGGGGAATGGTGTGACTGCACAGTTCTAGGTGTTTCATATGTTTCTGAGTTTAGGGAGAGTGAATGTTGTTTTATGTTAAAATTTTTACCTGTTTTTTTTGTTTGTCTATATATACACATGCATGCAGGACAGTATACATTCTTAAGAGTCACTGTCACTGTTAAGAATCTTAGCAGTAATTCTGCTATTACTTCTCAGCACCTCAGAAAGGCTATCTTAAAAAACAATATTTAGAGTAATTTGTTTCATGTGTTATTTCACTTAGTCCATTCCCATGAAAGTTGGAAGGAAAATTCAAGCTGATGTCAGTGGGAAGAAAGTCAAGTTTATTATGTGGAGTTCAGACCCAGATTTCCCTTCCTGTTAATATGAAAATAAGTTCAAAGCAGTAGATTATAAAGTCCTTATCTACCATATTACTCACTATTTTCACTGATGCTTTTGTCATTTAATATAAAAATCTTTCCTATGTTACCTAGGATAATTGGAAACTGGAGATCTATAATGTTCCTGCTATTTCCACATTTCAGTTGTCACCTAGGAATTTATATCTATACTTAGGATAATGAGATTTAGTGGGGTCATTTACATTCAGTGAGGATTATATAAATCACCATTACCCATTACCCTAAAATATTTTATAGTGTGGTACCTTTCATATTCTTTTTATAAAATTCAGCATATACTATTAATTTAGACAAAGACAATACCATAAGATAATGTCAGGTTTTGGCTGTTCCAGTATTACTCACTAGAGTGCTCTTTGGATTTGTTAAATCAAAAAGGACTGAAAGCATAGGTTGCCTTTCAGTGTTCTATTTATTGTTTTCAATGTTAAAAGGGCTCTTGCTATAACACAAACAACAGTTACAAGCACTTGCTATCACTACACACAGTTAAAGCAATTGCATTGTCAAAATTACATTTTAAAAATCAAATCAATATAATAAGTTGCAGCATGTGTGGTCATTTCCGAAATGTCTTTGTTAAATATACATCGCAATGTATTGATCATGTTATTCCTTTTTATTTTCTCTCTTTTCCCTCAAATGTAGGTGATGAATATATCTCTTTTCTTACTCTTCCTACCTAAATTAGTTCAGAAAGTTCCTTGTAAGCTCTTTTATAACTCTGATTGTAGTAAAGCAAGTGTGTAAACAGATTGATTCTTATGTCAATTCCATTTTATGCATTTTTCCTTCTTGGCCTGGGATCTAATTTCTAGCTGAGCTGTGCTTTACTACCATTTGCCCAGGTATTGTGGCACATATGACCACTGATTTTGATTGGGATGATGTCAAGTTGCACAGGCAATCTTGTTTGCTAGCAGGAGAGATGAGAAAGCACTACCTCCCCAGCCTGGTTCTGCAGTCTTCCCAGATGTGGGCAAACTATCATCCCCTGCATGTTCCCAACACTAGACTAAAGGATTGACTTGGGAGCACCAGCTGGCACCAGGGGCAGTGGGAGCAGCCTATGTGCAGAGTATTGACCAGAGCATCTGACCATAGCACCTACTAGGTCTGACCTTGTGTCCTGGCCCTGTTCAACACCTCTGCATTCCACTCACATCCCGCAAGGATCTGCAAAATCCTGCTTGGGCTAAGGAATAAGCATCACTCTGAATTCTGTGTGTTTGGTCATTTGTCGGTGATCAGAGGTGGTTTAAGCAAGGTTCTTGCGCTTACTTTTCCATTTTGTTTGCAGTGTGAAATAAAGAGAGAGAATTGGGGACAGAAACATGCACTGACAGATATTCAAGGGAGCTGAATCTCCTGCGTGCATTGTATTTTGACAATAGTTCTATTAAATGTGAATCATTCTGTGTATTATTCTTATTACTCATTCACCTCATATAACAGGCTTGGTCCAAGCACTGCTGAAGTCTTTCCACTGACTTTACTGGGAGTGGGATCAGCTTCTCAACGCCACATTAACTGGGTGCTTTCCTGGCCAGTTGTAAAGCTGTTCTTCCACACCGCCTGGAACAAAAACATTGAAAACTGATCTCTTAATATTAGCTAGGTTCTTTTTACCTTCTTTAACTTCATTTTTTTGACCAACAGAGGTAGATTAATATTACCAATAACAAAGAAATTAATCCTCATCATGATCTAATTGTTTAAGTATTACAAAGCACAAAAATACTCTAATGACATGCAGAAGTGAAGTGGATACTTTGGGGCTTTACCATGTCCTGCTTTCACCTCTGTAGCCAAAAATCAAAAACGGTCCGAGTGAACTCTCTCAGGCTTTGAAAGTGCTATACTGCAAAAAATTCTATTGAAATTATGTATTTGGAAATACTAAAAAATAGTTGTTGTTAAGTTGAAATGGTGCAAGTCTCTACACAGTAAAGATATCACATCCAAGAATTAAACCATAGAAATGAAAAGTGATGTACACTTTAGCAATATCTCTCTGAGACATCTCTGCGTGTAATATCCTTCGCTGCGTATGTCTTTCTTTTTACAAAATTGGGCAAATGAATTGTGCCCATTAAATGCTAAATTTACTAGCTGGTGTTTGCTGAATCTGGCCCTTATTAAATGTCCAGACAAGCTTGTTGTAGTTTATTTTGTAGGATGTCTGGTTAGAACATTAAATATAACAAGGAAAAATAAACTTAAAAGTAAAATGGTTCAACCCTTGCCCTACTGGGATTTTTTTTTTTCCTTGATCGGATGGAAGCAGAAACAGGTCACTGTTTCCAAATGAATTGGCTCAGATCTAAAAACTGAATCAAATAATTTTTGTGAGGGTAAATCTTACCAAGAAATTATAATTTGTGTGTATGTGCATGGTTCTGGTTCATGTGGAACTGTTAGATTAACATATTACCTGTATTTAGCTTCTTCAAAAGGGAAGATTTTACTATAACCAAAAACGTTTGCCAGAAAAAAGAATTTTTAAATAACCTTGCGGTGTCACTCAGTTCTGGGTTTATTCATCTTCGCGTGTTACGACCAATGTTTTTCTCCCAACAGGGATTCTAGCTATAGTTCCTTTTAAAAGATACAGTGAAAAATTCAGCATCTAAAAGACAAAATTGCATATGAGTGTGTGCCAGCCCAGAACAAGCTGTGCATGTGCCACTGAAAAACAAATTAAAAAAAATTTTCTTTATTTTTTTTCTCATGGCCTGATGTCCTCAGCAAATTTTTAACGTATCATCAGAGTCAGCAGTGTTAGCAAGGATCTTCTTTATTTCTTAAGCTGTCTAGCAGAAATTTCCACATTAATTTTAATTACTCACACATTTTTAACAATCTGAGATCACTGAAAGTCACTATTTTCCTCTGTTACCACAGAGCAACAGTGATAATATCATTATAATTCCCAAGCTTTACATTTCTCTGTGTTGGAATGAAGGGGATAGGGTTGTCTTAGGTGCCCTGCTATATTAAATAGGTAGTTTAGTAACAATATTTCTGTAATGCAAGCTCTGTAGTAAAAATTTTTGAGAATTCCTCAGCAGTGTAGAGTTACTATGCACTTCATATGTACTAGTGCACTCAGCAAGCTGTGATGTTTTCAATAATGAGGCTGTGGTACGTTGTGTGCTACATTTTGCTATATCCCAAAGCAAAAGCTGTCAGAGCAGTCATGGGGCGAGGCTGCCTGCTCTGTCACCCCCTCCACTTCCCAGTTTGGGTTCTGATCCTCGGGACATGTTTGGTTTTGGTTGAAGTGGCAGGTTTTGTTAACTTACTGTTCCATCCAGTCCTAATAAATATCAGCTGTCAGCCACCATCCTGCCAGGTTGTTCCCATCTTCCATTACTGATCTTCATAATATCCTTAAAGCTTTGCTTACAGTTTCAAATGCTTCCACATAATGTTGAGCAAATTGGGTGAAATGTAGCAAAACAAAAATTAAAGACTTCTTTCTATAAAGAAGTGGGCTTCTGAGTCATACTCTGCTGCGAAATTGAATGTTTCCCACTTTGATGGAAATGGAATTGCTTGTGGTGGCAACAGTGCTGGGCTTTTCTGCACATGTCCCCTGTACAGCACCAAAGTAGCATCCTCAGTTGGTCACAGGGTGGCTCTCTTAGTAGAGCTCAAATCCATTGCTGCCCTAGCTCAGGAGCTGCTGGGGAAGGCAGGGTGGGTATGCAAATGCATAGTAATATAATTATTCCATATCAGTATTGTCATAATGCCTGAAGAGCCCAATATATTGTTTGGAGAACCCGTGGGCGGATGCTGAAGCAATAGGAAATTACAGTGACTGTGGGTGGTAGAACAGAAACCTAGAGGTGCAGATCCCATGAAATGGGAGATGTTCCTACTGGCTGGATGAAGCAGAATCGCAGACCTTTACTAAAGCATCCCCGAAATGTTTCTGTAGAGCAGCAATTCTTGACATTTTTAAATGGAAGGGGCCTCTCACTGTTATGAATAAACTCCATAGATAATGTTGCATCCCACTGTTGTTTAGCTGTTGGGCAGTGGGGGCCATGGTGTGATAGATGAGATAGGCAGTACTTATTGTGAACAAAACATTATTTTGTGAAATCATAATTATTCTGCTGTAATTAAAAACATCTTAATGAGACACTAACATGAATCGGGTACTGACTCCAAGCTAGAGCCCTGCCTATAGACACTGACCTCTCAGCTGCATAGGAACATGCGTATGCGTTTCCAAACATTTGAAAGACCAACTTCTGATGTCCTGTAGACCACCTGTTGTGTAACACTGCTCTAGGATGTACTGGTTCTCACTGTACAGGCATCTAGCGTTAACTTTTTACACCTGGGTAAAATGCAATCTTTATTGCTCACATGGTGGGATGCTGCATTCTGCATGGGCCCAAATGACTACGGGAGATGCAAAGAGAGTGAGATGTGTTGTATTTCATGCTGAAGTCTTTAGTAAGCTTGAATCAAATTTATACTAAAATCCTTTGAGGTGAAATGTTGTAGCTTCTTACGGAGAATATCCAAACCACTCAATACCTTAACACAGGAAAAGGGAGACTTGGTGGTTTGAAATTTTTTGTATGACTATTCTAGGTAAATTTTTGTGGTTCTTCATTGATTATAGGTGACACAGGCTTTGGTTTGAAAGACGAAAGGAAAAAGTGCTTTCCACCACTGAATTCCTGCCCCCATCACCCACTGTGCAATGCTGGGTGACTGATTTTTGCTAAAAGAGAAAGCAGTTTGCCAGCTGGATATCTTCCTGCGGTAGCTAGGTTTTCCTTGGAGGTTTCCCATCTCTATACTAACTAGGCTTGACTATGTTTGGCTTACGAGCTTTTGCAAACATCCTTGCCAAGGTGGGATGACTGTAGGCAAAATGAGTGCAGCAGGGAGACAGAGGCAAATAAGTAGGAGTGATCAAAGTCTAAAGATTTGCTGGCAGACATACCTCCTTCCTACGCTCTACAGCCAGTGGGTCCAGTGCTTTCCCCTTCTCCTACGTATGAATCAACACATCCAAGCCAGCAGTGCCAAAGCTGGGGGTGGGTAGGAGACAGCCTCAGCACTGTACTACAGCCGTTGTTTTGCTAATATATTCAGTAGGAAATTCAGAACAAAACTTGCCTTTTGGATCAGAAATCTTGTTAAAGTTCACCAGTGGCACTGGAGAAGAGAGAACTTAAAAGGCTTCTTTTTTTTTTTTTTTTTTTTTTTATACTCTTACAATAGAAGACACTATATAGATGTTATAAAAGGCTGATTTTGAGGTTGAGAGAAGTTGTCTGCTAGCAGTCCCAGTGAGATGCTAGAGGTGGTAAGAAAGTGAATTTGCCAGCAAGAAACATTTATTACTGCATGGCAGAAAGTGCTTCCTCTTGAAATGACAGATTGGCAGAGACACTGAACCTAATTCCCTTTAGTTTCTTCAGTGGGGGTTTACAGGAAGGTAACAGTGGGAGCCTATAGACTGTAGGGTAGGGTTGCTGCTCTTTTAGAGTTCCTTTATTCTTTGTCTCCTTTTTAAAGCTTTTATTTTGTGGTAAAGACTTTAAAAACCAACTTTAACCCAAAACATACAAGGAAGCCTTTAGCTGGCACTGTGTGTAACATTATAGTGCCAGCTGCCAATTTGCTGGGTGGTTAGTGTTTGATTTATAGTTTTATATATGTGTTTGAGTGGGTGGGTCACAGCTTTTTGGTGCCTTATTCTCCTTATTTTGTAACTTTGGTTAATCATTTCACTCCCTGCAGTCACTGTGTCCAACAGCGGCATCCTACCCTTCATGGGCGGCATGTTCATAACTCCTCAAGCGCTGAGCTCCTCTGCAGTGGTAGATCCCCGCCTTCTCCCCCCATTCCTGTAATGTCTTTTCCTTGCTAGGCTGGAGGAGGAGGAGATCTTGTGCCAACTCTTTGAGCTCTCACTCAGCTGCTGCCTTCACAACAACTATAAACGTTACCAAGCGCCCCCGTTGTTTTCATACTCCATCCATATACTCCATACTGGCTTGGAAGTGAACCTTATGGAAATTTCAGGCTTGTGAAGAACCTCACAGATATTTCCACTTGAACTGCCATGGTAGCAATAACACACTGTGCTTGCAGCCTGCTGTCCACCTAGTGACCTTGAACTGCTTTGCAGCAGTTGCAGGGCGAGACACTGAGCTGGCAGGAGCCCTGTCCAAGAACTTGCAAGGGGCTGAATGGGTGCACACGGGAGGGTTTTACAGATGGGCAGGTGAGAGGGGGTACAGTGAATAAGGCACACACATGTACGTGTGTGTGAAGATGTGCAGTCTTGAGCCCAATCAATGAAAGCATGAAGGGAATGATGGAGAACGAAACTCAGCTCAACTACCATCAGACACATATGCAGCAATTCACTGCTGTAATCTCTGTGCACGGTCACTGACAACACAGTCATCCTTTGTCCTTCACTGTCCTAAGTGCTGCAATCATCATTTGCAATCTAATATTGTATCTCACTGTCCTTCCAAAGTTAATGCAAAACCACATCAGAGCAATGTGCAAGGTGACCTGTGAAATGTGTATAAACTGTGACACACTGTTAGTACAAACAGTTGGATTTCTGGGATGCTTGCTGGCATTTCAGGCTGAGCTTGGTCTTGCATGGGACATCTGTATTGGAGAACCATATCTTAGCCAAAAAAAATTGGGTTTGGTGGAAGGGTACACTCAGAAGCATACATACTTCTGTTCAGTTTGCTTCACCTCTTGTGTACAGGCTATACAACACAGAGTGTCACATACACAGACATGGCTTTTGTGAAATAAGCACAATCATGCTCAAATTCTGTGGACTACATGAAGCCTATTACCCAGATAGCTCATGTTATCTAGTTCGTTCCTGTTTCTTGGTCCAGGATACTGCTTTAGCACAGTATTTTGAGGAAGAAATTGAAATAGGGGAAGATAAAAGGTGTTCTGTGGTTTCTTTTTAATTGGAGACTGGAGGCAAAGTGCCTCCAGATAATTTCTCAAAGAAAAGTCATTGTCTTCTCCCACTCCTGTCATTAATCTCTAAAATTATTGCACAATTTCTGTTTAATGTGTTAGGATTTCTTAATATGTTAAGACAATGTGGAAAGACAAATTTGAACAGGAGGGAGCATGTTTCTTTGAATGCATAATTTTTAAATCTTTGTCTGAAGTCTTCATTCATCCTGCCAGCCCTTTTGCAGTCAAAAAAACTTAATCAAACTCAGTACCACTAAAAATACGTATTTTTATAAGGGCAATTCATCAGAAGAAGTGGAAATTGCTACAAATACTGAGTGGGATGATAATTCAAATTTTGCTGAAGCTCAGATTGCTTGTGCTGTAGCTGTATTAACCAGGGCTAAAATCGGGGATTCCCAACATATGGCTCACACAATATTTGCAGTTCCCCAACTTTTTATGTGTTACAAATGACTTGATACATTCACAGTAGCAAGTGTCAATGACTTGTAGCACAACATGTGCTTAAATGTTACCATGCCTAAATGTATTGCAGTGCATGGACATTTTGCTGCATTGCATAGTAGCCATCATCTTGTTTCCACAAAGAAAAATTTAGGTTCTTTTGCTCTAAATTTCTGATTCTATAATTTAGTGTGGTGCTGTATGACTGAAGCCTTTTTTTCATCAAGCAGAGTCCACAGACCTAAGTTTGAAGTATGATGTGAATCCATGAAGTCCTCTCGCAAGCTTTTTTGGTTTGATTAATGACACTTAAAAGGAAGACTAGAAATTAAACTGGTGTATAAAAAGCCTACAAAGCTATCACTTTAATTTGGAAAATTACTCAAGCCAATTACTTTGATAATTCCCAGGTATTTCTTTTATACTTACCCCCACTCCAGATGATTTTCATTGGCAGATTGACATGTCTAACAGAGTTTTCTTCTTTACTAGTGAAGGCTTTGGTCAGCTCTTTCTGTGCTTTGAGCATTACAGTCACCAGGAAGAGCTGCTGATACTGGTTTCTGGCCATATTTTGACCCTCAAATTTCCAGTAAGAGGTTCACCAGCAACCTGTTATTTTCCATTCCAGTTCTGGTGTCACAGCCCAAGCAGTCTTCTGATTTTTGTCAGCACATCACTTAAAAGTTTTGTAAGCCTGTGCAGGTATCTGTGTTGCCAATCTGGTGTCGAGCACCACACCAGGAACTCTAGCTATGTGAACATGACGATGACATTATTTGCAAAAGTGGTTACTGTAGATATTTTTTCCCCCAAATCACTCTCTCAATCCCCAGATTGTTCTATATGAAGCTGAGAAGGACATATTTATAAGACTTGTTATTCTGACTCACTTAGTAGAACCGTATTACACAACTATTTTTCTGTCAGTAATGGGATAATATTGCCAAAACCTCCCTATATCTTTTCCTGTGGTTTTGATGGATATTCTACTAATCAGCAAGGTAGGAAGTATTGAATGGGTATCAAAACACAGCCCCTGTTGCCGTGGAGGGTTACTTAAGCAACACTCTATAATTTAGATGCTCAGTAATCAACTTGAGGCATTGCGACAGTTTGAGTTGTTTTCGTTAATAGAGATGAAATTATGGGTGTAACTAGCTGGCAGTCTTCAAACAGACTTTTGCAAGCTGTTTACTCAGCTGTCCCAGGGCAACAACTGTATACGTGAAGCGAATTCTCCCAATATCTCTGCTGTGGTATATTTCATTTATCCTGTCTTGCCACAGTGTGAGAGAAACTAATTTTGAAGAAAGTAGGATTCATGTCAGATGCTACACTGCAGATAGACTGTGCCATTAGCTCTGTAGTTTGCCAACATGGCTGCAGATTTTTCTGCTTCCAAGTATAGTCTTACTTATTTTCCAGTAATTTAAACCTCCAGAATCAAAAGGAATAAAAGACAAAAAAAAAATAATAATTAAATCACAGTATGTCTAGTACATGGACAAAGGTGAGTTTCAATTTTAAATCAACATGGCTAATAATAAGTTGATTCCCTCTGGAAGCAACTTCTGCAATTTGGCTAAATCTAGTTTTAGCTAGTATATGCCTAGTTGAAGAGGATATAATTTGGTTCACCTGCTCCTGTGCCAGTTTACAAAACAGTTTTTAGAAAAATCATCATTATTCTTTTTGTGGGTAAATCCTACCCGATGTATGTTGCTCTTGCTAACATTACTTCTTCCTGAAAATTATAGTGATTTTAAGGTAAAAAAAAATTCATGTCTCTTGATGATTATCAGTCAGAGGAAGATAGTGGAAAATACAGCCTCTTGGAAGTATGGATTTTGAAGACTAATGAAATAATATTGGGCCCTCCTTTAAAAAAAAAAAAAAAAAAGTTGCTAAACAAGTGAGTGAGGTCATTTCTGAATCTTACTAAAATATTTCAGAACACTACTGGGAAAAAGATGCTGATAAAATTAATGGGAAGGAATTAGGGAAAAATTTAAACAACTTGCAGGTAGTTTTAGCTGCCACTGAACCCTGTTACATTTTGCCTTCTGCCCTAGATGTAATGTGAAATAAAATAGTAACATAGTTCATCAAGCAACTGCAACAGAAAAGAGCTTGAGTTAGGAGATAATATTACAGGGCAAAACTGGCTGTAATATTTAATACAGAGTGAGCATGAAGCCCTGTTTGCTGTCCTGTGAAGCTCTTCACTAAAATTGCCTGTGGAACTTGATGGATGTTGTGGTCTGAGCCATTTCTGTGGCAGGGAGCGAGGAGGAGAAAGAGAGAAGAGAGAAGGTGAGGCAGTTGTAAGGAGTGAGCTAAATCGATCACTCCTATCAGCTCCACAGAAAATTAACTACTTTACAATTCACTGGTGTATATAATATGTCATATTCCTCAGCTCTAGAAAAAAAAAGGTGTAGCACTGCTGTAGTTGGGGCTGAGACGAGCTTACTGCCTTTGGCTCGTGATCAAGTTCATTTGAGCATGTGGAGCTGGTTTTGGATTTTTTAAAAAATAATTCAGAAAAGTTTTAGTCGGCTGCTTTCAACATTGTTTTTTAAAAGCTGGTAATGTCTAGACTGATTTCTTACTTTGCAAAACACACTGAGTGTACCTTTCACTGCAAAACGTTCATTGTGATTCATAGGTCCTGGACACCCCCTTTAAGAACTGGAGCACTCAAGCTATATAGATTTTCACTGTCATAAAGGTGATAAATTGTATTAACCTAAACAAAAACGTCTCTGGCTGGCTTCTGAGAACTCAAACACAACCAGATGCGGTGCTAACCAGCAGTGCTGGCATGGCACTGGGATGGATGGGGCCAGGTTCTCAGCTGGCATATATTAGCTTAGCTCCCCTGCAGCGTCCAGGCCAGCCACCATCCAGCTGGGAGAGGAGGGCAAAGAGGGGGTAGGGGGCTGCCTGCCCCCTGCCTGCCCACCTGCCTGCCCTCCACACTCCATCTGCCAGCACTGACTCCAGAGAAAAAAAAACCCAACAAACAAAAACAAATAAGCAGCAAAAGGTACTGACTCTTTGCTTAGCTTTACTTTTCCTTGTGAACAATTTATGAACTGCTTTTTGACTGCTGAACAGTTGTTTATAAATGAGGGAGGGGAGGAGAGACAAACAAAATGAAAAGAAAAAAAAAGTCAAATAGCCACTCAAATTCAGAATAACTCTGTGCTGACAGGTGATGATAGAGTTCCTTTGGACTTTCTCTTTGAAGATGCTTAGCTGTAATGGCCAGTGGAGGAGTGAATTTATTAGCTGCTGAGAAAGCAGGGGTGCCTCAGTTAGAAGAGATAAGCTGGTGATCAGAGAGAAAAGATGTGAGAGATACCTTTTCTGTTCCCCAATATAAGCTCCTTCTGAAGTCCACCTTAGTCAGAGCTTTGGGGAAAGCAGAACTGCTGAGCTAAGGAGAAAGCAATAGCAAGGAAGATAAGCCTTTTAGGAGTTGTGCAGCAAAATACATCCCTACGTACACCACCGTGACCCTATCTACATCCCTATGTACATGATCTGAGTGGCATGTTATGTGAGAAGAATTATATATTCACTGATTTGTTGGATAATCTGTATCATCAGATTTTTGTATGACATTAACTGTCCAAAGCAACCACATAGTTAAGCTAATATACATATATGTGTGTATATATATATATACACATATATATACATATATATATATATGTATATATATACACCGTTTTATTTTATTTTTCCTATTGTGTGTTCATAGACATAAGTTATTGCCTCTAATAAAGCACAAGGAGGTTGACTCTTTTTGCATCCTGGGGAGTCACAATAGCATCAGCAGGAAAGAGTTAAAAGCAGCAGGACTGTTCCCTGTTTATAAGCAAGTCAGCTCTTGGAATGTGTTTCTCGCTGTGCCACTAGGGGTTTCTGTGATATTGGGGTAATCTCAGAGTTTTAGTTCACTGATCTGTAAGCTGGGTCACATGCCACAAGTAGTGGCATTGGGTTCATCTTTAAAGCAGTGTGAGGTGCAGCAGCACCAACCCATGCAGAGACCACTTGGGTCTGATGTTTACAAAATGCTCTGGGATTCCTGGAAAGCTTGAAGGCTTGTTGTTCACTCACAGCAGATTGTGTCACTGATTCCCAGACCAGTTGCCTCATAGACCTTTTTATTTTAAGGAGAGTGAAATTGTGCTTGCTTATGGGGCAAGCTGATAAACCTCACAGCAGAGCCAGGCTCTGTGGCTGTGGGGAGGTTCCCCTCTTCCTACTGTCTGAAGATTGCCACCACCACCTTCCTCACCCAAATTAGGTCTTTGCTAGATGGCTCTTTCTTTTTCTTTGATGACAGCCTGATGTTTGAGTGAGCTATAAGATTACATGTGAATTCATTGAAAACCCAGGCTGCTGCTGTACTAAATAAAACCAGCGCAGGCCCAGAATTATCCAGGACAGCTTTGCATTTAAGTTTAATAGTGTAATTCCACATTATGCTGCCACACATACCAGATTTTTATGGTAAATGCTTGTTTCTCTTCTTTTTCTGCTGTTGGCAATGTAATACCTGTGAACTTATGGTTTCTTCTTTGTGGCAGTTGCTGATGTTTATGATGGCAAGGAGTAAAACATACTGAAACAGTCATGGTTACAATATTTATAGATTCTGAATGCATATTAAATTAGAAGCAAAGGAGAAGCGGCACTGCATTTGTTTTGTAACACTGTACAGTTAAGGCCTGAACCATTCCTGCCAATGCATCTGCAAACATTTTAGCTCGGAGCTGAGAATCGAAGCAACATTGCTAAACATGGGTGGATGGTATAGTACAGCCCCAGTGTCACCCATTGAACGAAGTACCCCACAGAGAATCTGGCTAGAGTAATTAATGAATCCATTTGGAAAAGTCAGTGCCCTTCAATTAGCCTGAATGTAGTGAAGCAGATGGGATCTCGTCCTCCAGGGAGAAACTTGAGCAAGATCCTAAGAAATACTGCGTTGCACTGATTTATCTGGGTAATTATAAGCCTCATTTGCACAAAACTGTTCAATATGGCTGCAGTGAGAAAATTAAGAATTTATAAAATGTTGATATGTGGCCTAAACTATCGGTGGTAGTGGAATCATCTGTCAGGCAGGATCTTGGTTCAGAATATTAAACTAATCAGCCAGGAGACGCTGAAAGGCAAACTTGGCTGTGGAGCTGAGGGGTTGAGAGGATGCATTTCTCATGAACTTTGTGTTAAAGGCTCCTGTGAGCTCATCTCCAGTGGAAACGTTCACTGCCATCCTAATTTGCTAGGGTGTCCTGCCTTGAAACATCTTGCAAGGTTTCAGAAAGTGAAAGACTGCCAAGAGAGAAAGAGAGAGAGAGAGAGAAAGAGAAAGAAAGAAGGAGAGAGAGAGAGAGAGAAAGAAAGGAGAGAAAGAGTGAGAGAAAGAAAGAAGGAGAGAGAGAGAGAGAGAGAGAGAGAGAGAGAGAAAGAAAGAAAGAAAGAAAGAAAGAAAGAAAGAAAGAAAGAAAGAAAGAAAGAAAGAAAGAAAGAAAGAAAGAAAGAAAGAAAGAAAGAAAGAAAGAAAGAAAGAAAGAAAGAAAGAAAGAAAGAAAGAAAGAAAGAAAGAAGCAAGCACATTTTCTTTAAGTATATGGAAGTGGAGGAACAGAATGAGAACAGTGATGGCAGCAGTATTTGAGAGTGTGCACATCCCAGCCTTATCCCAAGGAGACCCTGCTATCCTGTCCAGCAGTCTCATTTTTAGGTCAAAGCATCACAGAGCTTAAGTATATGAATGAGAAGCTGCACAGTGTCTTTTAAGGGCTGAAGCGGAAACCACTATATTTCTATTGTAACTGTGTTTATGTGTGTTAAAAAAGGAAGCCGAACACTTTACAGAAGCAGCAAAAGAAAACTAAGAACTGTTTATGACAACATTGACATCACGTAGAAGTTATGGTCTGCAGCTTCTAGAGCTGAGAGGATTTTTGGCTATGGAGAAATTGCTCTCATGATTATGGATTTTCACATACTTGGTGTGGTTAGAGTCACCTCAACTTAGATAGCTCCCAGCAGCATTTTGCACAATCTTTTCTGAATTTGGGACTTCATCAGAAGTCCTGAACTTTTTAACATATGGGAAGGAAACCCGGTAGTCATAAACAGGCAGCCTCATAGAGCACAAAAGTGGGCTCTGAGTGGAGCAGGGCAGGCTGAAGACAGGTCAGAGGAAAGTTGTGACAATACCTGGCACTGGCTAAAGCCAAGGCAGTATTAACCCTGCCTGCAGTTAGGGAGCAGGGAGGCCTTGCTGTGGCCTCACCACTGTTGCAGCCCTCCAGAATTCTCTCCTAGCTCAGGACACTACTATGCCATTTCAAAGTCAGCCTTTTTTGCCCCTTTTTCTTCCTCCCTCAAAAATGTCCACTTTTCAAAGATGGCAAGTGTTGGTGAGTACCTGGGCAGCACCCTTCTTGCCCTCTCCTACCCTCTCTGGCATCTCAGTGCTGTATTACTGTGTTGGTCTGAATACTATCTCCATCGAACTCAAATTTCAATATGTGTTCATCCAGTTTAATGAATCAAAAAATCAGTTCTGGGCAGAATGTCAGACATAACAAATACTTCTAGGGCAGCAAAGTGTTGGCAGAAAAGCCTTGTGGCTCCAGTTGTAAACCTGCCTTGCACATTTGTTGATGTGCATCATGTATGCTATTAAATATGGGGATTTATTTTCCTTTTTTTTTTAACCTCAGGAGGCCCAAGATAATGCAGTGGTGAGTGCACTGGTCAGAGCAGCCAGGGTGGGATGTTCCCACTCCCAGTCATCCTCTCAGCCTGACAGCAGGCGGTCTGAGGCTGGCACAGTTTGGCCTGTGACTGCACCTTCTCACCCTCTGCTGATAAATAAGCAGGCTAATTGAATTAATAAACAGATAGCTCTTTTCCCTGCCAGCTGGAGCACTATCAAAATGTGTGATAAATTATTTGTCAATGCTTTAACCGCACGGAAAAAAAAAAAAAAAAAAAATTTGGCTGCCTCAACCTTTCCTCTCCCAATTCCTCTCCCTTCCCCCATCCACCCAAGCCCCCAATTTGGTTTGCCTCCACCCTCCTCACCCCTTGTCTTTTCTCCTTTGGCAGATCTCCAAAGAGAAGTTAGCCATGAGAGAGTAACTCATTTGGCCAGGCCGCTGATGGGTTATTAAGGCTGTAGGCAGCGGTGGGATGCTGACGTTCCCACAGCTCACTGGCAAAGAGGGATGGAGGTTGCAGAAACATGGGGCATGTGTTTGGGGAGAGACTTGCCCATGCCTCAGCTGCCAGTGCACAGTGATCTCTTAATTGCCCTTAAATTGTGAAATCCTGTGGCCAAGACAGAAGATGCACACAAGGAGCAAGGTGGGGTGTAACTGAACAGGAGGAGACAAGACATCAGGAAGCCTTGCACTGACCTGCTGGCCTGCCACCTGAAAAGGGAAACTTCATTATAAGCCTTAGTCCTGAATGACACAGAGGTGGGCAGTGCATGAGGGTTTTTAATTTCAAACAAGAGGAAAATGATGGGACAGAAGGACTCTGATTTCTGTAATACAGTCAGGATGTCCCTGCCATCACTTCTCAAAGTGCTGCTCCTTTTTGGAAATAACGAGTCGAGTCCCTCAACAGCCCTAAGTAACATGAGATGAGAAAGATTTTCCTGCTTCACACACTAGGTAGGAGGTAAATAGCTGAAGTTTCTATGGCGTTACCTTGATTTCCAAGATATTTTTGTGTTTCTCTGCCTTTGCTGGCCTGGTTTTCCTCACCACATCCCGTCTATAAGTTTCCCAGTGAACATGCTGGAAAAGCTTCCCAGTCCTCCTCTTTCTAAAGCAGCAAGAAATGGGAGGTGCTGTGGAGTCGCTGAGGAGAGTGACATGGGAATGAGATCACAGCATTATGATCTTGTGCAGAACATGACTTTTTTTCTGGTGCATATGTCAAATGAATCAGACAATGGTGGTGTCAGGAAGATAGATAATGCTGTCGGCAGGGCTGGAAGAGGAGACAGGAAGATGTGTTAGGCACCAAAACAAGACAGTATTTATGCCTTTATCCCACACTCAGTAGAAGTACACACATGAAAAAAGGAAGGTAAGGCAACAGCAGGAGCAACTAGTTCCTAAACATGCTTTTCAGAAGTCTTGTCCATGCTTTGAAGGACAGTGAGCTCAGATGGATAACCTGTGTGCAGGAATTGCCTGTTCCTGTCATCCTGGCAGCTGCTTCTGGTAGGTGGGAAGGTGTCTGGTGCTGGCATCACCCCATACCTGTGGGGGATGCCCACCCAACACACAACCCATTCTGCCTCCCTCAGGGTGAAGGGTGCTGCAGAGACTCTCTGCCTGCCTGTCCTAAGGCAGCACACCTCTGCCAGGAATTTGCCCTGAAGTGATTATTTCTGCCATCTTTCCCTTGGGCAGGAAGGACAGGGACACAATCAAGGGAGACAGGATACTCTGTACCTGTCACTCGGAAAGGAAATCCTGCTCGTGTGACATCCACCACAACTGTGGGTCTAGCCAGGCCCCTGACCTGTGCAAATTTGTTCTGTATCCTGTAGTATGTGCTGTAGGAAAGCCAAATCCAGCTGTCCAGAAATGGCAGGATGCATCAGTGGTTTACCAAGCAGGGAGCATTTCTCCCTTCCCTGGGGAAGGGGTTTTTTTTCTGTTTGCTCTGACAAGTTGCTCCAAAAAAGCAGTATTGCCAAAGAGTAAGCATACAAAGTAAAAGTAAAGTACAAAGTAAAGCCTATGAGTGTAAATCACTATTTCCAATAAAAAGAATTGTTAAGTATTTGATTATTTTCATCTCTTATTTCACCCTGTAGCTTTTCTAAAGGGTATTTTAAAAAAAACACCTCATAGCACTGATGGAATAGCAGAGGATTGAGATGTTGCTGTTCCTGGAGCCTCAAGTGCCTTTGAAATTCAATGCCTTTGACCCAAGATGCTGCTGTTTAAAAGCAGCTGATACACACGGGGTGGTGAAAAACAAGGCAGCAACTTGAGCTGTTTACACTGGAGGGGATGGCGTTGCAGGTGAAGAACAAAGGGGGGCACAGTGGAGGGCAGCAGCCTGGGGGGGGTGAAGTCGGTGGGAGAGTAAGGGGAAAGGTGGGAGGGCGTAAAAGGCCTTGCATGAGGGTGTAAAAGGACACTACATATAAATACTGATATGTTGATTTCTGTATATTCATTATATCCATGCAGTTAGCTCTCAGTATAATTTATATTTATTTTATAATATGAAAATTGACAGTAAATAAACCTGATCACACTCTTTGCTGTTTATATCTATGTACTACGTGTCATTAGTGAGTGCATGGATTTAAAAAATCAGCAGCCACTAGGTTTTCATAGGCAGATAATGAAAGTGGTCTGCTGAATTAAAATGTTATTTCTATTTTTTCATATTTCATTTTTTAAGCTCAAATGTTGGAATTCAGCTTTAAAACAAATGTGAAATAACCCAAAGAGCATTTTCATTTTATAAGTCCCTGTACTATTCTTTAAATTACAGTAATTTCTTCAGGAAAAAAAAAAAAAAGCAATTCCACAGATACTTTAAAAATGTTTCAGGAATCACTTAACTTTAGAAAAGGAAAAAAATAACTTCACCTGAAACTACGAGGTAATGAGACAACATCTAATTACCTGCATTGAATTCTCCAGTCAGGCCAATAGGCTAATGAACATCAATACTCTCCCACAAAGAGCCCTAGGATCCCTAATGGCTGTAACTGGTCAGAGCTTTGGTTTTATATTTCAGAGTCTGGTTGGTCCAATCTTGAAACAAAATCTACAGGTCAGATCGTATCCTCTACACAGTCACCCTGTATGTGTGTGTGTCTGCATGTGTGCGTATGTGCATATGCCCTTGAGCACTGTACATCTGGGATGAAATCAAAGCACTTCTAAGTGCACATGTATCCCATTTCTGGCTTGCTAGTAGCCCTTTAAATGTGCTGGGTTGAATCCAGGAAAAACGAGTATTCAAAAGTCACACCAGTGAAGTTAAAAAAAAACAACACCCAAGTTTTATATACTTGGATGGCATTTTTCTTTGAATATGAATGATTTAATCATAATCATCCTTAGTGAGAGGTGGGTGATGAAAGTTCAGAAAACTTCTGACAGAAAGACTTTGAACATGCCTTTCTCATACCCTTGTTGTGAATATTATGCTCATGAGAGAGAAGAGGAAAGCAAGCAACTTGCATTCTCAGCAGGAAACCAAAGTCACTCTTTAAGGGGTCTTGAGGCTTCAGAGCAGTGTTCTGCAGAGACACATTTTTGTGGTGCAAATCCTGATTGGTCTCTTGAGTACAGATTAAAATACCCAAACCCACAGTGTTCCTTCCAGCATTAAAGAGTGCTCTCATTTCAGGATTTAGTCTGTATCTGGCTTGCATGGGAAATTCCCCAGCCTTCCTCTGAAATTCCCACTTTACTCATTTAATACATTAATAAATGTGGGGTCAGGCAAGATATAGACATACATATATAGCAGTGCAAGTGCTGAACACACACTTCCCACTTGCATTGTACTAGAAGATGGGCACGTGATTTTAGAAACCCCTTGCTTGCAGGAGTGAGGAAGACCTGAGCTCCAGCCCTGTTGTCAGAGGCTTTACCAAAGTGTTTGATGTCAAATGTGAAGAAGGAGTCCATGGTCTCTTGGCTTTGGAATGAGCTGTAATATGGGTGTTAAGAGAATAGATATGGGAGATGGGAAGTACAGACTCAGGTACCCTCAAGCCTAAGTTTCCCCACTGCCTTGCAGGGTCCTTTTAACACAGAGTGATTTTATTGACACCTCCTTTTTCTGCATTTTCCACAGGTGATGGCCTAGCAGGCATGGGAATATCCCAGTAACTAAACAGAAGACTATCTATTTAGAGATTTAGGATGGCCATTGGGTCATGTGCCTGCCTACTGATAGCAGGCACAGGCAATTAATCCCCCAAGTGTCAGGCATTTTGCTGTCAGAAACCTGCCTCTCCAGGGGCAGGTAGCAGCTAAGTAGCAGCTTTCCTTTTGGACTCTGGCACACAGAGGGGAAATCTGACAGAAGTTGGTTGTATTTTTTGGATCCTTCTATTGGTATTGTATGTTGAAATTATATGACACCATTTGCTAGTAATAAATCACTTTGCTGTGTGTTGTGTGATTACATAATTAAATATCCCTTGTCATGGATACATATGCAGGGATTGACTTAGACTTGGTGGGAATTAGGGGTTTGATTTTTTGAACTTTACATTTCCTGACTCCTGTGCAAATCAAATCCAGTTGTTTCACACTGCAGTGAGATATGATTCATGCAAGAAATAGCATATAGTGAGAAGTACAAACTGTACTTTCAGTGTATTTTCTGTCTTGATTATAATTTTCTTGGTCATTAAAAATGCGTGTAGAATAGGAATGGGTATTTTTCTACTTCTAATCTTCATAAAGGTGGTGCACTGTACAAGGATAATGATGCTTATCTCCTTTGCAAGGTGCTTTGAGCTGATCAGAAGGAAATTGCTGGGTGGAGATGGGCTGTAAACTCACTTGTGTTTTCTGCTGTCCCTGGAGCCGTGGCCATTCTCAATGAAATGCTGCCACTGAGAAGATGGCAGGTCTGGCAGAGTGCCCTTGGGCCACCTGGCTGCGACCTGCATTGGATTACTTAAAACTGGCAGTCGTCTGGAGAGGTGTCCCTGGGACTGATGTCACCAGGCAGTGTGACTGCTCAGAGCTCCTCTGTGCCCCGAATTCAGGGACACTAAAGCAGCTCTTGCAGATGACCCGTCCTCGAGCAGCATGGTGTCTATTAGTTTTATTGCCTCTTTGATTGTTTGCAGTTGATTCTCGCTGCTTTCTGCTGAAGTTTAATTCAGTTTGCATTTGGAAGGACAAGGGAGCAAATTTGTTGTTTTTATTAGAGGCTAAACTGCACTGAAGGCTGGGTGACAATCCATTGTTCGTGTCCTTACAAAATCCGACTAAATAGGGAAGAAAGCACAAAGGAAGGGAAAAGTATAATTCAGATTTGCCAAACAGCCTGCAAATTATTAGAAGATTAGCAGTTTGGCACTGTTTACTGGCGAGTTGTGAATTAAAAGCATCCCTCTTTTCTCTTTACATTAGTGTAATGTGCCACTTCAGTTCTGGATTTCATGCCCTTCACATACCTCTCACTCCTTCAGTGAACACATAGGACTGTATTTTACTGCACAAGAAATGTAGGAGCAAGCATTTAATGTGGCATGAGAGACTTTCTAATCACTAGTCTTTGAAATGTGCTCATAAGTATTTGCAGCTCACTTATTGGGTGGAAATGAATCGCCTCCAATTTGCTTTTATGATTGTGAGTGGAATATTTGCAGAGAGTGGTTTCTGTTATTTACACTGTGAAATGCTTGTAAGCAGCCAGCTATACAAGACCTGAGTGATATTTGTGCTTAAATTCTCTCATCACAGTCATAGTTGGAGGAGAGGATAGAATTCAGTGTGATGCTCTGAAATAGGGTGAAATCTCATCAACAAATAAGCTGAATTTTTGTTACTGAAAACCAACACATTTTAAATCTGATCTATTAGGTGGTGGATCACTGGAACAGGTTGCCTAGAGAGGTGGCGGAGGCCTCATTGCTGGTGACATTCAAGGTCAGGTTTGATGGGGCTCTGAGCAATCTGGTATATGTGGAGATGTCCCTGCTTTTGGACTAGATGACCTTTATAGGTTGCTTCCAACCCAAGATATTCTATGATTCTATGAAGCTCTGTTCATAGCTTTAGCTGCCAGCAGCTTAAGTCTGTGTATCCATCTTGGGTATGATGGAGCACAAGTGAAAATGAAAGTGTGACTATCACAGATGAGAAAACAATATTAGTGCCTCTGAAGTCAATGGTATGCTTGCCATGAAATTTGACTAATCAAGATTTTTACCCTGAGGCTGCTACCTAATTGCAGATGTGTGGGGATGCTTGATGTCTGTGAAATTTTCTGATTTCCCACCCCTCTCTAGACTCTTCTGTCCCCTGTAGGGAACTTATTACACCCCTGTATAACAGGGACTAGAATCACATTCACTAGTGCAAGAAAATATCTTTGAGATCATATTCCAGCTGCCTACAGGGGTCTGATATAATCTCCTGATAAGAATATACCAGACATTGAGATAATACTACAGCTGGTCTTGTCTCTTCCCTAATTTAGTGGGATTTGGGCATGCAGACCAGAAGAGGAAGGGAGGTGTTTTTTTCTGAGTGCAGCAATGCATACTTACTCAGAACAATTCAATCCTATTCAAAACCAGCACTCCATGTCTGTCCCAACCTAAAATTCAGCTGGACGATACAATAGTTTATTGTTTGATACAAGCACAGACAGCTTAGGTGATAACATCTGTAACATTGGAGGAGATTTTTGTCATTTCTCCGCTGAGGAATAAATGAAAGTTGTAGTTTATTGTCATATACAGATATGTTATATACAACACTGGAATAGGTTGCCCAGGCTGGGTGAGGCTTTGTGCAGCCTGGTCTAGTGTGATGTGTCCCTGCCCATGCAAGGGGGTTGTAACCTGATAATCTTTAAGGTCCCTTTCAACCTTAACCATTGTATAATTCTATGATATTATGAAGTTTACAGTTTTGTTTTGTGTTTTGTTGTGACTTGATTTTTGTACTTTGTTTTTTTTAACTTATTCTAACAAACTGAAAAAAATGTTGTGTTTTTCACTGGCAATTTTGGAGAAAGACAGGTGGGGCAAAAACCAAGGCAACCTTGAAATACATGTAATGATACAGAAAAATTCAAAAGCAGCAAGATCCTGAACTGTAGAAAAGTGAGGGAAGCTGATATTATTTTTTATTCATTATCTCAAATGCTTGTAGCCCATTTGTGGCAGACTTAAGGTTTACCCAGAGATGTTCAGTGAATCAATTATGATCTGTGTCGATAAAAGGAGACACCAGGGAATTCACTGCACCATGATGTCAGGCTTTAGGTGGAGGAAGCACTGAAAACTCTTTCCAAAAAAACCCCAACAAAATAAGCAACCAGTATTACAGGTACAATGATAACTTCTTTGATGTGTTAACTTCATAAGATGTTCGGTGGGGTGGCTTCAGAATAAATGGTTCAGTTAGGGGCATTACCATCAGCAACAGTGTGATATTCATACCTGTGAAGCACTATTAGCCACTGCTTCTATTTCCTTCTAGGCATCAAAGATGAGAGTTTATGTGCTTTTGCCTTCCTGTAGGATCAAAAGGGAATTTTCTTTATTCACTTGATCAGAGACAAAGCAGGCTATTCTCTGTGAAAGATTTCTTATGTTGTCCATGTTACTGACAGCCATTAATGGTAATGTCACGATTGAGTGTGACTGATGTTGATCACTGTTACTTTGGTGAAATAATAATCAGTACGGGCCAAAAGCCAGGAAGGGTGAGCACCTGCATTTCCTCTTGGCTTGAGGTTGGTGGGGAGTTTTTTGAAAACTGCACTATAGAAGGGAGAGAAGAGGGACTGTGCCCTAAAAACCACTGTCCCTGAGGTTAGCAGAAATTTTTTTTTTTTGTGAAAGTTGATCTGAGAACTGAGTCCTCTGTTTCAGCCTCACTTTATGAACTGTCAGATACCTGCAGGCTCTGGTGAAGTCAGCCACACAGTTCCTGAAAAACTGAGCAGCTGCACAGTCAGATCCTGGGTTATCATTTCATTCTAGAGGGGATTTGCTAATGCAGTCAGTCCAGCAAGCTCAGTTTTGATGCCATCGCATTTTATGTGACACTAAACTAAAACAGCTGTTTGCAATTAGCACGTAGAAAAAGAACAATAACAAAAATGCAGCCTGCCCTTCCAGCTCTACACACACTCAATGCAAAGAGATCACCAAGTGCTGGTGATTTCCCCCCTCCCCATGCTTTAACTAAAACATCCAAAACAATTGATCTCACTGAAGACCAAAGGAAAAAAAAAAAAAAAAAAAAAAAAGCAGCTTATCATTCCCTACATGTTTCTGATGGGCAGCAGTGGCTGGTTAATGGAAGATAAACATTGCTCTGGGTGGCTCTGCGGGCAGGGCTCTTGCTGCTGCAGAGCTAAGCTGAGCATGAAGTTAAAGGGAGGCAAGGGCCAGGCAATGCTTGTTGCTGTGCTGGGTCAGGATGAGGTAGAGAGCTGGTTTCTTACCAGGACTGGGATCCAGGGCAGCTGGCCCACCCTCCCTTTGGGAACAGTGAACAAGGAGCTTGTAAAATACACAGACCAAATGGAAATGACCCCTATTGACTGAAACCAGCTGCATGTCAGACCTCTCACTGTCTCTCTTGATTTGCTATCTCAAATAAATGGATGTGGTAGAAGGGGCTATGGAAAGAAAACAAAATAGTTTATTCTCCTTGAAGTCACGCCACACTAATAAGCCACAGTTTTTACAGCTGAAAAAAATACGTTTATTTGCAGATTAAGTTTTTCCCTCCTTTTTTTTTTCTTTTGGCTTTGAAAGTCTTCCATTTAGAATATGTTATAGTTCAGTTTCAGAGGTCTTTCACAAATATAGCATTGGTAGATTTTGTTAGGTAGTCATCACATAAAACTGTTAGCTAATCAGAGCTTTTTTTTTTTTTGCATTTTGATTCAGAAAACAGAGTTCCAGCAGCTTTTGTTGGTGCTTCAGCTTAGATCTGTGTGGTGGCTCAGCCCCATAAAAAAGGTCTTAGAGAGTTTTAAAGAAGAATGATGTGCATAATGACTTGACTTACTCATGTGCTGTTCTCCATATTTTTCCTAATGCACTCCTGGGTAACAACAGTTATTTGGAAAACTATGAAGAGCTGCTTGCAGTAACCAGGATAGCAGTCAAATTTGAAAAGTTAAGGACGACAGCTACTCAAAGCCTCCATTTTATACCCAGGATGAGTTGCAGGT
Source organism: Apus apus (assembly GCF_020740795.1). Classification (NCBI taxonomy): domain Eukaryota; kingdom Metazoa; phylum Chordata; class Aves; order Apodiformes; family Apodidae; genus Apus; species Apus apus. The sequence goes on from NC_067283.1 coordinate 35,643,324, forward strand.
GTTGATGTTAGATTGAGCTCCATTCTAGCTTCAGAGGTAGGGAAGGAGGTTTTTAACCTCGATGCCAGATAAAGTTGCCTCAGTCTCTTTTTCAGAAGATCGTTGAGTTGTGACTCATGCCATAGTGTGGTCATGGTTTGAAAAGTTTTCTTAAGGAAACTTCTTAAAAGTCATCAGTCCAGTTTGCCTTCACAAAAACTGAAGCACTGATGTGTTTTGCAAAGGTATCTTTTTTTTTTTTTTTTTTTAAGTTGTGTTCAGGCAATTGAGTGTTAGTGAAATAAGCCACCAAATTTGGATTAATGGATTTATTAGTGTGTTTTGGTGGCATGACATTCATGAAGTCTGCAAAAACTTGTGGGATACAAAACTTTTAGGATGATACTTTGAAGTGACCTTCTTACTTCTTTTTGCCTTCCACAATGTTCTTCTTTTTTTCTCTAATATTTTTTTCTTTTTTTTTTTTCCTCCTTAAGAATTTGTTTCTTCCTCACTCCCAGGTGCACGAACACAATAGGGCTGCAGATCTGAACATAAGAGCTTTTACCTGTGGCCTTTTGGTGGAGTTGCACTAACAGATGTTATTTCAATATTAGTAGAGTAGATTGAAGTTCCTGTCTATAGTTTCTGAGTGTCCTGGCAGTCACTCTCTTTGCTTTAAAGACAAAACCAAAAAGCAGTTCCGTCTCTTTATTGCTCTGCTACTGGCAGATTTTAACTACATTGGCTTGTAGTATCATGATCTGTGATCCACAGATACTTCTATGGGGAAAGGCACACCTCTGTCTTCTTGTTTCTTGCTGGTTGTCCTACTGGTGGCATCTCTAACTGATGAGCTATCTACTATGCATGATATCCTCTGCCTGGATACTTCAGATCATGGTAGTCTGACATCAAGCAATACCTTGGACTTCCTTCCCTCCATTTTTATCTTTTTCCTGATTACCAATTACTTGCGTACGGGAGAGTAAACCAAGCTTATGTTGACATCCTCAAAAACATAAAGATGTAAAGAGGTATTGGGTGGCTGCCTGTAAAGAATGTTTCTCTGCTAAGCAAGGTGCAGAACCATGGATGCCAAGGAGGTTTTCGCAGGTTTGGAAGGAGCCCTTCACCTAGCTGACATCTGTCAGGCTCTAGCTTTGGCACACTCTTCTAGCATGCCAGTGATTTCAGTACTCCCAAGAGTAGGATGGCACTAGCTTATAGCTTTGGGATGACCCTGTAATTTTGCTGAAGAGAATGTATTTTGCTCTGTATTTCAGCTATAGCTTTAGCACTCAAGGGCCCTGGCCTGCAATCCGAAATGTGGTAGCCCTTCCCATTGCCCTTTGGTGGTATTCAGATAAAAGTAGACAAATCCCATTGATATTAAGGAGAGTTTAGCCCTTGTAAGTACTCCAGAGCCTGATCTAGTGACAGTACAAAACATAAGAAGTACAAAACAGAGAGAGGGGTTAGCATGTGATAAAAACTCAGCAGACGTTTGAAAGTGTTCAAATAACTATTTCAAAGAAAGAGGAACAGGTTGAGACCACCCTCAGTATTTTCCTGTCTTTCTGATGAAAGACCGGGTTGGGTGCTAGTACAACTGTAGAATGTAGTTGAGCCTGAATTTGAAAAACACATCGATGCAATATATTTATCAATTAGTCTTTTCAATAATATCGGTAGTAAAAGCAAGAGGAGAACTTTGTTGCACCTTTATTTTAATCAGACTTTCATTTTTAAAAGTTGAAAGAATACAAGCTTGATAAAGCTAATGCTACTGAGCTGGCCGTAGGGAAAAGGATGAGAGCCAGTTATTTTTCCTCAGCAGGACAGTAGGAAATGTGTAACTGTTAAATTTCAGTTCAGATGTTTATATCTTTACATATTTACAGTGGAAAACTAGATTAGAGCCCAAGAATATGATATTTCTCAAACTGAAATAAAATGGCTTTTATCAAGGGAACAGCAAGAAAAAAACTAAATTAATCTCAAAACACAGGAAAAGGCAGCATTTCTAGCACAGCAGAAATCTTTCTCTAATTGCTCAGATCATCATGCATGGATGTTGAATTCTCTGCCTTCTTCTCTTCCAGAGACTGAAGGCAGCACTGACTCATCATCCTGCCGCCATGTCGAACGGGAATATGAACACCATGGGCCACATGATGGAAATGATGAGCTCGCGGCAGGACCAGACGCCCCACCATCATATGCACTCACATCCTCATCAGCACCAGACGCTGCCACCTCATCACTCATACCCGCATCAGCACCAGCACCCAGCGCACCACCCTCATCCTCAGCCTCATCACCAGCAGAACCATCCCCACCACCACTCCCACTCGCACCTTCACGCGCACCCGGCACATCACCAGACATCGCCACACCCCCCGCTGCACTCGGGCGGACAAGCACAGGTAGACCTTCGTGCCACACTGCATTGCTGAGTGTTGCTGTTATGTGGAGTTAAAACCTGATCCCTGTGTTGTTTCTCCTCGCATGCATGTCTTGTCAGATACAAGCCCCTCAGGCTACTCATAAATGTCCGCTACCAGTGGTGGGGAAGCACAAACTTTATTCAGAATACAGAGTGAAGGAACAACTCATTTTTTTTGCTTAAATTGCTAGACATTTGTAATATCTTACTTAATAAGGAGCTCCAAGGTTTTTCAGTGCTCTGAGCCCTGCAAATTGCCACGTATCCTTTTATGGACAAAGCATATTATGGAGATTAGCAGGTTAGATATGTTGCCTAATGTGTTTGAACCTAAACTTCTCAGGCCAAGATTAAAGAGCTGTATCTGTTCTACCTTCAGAAATACATAGCACTTCACTTTGGTAAAGCAGAATGGCAGTGGTGGGTGTGTATTCAAGACTGGAGATCGTAGAGGTAGCTTTAAGGTAAGACACATTGGCTTAGAGGAAAAGAGGAAAGGGGATCCAGACTTTACAAAGAGGATAGTAGCCTCCAGCTGCAAAGCATGAGAGAAAGCCAAGACTAGCTGGGAGCGTGGGCAACAGTTGGTTGATGTCATGATAGGGGAAAAAGATGATAAAGCCAATCCAAGGAGGGAGATTTAAACCAGGAAGGCAATTTTGATTTGGATTCAGGTGATGAGAACATCAGTGAAGGTGTCCATTGGATGAGTCAAAGGTCTCAATTTTTGGACAAGGTATATTGGCTTCAGCAATTTGGATAATTCAATATCTGAACTGAATGTTTTGTTAACTAATGAGCAAGTGAGCATGGACTTAGCAGAGTAATTTTTAAGAGGCATTCTATTAATGTCTTAAGATGATAGGTTTCTGCATAGAATAGTACAAGAAAAATAAAGCTCTAGGGCCAGTGACTGTAACATGTCAGGTCAGGGGAGCAAATTTTAGGAGGACAAGCAGGCAGTGCATAAAATGAGGACAAAGAGGAGTGCCAGCCATAAGAAGTTCAATCTGTGAAGTATTGTGTTGCTTGCAAATACCTTTCAGACAAGCTCTTAGAAAACATTAAAGAAAATGAGAGGATTTGGCTGACATCCCAGTGTCCCACAACATTAACTATTTACTAACATCTAGCCTTATTATTGCAGAAGCTGCAAGCACATGGGATTTCCCTAAAGCATTTGCTAATGTAAAATGAATTGTCAGCTTTAGAGAAACAGTCTAAATAAGAGAGCAGCAGACTCCCCTGTGAGAAGACATCCAGAGCTTCATAAGTTTAGTTCAGTTTTCACTTTGTGAATTCAATTATTTTCCCATCCGTTAATGAGTTATTTTCCTTGGAGTTGTTTAAAAACTCCAATAAAAAGACATAATTGCGTAACAGAGAAACTAAAACTAACCTGATGGCTGTCTTGGAGATCCATGAGACAACAAGGATGAAGTTGTGCTTAGCAGATTGAGAACCCCATTGGTGAGATGGAGGAAGTCACTTACCTCTCTGAAGCTTTTAAAACAAGGGTAATAGTATTACCAAACTCACCAATGGGTTGGGAGGATAAACATGTTAATGCAGGTGAGGGAGTCAGATACCACGGTATGGAGCATTGCTGGAAAACATCCTTATTACCGCTTCTAACAGGTGAGAAGCAAACAGCTACAAGAGAAAAGAAACCTCCCAAGTCTAAGGATAAGACATCAGCCAATGAGCCAGTGTGCTACAGCCACCTGTAGAATAGAACACCCTGTAGAACAGACGGTTTCAATTGGAAGTGAGCTACAATGATCATCTAGTTCAACTGCCCGACCAATTCAGGGCTGACCAAAAATTCAAAAGTGTCATTAAACGCATTGTCCAAATGCCTCTTAAACACTGACAGGCTTGGGGCACTGACCATCTTTCCAGGAGGCCTGTTGCAGTGTCTGACAGCCCTCTCAGTTAATCAGTGCTTCCTGATGACAAGTCTAAACCCCAGAGCAGCTTTGAACTATTTCCATGTCTCCTAACTCTGGATCCCAAGGAGAAGAGATCAGCACCTCCCTCTCTACTTCCCTTCCCCAGGAAGCTGTAGAGAGCAGTAAGGTCACCCCTCATAGCACATTCTTTCCAGCCCTTTCACCAGCTTTGTTACTCTCCTTTGGACACATTCAAGGACCTTCACATCCTTCTTATGTGATGGGGCCCAGGACTGCACACCGTGCTTCAGGTGAAGTTGCACCAACGCTGAATACAGTAGGACAGTCACCTCTCTGGTTGGCCATGCTCTGTTCAATGCCCTCCAGGATGCAGTTTGCCCTCTGCTGGCTCCTATTGATCCTGCTGTTGACCAGCACCCCCAGAGCCCTTCCTGCAGGGCTGGTCTCCAGCCAGTCCTCTCCCAGTTTATACTTGTGCCTGGCATTACTGTCCTAGGCATTTTGACTTGTTAAATTTCATGCCATTGATGATTGCTCAATGCTCCAATCTGTCTAGATCCCTCTGAAAGTCCTCTTGTCCCTGAAGAGAGTCAACAGCACATCCCAGTTTGTTATCATCAGCAAACCTGCTAATGGTGCATTCAACTCTGGCATTCAGATCGTTGATAAAAAGATCGAACAGAGCTGGCCCTAGAATTGGTCCCTGAGGAATACTGCTGATGTCCAGTCACCAGTTAAATGTAGCCCCATTAAGCACAGCCCTTTAAGCTTTGCCCTTCTGCCAGTTCTTTACTCAGTGCATCATGTATCCGCTCATCTCACAGTTGAACAACTTATCCAGGAGGATGCTGACAGGGACAGTATCAAAAGCCTAACTAAAATCCAGCAAATCTACAATCTACTAGGTGGGTGACCTTACCATAGAAGGATATCCAATCAGTTAAATAGATTGTCCCCTTGTGAATCCATATTGCCTGTGCCTGCTAATTGCATTATTCTTAAAATGTGTTTCAATAGTACCCACTATAATCTTCACCATAAAGTTTCCAGTAACAGAGGTTAAACTAGCAGGCCTGTAGTTTCCCAGGTCTTCCCTCATGGCCTTTCTGTAGAGTGGAATAGCATTGGCTGGCTTCCAGTCAGAATAGACCTCCCCAGACTCCCAAGAACTTTGGTAGGTGATTGAGAGGGTCCTACCTTAACATCCACCTATTCCTCTTAACCTATGTGCTGCTGAATATGGATTTGAGTCATTCCAGTTAGGGCAGCCTCGACTTACTGTGCTTTTTACTCCCTGTGAGCTATGCACCTTGGAAGATTCACAGGCAGGCAAGAAGAAATATGGACACCAGGGTAGGTGGGCTGACTGGCAGCCACAAAACTATGTCAGATTCTCTCCAGTCTCAATCCAAGCCCGGAATCAGATGAGCTTTGCTTTGCACAGCATATCTCTGGAGGCAGCTGGCCCCATCAGGGTTCAAGGAGTTCTTCACCTTGTTCATAGGTCTAAGTGTTACCAAGAGGATGGGAACAGAGGGTGATGGCTGAGGAGGCTGAGCAAGACTCCTTGGGACAATGGCCTCCCTGGGCAGCAGAGCTCTTGTTGCAGGCCTGCTCGTGTGGTGCAAAGTGACTTCTGAGCAGATGCATTAGTGGGGAAAAAATAAGGGTTTGCTGAGTAATAATCACAAAGTTATTACTTTCTAAGCTCATCCATAGTCCCTGTGGTAATGGCCTCTTTGTGGGTCAGATTGCTCCAGCAGACACTAATTTTATGGTGCATTTTACTAATTATTAACCTCCTTATTCTTCTGAGCCAGATTCTTCCATTCCAAACCCCCTGCCAAATGACAGCATGGTCCATGCTGCTGTGATCCTTGTGGTCCCATGTAGAGACTGATGTTACTTTACACCACACCCTTCTGTAATGTCAGAATTCATTTCATGCTTTTCAGCTACCATTTTGATACACAGGACCCAAATGAAATACGGTCTTGTAGAATAAATGAATGGATATGAGTTTTGTAGCCAGCTGCAGAGAACAGGAAGTATTGGATCAAGGAAAAATGTAGAAATCACCTTCTGATAGGTATCTTTCTGAGAGAGAGGTATATTTTACCGAGTTGTAGCTGTGTTACCTCAACTACTGCAACTATTCTTGTGTTGGTCCTGTGAAGGTTTCTTGATATCAAACTTGCCAGAGTGATAGCTTAAGCAATATAGTGGTTTGGATGTTGTTTCATTCTATTAGCTATCCTACATTTGTCTTCATTATGGATACTTGATTAGCATCATCTAAAAAAAAAAACCCAAAAAGCAAACAACAACAACAGCAACAAAAACAAAAACTGAGTTTTAATACATGTTTATTTGTTAATTTTCTTTCTTATGTCCCTAGGCAGGGCAGCAAAATCCTGCTACAGAATTATGCTTAGACAGTTATCAAGATATAACCTAACAGATTTCAAGGTTAAGCACTATATAGTAAGAGTCAGTTAATTATCCTATGTGACATTATTAGTGACGTAATGGCAACCTTTATGATTAATATCTGCCAGAAATAGAGAGAAGATTCTGTTGTTCTGAAATTGCACTCTGACTGCCCAAAGACCGAGTGCTACATTTTGAAAACAAAATGACTCACCAGTTATTCAGGAGAAAATGATCATATGAGGAGAAAGGAAAAAAAAAAAAGAAACTTATAGTTACTATTTTCTGCCAGTGTTGCAGACCTGATTGGGAGAGCTAAGAAGCAAGAATTTTTAATGCTGAATAAAAAAAGAAGAAAAGCTTTTGGTGTCCAGAAACTTAAATAACAAATCTTTGAAGTCCTGAAAGATGTTGTATGTGAGAAAATGAAAGGTCTTTGATGAGGTGTTGACATTAAAAGGGATCTCTGAGGCCTCTGAACTCAGACATCTTGCTAAAGAGGCAGCATGCCCAGCCTGGCTGGATGAGAAGCAGCTGGCATCCCTCGGCAGCAGTCTCCTGGAGGCAGGCTGGGGACAGTGGTGGGAAGGACAGTGGCTGGTGGTCCTGCCTGTGTGGTGCTGGCGGCTGCAGCCTCTGCAACTGCTGAAGCCCTAGGACTCCAACCTCCAGTGTGGACAGAGGGTTGGAGATTTTACCAGCAAACATACAGACTTAATACAAGCTGAAATTTTAAATATCAGTCAGAATGTTCAGTGTGGCTTTTTTATTTTTAGAAGGTTATTTAAAAAAAAACCAAAAATTTCTGCTCCCGTGAGAGAGATTCCCTGTCTGTGCAACATAAAGCTGGGAATAAATTTGGCTTTATGTAAAAAGCATTATCAGATGCACAGAATAATTACACAAAAAATTGCCACTTTAATTGACACAAGTCAGCTGGGGGAGGAAGCAAACTCTTCTTCACAGTTTGTGGTGAGATTCTAGACAGAAAAGCAACCTCGCAAGACGATAGTATCATTTTAATTGAGACAGACAGAGATGTTAGGCAAACACATGTTAATTGCCACAATTGAAATTCAGGGCTCAAGTCTGACAAAGCGCTGAGTACGTCCACTCCCTGAAGTCAAAAGGAAGCACCTTGGAGGTTTGGGTCTTTGCCAGAACAAGAGGGTAAATTTTGAGTCAACAATTCAGGTTTCCAGAGTGTTCCAGAATGTGCTGGAGCTACAGCAGCAACGTGAGCCGCAGCAGCAGCTCCCACTGGGCGCAAGCCATGGGACATGTGGGTCAGGCTCCCAAGCCCAGCTCAGAGCCCTGTTAACTAAGTGCCTCATATAGGCAGGAAAGCAATCCAAAAGCTGGCTATTCCCAGGCAGATTAAGTCTGATGCTTATTCCTGACAGAGCCATGGGCACATGTTTCATTTGCCCAGGAGCTGGAGCACAGACTACTTCAGGCTGCCCTCACCATGTGCCTTCCCTGTAATGGCATTGGCCTTTTACTTTCAGGAGCAGGATCAATACTCTCCTGCTCTTGCAAAAGCATAAATACATATTTTTCCATAGTTTTGTAGCAGCAGGACTGGATGTAGTGTGCCTCTGCTTTCGAAGCCAGGCTACTGAAAAAAAAGAGTACAGCACCCACAGAGGTCAAATGGAAATACCTGAGAAGAGGAATATCCCTTCTCCTCACAGTGCAGGGATACCAAAATGCAGGTTCCAGTTAAGGTACCTAAATTTTCTTTTGCTCCCAGCTGAGGGGCACCAAGATCTGCTAGCCTTGCACAATCCCAGCCCACAGCTTTCCAGATCCATTCAGGTGCAAAGAGCATGGCAGCTCTTGTCCCCAGAGGTGGTAAAGCATGAGACAGCAGTGGAGAAGCCTGTGAAATAGAGATATCTGAAAATTGTGGAGGAAATTTTACTTATTTAAAATAAAAAGAAGGAAAAAAGAAAGAGAGAGAGAGAGAGAGAGAGAGAGAGAGAGAGAGAGAGAAAGAAAGAAAGAAAGAAAGAAAGAAAGAAAGAAAGAAAGAAAGAAAGAAAGAAAGAAAGAAAGAAAGAAAGAAAGAAAGAAAGAAAGAAAGAAAGAAAGAAAGAAAGAAAGAAAGAAAGAAAGAAAGAAAGAAAGAAAGAAAGAAAGAAAGAAAGAAAGAAAGAAAGAAAGGTCCCTACAGTCTTCTGCTTTGATTAAAACAGTTGCTGAGAGATACTTGACATTTCAAGTTTGAAACAGGTGGTAGTAAGGAAAGGACCTAAATGAAGCATTTTTAATAACTACAAGGGGAAAAAATATTTTCCCTACAAATATGCAGAGAATCGTTTTTTAAAAAATCTCCCCTTTGACCATGGCAAGGATTTGCCAGCAGCTCATTTCAGTGGCATTTGGCGCAGCCTTTTGCGCCTGTTGCAGACCTCCCTGGGGAGCAGGACGAGCGTGTGAGATTTCCCTTCCCTGTTCAGCATCCCCCTCCATAACTTTCCCCCCTCACCACCCCTTGCCAAACCTCTTCTTCCCGGCCAGGTTTCGCCAGCAGCACAGCAGATGCAGCCCACGCAGACGATACAGCCGCCACAGCCGACTGGAGGTCGCCGGAGGAGAGTGGTGGACGAAGACCCGGATGAGAGGAGGCGGAAATTTCTGGAAAGGAACCGAGCCGCCGCCACGCGCTGCAGACAGAAGAGGAAGGTCTGGGTGATGTCACTGGAAAAGAAAGCAGAAGAGCTCACCCAGACAAACATGCAGCTTCAGGTGCGAGCCACTGTCTGCGCCCCTGAGGACACAGAGGGGCTCTTTGTGCTCAGAGGGGCTGGCGGTGCCAGCTGCCCTTGCTGCCCTCAGGGCTGCCCCCACACAGCCAGCTCCTAGCAGCAGTGCGGGCATAATCAAAGCCGATTAATCAAGATGTGTGTGCTTCGATTAAAGAAATAATTGCATTTTAGTGGGATAAGCCAGAAAAAAGATGTCTTGCGATTGAGAAGCCTTTGCTAGACAGAGTTGTATTTATTTTCTTTTCCCGTCATAGCTTTTTGTGGGGAATTTTTTTTTTTTTTCTTTTTTTGTAAGTGCCATCAACTCAGCCATAAAAGGCTTCTTCAGAGCAAGGCATGTAGCTAAACCCTCATTCAAAGCCAGGGAGATAGGATCATAAACAGAGCAGTCTACCAGAAAGAAAAAGATTAAGTGGATGGATGAAGATACCCTGACTATAATAAAAGCTGTTCTTAGGTGGTGTAGTGAGCACAATACTTCTGCCCCATCTGGAGGTGTGTCTGTGTGCTGCCAAGGGTGGGGACTGTTCATGTAACGGCACTCCCCTGAAACGCAGAGGTGTGAGCAGCACCCAGGCACTGGCTGTAGCAGAGCTGTGTAGGTGACATGCTCTAGGTGACAGCAGCCCTGCCAGGCCTGTCATTTTGTCCCCACAGGTCTGGTCCCCCATCCCGATGCAGAGAGCCAGAGGATTTCCCAAGTGGATTAAAACACTCCTTAACTTATCTTTGGTGTTGTGAAGAGTTAGTTCGCTTGTCAATTCATGTCATCAAATCTGGAAGCCACATTGCCTTCAGAAGAAGTTATAAAGTAATGTCATGGACAAATGTTAATACAAATCCAGCACATGAGCACTGAGTGGCATTTTTTATCAGTTCTTCCAAAGTTGTGGAACAGTTTCTGTGTTCTTGGGTTTAATGTTTGCAGAAGAGTTAGGTTTAAATTTCGTGGCTAACTAAACCCTCTCTTTCTTTTCTAGAACGAGGTTTCCATGCTGAAAAATGAGGTAGCACAGCTGAAACAGTTATTGTTAACACATAAAGACTGTCCGATAACAGCTATGCAGAAAGAATCGCAAGGATATCTAAGTAAGTAGCTGGTATGTTTGCACTGTCTCCACACTCCTCACAGGAAAGCAAAGTTTCTAATTCTTTCCACCAGAACCCCTTCTTGGTCATATTCTCACTTGAACCTGTCTTCTCAAACATCATCCGAGCCATCCAATCTCCTGCCCTTATTTATCCAGTCCCGCTCAAAAGCAAAAAAGCCCCGGTTTGCATCCCACACAGCAGAGCTAGTCTTCCCCACCCCTCCCTCCAGCAAGGAGATGCACACGGATGGACGCTCACTCCCCTGTGGAGGATCCTGCTTGAACTCACAGCTCCAAACCTGCAAGAGTCCTCCTGGGAGCAGCGCTGCCAGCACCTTAAAATAACTCTCAAAAGGAAAGTTAAAATGGAAAACATTACAGTCCCCTCCAGCGAAAATGGTCCTGTGCTCTGACAGTGGTGCAGACCAGGCATGGCGCAGGTTTTCAAGGTTTGTCAACTCTTTTTTAACTCTTATCTTTCATGGCTTTTTTCAAAAAAAAAAATCATCTAATGGAGGTACTGAATTGATTCTGTCTAGTTGATGCGTTTTATGAATGTGGTAATTTAGAGACAAATTCTTTGCTTGGCTCTGGAACATTTCAGAAGAGCCTCGGGGTTAATATTTGCTAGATTGCGGCATTCTCTTAAAATAGAGGCCATTTCTGTCTCCTCTGCATCACTATGCATCTGGCTCTTTAACAGTACTCAAAGAAAAAAATACATAATTGCATTACATGCCTATCAACTGTTGCTTGAATTAGATTTTCTGTGCTGCAGTGCACAGCACTCTAATTTTGATTCCTGCTGGAGCAAAGAAAGCATTTAAGCATCCCAACTGACTTTACAGACCTTAAGATATCAGACTTTTTATCCTGGCATTGCTTTCATAATCATTAAGGTCTTGGACATTTTTCAAGGTACCAGGTCCTGAAATCAGGTTGATATCAGAGAAGCTGACTTGAAAAAAATTAACAAAAACTGCAAAAGATCAGAAGACGGAGAGTGTTGCATAACTGTGCATTTTGAAATCCTGGGACTTGTGCATGCCTCAGGTTGTTAGTATTGCTGGCAGAGTAGTACAACCCTTTTCCAGGAGTGTTACCCAGCCTGTTACTCGCATGGATAATTGAATGTGCGTTGTCTCTGTGCCCTCACCCCCTTCCCAGGTCCCGAGAGCAGCCCTCCTGCGAGCCCGGTCCCAGCTTGCTCCCAGCAGCAAGTCATCCAGCATAACACCATCACGACCTCCTCCTCCGTCAGTGACGTCGTGGGAAGCTCCACTCTCACCCAGCTCGCCAGCCACAGAACAGACATCAACCCCATCCTTTAAAAGTGGTTGATCAGAAACTGCAAGGGGAGTGTGGTAGCGTATCAAAGCGTCCTCTGTGCTAAGGACAGTTGCAACTGTAACTCAAGCCTGGAAGATTCCTCAGTTCTTGAAAGACTCTGGCTTTCATTTTTATAGTTATTAAAATGTCTTTTATACTTAGTTACATAAAAGGGAGTTATGCAATTAATATGCTATCAGCTTGAGAAATGCTTTGGTGCTTTCTCCAGTTTTTTTGGTACCAGTTACTTGTTTATAAACCTAACTGTTTCTGTACATAGTCACGCTTCCTTTTCACCAATCTAGCCTGAAGCTCAGAAATACGGAGTTGTGTTAAACTGCAGCTTGTTAGCCAGTGTGAGGCATGAAAAGTATTAAACAGAGTCATATGTAGGTAACTAGGAGTAATTAGACTATAAATATAGAGAGAGGGCATCTGCTGACAGCATAATAAAAAATGAGTTAGCGTTGTGCTATCAGCTGACCCTGTCTTGCATTCAGAGCCTCTTTCAAAGCAGTTACATAGGATGTGGCTGTCAGGACAAAACCAAGCCCAAATAACGTGCTCCTTTGTCTAGCCCTCCCCCTTCTCCTCTCCTACCCTGCCCTTGTTCTCCTCCAGTTATTCTTACACCCTCCTTTCCCCTTCCTAGACCCTTTTCATCCCTCAGCTTTTTTTCTTCCTGCTTTTTTCATTCCAAGGCTTTCTCACTGCACTCTCTTTTTCTCAAAGAATGGTGATGAACAAGCAAAAACTTCAAGCCCACCTAAAAACTGTCAGCACGGCTGCTGCTTTCACTAGCTCTTCACCCACAGCTGAGCTGCATCCAGCATTTGGCTTTTAAAAAACAAATGCTCCTGATTTAGTGTTTTTAATAACCAGCGAAAGGCGAGAGCAGGGCAGCGCCAGGTGAAGTGGGATTGAGAGCCAGCTGTGTTGATCCTAACAGCCCTGTAAGCTACTATGGCATGGTACAGACTTAGGGAGCAACACCAGAGAATCACAGCAAGTCTTTTGCACTGCCAGTCATTAACATAGAAAAATCCATAGAGTATATAATAATTCGGAAAAGTTCTATGCCCTAACCCGATTACATTGTTCTAGCACTGAAAACTGACAGCCTCAGGTTTCATGGCTATAAATGAGAAATAAATCAGGTTCTGACCAGTTGGGAAAAGGCCGTTTTGAATTCCCAGGGCAAAACCTGCTCTCTGGAGGTGTTCCTTTAAGCACCCGCAGAGCGATCCTGAGCTGGCAGGCAGCAGTGTGGCCTCACTGACTGAAATGGCACTTAACACCCGCATACTGCGGGTAAGGAACGGTCTCGTTAGGACGCTAAATAATGTTCAGAAGGCGTGCAGCTGCTGGAAAGTGCTGCAAGAATGGCAAAGCCCACTGCACTCTGGATAAAACTCAGTCCTGCAAAGAGGGTCTGGAATAGAGCCTTATGCCACAATTCAAGTTTTTATTTGGGCTCTGGGCCTGCCGCTCAGCGCCAGTGATTTGCATCCCACAGTGGTACCAGTGATTGATGGGAAAATCAGACAGAGCTGATGCCAGTTAATTACGCTGCCTTGCCATATATTGGAACCTGATTTTGCTCTCAAATCTGTCAGTGACAAAACCTCCTGCTGCTTACCCAGGAAGCAGACTCTGAGCTGGTGATAAATGTTAAAACATTTTGAGCTGCAGCTTTAATAGCAAAAGCTAATTCACGTTATTCCCAGCAAATTCTCTAGCCCTGAACAGACTTTGTTCTGAAGCTAAGTTCTCCTTATCAAAGGCTGTTTCTTTGGGTTTCAGAGGAGTTGTGAAGTCTATAAGGGTGACTCTTCTCTGTGCGGGAGGGAGAGTGAAACAACTGAAGCATGAGGCAATGTAAGGAGTAGGGACTGCCTAGAAGGGAAAGCAAAATTCTGGGGATCATTCATTTCTGAATTAGTTCTTCTCTTGGTAACTAACTTTTTATCAGTATTCTTTAGCAGCTTGCTTTCCATTTATGCAAGTGCATTCAAGAGAAGATTTTTTTTAATGTACAGTGTAAATCTTGACTTGATTATATAGTCTAAGAACCAAAAAAAATTACGAAAAAATACAAATGTAAAGGATTTTCTATTATATTTTAGACAAACATATACTTTTAAAGTGTTTTAAATACTGAATCTATAATTTTTTTTAACCTCCACTTGTAATAGCTAAATGGTTTTGCTTCATCATGGCTCCCAAGGGAACTTTTTTTAAGTATGCAGTCGAGCAAAATGTTCCAGCTGAGTATCCACTATGTTAAAAAAAAACAACAAATAAGCATTTCCCTTGTGTCTGAATGTCATCATTCACCTTGAAAAAAGAAAATGCCATCACAGGGTTAATTTTTTAAAACTTTTCCTCTGTATGGATAGCACTTAAATACATTAAAAAATAAAAATCAAAGTTATTGGTAATATTAGAATACCCAGTTGAGCTACACTACACTAGAATTACAATTTAGCTTCATTTTATTCAGTCTCCTCAATTAAAATATTTAGCTTTTAAACTGAAAGCGTCTACATTAAAAAGAAAAAAAAAAAAGTAAAAAAATACAAAAACCTTGCCTAAGTTTTGTTAAATTCAGCAACTTGACAGTTTGACTGATGTGTATTATATATAGCTCAATTATTTCTTTTTTTAATGCTAACTAGGCAAGCCAACCACACATGTTGGCCTAAATGTGTAATTACAATGAAATGTCTCCTCTCTATACTATTGGCCTTTAGGTATAATCCTTGCTGGTGATGTGGAAATAAGTAAAGGATGAAAAGCTATTCGCTAGTGCTTTTTGTAACTCTGTCACAGGTTCACAGGCCAAGACAAAACGCAGCATATTTATGTCGGCGACATCATCGGTAAAAGGACCAACCGTACCAGGCACCTTATATTATTCATCAGATTTGCTTCCACATGAAAATGCTCTTCTTTTCCAGGGGAGTGATCCTGCAGCCTTTCCTCAAGCTGCCGATCTGGCCGGGCACCGGAGGCTGCCTGAGCAAGGGCTGCGGGAGAAGCCCCTGCCCCTCTGTCCCTGGGATGTTCCTCTGCCGCACGGTCAGTGGCAGCAGCCTCTTCCTAAGCGTGTCACTCTAAATGCACTTCCTGGGCTCTTTCCATAGAGGAGAAATCCTGCTTTTCCACCACCAGCTACTACTGGAGGCTGCTCTGCTTTCCTCCTGCCCTGCAAATCCAGACTGTTGCCAGGCTCCGTGTCCCATCCCACTGCCAGGAGATGACCCAGAGCGCTTCCCTCGGCTGGCACCTCGCTCAGGAGGAGGTATTTCCTATGTGGACGGCATCTCTCATTGCATGACATCGGATGCACTTTGGAAACCTCAGCCTCGGACAACTGCAATACTTTGACCAGAAAGAAATTATGCTGTGATCCGGTTCCTTCACCCCCCCCATCCCCATCCCTTCCCTGAGTCAATTTATGCAAGCCATATTCATAAAGCTGCCTGTGGGAGACAAGTAGTTTGTGTGCTATCATGGTGTGTTTTATAAGGACGACGATGATGATGATGATGATGATGATTTACAGAGAATTTCACGCTGTTGGGAATTAATTCTTGCTACGAAGCTAAATGTCTGCTGCCCATCTTCTGAATAGTGGAAAGTCAATGGTTCGGTGCCTCAGTGCGTGTGAATGTCGTGTGTTAACTGACTCTGTCCTGTTAACTAACAAGCCAGCTATAACTGTTGTTAAATGCCCAACTTTTGAGGATTCATATTTTTTTAAGCAACAATATTTAGTGTTGAAAATTAGCCTTTTAGTTTAGGCAAAATGTGCTTTCTAGCAGCTAATACCTTTTTTTAAAAAAAAAAAAGCGTATAGAGTGAATTTATGAAAATTCATGAGGACCAAAGCAATTTTAAAACAGGAATCTATTAATTTAGTATTCACATAGAATTTTATAAAGTATTTATTAATAAATGTTATTTTAACACATTCCATTTGAACAGTATTCTTGTACAGAATCTGTTTGGGGTTTTTTAAGTTACAATATTAGTTTTGAAATAAACTACTCTAGGTGTGTGTGTATCTTAGTCTTTCAGGGTCTCAAGCAGAAGTCATCCATCTAAGATGGAAAAGCTTGCTGAGGTCAGTTGTACAGAAATTCCTAGAATTAAATATTTTCCTTAAAGCAGCATCTGCTTTTTTTTTGCCTTTTTTTTTTTTTTTCTTTCTGTTTTTGGTAACAACAAAGCAAATTATGAACCTTCGGTTGTTTCCTTTGTATTGGAAAATGTGCTCTCTTGTTTTAGAAAGCATGGGTCAACATATAACTGGAAAGCCTGTATTTTTTTTTCTCCTTTTTTTTTTTAAGGCTGATTATATACTTCACCATGGAAGATCTAACCCCATCCTTGTTTCTTCTCTAATGTCACATAGTGAGTTGCACTATACTGCCTTATCATTGCCTCTTCTGTCCTCTTACTAAGCAGTGTTCCTTAGATTTAGACCATTGAAACTCCATTATACATCAGAGAAAATTACTGGAGGGGGAAGAAGAGAAACAGATTGATCTGTAGATGTAAAAACTAAACTGTGCCTATAAAACAAAACCAGTTACAACTAATTAGTATCTTATTTCTACATTTCAATTATTTATATTATTTTAAAATTGCACTTTAGCTCTCACTCTCTTTCTTGCTCTCCCTTGTTGAATCATTTATAAATGCTCTTGTAAATTGTTTGCACCAGATACATTTATATGCTTTCACTGGTGGCATATCTACAACTTGTCTCTCACACCTGCCCAAGTGGAGAAGCTGAGAACAGCCAGTTTGCAGAGTGACTTAAGACTTTACATCCTCTTCATGACAGCATATAAATGTTTTATTATGCAAAGTGTGTGAGGCAGCATCTAAGCTACATTTATAATCTCTCATCCCGAGAACCAAAGTGTCCTGAATATCATAAGGTCAGGAGACTGGCTCTGTTGTGCACTGTCGTGCACTTTGACTGTTGTTCAACTCATGGTAGCTGCGAAGCTGCAGTGATAACAGTGGCCATACTATGTATTAGAGTTCTGAATCAATAAAATATGTTGCCTTATAACTTGACTAGAGACAGCACCTTTAAAAAAAAATAAAAATAAAAATAAATCATAAGAAAAGAGACTAAAAACTTCTAAGGACAAAAAAAGCAATAAAATCTCAAGTGATTTGAACACACACACACAAAATGCTCCGTTTTTCATCATCTGAAATAATTATCTTGCCACAAAGACAAAAGAGGCTGTTTACATCCATAACCTCAGAGCTTACAGTTATCTCAGTTTGATCAGTGGCTTTACGCTTAAAAGCTAAATTGCTTACCATTATTGGTTTTCCATAGCTTTCAAAATTACTTTATAGCAAATCCTAAACTGCATGAGGCCAAAAATGTCAGTGTTCACACACACTCACCAACAATATTGATTTTCTAAGTGGAAATCTGATCCTTTCCCAGGCCCTCCTTGGACTGGAATCAATAATTGCAACTCGCTATATTTAGACCAACGTGTAATACCTGGGATACAGGATCTCCAGTTCTATATTTATGCAAAATAAATGTTAGTGATGTTGAGTTTCACTTGGTGGAACTGTTCCTGAAGCCCATAGTAAGAGCATGCTGGCTGATGCCATGAGACTCTTAGACCTAAATCTTTTTCTTAACTAAAAATCTGTGCAACAGCCTTCTGAATGAAGACTGAAAGCTCCTTCTGGCTTTGCAGAAACTGCAGCAGCGTCAGGAAGCGAAGGAGGTGGGAGGGCTGATAGGGCATTTCAAGAGAAATGTTTTCCTTGCTGGAATTTAGGAAATTCCAGAGAAACTTTTTCCCCACCCCTCAGAGCTGAGATTGCAAAGAGATCCCTGTCAGAAACAACTTTTACCATGCTTGCACAAAAGAACCTATTTTGCACGAAAGGTGTATTCAGCCTTCTGAATAACTGCCACTGAGAGTTTTGCCAAGGACTTCATCATTGAGACCCAAGTGTTTCCCAGCCCATGGCCATGAGCTCTGCACCTCTGTCTGTAAGAGCTCCATTCAAACACTGGGTAGCACTAGTCATTGATCGTTGCTTCTTCGAACCTGTTGTCATTGTCCTGGTTTTACGGAACTTTTAGCACTGCTTGGAGTAAGCCTAAACTATCGAAGTTTATATATAAATATATATATATTATATTAAAAAAAGGTGCTGTCACAGTAAGTTTTGGGCTTGAGGTTGTTTGTATTGTATGCAAAGGTTTTGTGTTTGTTTGTCTGTTTGTTTTATTCTGTAAAGCAACCACCTTCCTTACTGGAGGGAGATAATTTTGGTTTTTGTTTGTTGGGGTTTTTTTTGGTACATAAGTGTAAATACTTGCTGCAGCATTTAATATGTTTAATTTTATGTTAAGCTTTTTGTTGCATTGTGAACCCGTTATTGTTACAAATGGACAATGAGTTCATTAAGACTGTTCAACTAGGTCAGATTTTTACATCTCTTTCTAGCTAGAAGAGACAGGAATTTTGTGCATTTGTACAAATGTTAATAATATCACTGCAATTCCAATATAATAAAGCACTCAAATACAAATAGTCCCAGTAGTCTGGCTGTGTCTATACCCTGGACATGTTACAGTACAGATAACTCCTACAATTAAACCAAACTACTCTTCAGTGATTTCTATTCTGAGCTTCAATTCCTCATTTCCTCCAAAATTAGAGGAGGACCATGGTGCTGGGCACCCTCCTGTCTGACAGTAGGAGCAAGGAGCTGTGAAGACCTTACAGCCCACCTTTGCCTTCTGGCAGCCAAGGAAACTTTGCAAGAACAACTTCTCTGAACTTTTTCCAAGCAGGGAGGCTGCAAAGCCTCAAACAAAAAGACTTACATGGTGGGGCCTGACGTGAGGCCTTTGCATAAGGATGAGACAAGCTGTTATTTTACTTTACTTTGCAGCTGGAGTGTGCTTATATCAAAATACACTCTATGCTTGTTATCCCGCCAACCTCGCCTCTTGCCAAAAGCTGCCTGGAAATAGATTTCCTGCTGGGCTAATTAGCTCTAATTGTGATGCCCCTGTTATCTTGCCAACCTCATTTCTCACTATAAATTGGTCCAATACAGACCTTGGCACAATAATGCACAAACCGTAATCTAAAGTTATTCAGGATGAACCCACCTCTCCGGTGGGTAAGCCAACTTTAGATTAATGCAGCTTAATGACCTTGCTGGCAGTCTTAGAGCCATGTCCTGACCCAACAGGGTCGGAGACCTGAGAGGTGCAGCCTGAGCTACGGGAACAGCCCCACCACAAGCACTCGGTCCTGGTGTCAGGCTGCAGGGGACCAGCTCCATGCAGCATGACGGTGCTGCTCCCTTGGAGGCCCTGGCACGGGCACAGCTTCTGCTGCTCTCCCACTGGTTATCAGAAGGCTAAATCTGGCCAAAAGCGTTCACCATCCTAAAATGGGTAGGAAAAAGGCAGAGTCGTGTCCCTGTTCCCATTGTCCCTTTGTAAAAGCTGGAAGATGGGGCAATGGGCACACCTGGCTCCCTGTTTAAGGGGTTACAACAGACATTTTCCCCAAACATCAAGGCATGGCATTAGCTGGAGCCATTTCTGAGGCCATACAGTTCTGTGTTACCTAAAAAGCAGGGCTGTCATGCTCAGCTTAACTTGCATTTAGACAGCAGGGCTCTTGATCTGAGACCAAATACTGAAAGAGGATCATCATATATGTAAAAATAGATGCCTCTCATGAAGGCATATGACAGGACTCTTTTATTGTCCACACAGTTATATTTACACCACACAGTATGAGCTAAGCAAGAGGTATTCAGGCTGAGGTAACAGTGCCCTTTACAGCTGATTCATGGTTTCCCAAACCTGATCACAGTATTTGTTACCCTTCCAAGCAGTCCACTGTTACTATTGCTCTCTCTGGGCTGCCCTGGACATCATAACAAAGTTATTATTAGAGAAAAAATGTTTCAGTGTGAGAACACACTCCTTCCTCTCTCCTTTGCAGGGATGAAGCCAGAACTAGCCTGAGCTGAGGACACTCTGCATCAGTTAAAGGGGTTGCTCCAGCTTACATTAATCAGAGCAGCAGTGCAGAGAGATTCCTTCCCCCTGCCAAACCAGCCCATCCTGCTTTGGCTGGACCCAGTTTGCCTTTCAGTCTGTCCCCAGCTTTCTACCAAACCCAGGCTGCAGACTCAGCTACTTGCTGAAAGGGCACTCAAGACCAATGGCAATGTAGCACAGAGTTCGGATAGGGATGATGAATTAGCACAGAGGGCACCACAGATACCCAAACGCAAGTGCACAAAGCAGGCAGCATAAAAGATCAGCTACAAATGCCTCTCAAAAACAGGAGTGTGGGGCTAGGGGACAGGCTACATAAATGGAGGCAAGAGCTGAGAAATTTTAAGTGGTCTTGTGCTAAAGAAACCTTTCAGCAGGGGGATGGAGAAGCAGGCAGGCATGAGTGCTTTTTTGTTAGTTGGGGGGGGAGTTAAAAATATATTGGCATAGAAAGAATACTGAACATG
Source organism: Apus apus (assembly GCF_020740795.1). Classification (NCBI taxonomy): domain Eukaryota; kingdom Metazoa; phylum Chordata; class Aves; order Apodiformes; family Apodidae; genus Apus; species Apus apus. The sequence goes on from NC_067283.1 coordinate 35,663,845, forward strand.
CAAGGATGCAAAGCTCTCTGATGTATCACTAATCCTCAGCATAAATGAGCCAAGCAAGTCTGACCCTCTCCTGGGAAATGACCCCACATGCAGCACTTGGGGAGCATCTCAGAAATTGTGTGGTTGGTTATGCTCCCCGTATCAGCAAACCTTGCCACCCACAGCTCTAGCAAAGAGTTGCAGTGCAGACCTACTTCTCAGCTCTCCCTGCCCATCCTGGAGCCAGCACTGTCCAGCTGAAGGCAGGCAATGGGCTGGTTTAGAGGGAAAACTAGTTTTCCTCTCTGCAAGGGCTGCAGGCTGCTGAGGTCCCACTACAGGCCCTCCTCCACTTGCCCACTCTCTGGATGTTTTCAAGGTCAGGTTGGATGGGGCTTTGACCACCTCCCACTGGTCTAGTGGGAGGTGTCCTTGCCCATGCAGGGCGGTCAGAACTAGATGATCTTTAAGGTCACTCCCAACCCAAACCATTCTGTGATGCTAAAATATGGTAGACTCCAGCTCTGGAACTAGCCCCAGAATTACCCTGTTGCACCCTCTTTACTTATTCAAGAGCTTGACCCACAGGGTATAAGCACAAGATTAAACAAAAAACTTACTGAGAGGTAGTTTCAAGAAAATAAAAAATTGAACAAGAGTGGAAAACGGGGGGACCAAGGTTAAATCACAACTGCCACCACCCTTCAGATCAGAGGTTCCAACCAAGGCTTTGAGGCCATTTGCTCAATTCTTTGCTTTGCTTTGTTATTGCAACTGCCTTAACTTCTTTTTGCCTCCCACATGCCCTGCTGCAACAGGGACATTTGTTTTAGTGGCTTTAAACAGGGCATTAGTGCTTGCCATTTGCTTAAAACCCTCTTTCTGCAGCACTCTTGAGCACCATTTTTCCTCCAGCCTGCTCTATTCTCCAGTGCAACACAATGCCATGGTATGAGAATGACCCTACAAAGCTGATAAAATATTTAAGACATGTGTTCTGATTGTGTTAGGTAAGCAAATACCATGAAAGCCCGACCATTAGTGAACCTGATCAGCCCATTCCCCCAGGACTTGCTGGCAAAGCAAGCCAGAGCAGCCTCAACCAGAAGCAACGGGGCAGCTGCCTTTCCCAGAGAGGGAAGCTTGAAGGTGTATCTTGAAGAGGCTCAAGGAATTTGCACCCTGTGTACCCCACTCTAAAACCAAATTATATAGATTTGGATGTAGATATAGATATACAGATGTAGATATATAGATACAGATAGGTAGATAAAAATTAAATAGATACATATAGATGATACACACATATATATATGTGCAGCTGGTAGAGATATGTGCATGTATGCATGTGTCTGTGTGTATACAGCAGGTCAGCAGGTGTTTTCACAGAGCATTGCATTCAGCTGACAGCAAGTCAAGTTAAAAGAAAGAAAAATACTTGACATAACTGGCCAGTTCATGTAGGAAATTGAGTCAAGAAAAAATAAATACAGGCAGAAACAGATTAGTTTAAATCTAGGGGCCTATGGATTATAATGGATCATGCAAGAAGACAGGAGGCTTTGCATGGAAAGATTCTATATCATTCTCTCACTTTTTCTTTTGTTTCAGTAATGATTTTCATTCTATGTTATAAGGGGGCTGATCCAATTCCAGAGTAGTAGAAGTTTTTCTTAGATTCAAGACGTTGCACTGTAAAGACAACATTTCCATGGATGAGGAGAAGGAACCGTCTGCAACAAGACACAGCCGTGGATTCCAGTTACACAGGACTGTGTTTGGTATCACAACACCAGCTGTTGTTTTGGCTTGGGTTTTTCATTGTTGGTGTTTTGGAGTAGCTATTCCTTGCACTTTGATGAGAAAGTTAAATTGTCAGAATCAAAGTTGAAGACAGACAGATTTCACAAGCTGAATGGGGAGAATGAGGCAGTGGTAGCTTTGCTTTTGTTGTGCCACACTGGTGGGTTTGCTTTTACAGTCAAAGTTTGCAAAATGGTGTGGCTAACCAAGTAGGTCACTGTGGGCAGAGTGCCAGGAGGATGGGTAGGAGCTGTGGGCAGGCAGGGAGTGAGCAGAGTACAGGGAAGGAGGTGGGCTGGAGATGGCCAAGAGATGTGAATGAGCTGCTGCATGGTGATGCCATCCTCGTGAGCTGTGCCCAGGGCACCAGATGGAAACTCAAGAGAGATGGTGTCCACAGCTTGTGCCATCAGTGATCGTGGTGCTGCACCATTGTCCCTGTGGTTTATTCACCTGAGTGCACTTCTGGTGCTGACCCACCAGCAAGGTTTCAGCCAGTCATCCTTTCCTTCCAAAGCCTGTGGAGCCAAAAGTGGCTTTAACACATGACCTGCTCTCTGCCTTCAAAGAGTCAGCAAATTTAACTCTGTAGATAGAGGGGAAAACAAGCTGATTATTAAAGCAATGTATTTTTTTCTTCTTTTCACAGTTGATTTCCAAGGCAGAACCCATATTTTAAATTGCTTAGAATGCACTTTAGGCTTCTCTTCATAAAAGCAACTTCCTCTGCCACATTATGTTGCATATCACTCAAGGAGAATTGCACCAAGTCCATTTTGCAGCAGCAAAACCAGGTACCATTTCAACGCCTCTCACAAAACCATTTCTCCTTCTCTCGCAAGTCCCAGCTGGGAGCAGGGTGACTGTGGGGCTGAGCCCTGCCAAGGAACGGGGACACTCAGGGGGCCCTGGGATTCACAGCTTGTTCCTGGGATGAGACGAAAAAAAGGCCCCATTTTTTCCCAGTTGGAAATTAAGCCTCCTTGGCTTGCCAAAGCCAAGGAAGACGTCAGGAGCAAGGCAGTCCGTTTTCCAGGAAAGCTCTGCTCCTAATGGGGTAAGAGAGCAGTAAGATCCCACCAGTGTTGCAGAACAGAGCTCCGGCAGCCACTGCTGGGCTAGTTGGAGCCAGCAGCTAAGAGAGGAAGCCAAGGACAGCGGCAGAGAGAGGAATGAAAAATATTAATTTTAAATGGATTGACGCTGGCCTTGGAACTAGGCAGGCAAACATCCAAGCCTGTCAGGAGGGAGTAATGAGGGCTTTTAAATTAGATGTGATCACCTATCTGTGGCTGTCCAGATTATTTGCTGTGTATCCCCCGTACCTTAGCAAGAACCCCAGACACGTAAGGTTATGAGCATACTGTCTATGTACAGGCTCTTTCATCACAGGCTTTAATTTAGTGCCTTAATTACCCAGGGATTTAGGTAAATATAATTGTTTTCATTTTTTCCCAGCAGCATACAGAGAGGAATAGACTGACAGAGAAACCAGAAAATGTGAGCACACACACCCCCTTTCCTGCTCTTGCCAACAGCCCGTACATCAGAGCCCCGCCAGGAGACTCCAGGCAGGCAAAGCTTTACCTGCTGATGGCATAACCATGCCGTTGTCTCTAGAAATCCTAATCCCTGCCCTTAAGGAGAAATGAGCTGTTTTGCTTTCCATTTGTCTTCTTCAAAGCTCTGGCCAAGCTCGTCCTCATTAGGAGGCCATTAAAACACCAATGTTCTTCACATTATGATTTCCTCTTGGATTAGATGGGAAGATTTTTATATGCTGTAAAAAGATTCTCTGGTTCCGACATCTCTTTTTTTTGTTTGCCCAGACCAAAAGCTTGCAAGGAACAGGAATGGGAAACCATATCAGCATTCACATAAAATGCCACAATCATCCACAGAGGCGAGGGGAAAGCCCCGCAGTCTCATTAGCCAAACTTGCACATGGTTATAATCAAATGGGTGGGAGGGAGACATTCCCTTGGCCACAGATACCACTGATTTTTTTCTTAGGTTCCAATTCTGTAACTTGTATTCATCTGAAGATAAACGGGCTTTTCAGGTGGGGAATGAGAGCTTTGGGACCAGGCTCTAAGGCTTTTCATGTATTCAGTTGTCATTTGCCTTTTACATACAGATTCTGATGGGTCAGACTTCCTAGACGGTGTCTTTCACCACCTAATAACTCACTCTGCAAGCTCCAGTGCTAATACAGACATCTTCTTATCAAGCTTGAAACAGGGTTTTTGGGGGGATTATTTTAAAGACACTTTTTGGTGCTTTCTCCCTCTGCGTTTATACTGACTCCTCCACAAGGATTATTTATGTGGCATTTCTTTCCCATTACACAGTTGAAAACATCACCTGTTTTAGCAGGAGATTTCTGGGGTGAGTGCAGAAGTATTTTGAGGAATTTGGTCATTGCCATTTGCTAATGGAAAATCTAGTAACTGAAGTGGATTTTTTTTTTTAAACCACAATAAATTTTATATTTGTTACCGCTGGATTCCCATTAAATGCATTAATTACAGGAATGTTTAATAAAAGAAATTTTAAAAAAAAGGCATTATGTATAGAGCACTGTGAAAAACAAGGTATTCAGCACTGTGTGCTCATATATAGTCTTACTAAAGACCTTACTTTAAGGTAAAAACCCAATAAAATATGCCATAATGTGCTATGGGACCCACCGTTGATTTACAATGCATTACTCCTTTAGCAGTAAGCAACTTTTGCACAGTATACAGCAAGCTTTTATATATTTATATATAAGACCTTTTTCCTGCTAACGAAGATTTATTGAATTTCCCCAGAGTATATTCATTTTCTAAAAAGTTCTTTGTTTTGCTCTGCTATATTAGTTGTAATAAAGGCAACAATCTCCTTCCTGATTGACACTTGTGACATTAAAATTACAAAAAATATGAGTCAATATCTCAATACTTTACATAGAAAAATTACTCTGTATGTTCTATGAGGCTAAAAGCAAACAGAGCTTCATTAATATCTGCTGTTTTGTAAAACCATAGCACATTGGGCAAGGTCTAGAAATACACACTGAATTATCGTAAACTCCCAGTTTCTAATTCCTCCAAGGAACTATAACTGAATAATTTTTAAAATAAGTTCATACACCTCCTGTTCCTCCAGTAGATTCAATCTAACCACGGAGAAAGTTAATTATGCGTCAGATTATGAACATGGGTTTAAACCCATGGAGAAATAAAGGAGGATTCCCTGAAATGCACTTGCTAATCCTTCGCATGTCATCAAAGACTGTTTTTTTCAAGCACGATGTAATGTCTCATGATATAATGGAACAGTTCTCCATGTTCCTTATTAGTCACACTGATTATTATAGTTGGCACAGTGTCCTCTCCACCTTAGTTCCTCAGAGTTATGTTTGCTCTCCAATTCCCATTAACTCCACTATAAACCCCCCTGGTTTAAAAAAGGGCCTCCTTCTGCCTCAGCTTCACCTGTAATAACGTGAAGGGAACATGCAAAATCCTCATCCTGCAAAGGCACACATACACTTGCAGACTGCCTGTTCCACTGAAGTCCTCCGTGGTTTAACCCCACATGGGCGTAAATATGCGCAGAACTGTGTCCTACAAGTAGAGTAAGTGGAAGAGATCTTGAGGGGGAAAAACGCCTCTCTGCTTGCCTGAGCAAGGTCTGCTTTGCAGACAGCAACTGTCCTCCATGTTCACACGGCAGAGTGGGGAAGAGACATCTCTTGACTGCTGGGCCCAACACTGGCCAGGGTATTGGGAGATGCATTTGCACGGGGCTGGCGAGGGCACAGCAGTGTGTTAAAAAGGCTGTGGCACCACCTGCACCATCGTGATGAGACTTCTGCATTGTAGTTTCTGCTGGTGCTTTTCTGGGATGTGTAAAAGCAACTGCTCCTCCTGCCATTGGCCACACACTCTCTGCTTGTGCAAAGATGACCAGAGTCCATACACAAAATCAGGTTTATGTTAATGGTTACCACCGTTTTTTAACAGTGTCATGTTGTGTGTCCCCCACCCCACTCAGTCAACGACAGCGATGTGAAACAAGCCAGCTTCTTTGTTTATATCGGCCAGAGGCAGGGAAAGGGGAAGGGAAAGCTCTGCCGTCCACACTTTTTCCAGCTCCCCCATGGACACTGCAAAGGGGAACTTTGCTGCCAGCTCCCAGACCTGCAGGCTGATGGTGACTGAGCACGGCGAGGCCAGGCTGTCGGCTCCCTCACCTGCTGCCCTCCCCAGCCCCGGCGGGCACACGCCCCACTCCCACCCAGCCCAAACAAGCAGGTGGCCGAGGACAAACCCAGAGAGGCCCCACGTTTTGCACGGTCTCCAGCAGATGCCTTTGCCCGGCCACGGCCGCACCTCCCGAGCCGCTGCAGCCGGGACGTCTCCCTCGGGCCCGGGCGGCCGCCCCGGTACCGACCCCGCGCTCAGCGGGGCGCGGCTGCAGAGCGGGGAGAGCGGCGCTGGGCACAGCGCTCTGCGCCTTGGCACGGCCCGGCACGGCCCGGCACGGTTTGGCACGGCCCGGCCCGGCTTGGCACGGCCCGGCATGGCACGGCATGGCCCGGCACGGTTTGGCACGGCCCGGCCCGGCTTGGCACGGCACGGCCCGGCACGGCCCGGCCCGGCACGGCCCGGCACGGCTTGGCACGGCACGGCACGGCCCGGCTTGGCACGGCCCGGCACGGCTCTGCTCAGCGCGGTGCGTTCCCAGTCCGGCCGTGCCCCCCTGTGGCCCGCCCGGGAAGCTCAGGCAGCCGCCGGGCTCTGTGCCTCGGCAGCCGGGGAGCAGCGAGCGGCGCTGGGCGGTGCCGGTGCCGGTGCCGAGCTCCCGCGGCCGGTCGCTGCCAGCAAGCGGTTCCGAGGTATTTGTTTCCCGCCCTCACACAGGTGGCTCCAGGGAGAACTGTCCCCGCGAGCTGATCTGACTGAAACTCCTCTAGCCCCAGCAAAGTCTAAACTAGCAACAAAAGGTCTAGAACTGCCTCCTGCCCATCTCAGCCCGCACCATGCCCGGTGCAACGCTTTTTGGTTTGTTTTTTTTTTTGCAGGAGCAGGGAACAGTTCATCTGTTTGGTGGCAACCCCGCAGTACACTAGGTCAGCAGCAACGAGGAAACTCTGTTTCAAGGAGCTGCTGTCCTTTGTTAGAGTCTCTCTTTAATATGGGGGAGAGGGCTGAAAACCCCCATGGGTTCAGCGAACTGGCATCCCACCCTTCCTGCAGTGGTACCCAAAGCCAAGGGAAGGGGTTGTGTTGTTTTTTTTCTTTCCTATTTCAGAGCTGACAATTTTCACTGACCTCTCATGTCCCTTACTACACGCCTGAAATTGCCATCTACTTCTGTTTTTCAGCAATAAATCAACTATGAAGATGCAGCTGTAGGAACGTGAATGAAGAATTCCAGCCAAAGAATGAAAACAGCAAGGAAATTAAACAGTTGTCATCATTAGTAGCATCTTTACTATATATCTCAGCTGCCTTCTTTGTGGACTGTGCTACTTCTGTTATCAACTTCAACCATGGTAGAAATGACAAACTGAAAATTTGACAAGAAAATGCTCAGTTGGAGTAGAGCTCCAGAGTTCATAAAGACCATACACGGCCACGTGCTGTGAATAATGCATCTCTCTCTTCTGTACAGCAAGGGCAGTGTTTGGGTCTCTGAAGCTTTTCCTGTTAAAATGCTAATCCTGAAAGAAATTAAAGGAGCAGCATGGAGATCTCTCTAGGGGGGACAGCACAGCCTGCAGAGGCACTCTGCACATTTGGTATAAAAGGCACTGGTTGGGTAGCGAGGGATGAGCAGTGTGGAAGGAGGCCACGAGGAGTCAAGTGCTGAACAGAGTCATCTCTGAAACACATGAAAACACCCCAGCAACTGCCAAAACTTCTGCCTATATGAGGTGGTGCCTGAGTCAGAAATACGTAAGAAAGGAAGTAGCAGCCTTCAGGTACAAGGGATGCTTTTGGAGATAAGGAGCTGGAGATGCTGTGGAGGAGGCAGGTGGAGAGAGAGAAGCTCTTGACAGGAGGTTCTCCCTGCCATAGAGGTGACACCTCGGAGGGACTATGGCGAAAGATGACCCAAGTAAGAGACAAAGAGCAGCATCGGGAAACCAGCAAAAAGCATGCAAAAGCCAAAGGAAACCAATACAACCAGCATGGCAAACAGAAACCAGTTGCCTCTCCGAAAGGATTGGGACAGACTGAGTGCTACCTGCCTGGGAAATCAGATAAGCTGTGCTGAGGCAAGGCTAGGAGAGGTGTTTGACCTAAGCTGAGCATTGGGGAAGAGGAGGAAAGCTGTTTACTTACATTCTTAATTGTTGATGTTTTGCTTTTCTGAGCACCCTAATCAGGAGGTAGAAATCTATGTTAATTGGCAATGAACAGTAAAGTAAAAATTCCACAAATTGAGAATATTTTGCTCATGACACCCTGAGGACATTATGTTGGCTGATATTAATAAGGAGGCCACAACCCTATATTACCCATTCACACTGTAAATCTCCCCCAGTACAGCAGACTCTGCACTCACCATCTTGAAAACTACATTATCCATCACAAAAGTTACTCATGCATTTCCAATGCTATAATTCATCTCTGGACCTACACCTTATAGGAATCTGGAAAATTATCATTTAGGTTATCGACGCCTGAGGTGTCAATGGCAAGTGCAGGAGCTGAGAAGAATTCCAAATCTTTTGGTCACATGGGACTTCTCAAAGAAGCCAGACAGTTTGTGTATAAAAATAGTTGTAAGTTTTCAAGCAATGTGCAAAGATTTCAGTCCACTCCACACAAAGGAGTGCTCATGCATTTTAGGTAAAACCACTAAAACAGGGGTGTAGAATATAAGAGAAATTTCAAGTATCTGGATAAAATTCTGAGTTGCACACATCTTAGTATTAAAGCACTGTAAGTAAATAGGAGAGAAAAATACTGTTGATATTATTAATCAGTAAATTGATATTCTCCATTTTGCTGTGTTTCAGCAACTCCTTTTCATTCAAGGGATCTTTAACAACACAGCACAGCTATCCTTCTTAATGCCATGGTTTAGAATGAACATCTGAAGCAGACAATCCCGACAAGTAAAGCAGCCCTTTTGATTGTGCTACTGAAAGTGGATTTGGCTGGAAACTACTTCTAAAAAACAGTCATCAAGTTAAAATCAAAGCTGAAACTCTCCTGCTTCATACTGGTACTCCAATACAGTACAACAGCTACCTGTGCTGATTTTTATGTCTATGCTTAACTTCTAGTACCGTGGGACTGTTTGTGGTGGTGCAGATAAGAACAAGCACAAGTGTTTGCAGAAACAGAGCTTATATCCTGCCCGTATCAGCAGGATTCAGGGTACTAGAGCAGACACACAGTGGTTTCTTTCAGGAGCCACGGTGAATAGACTCCAAGTTTCAGATCTCCTTTTCCACACTAACTTTAAAGTTAAAACTTCAAAAGTCTGCAGTAAGAACCTTCAGGGATTAATGTAATTCATTCTTTCCTGTCCAAGTTTTACATTGTGAGGTTATTATGCTGCTCACCACAACTGCAAGCTCTTGGCCAGGGACAAGTGTTTCAGTTTATTTTAACAGGGTGTTTACCTTATTAAAGTAATAACAAAGAAGGATGATTGCATTAATTACTACATCAAACTAGCTGCCATGGCACTCCTACACTAACCTTCAAATCAATTAGTTGCATGTGTTAGTCAAGTGATTGAAGGGGTTTTTTTAAAATTATTTTTACTTTTCCCTCTTTTTTTTTTTTTTTTTCTTTTTTTTTGGCTAAACCCATTTTGCTATTAATAGTGTCTCTAGGAGCAAAAGCTATTGTTCTTCTCTGAGAGAATGGGAAGATTTAGGTGGTCTCCTAACACGTGGTAAGAGGTTCGAGGCTTGATTCATAGTTACTCAGAACCTTTTAAAGTGATCTATACCCCACAAAGTGATTTTAAAATGCTACTGTTTTCAAATGATAGCAGTTTAAGCTCTCCTTCCCCTGGTGTAATTGGTTACAGAGGTGCCAAAAAGTGGTAAAACTTTGGGGTTGTCATACCTCTATGAACAAGTGGCATTACTGGTTCAAAATAATATAAATCCAGCATTAATAACATGACAAAAATTATCTACATTTCATGGGTTTATGTTTAGATAAGGAAACTAGGGTTATGCCCTATATGCAGGGGAGTGATAATTTATCTTTATGTCCATTCTAATAACTTTTGAAACCATCTCACAATTTCAAGAAGTCAGATGGGCAGCAGCCACAAAGCTCCAGCCAGTTTCAGGAAAGGAAAGGGCTGAATAAAGCAGAGAGAGGAGACTTGTCCCATCATCGAGGCAGAAGGTGAAGATGGGGGCACAGTCCTTCCCATCCATATGAGGCACAAAGCTACAGTGCCACCACTCCCTGCCAGCATGGGCTGAGCATGTAGTCTGGTGGGTTCGGAGACACCCACTCTGCTTCCCCCCACCACACAAACTTGTAGATGAGGACACAGGGTGTTTCTTTGCCCCTGAGATTCTGAAGGGATATGTGCAATCAGGATTTTTCAGGAGCAGGAGTTAATTTTTACACCAGAGAGGGAGGGAATGACTCTTCATTGGAAGCTGCCTGCAGAGACACCTGCAGGCACCATGCAACCTCCTGCTGCTTTGATGGGGATAAGCTGCAAGTTGCAGTACCCTACAGCTACAGGTAGAAGGATGACAATGCAGATGGCTGCTGCTCCCCAGTTCTAGTTTAATCTAAACCAGCTCATTAACAGTTAAAAAAATAATAATAAAAAAAAAAAGCCTTGGAGCTGCTCTAAGCTAAACCAGCTGTTTATCAAGAGCTCACAAGGGCAGGGACAGCAATACTATTCCTGTCATCTCCTGTCTTCAGCATTCTGCCTGCCACCAGCTGCAGAAGCCACTGGGGCTGAAGATTTCCCAACAACAGAATGAATTGCACGGTGGGAACATCCATCTTGTTCTGGTTCCATTGTTCTGACAGTACACAATGTCTTAGTGCAGCAGAGAATCTGGCTCTTTGCATCTCTCCCAGCTTCAGCAAGAAAATGTGTTCCTTTTCCATTTTCTTGAGTGTACATAGTCACAGTCAGAGACACTGAAATGCTTTTTTTTTTTTTTTTGGGGGGGGGGGGGCGGGGAGGACGGGGGAAAGTTGCCCATTGGACACATCAACATAGGCTGCTTGAAATGGGAATAGGGAGAAATACAGGAGAGATCTCTGCCTGTGCCATAGGGCAGATCTTCACAGCAATGTTACCATGGCAGGGAACACCACTTTTAAGTGGTAAGTAACAACCTCAACATCCCCATTGCAATCAGTTAGCAGGACTAGAAATTTCCCTGGTTTCTCTGGGTCAAACTCTGCTAGTGGATGCTCCGTTTGGCTTCCACTTCCCTCAGCTGGGCCTCATGTGTGCATCTAAGAGTACCATTTGGCCAAGAAAGAGGAATCTGCACTTCTGTTACAAGCAGAAGCATTTGGTATGCCTCACATGGGATTTCATTCCTGGGCAGAAAAGTCTGGGGAGTTCAACAGGGTTCCTTTGTCGCCCAGTGATTTAAGGTGTGTTGATTTGCGTGACTTCATCTTCCACCTTCCAACACTCAGGAGGCTTTACTGAATTAACTGAAAGGAAAGAGTGGCAGTGGAGGACTGGGAGAATGGGAACATCCCACACAGATCATTCCTGTGTGCTGGTACTTACAGCATTAGAGAATTTGTGTGTTTAGCAAGAAAAAGAAGAGAGCCCACCCACCATTCCTGCACCCTGGTGCTTGTGGAATTACGCCATGCAAGTAATGGAGGGTATGTTTGTATTTAAAAGAGTGTTCCAAAGCCAAGTGTGGTAAAGAAAATACCTAGCATGATAATAAATCACTTAAGATGTTTGCAATCTTACAAAACAGGGATTGTTGAGAATTTTCATGTTTCACTCAACATTTTCTCTCAAAGGGATGGGAAGAGAGAAAGTTTTCAATTTGTCTTGCAGGCATGTAATTTTCATGTTCATGTTATGTCTTTAATAATGTCATTGAGAAGCACTCAGAAGAATTTGCTTCTATTGCAATACCTTCTGAAATGAAACAGTATATTCCGTGGTGGTTGTAATGATAGAATTTTCATCCTATGTCAAATGTGACATAGGACTCCACAGCACATGTGCAAACTCTGAAGAGGCAGGTGAAGGGTAGGCAGGGTGTCTAAAATGGCACTGGTTGCTATTGCTTAGACACTGGAATTGCCAGGAGAAGGCTCCAGGGAGGCCTTGTAGTCACTTTCCAGTAACTTACGGTGGCTTACAGGAAAGCTTGGAAGGGACTTTTTGCAAGGGCATGTAGTGATAGGACAAGGGGAAATGGTTTCAGACTGAGAGTAGATTTAAATTGGCTATTAAGACTAAGTTCCTTACTGTGAGGGTGGTGAGACACTGGAACAGGTTGCCTGGGAAAGCTGTGGATGCCCCCTACCTGGAAGTGTTCAAGGCCAGGTTGGATGGGGCTTTGAGCAACATGATCTAGTGGGAGGTGTCCCTGCCCATGCAGGGCGGTTGGAACTAGATGATCTTTAAGGTCCCTTCCAACCCAAACCATTCTATGATTCTATACACTATTGTCATAGATTCCTGCATAGGTTTTAAATTCTTCTTATTCTGGATTTGATGGGAAACACAAAAGAGCATGTGTTCCTGTCTTGTTATATTTTAACTGTGTGATTCTGTCTCTTACCATAAAATAAGTTCTGGTACAGACTGAGATGTCTTCTGTAATACCATAATACTAAGAAGTGTTATAGCAATGTTACTCTCCGTAACACATCATAAATCCAAAGATTACATCTTTTAATGCAGGCAGGTAATCTTATACAACATCAGATAATATTCACCTACTCTGGTGGTTTTTTTCTCAGTACTTCATGTTACGTAACCCTGATGATTAAGTGATCAACGGGTGTTTCTTTACAGGCTGCAAGAGCATAAGCCTTTGAGAGTATGGATGAAGAGCAGACTGACCAAAGCAAAGGCTGAAACTGAGCTGGAATATGTTTGATGACATGAACATGCACTCTGGAAAGACAAATGTGCTGGAGAGCTTATGAAACAATATTGAGACATGGAAAGACAAAGGCAACATACGCTGCTGACAGGGCAGATTGTAGCACAGTGGTCAGAGAGAATACAAGTTAATATAAAGTAGGAGAGTAGCATATCTAGAAGAAGTAAATAGCAAGTAGACTGGACAGAGTATGTTTATGTTGTAGTGACTCTAGAGTAGATATGAGCAAGAGATGCACAGTAATTATGCCACAGTGGTTATTCTTGTGGATTTCTAGTGGACTTCTATCTTACAGACGAGGTGAAGATCTATCAGGAGTTAGCTGCATGTGGAACATCTAGAGCAAAGTCAGGGAAGACATAAAATCAGGAGCATTAGCTCAATCTAAATTACTTTATGAGAACAGTATATTCCAACTGACAACAGTAATTCACCTTCACTGTGATCTGAGGAAGAAAATTCTTCACACTTTTCTACATTGAGAATTTAGTGAAATAGTTACTCCAGAATAAGTGTCCTTAGCAGTAGTTACCCAAAGTCAACTATGTTGAAATCAGAATTGTACAGAATAGGACTGCTTATGCATGGGCCCATGGCAAAATAACAATTCTGGAATAGTGGTCCTGGAGAAACTCAAGATTGATCAAACGTATAGCCTTGCTAAGAAAATAAAAATAACTTAAAAAAAAAAAATCTATTGGGGTAATGCTTGGTTTTGGCCTAGGACTTACGTTTCAGCTAGAGCTTTACTGCTTCTGGAAGGTTGCAAAGAAAAGCACTCAATTGTACAAAATTATGGAAATTAGAGGTCCTTTGGCAGCCCAGCGTGGTACTGTTGCCCATGGTCTCATTTGGAGGAGAACTGCCCAAAGGCCAAACTCTACCCATGACTGGGAGCACAGACACTTCACACTATGTCAATAGAAATTCCATACACAGACCTAGGAAGCAAATTATGCTGCATCCTTACTGCAAACATGGGTGTTAAGGAGAAACACAGGAGATGTTTCAGGAGCTTGTGCTTTGTGAAAATGATTGATATCATCATGCATAAAGTAGTGCATATCTAAATGGGCTGAGGAATCTCATCTGCTGATTACTCAATGTTAAAATATATCATTTCAGAAGTCAGAATACCCTTTCAAAGAATTTTACAACTTTCTCACTCTCTCTGGAGTCATAAATTATACAGTTTTGAAAATCAGACAAGGGACATACTCAGTTTTTTCTCCAATAGGCAGAGAAATTCAGTTCAAAGTATTCTACCTAGTCTCTCAGCAAATTAATAGACTGGCATATGTGCTTCCTTGGCTAACATTTTTCACCTGTGACAACTGCAGGTAATTATTTTGCCCAAGTGAAACAGATTCTAGGCATTCTCAAGGAGAAAACCATTCTTTCCAGGTTCAATAAACTTTGGTAGACATTTCACCCTTGGAACTTAGACCTTTCATTAAAAAACTGCATGGCAGCAAGAGCTGACTCTGTGCTTTTGAATATTGGTCTCCGAAGGGACAGTGATCTTGGGAACAAGAGTGCCATCTTTAAAGATGAGATAAGTTACATTCTGCCCAAACTTCAGAGAGAAATGAGTTTGTGACAGTTATTTTTATTATGCAGGGCTGCTTGCAGTGGTTGAAAAAGGCAGCTGCACCAAGGGACTTTTTTTTAAGGATAAAGGTTGGTAAAATTTGAGTAATTCTCCTCTTTCAGGTACAACTGACTACAAACTGGCTGTGAAATCTAAAGGTCAACAGAACTTTGGTTAACCCCATTATTTTAAAACTACCCATTGTTGCCCAAATGTTTACAGAAATCCCATCAGAGCAACATCAAATGAAATATCATGTTTTCCTTGTTAGATCTTTGTAAAAATGTGTTCTCCTTTGGAAACATCATTTAAAAAAAAAACAAACCAAAACCAAAACAACCCACCAACAAAGAAAAAGCCATGGATTTAAAACTGAAACTGAATGGAGGGCTCTTTGGCCATTGTGGTCATAACCCAGTCAGAAGACCACACCCGTTGTAGCTCTTTTCAGACTGACACCACAATGGGTGTTGCTGCACCTGATGCTGACACCACACCTCATGTCTCATTGAGTTTTCCTGTTTGGGTTCAGTTCTACTGTCCAAGGCAACAGCCATTTCAGCATCCCACTGTAGTTTAGTTCCTGTACACTGAAAGAAATGTTAGGGCTGGTGCCAAGGAGCACTGAAACAATGAGTCCACTCGTCTTTTGGTATGTCTTAGGCCATTAGTCTTGCCCATTATCTTGAATGATCTGAGAAGAAATAAACAGTACACTAAGAAGACACCACAGAAAAGCTAGTGCAATTATGGTGTTCTGAGACTTGTTCATAAAGCTTTTTCAAACATGCAAATGAAAGACAGCGAAGGTTGGGTTATTGCTAGTAAAAATCCAAGTAACTCGTTGAAGTATTCATGAAGTGAATGCAAGAGTTACATCATAAGACTTCTTAAAACTTGTCACAATTGAAATCTACAAATCAGCAAACAATGAAATTACGCCATTGGTTATTGGGTGCAGTAATTTCCTTCACCACTACAAGTTGCTTTTATTGGGCATTGTTACATCAGCTAATCATTAGCAGGTCTGCCCTTAGGAAACTTTGTTTAGCAAACCACAAATATATATCTTTTTAATGTGAAACAGTTGACATGAAGGATTATGGATATTAGATGAGGGTTTGGACTTTGAAAGGTGGAGCTAGAATGTGAGAGGCCCCAAAGCACATATATTCCTGAGCTACTTGTTGTGCCAGCTACACAGAAGCTGAAGAGGGCCAGGAACTGCTGAAGCTTGGGAGTGCTGCCATGAATACCAAGGGAAGAAGGACCCACAGACAGGATCTGAACAGCCACAGACTTTAGGGCAGGGAAGAAAGAGAAGCATCTCAAGCAAATTGAGGATCTAAACTGCATCCACTTTGAGTTCCAGACTCCAGCACTCCCACCACCCACTTGCTAGAAACAACTGCAGCCATTAGAACAATGAGTACTTCAGTCAGGTTTTCGGGCAGTGCTGGAATTTGGATGCCGGGGAGTGCTCAATAAATTAATTTGCCTTATCTCTCGTTGAGGGTCTCTGCATCTGTTTTTTTCTTAAACAACCAGTCTCTCTTTCTTGGAAAAAATCTACTACTGATGAAGCCTGAGAAGTAATTTAAAAAACAAGAATTAAAAAAACCCCACACAACCTTCCAGCTTTTCATCCCAGGTAGAAAAGAAACCAATCCACTTTCCATGACTTTGTCAGAAACGTGGAAGTTGTTTCTTCTCTTTTTGCAATAACCACTGCACTTTTTTCTCTGTTGTTTTAAATTTTTTTAAAAGCTGGATTCTATCATGAGCTTTTGAAAAGCAACTAATACCTTCTTGAGAGGTGAAAAAGTACAATAGGATCAAAAGAGCATTAAAATGTAGCGAAATAGATAGGCAAAATAAATTTAAAAGCATAGAAGCCCTTGATGAGAAGTGCTACAGTGGAAATATACAGTACTCACACAGTATAGAGGAAGTGGTTACTTCAAAATCCATTGTTCTTACTCAAAAGACCCAAACGCTTCTGAACACCACAGGGATTGCTCACAGGAGTAAGCAGAAATTCATACACAGTTTTCAGGATGGAAGTCCATGAATCAGAAGCTTCTCAGACATGGACTAAGCCCCCCACCAAATGCAGGAAGACTGAGTGCAACGTTATAGAAAAAAAAAATGGTGCAAACTCCCCTTACCAAGTGCATGATTGTTGTTGTTTGGTTTGGTTTGTTTTTTTTTTAAAGGAAAACCCCACAAATGAAATAAATTTGAATGACCACCCTGAAATCTGAAGTTTGATATCCCTATGATAATTTCTGTCTTGAAAATGATAGGAAGAGGCTGTCCCACCAAAATGCTTTGAGTGATGCTGATGGCTCTGTCCACTTCTACTCTGAGCCATTCCTGCTAGCACCTAGTAAGAGTTCGTATTATAAGAAGCTGCAAGCAAATAGAGGAGAGCAACACATTTCATCTGTATTCACATGAATGTAGAAGACTAAGTAACATGCAGGGTAAACATAAATCTCTCGGTCCAGGAAGCAAAAAGACTTGTTCTGTCTTCTTGCCCACCACATGATGCCTCTCTATGAGTCTGTAGAAAGATACCTGTTTGAGATGGTGGTCTCTGGGGATGTAAACATCCCATCATCCGTAACAGAAGGAAGATCACTGAATTGTTTAAACCACTCAAAAGAGGTGACATTTTTCAATCACTGCTTAAATGAGATATTGTCTTGAATCCTATTTGTGGGAAAAAACCACATCCTTTCCTCATCCGTCCTGTGACTGACTTGCAGCTTCTGGATTTCCAGGCTGCCATGTATAGTTTTAAAGAGGAACTTTTCACTGTTCCTGTCACCTTTGACTGACCCAAAAGCCAAGATAACTAAGTATACAAAGCCAGGGAGTCACAGATTATCAGCCTATCAAATCTGGGTAATTATTTTTTTCTCTCTTGAGTGGAGAGTCATTATTTTTACAAAAACAACCACTTGTTTGTTTGGGTGTATGTTTACCATCATGTTACTAATGCCTCCCTTTCTTTCACAAACATGCCACCATAGCTCCCGTCTATTCCCAGCACCCTATCACCAGTTTACTCCCCAGAGCAGCACATGGTTGCAGCTTAGCTGGGCGCCCAGACTTTCCAGGGCTGTTATCTTGATGCAAACAGCTTAACAGCAGCCACCACCTTGCAGATGGACAAGTTGGGTTTCTCCGTTTCCTGAATACTTAAGGAGGCAGCAGTTGGCTGATGCTGCCAGCTGGGATGTAATTCATCTACCCACATGGAAATCAGTGAATAAAAACCAGAAAAGAGAAACAGCATGGCTCTCATGGTGTCCACTGCAGCACTGTCATTGACTCCAGGGTGTCTGTGAGGTGGCTTAATACCTTTTACATGAGATAAATACATTGCTTGATACCTCTGCTCCCTCTAGACAATTTGTTGGGCATGTTTCACACTGTTGCAAAATATCTTGTTTTTCTTTAATTTGGTGAGCAAAGAAGGTGGAAATTTCAAAATAAACCCCCCATCACAATGAAATAAGAAAATCTGAGAAGGAAAAAAAAAAAAGGAAAAAAACCCACACTGGGTTTACACAATTTTAATTATAGTTAACTCTGTGTTTAGAGAAGTTATATAAAGTATCTATAGGAGATAATGCTCCATATGGTATCACAGAGATTCCACCACAAACACCTTCAGTTTTACTGAGCAGACTTGTATTTAACCTCATTTGTATAAATAACACAAATTATTTAATTGCTTTCCACTGAGAAAAAGTTTTACTGAAACACAGCCTGACTTCTGAAGCTTTTAATCACACTGCCTTGACAGCAATGCACTCTTACAAACTAGTGGTCTTCAGCACAAAGGCTGGATGTCTGAAGGTGTGTTTGATCATGGAACTTGAAAGGCAACAGAGGGAATAAAAAGTCAGAAACATCTTTCAAGCTTAAAGAAGCCATTTAATATGCTCTAATAACTCAGATCACACCAAACGTTGACCAGATGCTCACCAGATCTCACCTGTGATTCAGGATTAGAGTCACAGAATGGTAATGGTTGGAAAGGACCTCTGGAATCTCCAAGTCCAACCATCAACACAAACAAACAAATAAACAAAAAAATACCCACAACCTTGGCCACTAGAGCATGCCCTTGGGTGCTACATCTACATGCTTCCTGAATACCTCCAGGGATGATGACTAATTATTTAATAAGATTAAGAGACTTGCTGAAATTTCACTGTAAGAAATGCCCAAGAACTCCAAGGCAATGTGCCTCTTATCCCAGTGGTACAGTTAGAAAATAACATGGAACTATTCCAACAATTTAATGCCATAAAGGTAATGTATATCTGAAAAGAAAGTTTTGAATTTATAAAAAGTATACAGGATGTGTGGATATGAAGTATTTCACTGAGCTTTTTGCGAGTGTATACAAAAAATTCTAATTGTAACAATTATTTACTATTTCTTTGAAGAGTAACAATGGGATCCACCCAAAAACAACAGCAAATCATAACACAACCCCCAACATCCATCCAATCTATCTCACAGTTCCTGCTTATGACTCCTATCATAGAATGCATGAAGTTTTCTACATTTCAAAGAACACTCCCAAATAACCCTACAGTTGTGGAATTACCTAAATCCTGAAGTATTCAATTTGTGAAATTTACATGTTTTGAAATCAGATTTCCCAAAGTGAAATGCTGTCACTCTTGAAAAATTAAAGCTAAAAGCTTTATTCGGTGGCTGAAGTTTTCATGTGGTTCCTGTGAAGAGAAGCAGTAGCTTCCCAAGAAAACACATTACATGTTCAACTGGCATTTTGGAGACTCTGCTAAAGCATGTAAATTTATTTATCAGAAAGGGAAAAATCTCATTTTTATGATGCTTTAGTAGATACCTATACTGTTCCTCACCTCGCTGTCCCTCCGTGGGGTTCCAACTCTTAAGAATCTTCTATTTGTCTTTTTTTTTAAGGAAAGCACAAGAATAAATTTATTGAAAGACCATAGCTAAAATAAGAGCTTTGTTTAGTAAATAGAAACAGGCTTTTCAAAAAGGCTTCTGATTCTGGGTGCACCATGCGGGCCTACTTTTCAAAAATGCTCAGCACCTGCAGTTCCTCCTGCAAAGAAGGCTGGAGAATGAGACATTCCACATCTCAATTAGTGTACTGAAGGCACAAAAGCTTTGATTAACATAAAATCCAATACAATTATTTATGCAGATTAACCTTATTTGCAAAATTGAGCTTTAACAGGTGTTTTGCTGTCCTCTCCAAGTTTAAGTGTTTTGATTTTTCACTTAAGCAATCAAGCTCAAACAGAAACTAAGTTGAATAAACACATTACTCTGCTTTTGCCATTCTCACTTCACAAAGATCATTAAATCATAGAAGACTGGACATCATCATAACAAGAAGGAATGCCTTATAGCAAAGGAGAAAAGAATTATGAACAGCCATGCATGTGTAAGAAGACCTTCCAAGAGAGACTGAATACAGAGTGAATCCTTGCAGTCCTTGCAGTAAAGCTTCGTGTATTGTACTTTCACTCTTGGATTGTCAGCATTATGCCTTGCCAATTCATAATTAACATCTGCTGTAGCTGAAGAAGCCAGTGCCAGATGCAAACTGCTAATGTCCTTTTAAGTTGTTGCACCACAAGTGCAGAGACCTGAAGTTCAGATTCACTTTGAAGTCATGTACAGCCTTACTTCTCTGAAAAGCTGTAGAATCTGAAAAGGAGGGATATGGAGTCAGCTGGTGAGAAGATGCCAGTCCATCACACGATGTCACCATTGCCTCAGTGGTGGCTTTGAGCCTTCATCTTCACCTGGCACCTTAAATCAGAGAGTTGTTTTGCCTGTCTTACCCAGAGGAAAGGCTTCAAATCCATTTGGCCTATTTGACCATTCAGGAGTTACTTTGTTAGGATCACCTGCAACCCTTTTTAGATGGTGTCCTGTAAACCCAAGAAACAGATATAAGAAAATAACCTGGAGATCTGCAGTCAAAATATCCTAATGCCCAGTAAATGGGGGAGGTGAATTTAAAGGTGACAAAAAACAGAGCCTCCTCCAAAATTAAAATTCACTGTGGTGTCAGCAAGCAAAGCTGTGTGTGTGCATACAAAATTAACACTGTCTGTGAAAATAAATAGCCTTGGCAGCAACACTCCAGAGCTAGAGCATAATTGGCCTGCATTTTACTCCTTTCTTTTTCCTTGTAATTTCTTTGTGCTGTGTTTCTTTGTGTAAAGAAACCCTCATTCAAGGGATTTATAGCCTTTCAGGGAGGAAATTAAAGATTCAGTGTCTCTCCATCACTCACAAAGAGAGAGATTTGATTTTTTAAATTATTGTTATTATTTGTGAGTGCAGTTTATCTGCCTGTCTTCAGATAATTCTAGCTGTCCTTGCGTGAGAGTTTGAAATACAGCAACTAGTGAGTATGATGTGATGGAGGTTAAAATAAGAAGCTCTTTCCTTTTCCCTCCAAGGCATATTCAGAGTATGGGGCTCATCTGAACAATGAGGACACAGCCCATATTTGTACTTTCCCCCTCCCACTTGTGTGGATCAGACTGATGAGGGGATGAGATTTAGGTTCATGGCATTCCTTCCCCCACTTCTCCCAACACTTGATAAAAATAGAACTCAGGCAACCAATTATGGATTTCCAACACCCACCCCTCCCTCCCCAGACATTACATTGAAACTTCAGAAAAAGCATATTCTAAAGGGGGCCTTAAAGAGCAGGATGAGAGGTTATTCATTACCTCCTGCAAACTGGACTGCGTTAAGTGGCTGATCCTCAAATAGATCTGATCCTGCAAGAGGGGGAAGGCCTGGGTCCCACAATGGGCTCAGTGTGGCAGCCTCTCTTGCTCGCACAGAATCCCCTTGACAGCACTCAAACATTCTCGCCTGCTGACGGACGTTTAGAGGCCTACACTGGCTGTGCCACGAGGTTTTTTCCCAAGAATAGCTACGGTTATTCATCCTAAATGGCCCAGAAAGTCTGGAGACGGCTCACATATTTTGGTTGAACATTATGTGCGCAAACATGAACTCAAAAGAGTTAGTGGCAGACTCGAGGAGGGAAAGACACTAAGCGCCGAGGTTTGTTCTATCCTTTTAGATCCATTTTCTCAGAAAAGGGTAAGAATTAGTCTGACGATATATAACCATAGTCTGTTCTCTGAAGATTGCAGCAAATGGAAACAATGAAATGTGCTAAAGCTAAATCAGACCCCTGGGTAAATGACATAATCCTCCCCAGTGCCAAAACATTGTCTGAGGAATTCCTCAGTTTTACACTAACCTGCTGTAATTCTTTTAGATGTCTCTTAGCTCTCATTCCCCTTCCACAGGCACATGAAACATGGCCATTTTACTGGGCTCAAGTGTTGGGACTGCAGAGGGAGCAAAAAAGAAGTTCATAAGGAAATAGCAGGTATGTTATGAAGCTGAAACAGGACAATTTTTCAATGTAAATAGCTTAAAGGATGTCACTGCCTCTTTGTTGTACAAGCCTCGTGCAGAATGAAAATAGCTGCTCTCCTGACCTTGTTGACCATAGGCAAGTTTCCCTGCTAGTTAATTTTGCCTCATTATTCTAGGACAGCCATCCAGTGTTTCACCAAGAGAGTTGGCCTCTTCCATCAGGTGAATAATGACAGGACCAGAGGAAATGGCCTAAAGTTGCACCAGGGGAGGTTTAGCTTGGATATTAGAAAGAATTTCTTTACTGAAAGAGTGATTAGACAGTGGAACAGGCTGCCCAGGGAGGTGGTGGAGTCACTGTCCCTGGAAGTATTTACGAGAAATATAGATACAGTGCTTAGCAATATGATTTAAGAACTGATTGGGTAGATTAGGTTGTGGCAGGGGGATTTAGGTTATGGTTGGACTAGATGATCTTCTGGGATGATTCTGTCCAGGGTTAGGACTCTAGTGTTAAAGGTCAAGGTTTAAGGGTCTAGACGTAAGCATCAAGATTAAATGGTCTAGGGTTAAGGGTCTAGGGTTAAGAGTCTAGGGTTAAGGGTCTAGGGCAAGGTTCTACTGTTATAGGTCTATAAGCATTGAGGCTAAATTATCTAGCTGATGTGGTGGTGTTAGGTCATAGGCAGGACTTTATGATCTCAAAGGTCTTTTCTAGCCTTTCTGTGATTGTGTGATTCTTTATCGTTTCATTAAAAAAAAAAATAATAAAAAAAATCTAATTACCAGACAAAGTTCTCTTTGGTTTAAACTCAACTATATCTGATCTGCTTAGAACTGCCGTGTGTTTTCAAACTATTATGCCTCTTTGGGCATATATATCTGCTTCATATAGCAACATCGCAAGTGTTATGGTAATAAGGAATTCAAGTAATAGAACACTTACAAGTTGAATCCAAAGACAGTTTTCCTGGAAACACTCTGAAGAAGACCTGAGCACGACTCTGAAGTACAGGATAATGCCCTGACCAAAAGAGGAAGAGAACTCATCACTTCTCCTAAAGGAGAAACTGACTCTCCCCACTAACAACTGTACAGGTACACAACATGTTCCATAAAGTGTCCATTTTGTGGGTTGAAGATGTAAAAGGATTCAGTGGTAGATGCAGTAAGTTATGGATAAGGAGTATAATGATTGGTTTAATAATTCCACAGGGAATAGAGGAGAAAATTATCTGATACCTCATTGATATACTAGAGTTCATTAGACAAATCAGCCAGACCACAGTCAAGGAAGCTACAGTTGAATGTTTGTCTGAATTTCAAAAAGACATTAGCAGGGTCTCTCACCAAGACTGAAGAAGCAGCTCAACTGCCACAGAGCAAGAGGGGAGGCCTCTCCAGAGAGTAGGAAAAAATTCCCAGGTTTCTCAAAAAAAGGAGACCATCAAATACTTCAGTAGAGTCTGGTGCAGATATCCACACTGTTGAACAAATTCCTAAAAATGTAGAAAGGAGCATGGGTAGTGAGGCAACAAAATTGTTGAGGATTGTAAGAAAAAGAGACAACTATGAAGAGCTGCAGAAAGAGAAGATACTAACCGGCTGAAGGAAATGGCAAGATGAAATTCACAGATTATTAATGAAACAGACCAAAGAGAAGTTCCCAATCTCTTTCATTACATGAACTCGAAGAGCCATTCAGTCAAAGTTAAGTGTGGATAAAACTCTGAGCAGGCTGAAGAAAACACCTTTCTATGTGATGTTTAAACAGGCTTCAGCGTTCACCACAATGGGAAGCTATCAAGGACATGAACTTAGCAAGAGTCAAATATGAACCAAATATTCACGTACCTAAATCATCCTTCATGACGGTAACTTTGGACTGGACATTAAAATTCACACTTCTGAGGTTAAGTCTATCCTTAGAGGCTAACTCTAATGACAGAGGCAAGTCATCCATTGCCTGCGTATGCAGGATTCTCACACCTTCCCTTCTCATCAGGCAGGACGCAGGGGTACATAGCCCCTCAGATCAAGCCACAAGCTCCAGAATGGGAATAGGTTAGTATCTCCTTCTATTTTTGCACCAGTTGTAGTTTCAAAACTGATTTATTATGTGCTTCTTCCTCTTTTTAATAAAAATTAGTAAGGAAATTTACAATGTCTTTGTGTCCTTTCTATACTTTGGGGAAACTAAGAGGGGGAGAGGTGTGGAGGATCCAGATGTATTGTCTGTGACTGTTTGCCTTGGCCAGGAGCTTGATTTATTTGCCATGTCACTGTACCCTTGGTAATAATCATAATAACCAACCTGGGAGAAAGTGCCCAGCCATATCAAAAAAGAAAACACAGAAAAAACAGGTCAATCTGATAAAGCATGGAGAGATTGCCCAGAGCCTACAAAGCAAGTAGAGTTATGGTACTCATTGCAAGGATTGTAATGGTAACACAAAACAGCACCAAATGAACCAATCCAATTAACAAAGATCACACTAAAACAAAACCTAAAAATGACAACATAATTAGTCTATCAAGTCTGTCATGTATAAGCACAAGCCTGGTTTATGATTCCTCAGCAACTGATAACCTCCCCCCCCCCCGAATGTTTCACCAGGCTAAGAATAGTGAGAAATATTTTAAAGCAAGACTAACAGGTTACATTTACCCACAAACCATTTATTTTCATAAAACTGAAGCCAATCTAAACCCATACACCATAGAAATGTTTCCAAGTTAGAAATTAAAACAAAATCAATCTCTCCAGAAAGCCATGCACGAAAAAGTATTTTGTCCCAGCAACATGGTATCATTCTGTGAGATTAATGCAAAAAGGAGTTAATTAATATTAATCATTTTTTAAAAATTAATCCCATTAATATATTTGCATGTGTAAATAATGAGAAAACAGAATACAGAATACCTAAGTGATGAAAAAGGTTTTCGTATTTTAAGGTGTTTCAACAATCAATGTCACTAGTAACAATGGAAGGGGCATAATTCACTTTTTTTTTTCCACACACACACGAAACACAGCTACTAATTTAGCCAGTTGTGTAACCTGTTGACTCAAAGCTGTTTTATTTCATTATCCACAAATTTGAGACAGTTTGATTCTGTGGCAGTAGACACCTGCACCATCCACACCACCACCAGCCAGTCTCAGGGGCAGGGCTTGCTGAGTGAGCAAGCAGATGTGGGAGGTGAAAGAGGAAGGACTTGGGTAACACAGACCGGACACAGCAAAATCAGGGAGGTGAGTTCCAAGGGAGGACTACGGAAAGACACTTCTGGAGTAATAAACTTCAGTCCTGGTCCTTATTCCCCACCCTTTCCCAACTTATCACACTCATTAACTTAACAAATGTGGCAGAAGGCTTCAGTAACATCTGTGAAGTGCTTTAAAATTATGTCATGTTATTAAATGTGCATTGTACATGCCAAAAGGGCTAAAATCCTGCAGCTCTGGCTTGCCTAAATGGTTCAGCTAAAGCCAATGGAAATAATAATTTGGGTGAGCAGGAAAAAAAAAATCTCTTAAAGAATAACACTAATCAAACCCAAGACCATTTATTTTGAGAACAATGCTTATTTTTTACACTTTATGACAACTATTGCACAAAGCTGCCCTCACTTGCTTACCCTCAAGGGGTTATACCCTTTCTTATGATAGTGGTTCTTGCTATTTGCATCAGCCATTTTAGTCTCAAACTCTGTTCTCATCAAAGTTAAAAGATGTTTTACTGGGGCCTCCCAGGGAAGCATCCCTAGCCTGGTTGTCGTTGTTGACATTTAATGCAACCAATCTTATTTCCATCACTGAAGTGAGGAATTGGGTAATCTTGTCTGCACATAGTTCCCAAATAAGCATTTATACATGAACATACAAGCAACATCAATGTTTTAAAGCAACATAAAGAGGACTTGAGAGGGTACTGGACTTTATGACCTGGGTGCACAGTTAAAGTGGATGGACAAAAGGGTGGGAAGAGATATGAAAGAGTTGAAGAGTTGTAAGGATGAAACTTCAATAATTTTTTTTGTATGGAAATTAACATGAAAGCAAGACCCAAAGGGTTTCTTTTTTGGTCAAAAACCTGTCCTGTGTGTGTTTTAAGGCAGGCTTGTATTTGCCTTAGTCCGTCCTGCTTCAGAAAGAAGTATTTCCCTCCACCCCTTTGTGCTGCTTGCTCTCACCACCTCTCTCCTGGAGTTGTGGCCCTGTGGAACTAATCCAGCTGAAAGCATCCACCCACATACTTTCTTGGTTTACTCTTCAACCAGCTC
The DNA here is from genome assembly GCF_020740795.1 of Apus apus. NCBI lineage: Eukaryota > Metazoa > Chordata > Aves > Apodiformes > Apodidae > Apus > Apus apus. Next base: position 35,690,043 of record NC_067283.1, read on the forward strand.
AGCTCCCCAATCTGGCTCCCTCCACTGACACTGATGGCCCAAGGCGGTGCAGGTGAGGAAGGAGCTAAACCATAAATAAACAACACAGAGGCAGAAAAGGAGAAGGACTGGACTACAGTAACAGGAGAACTGAGTTACTAGCAAGAGAGATCCCTTCCCACTAAAAATAATAATAATAATAATAATAATAATAATAATAATAATAATAATAATAATAATAATAATAATAATAATAATATCCAGCTGTGGATATCATGAGGTAGCACATTCAAAGAGAAAAAATAAATATCCCTAAAGAGTAAAATTATGAATTTTTACCACTGTTGAAAGCAGTTTGTTAGACAGCTTGCAAAAGTACCTATTGTCCCAAAAACAGCAGCATACAAAATATGTCGAGACTCCCATGTTCACACATTCCTAGTTCCCACCTGTTTACAGGCTAAACCGGATAACTCCACCTGGATTTATACTACAGTAGAAGGACCAAAAAAAGCCTACAAGAGTAACAAAAAAGTAATCTACACTAATCATACAATTAATACAGTAGATTGAAATGGGATATTTTTGTAATTTTTGCTGCCATTTTTTTTTAGAGTTTCATGAAAAATGTCTGTTTGGTTCAAGAAGATTTTATTCTCAAAATTATAAAAGAATTCTCTTTGCTCTGGCACATTGGGAAAAAAAAAAAAAAGCAAAAATAGATTCAGACTCGAAGGCTTCCTGCAAAAATAGTACAGAATTAAGCTCTGTGAATCTAATATCAACATAATAACACAAATAATTATAATACAGCACTACAACATATGATCAGTTACATCTTTTCTCATTATTGCAATATTTAACCATCATTTTCTCCATGCTTTATAACTCCACAGCAGAAAAAAACAACAACAAACAAACAACACAAAAAAAACAATTAAGAGTGTTTAATCTCTGAAATCTTGTTTCAGTCTTATATACATTAAATGATGTTTTCATTTTCCATTTACAAAGAAGCTGTGATTGCTGACAGCATTACCACTTTTTTGAAGCTGGAAATATGTGGGTATCCAAACACCTGTAATTTGCAAGTCAGTAGACACATGTTGTTTTGTGGAAGTTCTGGCAGAACCAGAGTAAAATGGCTTGGAACACCTGAGCACAAGTAATTCATTTCCATCCAAAGAAAGTAATGCCACATATTTTGTATCAGAAATAGTGTGGCCAGCAGGAGAAGGGAGGTGATCATGGCCCTGTACTCAGCACTGGTGGGGCCGTACCTCAAGTACTGTGTTCAGTTTTGTGTCCCTCACTACAAGAAAGACATTGAGCTGCTGGAGGATGTCCAATGAAGGAGAACAAAGCCAGTGAAGGGTCTGGAGAACAAGTCTTACGAGGGTCCGCTATGGGAACTGGGGTTGTTTAGCCTGGAGTAAAAGAGGCTGAGGGGAGACCTCATCACTCTCTTCAACTGCCTGAAGGAGGATGTAGGTGGGTGTTGGTCTCTTTTCCCAAGGAACAAGTAATAGAGCAAGAGAAAACAGCCTCAATTTGTGCCAGAGAAGGTTTAGATTGGATATTAGAAAAAATGTATTTACTGATAGGGTTGTCAAGCATTGAAACAGGCTGCCTGTTCCAATACCTGGAGGTATTTAACACGTCTAGAAGTGGTGCTTAGGGACATGGTTTAATGATGGACTTGGCAATGCCAGGTGAACACATGGACTTGATGGTCTTAAAGGTCTTTTCCAACCGAAATGATTCTATGATTCTATCATTTGGGTACTCTTTGATTTGTGGTGGTTGTTTTTTTTTCCCAGCCCGGGGAAGGACATTTTGCAGCAGCCAACTTAGGCCACTTCTTTACAAGATATTGGCCTCGTTCCTCGCTGCTTCTTCCAGCGCTAAGAAAAACATGGCATTTTTACGAAACGGAAGCAAAGTCCTCCGAAAAACTGTAATAATCCCCGGCACCACTGGGTGGTACTAGCTGTCTTCGAGTGGAGAGCCGAGCTGAGCCCAGGCGCAGCCGGCCACGTTGGGCGCCTCTGCGGCAGGCAGCACTTCCCACCGCCTACAAACCACACGGGTTTCACGGAATCCGCAATTTACTGCGATTACAGCTCGTTTAAAGGGCTGCGGATATCCTGCAGATGCTCTCTTGCCGCCCGCGTTAAGCTCTCATTCCTCTCGGGAGGGCAGAGCGTGGCTGGGCACACTTCGCTCGACACAAATGCCACCTGGAATCCCATGAATAAAGAGGTTCTTGTCTGGTAGGCCCAGTAGATAGACACATGGTTTTATTCACATTTTTGCAACCTCAGCATTATATAATTGCAAATTCACATCTATAACTGGCACTGCTCTTAAATCCCAAAGAAACTCCTTCTTAGGATGTACATTTCTTCCGAAGCCAAAGAGCAATATTTCCAGTTACTTTATCCACTGCTGAGTTTGGACAGCCAGCTCACCAGCACTTGCAAGCAGATGGTGTCAATGTTATGTTCACAAGCAGAAATACTGATTTAGCTGTGCTTGGCCCCAGTAGGGTCAATAGGGCTGCACAGGTATCTTTCAGCTTGCAGAAGTCTTATTTCTAGTGATATACAAGCTGGAAGAAAAACCAACTGCTTCCATCTCAAACTCAGCTAGAGCTTGAGACCTGAAGTTAAAAAGGCACTTTTCTACTTGTAAACTCAAGAGATAGATACAGAGTTACAGGAGACAGCTGAACATAAAAGTAATGTATATCCTTTCAAGCCCTCTAAAACAGGATAATGAGTCTTATTACAGCTTATAAAGATGTGTTGAGTGTTATCAGTTCTTATCAAAGTAACTGACTTTAAATCTTGACAGACTGAGGACATTTCTCTCAAAATTACATCTAATTCTTTCACACTGCTGGAGTAGTGTGTGAGTGATTTCTTTAAGTATAGGCTTTAGCACACTGTGGTCAAAGTGCAGGGTGTTTTTTTTTCTGCCAGAAGCAACATGCTGTGGGAAAAAAAGTGAACTGTATAAGGAGTGGTTTGTTTAGCAGCAGGGAGGTGCTGGATTAGCAGTCAGTGAACTGTTGTAATGATCATCAGAGCAGCTCTGTAGCCTCACTACCTTGATCCATTAACTGCACCAAGGTTTCAGCATCCTCTTTAGCAGAGGTCAGTTAGCTGATGCTTGAAGCACCATCTAATCATGCTGTGCAGGCTTATGCTTCTGGGCTGAAATTCAGCATTACAGCCAAAGATAACCTGTTTAGTCTCTGTAAGTTGACACCCTTTTGCTCTATATTGATGAATGGATTTGTCTGACTGTAAACCAAGCCAGAAAAAGCAGAGAAACTGTGACCATCTCGCCAATTTTGGGTTCCTTTTAATCTGTAGACACTGAGCCTGTGAACTGCACTTAGAGAAAGCTGACAATCTGAAAGCCAAGTTGCCTGCAATTCAAGCTCAGTCCAAATACTTTTTTTTTCAGTTCTTTCCCCAAAAGCACCCAAGGTCAGCAGCAGGACCTTCCCTCCTGAGCTGCTATTAGAGCTGGAGTTGGTGGAGTTCCAGCACATGTACTTAAAACACATTTATGTTATTTGGCTTCTGTGCAATTCCCCTCTTACACATGCACTCTCCGCAAAATGGGCTGTAATTAATGCTACTCGGTGCACTGTGGATATCTTTCTTTAATTAGCATTTTTAAAGTACATGGCAAAAAGCAATTCCTCCACTCCTTTCATGTTCATGAAGGGTCCCACAGACAGCAGAACCAGCATCGTCCTGGGAAGCAAACTTTTATGACATGAGACAGGAATTATACATTCCTTAACACACCACAAGACAGTCTCTACAGACCTTGTAGACAGACTGGATACAGAAGCAAGAGTCTGCAGCGTGTTAAATTGCAACTCCTCTTAGAGCAAGACCTAGTACATTGTTGATTACTTTCAGCCCTGTTGCTGGATCACTGCTGTCTTGAAAAAGGATTACTTTTTGCTCTATTTATTTATTTATTTATTTATTCCCAAATAGTAAGTTTGGACAATGTGCAGAGGAGTCATTGTTAGCATAACAGTGAGAGACCTGTGATTCAAAATGAGTAGGAAACAACTTTGGGCCACATTTGAAGATTCCATGATCTTAGAACAGTATCTCACTAACACATCTCACTTTCCAGGAATGCAGATTTCAGTACTGCATCAATGTTACCAGCTTGCTTGGTACCTAAATAAAATAAACTTCCTGCAAGCATTTAACTATTGAAGCTGGATGTTTTATTACCTTTATTTCCTTTACATCAAACTGATCTTCTCTAAGAGCTATATATCTTTCTCTGGTTTAAAAGCACTGGTTCTGCTCCAGCACATAGAGTCATTTTATTCTGCAACACAATTGTACAGTGCAAGGAAATGAGGGGGGTGTTTCTCCATCTGGCAGATGATCTTCAGAAGTGGAAAAGAAGATGTGCAGGCTTATGCTATTAAACTTTTTGAATTCAAATGGAATCCAGCTGTTTGGGATCCACAACATTCTTGCAGTTTAACTGCTCACAGTATGTATACTTTCAATCCCTTTATTTTTGTTTTCTTTAATTGCTGGGGCCTGAGATCATAAACGCCTCAGTCTTTCAAACGTGAAGTGCAGCTCTTGGTAATTTGTTCTAATCAACCGCAGTAAGAAATGCCTGGTCCATAACCTTGAATGCTTTTTCTCTCCCCTGACAACAGAATAGACTTCTTACAAAAAATAAACATCTGGTTCGAATTGAACATCAAATTGCAGTTACTTTAAGTGCCAACTATTAAATTACCTCGAATGTTTTATGTTTGAACATGATTTTTCAAGACAGCTAAATTTTTTAACTGTAGCACAAATGCACATGTAAAATTTCTTTAGAAGGTTACTTCCCTGGAACACACTCTTTTTTAATCATGTGTAGCTTGGTCACTCTTTTTACTTTCCGTTAACAGAAATTGTTAGTCACAAAGGTTTTTATATACCCAAATATGCCTCATCAGATGCTAAGAGGAAGAAAAGCTCTATCTAGAACTCAGGGACTTAATTTTGAGCTCTACAGCACATGGAGGGATTGTCAAGACTGTCCACAACCCATTAAATCAAGGCAGAAAATCACACGGACCAAGATTACACTCTGCATTTTGATCAGTAAGCTAAATATTAAAATTCATATTTAAGACTTCTTTCAACTGATCAACCAAGCTCCTTTCTCTATCTAGCACTATTTTCTGGTGATGAGCCTTACAGTCTGATTTGCATGACAGAATTTCAAATTTACAGCTTTACATAAGTGTTGCTATTTTCCTTAAACTATCCAGATCCCGATCCACCACATTTTTGCAAGAGACCTTTCTCTCTTTATTTATTTTTAAGTATGTTTCCAGCCGTCTCTGTCACAAGGAATTTTTTAGGATAGAAAACAGTACAATTTGAACTATTGAAAGCAAATTAAAATGAACACCAAATCCACAGCTTTGCTAATGCATGCAATTTCTGTATGACTGGAATTGATAGGGTTGCTACAACTTCTTTACGGTGCTCCAGAGGAAAAAAAAATAATATTTTATTCACTGTGAGGGAGCTCTAAAAGGCACAAGGGAAGCGTAAATAAAGAACATATTTGTATTCCCTTCAGTATTTCTGCAAAACCCTCCTCCAAAACAAAACAGAGTCACTGCATGTGCAGACCAATACTATAATTGTTTACTTCTTCCCAGACACTGATCAAAGTGAAACTACAAGGAGAATTGATTAATAAATAAATAAATAAATACATTAAAAGTACAAATTACTGCAGCTGGGCAAATCGCTGGTGACTTCTAAGTTGGACATGAGCCAGTGTCCGTGGTTGTCTATGCTTGTGTTTTCACCAAATGTGATTATAATTGTTGTGATTATATGATTACTCCAAGGAGGAAATAGTAATTACAAAGGTGGAGCCACCTAATCAGAAGTTTCCATGTTATTTAGATGGCTATTTTTAATACTGACTGTCATTTTAGCTATAATCTTTGAATACTAAAACACAGAACAACCTCAAATTTACCGAGAAACAAGATGAAAGCTTGATCTCAACAGAAATCTACTTAATTGTTTCAGGTGTTTCATGGGAAAAACTGTTTATGGATGCTTGATAGACAGAAAGAATGACTCAATTTACCACATGTTGTTTACTGAAAGTTATCTGAACAGGCTTAAGAGTCATGAAGCTGAGGACATTTTCATTCCAGGAAAAAAAAACAAACACCAACAAACCAGCCGTACCATTGCTAGATGCTCAAAGTGTCTAGGCAATTGACATACTTGTTTTTCACCTAATGAACTTCAGCAGCACAGAAACTTCAGTGTATGTGATTAATGAAAAACACCTACATGTCTTCAACTAGCAGTTCTGCTTGCACCTTGGGTGAAAATAGCTTCAGTTACCTCTAAAACCCAGCCAGAAATAACACGGTGAGGGCTCTAACAAATATGTGGGAACAATGTCAGTAACAGGGAGTTAGAAAACAAGTAGAAAGAAAAAACAGAAAAATCAGTGAAAGTAAAAAAGTTAAGGAGAGAAAGAGAAGGGAAAAATACTAAAAAGGATACAAAGACAAAAATAGCATAAGGGTTGCATTTTTAGAAATGTGTGTGTTTGTGCTCCTCTTTCCCCCTTCTCGCTATTCCCAGTTCCAAGACTTCCAGAAATTCAGCTACTATTTTGGACATCCAGAAGGGCTTTCTCTTTCAGTCAACTTCTCTGGCCTCACAGAGTCTGCAGGGGCTTCAGCTTGTACGGTTCTCTGACTCATGGTGGAAGAGTGCTTCAAGGCTATGTGTACAAAGGCAGAATGGAATAAAGTCTGCATAGAGTCCGCAGCTCAACTGTCTAAAAGGATGCTTACATAAACATGTGGTGTGCCTTTAGCTCTTCTCAGAGCTGAGCCCATCAGGTTCACCAGGGCTTTGTTAAAACCATTTGAACTCTCAATCCAGGAAACTCCTTCTCGAGGCCAAATCTCCCCCAAGAGCTCTTCTACCAATCTGGGCAAGTCAGCTGCAATGGGAAATCGCTTCACATATCTGTGCTATCTGTGTGGGACCTCTAGTGAGAGCAGAGGAAGAAGATCCCATTTACTCCTGCAAAATACCTACAGGACTCGTGTACCTTTGTGTTTTGTGGCTGAAATTAAAACTGAGTTTAAATCTGTGTACTTGTCCACATATCTCCATCTGTCTTGTAAGTAGAAGAGCAACGCCGTGCAAAGTCCACCTACATTTGCTAAAAATTACCCTGCAACATCCAGCCAACACCACAACCATTACCCTAATGGGAGCTTACATATACACTTCATTCAGCAGTCCAAGTTTCCCCTGACTTTCAGCACCTTTTAAAAAATTCACTTTTATTTCCAAGAAATGTGATATTTGCCATGATTTAAGAGCATCAACCCACAGCTGTAAGCCTCACTCCAGGTGCCTGGCAGAGTGAGTACTGCAACTTGGGTGGGGAGAAAGGGAGAAGCAGCAATGCCGTTCAGCAAAGCTGGAACCTTGGCTGTGATGCTTTTCCTTACAGCTGCCCCAGAGCCAGGAAGAGTATGTGATCCTATTGAAAATGCTTTTAGACCTGCTTTCTGATACACAACAAGACTTTGCTGCTGGAGGTACCAGCCTACAGTGTGGATGAACCATTTTTTTCAAGAAAAATTCTGTCACTGGTGACCTCTGACTACTCAATGTGCAGATCGGCAAGACAAATGTGGTGGGGAAGCATTGAAACACTCACATTCCTTTCTTCTAAAAAATCCCCTATCTCCTGGCTGTTAGGCAGGGATGTAAGAGTGGAACAATTTATCAGGCCAAAGCAATCCTGTGAGTACTTCTGGCCTCAGATTTTCATAACCTGGTCAAAGGTTCTGCATGCTGCAACCTTTTTTTCTCACCAAGCTCTCGTTTGGTCATCATCCTTGTCGTCACTGCAGTTTTGTCTCCAGGCAAAGTCTCCCTCTCTGATTTTTTTTTTCCCAACCCTGCCTACTGGCCACACAACTGGTCTTGAACTTACAGTTCGTCCTCTAGGCTTCTTGCCCAAACACCGCTGCCATGGAAACCTCCGTGTCCTCATGCCTCCCCACTCTTCTTGCAGCTGCTGCTCTCTGGAGAGCAGAAGGAGGCTGTTCTTTGCTTCTCATCCAGTTAGAAGACTGCAGGGGTTAAGCACTTGTATGCAGGGAAGGGCTCCAAGATCTGAGCATGAGCAACGACTGCAGATGGAAAGCAGCAGCAGCAAGGAGCAAGGCACACAGGGAAGGCTGCCACACTTAGAGAATCGCTTGTGATATTGAACAACCAATTTGAGCAAACAAAACCAAACTATTCCTAGTGCACTGAAGATCTAAAATTGAACCTACTTACATAGAGCCTTGGTACATAGACCTACTGCATAATAATCCAAATCATCATCACAGTTGAATATTTGAACTTCTCCTCCCTTCCCTGATGGCTCCTTCACCTTTTAGAGTGGGATGTCATTTGATGATAGATCTGTCACTTGCTTAGTAGAGCTGACAGTTTCTATTATTCATGTGTTGTCACTGAGAAATGCAAATAAACAATCCACTGATCTTGCCAATGAGTGGCAAGGAATCCCACTGGACTGGGGAAGGAATTTTTGCAAGGGCTTGTAGTGAGAGGACAAGGGGTAATGGATTAAAACTGGGAGAGGGGGGATTTGGGTTAGACATTAGGAAGAAATCCTTCAGTGTGAGGGTGGTGAGACACTGGAACAGGTTGAAGTGTTCAAAGGGGCTCTGAGCAACCTGGTCTAGTGGGAGGTGTCTCTGCCCATGCAGGGGTGTTGGAACTAGATGATCTCTAAGGTCCCTTCCAACCCAACCACTTCATGGTTCTATGAGTGGCAATATACGCTACCAGTAGAGCTATCCCCCAGCATGTGCTGGATGGAGAGATGGAAGAAACAAGCACCACCAGCAAACAGGTCTATTATTTTAACAGCATTCTGGCTTGTGCTACCTTAACCTCACTGGGAAACTACAGTTTGTTTTCCTCTCCTAGCTTTGGTCAGCACACCAACAAGCAAGGGAGTCACAGACTTATACAAGCACTGAGAACCTTGAAATCCACACTATTTTCAAAAAAATATTCAAAGCCAGTGCATGTTAACATGCAACAAGAATACTGATACAAAACTGCAGTCCACTGGGGATATTCTCTTCCTAAGAAACAGCTTTTCAAAGAAAACCGTTTCTCACATAACTTTTTTCTGGTTGTTTGTTTTTCTTCATCCTCTCCCATTTTATTGCTTCTTGACATAGCCCTTGTCAAGAGAATCCAGCTAGACTTCAAGAGGTGCCAAATTACAGAGACCTCAGGTTTTTCACTGTAAGTTGTTCTTTTCACTGCTGGACTCTTCTAAAGCAAATGAGGTTGAATTGATATGTTTTTACTGTATCTGTTCCTCTGCTCTGCTGTTTCCCATGGCCTAGCAGAGGAAATCTGATTGCCAAGTGTATTCTCATTTTGTTTAATCTGATACAAAAGGTCACCTCAAGTGCCCCTTTGGTATTTGCTCTAGAGCTGAGTATAATAGGTGGCAGCCCCACGAAGAATGCATGTTGCTAAACTTCAGAAATGTTTGGGTTTTTAGATACAAACAGATGTTTCCCTTGGTAGCTTCATTTTCTGCGTGATATTCCAAGAAGTGTAACGGATGTAGCTGAATCACAAATGAACATTTTCCAGAAATTAATTAGTTTCACACAATGTGTCACAAATTATGAAAATGTAACTTCACAGTTACATGAAAGAGATCAGTAATTGATGTGTTTAATCAGACTCCTGTTTAAATAGAACACTAATTCTTCTTAATATCCACAGCTATTTTTTGCAGCAGAAGCAGGGAGACAGAAAACCTGGCTCACATTCAGGTCAGATGTAGATCCACTGGAATTAGCAAAAACTGGGCTGCCTTGGGATCCATTATGCTGCACCAGTTTGGCATCGTGTATTTACACTAAGAAGACAAATAATTTGCAACTGCAGTATATTTGCAAAGCTCTAATCCATCAGTTACAGAGCACACAAACGAAATCCCAAAACACAAATCTGTTGTGGTGGTTAAAGTTTGGCTGTTTCATAAGCAATTGCCTATCTCAAGGCTCTGATCTTACAGATTAAGATGATTTTTTGCCATGGCATAAGTGGAAAGGCTAGAAGTAAAAAGCTGTGAGAATGGCAGCAGTTTCCCAGGTAGTGTTGGGCTAACTGGAATGGTAGGTGATTTTAGCAGGTTGAGTAAAAACTTATGATCAGACTGAAGTTCAGGAATGCCTCAGATGCGTTTGCAAGTGCAAATTAAACAACAAATGAACCCAAAATCTAAGTAGGTCAGCATAATTACAAGCCAACAGTTTCAAATTCATTAGTGTTTTCTGCCTGGGACTTATTCTAAATAAAATACCTGAGAATCTATTTTAACATAATAAACTGTACTTTCTCTAACTAACTCTCTAGTTATAAAATTAGTGTAGTTCAATATATATGTTATAGAACAAATAGAGTTCTTAGCCATTCCAGTGAAAAAGATGCTGGCCCTGAATCTCTTTTCCATTTGAACCACAGAAATGGAAAGAAGGGATGTCTTTAGTTCCCACTGGATCTCTGCAGTCTCAGATTCTTAGGGATACATCCGGGCAGGAAAACCAGAAATCTCTGCCCTTCTGTGCAACAGAATACTATCAGTGGGATCCCAGTGAATCATTCCAATCACAAATCATTCCGGAATAAAACACCTTCCATTTAAGCGTTTTTTATTTAAAATTCATGTGTTTAAATTTCCTTCCTTCTCTTTCTAAGAGCAAACTCTATTGTAAATAGCTGTTATCTCTTTTTTCAAACAAGATAAACCAAATCCAAACAAACCCCCATTATATAGAATTTTCAAAGTGAGATAAGAAAAAGCAAATAACTGAATGGGTACCAGGCTGACCAGAATGTCCCTGGTCTGTTGGGAAAAAAAAAACCTGTGCCCATGAGTAAGAAGCTAGAAGAACATAGTGCTGCACCAGTAAGAGCAGTCAGATGGAAGGCAGAAGCATCACTGCAGAACTGTACAGCAAGGATCCCAGCACCTACACCAGGTTTACAGGAACTACTGACAAGTTTCAGATTTGTTGGTATATTTATTGCTTTATTCATTTTCGTATTGAAGTCAGTGAGAATAGTTATCTCTGAGTTACTTCTGCCACTCTTACATGATAACGTTGGAACAAGTTGCAGTTTTATACTGTTAATACCTAATGCAGGAGTGCTGCTGGGAGAAAGAAAAATTGAAGGTTTTGACAAAATGTTTTACATAATAAGTAGCTCTTTTTAGGCAATAAGAGAAAGTGGAGTTTGGTTTGGGGGGAAGTAAGTTAATTGGGTGCTTATGTTATCAACAATGAAACAGTTGGTCTTTGGTTTGGTATCTTTAGGGTTCAGAGCTAACAACTTACTACAGTAATCATGAAAGATGCCCTCTCTTTGGTAACTGTCACCTGAAAAAGACATCTCCATGCCAGATCATGTCATGTTGATCAGATCTGAGAACCAAATATTTTTTTGTTGCTTTTTTAAGATGACCACTGCATCTTTGAGCAGAGTTCTGCAATACAATTAGTTCCACTGCCACAGTTCTATTATCAGTGGCTACCTACATTAAGAAAGAGTCTTGAAATCTTTTCATTCGCATGTAGAGAAAACAGAAGAAGGATCAAGCTGTTGCTGCAAAAAAAGTGGCATGCTAAAACATCTGCTATATGTACTGAGCAACACTCCAAATTGTCTCACAGGTCTAACATATGAGCCTTGTCTTGTAGTACACTCACTCAGGAATTAAGGTCATGAAATAGTAATGGCAAATAAACCATGTTATCCTTCAGTTATAAACAAAAGAAATGTGTTTTGATTTGTTTTGTTTAGGTTTTTTTTTGTTTTTAAAGCATGCTTTTCCTGACTGTATTCCTCCAGAGTAAACTTACTTCTGACCTTTAATCTGATAGGTATCATCAATGAGAATTCTCCCTTATTTCAAATAATTTTACAGTAGTCAGATAAGAGTTGCTACAGTTCAAAGTAACTTCAGTATTTAAATTGAATTTTAACTTCAATATTTAAATTTTAAGCAAGATAGGAGGAAAACTAATATCAAGCTACAATGATAGATATGTCAATTGTACAATGACAGATGAAGTTAATGACTGTACTAAAACATGGATTTGGAAGTATCAAGAGGTCTTTCTCACTGCCAGGCTGAACTACAGCAGCGTGACAGTGAATCTCTTACTTTAGAAGTGATAGCACTAACAGAATTTTAATGAATTTTCCTGGATCCAGAAAGGATAAATGCATATCCCCTTGTACTATAATTTGTTACCATAATGCAAATCTTTTTCTTATTTGCAAGGTATTGAATGGAACTACCTACAACCTTTCCACCTTCTGTTCCAAGGAGAGAATACCTCTCTTGACTTACAACTGACATTCAGGTTTATTTTAAAGACAGCATTGCTGAAATACTTGTCCCTTATGAGATAAACCCGTCTCTCAATGAGAAAACTTGTCACATTCTCTTTCTGTGCATGATTTTTATCTATTATAGGTATCCAGGCCTTCAAATTCCTTATAAAATTTTACTGCAACTAAACAAGCATACACTAAGCTGATGACAATTGAAACAAACTGCACACATGACATGCTAATTAAATGAACCAGGCAAAAGCATTGCTAACAGGATTTTTGCCAAGTACCTCACAAAAACTTTATCCACTCTTTTTCCTTGAGATTCAGGTCTCATAATCAAGTCTTTTTTCCAGTCTCACAAGACAAAATAAAATGAACTAGACTAGACAAGACTGAGGTGTAAGGTGCAATGTTACCATAATCCATTTGCCATAGCTAGAGGGCACAGACAAGGCAACATTTTGTTGGTCGTTCCTTCTCACAAGATTATAAGAAATAAAACCCTCACTTCACAACCTCTGAGAGCTTGCTTGTTCAGATTCTCTCTTGATACAGGTTCCACATGGATAGATCCCCGAAGAGCAGTAAAGCGTTTTGAATTACTGAAAACACAACAAATGGAAATATTTTGAAAAAAAATATTACGGTGATTGGAGAAAATATTTGTCTGAACACTAAAAATACTTTGGTAAGTAAGGAATTGGATTACACCTACCTATCTGAAGTCAGATTTAATCTATTAGCTAAGGACTGTTCTGCCTGGCAGCAGCTTCAAATGAGCTTTGCAATGAAGAAAAATAATACTTCAGTAAGAATTAATACTTAGCACAACAGTAGCTCAATTTTCTTTGTTGCACTCATCGGCTTTTGAGATTTATCTATGTGGAGATCTCCCCATCTCTGGATGAACAGCTTATTTCTAAGTCATAAAGTTATGAGGCATAGATTATAACATTAAAAATAAATGTACCTTTTAAAATGCAACAACAAATAAGATAGGCATCACACTATAAATATTCAAAAAATATCTTTAAAGTGTCAGATTTGTCTTTGTTAGTGAATATATCTATTATGTTTTTAGGCAGTTTCCTTCCAGCTATTTATTCATATGGTATTATTAATTTTTATTATTATGGCCTTGTTTGTAAAAACAAAGGAGATATGTATTTATTTTTAAAAACATATCAAGGAACATCTACTTAAATAAACTCATGTACAATTATATTAAGATAAATATTTGTCTTTCAAGACAATTGAATATTTTTCAAGGGGAATTTATTTTCTGTGGGAATTAAAGCATGCTCTTGAGAAAACTCATTTTATGGAGAAAAACACAACAGCAGTATTTGGTCAGGCTGCCAAAACTATGCTATATTTAGCATGGAGTGAGAGGAACAAATCCAGCATCCAGCACACACACAGTTTCCTTACATTTATTCCCCATTTCTACTTAACAAAGATCAGGTTATACATCAATATTTACACAGCAACTCCTCTCAAAAGAGTTGCCTGAGTGAAAAAATCAAGTACATCACTTCATACACATGATTTGGGTGATTTGATTTTAAAAATCTGGGTTTTTTTAAAAAGCAAAGCCTCACTTGTGGAGCTCACACAACATATGCACACCCTTGGGGGCCAGAAAAATATCAATTTGTGTGATCAGCCAGGTTTTTGGAAATTAAGTAGTATTTCTCTTGCTCATCGAAGCAGGCTTCTGCAAATACATATCCTGTCATGAAAACAAATTATTTTGTGTGGATTCACACACTACAATCTAGATGCAGGTTTACTAGTTAAATAAATAACCTGATGGAAATGGAGTGGACTATTTTTTTCTCCCAATTCCTCATTTTCCAGATCTCTCCCAGGAAAGAGCAGAAAGGAAGACCACAAAAGACATATACTGAATTCACAAGGCCCCTTCTTGTAAGGGTAATAACATGGCTGAAATGATGGCATTATATGTGGCATTTGCTGTGCCTTGTGAAAACTAAAGATCACGCTGCATAAAGAAATCAGTATTTTGATAAATCAAACTGTGTTAACACAGGCTCTGACAGTCAGGCTGAGTGCTTCTCAACAAGGGTTTTTCATCCACGTCTAGACCTTCACTGACACCATTATAGCCCTGTTCTCTTCCAATTATTTCTCTCTAGCCCTATGCTGTATCATCAGTGTTTCTAGAATCTCACAGAGAAATGTTAAGCAGTTTCAATTTTGCAGATCATTAACAATCTTCCAGTTAAGGTATAGCTTCTACATGGGGTTTTTATCTAATGTAAAGACTATACATTTTCTTAGACTGTGGACACACTGGGTGTCAAGACTAATGGAGATTGTTTAGGCAGCTTCCCATCTTTGACTGTATATTCTTGCCCCTCCACTGCAGCCCCACATTTTGCCACTTCCAATACTTCCACAAGTGAAACAGATACACAGAAGTGGAGCTGACTGAAAAATAGGGGAAAGGAGAGAAACCAGGAAAGGTTATTTTCCAGCAGGATCTATTTCACAGTTCATCTTCCAGCTGCACAACCAGCTGCACTCCCTGCGGTCCTAACAAACAGCAGTATTAGTAATACCAAGAAATTACAGTCAGTCTATGATTCAAGAGTGATGCATTATGAGATACAATCTAAGACACCGAATTTATTTCAGCAAATGGATTTATTGACATAATTGATTATAACCATGTACAGCATCTATGCATCTCCCATTGGAAGAATATCCAGTGATAGAGCTAACGTTAGTGTGATACACAGTTTTACTCAGTAATCCCCACTGCATTTCTAACGATGAACAGTGGTGTGTTCCACAGTCAGTTATTAAATAGCCAGAGGCACCCAGAGGTCCAAAAGAACAGAAATGTAAGATTCTTAACAAAAAGTAAAACCTGATCCTGGATTCCTTCAGTTGCAATTCCATTCAACATTGTATCTGTAAGAGCTATGAATTTTAACCTATACACTGACAATGGAGTTTGGCCCCTGCTGCCTGTCAAAATGAAATCCCAAAGGACTTTTTCTACTGACTCAAGAAAAATACCTCTTTTTTTCCTTCATTTAAAAGGCAAAGATTAAGACAAACGATCCCTACACGTTCTCCTTTCCTCCCATTTTAATTTAAATGTTAAACAAATTTGTGTCAGAACATAAAGTCTTGTTCCCTCCATTCAGTCACTGAACTCCCAACTGATGATACCAGTTACTATGGTGTCTTTTGTAAACACTTGTTCATCTGAATAAAAAAGAAAAGAAAAAAAACCTAACAAATTGCCTTCTTGCAATTATGGTAACAAAACACTTGTAGCCATGAACACCTCAGGTCAGCAATGAATGCAGGATATTGAGATGAATGCCTCCATAGTCCACTAGCACTTCCTTCAAGCCATTCAGCTCCACAAGAGTTCATCTGACGTTGCACATTAAATTCAAAGGAGCAGAAGTAGTATCAATGGTCTCAACAATTTACCAATGCCCATGTAAAACATTTGCATTTAAAGTGTAACCACAGTTTGGACCTTTTTAATTAGCTCACTTCTAGACCACACAGAGGAAATTATTAATGTAAACTAAACCAGCATATTTCATAGTAACAGAACCACGTTTTGTAAATATTTAGGAAAGTAAAAGTCCAAGAAAGTAGAGAGCAACTCATCATAATATTATTAGCATTGCTCTAAAACCAAAAGCAAAACTCAAATTAAAACCAAAACAAAACAAGCCAACTCAAACATCATATCCTACTGCATAAGGGTTTAACTTTAACATTACTCACTCAGCTACACAAAACATGGAACCTAGATTAATATACAAAAATATTTTATTTCACAGTGAGGTACATGAAGTTTCTAACTTTAGTGGGCTAAGGCTAAGAGAGAATTGCCTGTTAGGATAAAGACCGTTTCACATTCCTGAAATATTCTCACCTATTATGATTTATGAAGAAAGGCACCAATATTATTTACTCATCAACAGTTCACCTCTGCATCCACCCATTCAGAAATGAGGATGGATGATGTGAGGGTCAGTGACCTACTGGCCATCAAAGACCCAGACAATTACAGCACACATTCATGTGTACAAGTACCAAGCAGTATTTATTTAAAAAAAAAATAATAAAAAAAATTAAAAATAGCTCATTTGTAAACATATTACAAAACTCTGTTAGTTTTTCCTAGGGTGTCAGCAATATATTCCCGCAAAACTAACCCGCTGCATTATTGCCTCCTGCTTACAGAGAAGCAGGAAAACACACCCTCGCACATTGAGTCGCCTCCCGTTCCGAGACAGAACGACCTTCAGACTGTCCAGCACGAAACGCACATTTGCAGCCCTCCACAGACGACTTGCTGGTCGCACACACCTGAACAGTAATGTTTAAAAACAGACCCCTGTCCAAGGCTTTTATCAGGAAGGGCCGGTGCCTTGGAAATGCCAGCTCCACACATCCTCGTGCGAAGCTGCACCCCTGTCACCGCTCTTCCCAACTGCAGTAAAACAAAAACAGCACCTGTAAAAGACCACACTGAAATGTACGTCTCTTCAGTTGACGAAAAGGGAGGCACCAGCTGCTGTTCCGTCGTCGCTCCCGCCGTTCTGCTCTCCTCACGGAGCAGTTACCGCCTCAGTCCGCGCTTTTGCCCGGGTGACGATGTCTGAGGAAACCGTGACCTCCCGACAGAGGTGACCGGGTAAGCCTGTCTCACGGATGGCACCAGTCCCGGCCGGCTAGAAGGGACGGCTGAAAGGAGCGGCTGCGCGACAGCTCCGGCTCTCACAGGCCGCCCCCGGTCGCACCCACGCCACCCCCGCCCAGACCGACGGCCGCCTGCGCTCGCCGCGCTGACTACAGCTCCCAGCGGGCCCCGCGGCAGAGCGGCGCCCGCCGCCGGCTGCCTGCTGCGCGGGGCCTGCCGGGAGCTGCAGTCCGGCGGGCTCAGTCGGCGAAGCGCGGCAGCAGGTGGTCGTCGCCGTGGCGAGCGCCGCCGCCGCTCTCCATGAAGCGATCGCAGGGGAACTCGATGAGGTCGGCCTCGCTGAGGGCGCAGGCGGCGCCGCGGGGCGGCCGGTGGGACTGGAAGCCCGAGAAGTCGGTGGAGACGCCGGTGCCCATGGAGCGGAGTGGCCGGCGAGTGGAGTAGAGCTGCCTGACGTGGACCGGGGCCGCCTTCCGCCGCCGCCGCCCCAGCACCTTCTTGCGCAGCAGGCGGGAGGCCCAGGCCGCCAGCGCCGCGAACAGCAGCAGCGCGTTCACGGCGAGCAGCACCAAGGTGAGGAGCTGCTGGTCGGGGCCGCGGGACCCGCCCGCCGCCGCAGCCCCTGCCTCGGGCAGGGTGACCAGCCCGGCGCAGTGGTCCCGCGGGGCCACCGGGCACACGCGGCCCCCGAGGACGCCCTCGACGCAGACGAGGTAGGGGGTATCCGGGCGGAGCTCCCGCAGGGTGGCGGCTGGCTCGCCACGCTCCGGCAGGTAGACGAAGCGCTGAAACTTGACGGCGGTGCCGAAGCGGTCGAAGAGGAGGCGGAACCGCACCGGCCCCAGCAAGCGGGGGCTGCGGTGCGGCCGCACGGCCCAGCGCACCGTCACTGAGCTGGAGCCCACGGCCTCCACCGACAAGTTGCAGAGGAACAGCTTGTTGAAGTCGCACGGGTCGGACACCAGCGGCGGGGCCCCGGCGGCCGGCGCCGAGCGGGACTTGCCAGCCCGTCGGGGCCACGCCGCGCTGGTCAGCGCCGGCCCGGAGGCGGCCGGGCGGGCGGGTAGCGGCGGCGTGGGGCTGGTCGCCCCCGCCACGGGCCTGGGCGGCGGCGCCGCGCCCTCGGGCGCCCCCAGCAGGCGGGAGGTGGAGGCGGAGGGCGGCGGCGGCCCCGGCGGCCCGCGGGGCAGCCCGGCGCCGCCGCTGCTGTTGCCGCCGAGCCGCTCTGCGGCCGGGGGCGGCCGGCGCTGCTCCTCAGCTGCCGGCGGCGGGGATGCGGGGGGTGGAGAGGCACCGTCGTGGCAGGAGCCGCCGTCTTGCGGCGGCAGCAGCTGGGCGTCTTGCAGGTAGTCGAGGTACTTGCCAGCCAGGGCGGGCGGCAGGCGGCACTGCACGAAGACGGTGAGCAGGCGGCCCTGGGAGTGCCAGGCCCCCAGCCAGCGCTTGAGGCCGCGGAGGCGGCAGTCGCAGCTCCAGGCGTTCCCATCCAGCTCCAACCGGTAGAGAGCTGGGCTGGAGGCGAAGAGCTCCCCGGGAAGAGTGGCCAGCGCATTGTCTCGCAGGCTGAGCTCCCGCAAGTGGCCGAGGTGGGCGAAGGTAGCAGGGTGCAGGGTGGTCAGGGCGTTGCGGCTCAGATCCAGAGCCTCCAAGCTGCTCAGCGGCTCCAGCAGGGCAGCGGGCAGGTGGCTCAGCAGGTTCCCCTCCAGGCGCAACTCCTTCAGCGAACCCAGTCCTGTGAAGGCATCTGGGGCCAGGTGAGCCAGGCGGTTGCCACTGAGCGAGAGTTTCGCCAAGCTAGGCAGGTGCTGGAAAAGCCCCCCTACCAGCTGCTGCAGGCTGTTGCTGGCCAGCAGCAGGGTGTGGAGGGAGTGCAGTGGCCTGAAGATGTCTGGGTGGCGAAGGGAGCCCTGTTGGTTCCCTGAGAGGTCGAGGAAGCGCAGCTTAACCAGGCCGGTGAAGGCACCGCGGCTCAGCCAGCGGATGCGGTTGGACTCCAGGTGCAGGTAGAGTAAGTTCGGCAGCCCTGAGAAAGTGGAGTCGCCCAGTGAGCCCAGCTCATTGCCATCCAAGCGCAGCTTGACAAGGCTGCTGAGGCCAGAGAAGGAGGCGGCACTGAGGCGGCCGATCTCATTGGCATTCACGTAGAGGATGCGCAGCTTGGCCAGGCCGCTGAGGGTGCCAGGGGCCAAGGCTGGCAGCAGGTTGTTGCCCAGGTAAAGCTCCTCCAGCCGGCCCAGGCGCTCAAAGGCCTTGGGATGCAACGAGCGGATCCGGTTGTACTGCAGGTCCAGGCGCTGGAGTCCTGCCAGGCGATGGAAGTCGAAGGCAGAGATGTTGGTGATGAAGTTGCCCCCGAGGCTGTAGGTGAGGACATCCTGGGGCTCGGCAGCCTTGGGCACGGAGCGCAGACCGCGGTTGGTGCAGAGGAGGTGCTGGTGCTGCTGGCAGTCGCATGGCTCGGGGCAGATGGGCTCGGCCGCGGGCAGCAGGAGGAGGAGGAGGAAAAGGGGGATGGAGCCCCCCAGCACCCGCGGCAGCACCATCAGGCGGACCCGGCGCGGCGCTGCCATCCCGGGACAAGCCGTGGGCTGCTTCCCCCGCCGGCTTTGTGTCTCTCCGGCATCCCCTCCGTTCCTCCTCTGCGGCTGCTAATCGGCCTCTCCTCTGCTCCGCGCCGGGCTGAGCTCCGCGCCGGGCAGGCAGGCGCGGCGGCGGCGGCCGCTGCAGGTCGCGGTGCCCGGCACCATGGGCTCGCCCCAGCCGGCCGCGGGCGCGGAGCGGCCGGGGGGGCTGCAAGCTGCCGCCGCCGCCGCCCGGGCTCGGCCGCCCCTCACGGCTCCCGGGCTGCGGTTCGGGGGTCGCCGGCCCCGCTGCTGGCGCGGTGGACGGGCGGGGGCTGGGCGTGCGGCCGGCGGGCTGCGGAGCGGAGCGGCGCGGCGCGGCTGCCCGCTGCTCCGCGGGCTCTCCCAGGGGCGGAGGGGGCGGGCGGAGCCGGGAAAGCGGGGCGGAGGGGGGGGTAAGGGGGGTGGCGGCGGGCGGAGCGGGGAGCTGGAGAAAGACGAGCTCCGAAACTTGCCGAGAAAACTCAGCGGAAATTCGTACTTCCCACACTGTGCCCTGGGGGACCGGAGGATCGGATGGAGCGGGGGAGAAGGGAGGACGGCGCGGCGGGGGGGTCTGGGGGGTGGAGGAAGCCCATGGACGGTCCTGGATCGGCTCAGCCCCGCAGCGAGCAGGGGCGCAAAGTGGGAAAATAGGAATTGGAACCAGCTGTGGCTGCTTCCCAGCCACATGGGCTGCAGATAGAGCTGCGCATCGGGAGGGGGAAGGGAACAGAAGTAAACTAGTCGTCGTCCGCCCCCCCCCCCCGCCCCCCCTTTTTTTTTTTCAATTCTAATTAGAAACCTGCCAAAAGCAATAGTTACGGTTTACCACAGATTAAGGACTTTGTTTTGTTTAAAGCAAACGACAATCAGAGGACTAATCCACCTACAGTGCATCAAAGAGTTTTCATTTCTCTTCACTATCCTGCCCAGTAGGTTCGTGAAAAAGCTGCCATGAAGATGCAGTTGAATAAAGCTCCAGCTCCGTGAGGGGCTTTTTAGCGTCATTACAATGTGTTTTAGAAATTCCGATTTTAAAGAATCTTCTTTCTCAACAGCATACAAATTCAGAGTGAGAGTAAGATGTTGGAAAGCATACTGAAAACAAAATAGGCTGCGTACCCATGCAGCCAATGACTTGCCATTTGGCGGTTTTTGTTTTCCTAAAATGTTGCCAGTGCGCTAAATAAGTGTCTAATGTTGCAAATTTAATTAATACATTGGAAACTGTGTTATTGTCTAAAGTTGTATCCAACTGAACACACTTTGCATACACTTCTGGACTAAAGCAGTGTACAAGCCATGCCTCTTTCACCAGAAGGCAGAATTTAGCTGGCTTTGATGAAAGCTTTGTTTTTAGTGGCTGTGTCAACATGAGTGGGTAGCATGGTATGGTAGTTTGTGCTGAGTCCCTGTTGTCTGCTTTCATGGAGAGGTGTTACTTTGAGCTAACTCTGACTTGGTCCTGCTTTTTAGCAGTTGGAGAATATCAGGTGTGCTCCAGGCCTGCTCTGGAGCATGAAGCACAGTGTTCTGGGTGGAGGTGATCAGCAGGTTTGCTTCAAAAGCACCCTGGCAGTCTGATAAAACCTTGGAGAGAAGGGATAAGGCTTGACTTGGTCAAAGGAATGTCACTATAAGCATCTTGATTCTTAGCTCTTGTAGTTAGGCAAGGCTAAGCATTACACAGAATCTTTTTGTAGTGGTAACCGTGTTGTGCTGGTGTGGGAGGTAATATTTTGGGCAGGAGACTGATATTTTAGATGATCTGGATGAACTTCGCAAATACCTTCTGAAAGGAAGCAAGCAGCATTGAATTATAACTTGCTTACTGGGAAAAAGTGTGAACAATAAAGTGCTGGCAAGGTGAATTGCTTAAAGGGGATTGTGAAGTTTAAAACTGGAGATTTTTGTTGAGAAATGGCAGTTGTATAGGCAGTCTTGGTAAGATGGAAGAGTAACTGAAAGAGTAGGTACTTATACCCAAAAATCTACTCATAAGGGAAGGCATCCTAGTATTTTGCATCCAAAATTAGAACTTTGGAAGCAAAAATGGTGGAAATCAGAGTTGTCAGATTACAGAACTTGCTGACTTCTACAGACATGCACTATCTTGTCATCAAACAAGCATATTCTTAGATTAACTTGATTTAAAATTGTGTCCTAAATTGTTGCTGCATTGTTTTGGGAGGGTGGACAGAAGTTTGTCTGCTTCTTCAATGAGGTGGAAAATTTCTGTTTTGATGATTTGTAAAGGCTTTATATTGAGTAATACACACTTGGTTGTTATTTTTTTTCCCCCAAAATAAATCTGAGTAAATTTCACAGAGGGAACTTTTTGCTAGCCTTTTTTTTGGTTTTGTTTTCCCAGGATATAAAAGAAGCCTAACCAGTATTCATTGTTGTCCATAGGTTAAGAATCCAGACATTTTTGCTCAGCCTCTTCCTTATTCAATACTTTTTCACTTGCCAGCTTTTTCCTTTTAGTACATATCACATCATGTCTAATATTTAGGACAAAGCAGAAGGATTTTGTTCACCCTGCAGAGATTGTGTGTTTCTTTTCTCAATTTCAAATCCACTACAGTGCAAGGGAAGACATCCCCACTCTGCAAGTTTTCTTTAATTCTGAGCAAAGGCTAATTGACTAGTGACTTTTCCCCTCAACAAATTTGCTTCACTGTGGTGCAATTTAAATACTGAAACTTTAGAAAATTGTTCTGTATAATGGTATGCTTATTTTCTGTTCCCTGGGGTTTTTCTTTTGAAACATGCTTAAGCTTACAAGGGCAATTTATGAACTCTCCTTCCCGTAGAAGCACTGTAGATCTTTTTCTAGTCAGGTGTCATTGCAAATACTAAAGGTTTAAGTCAAATTGTGTCTTATGTATTGCTTTTGATTTATGCTGTCTGACACTTGGCCAGCATTAGTATTTTGATTGAATTTGGGGAATTATAAGTGACAGGAATTTAATAAAAAAGTTTGACTAGCTATTCTTAAGAAAATACATCACACACTTATTCTCACACTGGAAATTGTTACACCAGAAACAAAACAAACAAATAAAATGCTGGGGTTTTGCAGATTTTTTAATTTAATTCAACTAGGAAGTTGTTCTTCAAAATCCATTAAGAACACATCTGTTCTGATAACAGATGCCACATTTGTTTTCCTGCTTTGGAAACATTTGCTTCCTACTTTCCAGCTGAAGTAGTTCTTGTTTTCTCATCCAAGCACAAAGTAAAATTTTTAATGCGTGATTGAGAAATAGTAGTCTTACCCCAAACTGAAAAAGAATAAATCCAGCTATGAAAAATGGGAGGGAGGGATTAAAAAGGAACCTATTTTTAAAAGCTTTAAAAGTTATCTTAAAATACACCTTCATTATTAAGATTTGAAGTATGAGCCCAAGAACAAATAAGCAAAACCAGAAATGCTGTCTTTCCACTGATACGTATCTATTCCTGTTAGGATTATGGGTGAACTGACCTTAAGTAAGGTTTTGTTTCATGGCTGAAGAGTACCTAAGGCCAAATGCCTCTATGATTTTCTTTTTGTTGTTGTTATTTTTTTGAAACAGCTCAGACCAGGCCAGCTATGCTGGACCTTGTTCTCACCAACAAGGAAGGGCAGGTGAGGGATGCTGGGCTCAAGGGCAGCCTTGGTTATAGTGACCATGAAATGGTGGAGTTCAAGATCCTTAGGGCAGCAAGGAGGGCTCACAGTAAGGTTACTACACCTTGACTTCAGGAGGGCAGATTTCAGCCTCTTCAGGGATCTGCTCAGGAGAGTGTCGTGGGATAACATCCTGGAGGGAAGAGGGGCCTGTGACAGCTGGGTGATATTTAAGGATCATCTTCTCCAGACCCAAGAGCAATGCATCCCAACTAAGAGAAAGTCAGGTAGAAACTCCAGGAGGCCAGTGTGGATGTGCAAACAGTTCCTAGAAAAACTCAAACTTAAGAAGGAAGTATACAGAGGGTGGAAGCTATGGCAGGTACCCTGGGAGGATCACAGAGAGGTGAGTAGCTAGGGCTCAGGTAAGGAGATACAAATCCCAGACAGAATTGTATCTCGCCAGGGATGTAAAGAGCAATAAGAAAAGCTTTTATAGGTATATTGAGGATAAAAGGACAACCAAGGATAGTGTAGGCCCTCCCCTGAAAGAAACGGGAGATCTAGCTGCACAGGTTACTGAGAAGGCTGAGGTACACAGTGACTTCTTTGCATCAGTCTTCTCTAGCAAGTGCTTCAGTCTCATTTTAAAGGCCACAGCAGGTGAAAACAGGCGGTGGGAGGATGAAGTACCCCCTACTGTAGGAGAATAATGGATTCATGACCATGTAAAGAACCTGAAGGTGCACAAGTCTATGGGACCTGATGGGGTCCATCCACAGGTCCTGAGGGAGCTGGCAGATGCAGGTGTTAAGCCTCTCTCCATCATATTTGAGAGGTCATGGCAGTCTGGTGAGGTTCCCACTGATTGGAAAAAAGATTACATAGCCCCTATTTTTGAAAAGGGGAAAAAGGAAGACCTGGGGAACTACAGGCCAGTCAGTGTCACTTCTGTGCTCAGCAAGACCATGGAACAGATCTTCCTGGAAAATCTACTAAGGCATGTGGAAAATAAGGACACCCAACATGGCTTTACTACCAGCAAATCATGCCTGACCAATTTGTTGGCCTTCTATGACAAGGCTACGGAGATACTGGATAGTGGCAGAACAACTGATGTCATCTACCTGGATTTGTGCAAAGCATTTGACACTGTCCCACACAACATCCTGGTCTCCAAACTGACAAGACATGAATTTGACAGATGGACCACTGAGTGGATAAGTAGTTGGCTGGATGGCTGCATCCAGAGAGTTGTGGTCAAAGGTTCAGTGTCCAAGTGGGGGCAAGTGACGAGTGGTGTTTCTCAGGGGTCAGTATTGGGACCAGTGCTGTTCAACATCTTTATTGGAGATATGGACAGTGGGATTGAGTGTATTCTCTGCAAGTTTGCTGATGATACCAAGCTGTGTGGTGTGGTTGACACCCTAGAGGGAAGGGATGCCATCCAGAGGGACTGTGACAGGCTGGAGAGATGGGCCAATGCCAACTTCATGAAGTTCAACAAGGCCAACTGCAAGGTCCTGCAACTGGGTCGGCACAACCCCAGGCACAAATACAAGGTGGGGGGAGAATGGCTGGAGAGCAGTCCTGAGGAGAAGGACTTGGGGGTGGTAGTTGATGAGAAGCTCGACATGAGCTGCCAGTGTGTGCTGGAGGCCAGAGAGCAACTGCGTCCTGGGCTGCATCAAAAGAAGTGTGGCCAGCAGGGCCAGGGAGGTGATTCTGCCCCTCTGCTCTAGTGAGACGTACAGCTCTGTAGCCCTCAGCACAGGAAAGAGAGAGATACACCTGTTGGAGAGGGCCCAGAGAAGGGCCACAAAGATGATCCAAGGGCTGGAGCACCTCTGCTAGGAAGACAGGCTAAGAGAGTTGGGGCTGTTCAGCCTGGAGAAGAGAAGGCTTCAGGGGGACCTTATAGGAGCCTTCCTGTACCTGTAGGGGCCTACAGGAAAGCTGGGGAGGGGCCTTTCACCAGAGAGGGTAATGATAGGACAAGGGCTAATGGTTTAAAACTCACAGAGGTGAGATTTAGGTTAGGAAGAAGTTATTCACCATGAGGATAGTAAAGTGCTGGAATAGGTTGCCCAGGGAGCTTGTTGATGCCCCCTCCCTGGAGGAGAGTAAGGCCAGGTTGGATGAGGCTTTATGCAGCTTGGTCCAGTGGGAGGTGTCTCTGCTCATAACAGGGAGGTTGGAACCTGATGATCTTTAAGATCCCTGCCAACTTAAACCATTCTGTGATTCTATGATTCTGTGGCTGATGGTTAAAAATGGTGGACACATATTTGTAGGGAGAATGCAAAATGTAGTGAAAGAAGCAGCATGCTTAGCATAGCCTATTCCAGTGTATACTGGGACTGTGGCAATATTCCCATGAGAAAATTCCATTAACAAAATTACTCTTTCTTGCTTCCTGAATAATATAAGTGGTGCTGAACTGGTAAGTTTAAGGACTTGAAATTTCATAGCTTTATCTGCTTATTAGGAATGGTAATGAGTTATGTGGAACTGGAGCTTTATCTCATAAGAGGAATTTTTCATTGATCTGTGCATTTCTTCTTCCCACTGCACATAACAAGTGTTTTAACCTGAATTTGTACAAAATGTTCCTCAAAGCATTAGCTTTAAACTTTATTTCTCACTGAGCCAACTGGCTTCATAGAAACTTTGAACTCTTCAGCTCCAGTATCAGAATTCCTGTTTAAAGCAAGACAAAAAAACTTCTGGAAGTTGAAAGATCAACGTAATTAATTGATTACAATATAAAAATTTTATTTGGAGCGTCTTGACTTACACTGTCATTGGAAGTTGTGGTAGAAGTCTCCATGAGTCTTGCTAAGTTTCTCCCAAAGTAAGCATAAAGAAAAACAGAAAGACTATACCACTCCTGTTTTCTGGCTGATAAAGTGTTACTGTATGAATTTATACTTCTGTGGGTTTTGCTTTTTGAAGAGATAAAAATATTGTAGAGCACTCCAAAGTAATAACAAAATATTTTGTACACCATCATTGTCTTTGTTACTGGCTCCTGCAGTTCATGGATTGAAGCAACTTCTAAGTGGTCACTGTTTTCAGAGCTATTATATATCAGTGCCAGTAATGCAAATACCATAGTGTAGGAAAATATGGGAGTTACAGTGCCAAACATGCTGGTTTTTTTCCTTTGAAATTACAAGCAGTTCACCTGTGTTGTTTTATTTGTGTTGGTTGCACTTACTGTAGTAGTTGACATTTTAAAGAAAACTTCTTCCTGATACGATGGTTTGGGTTCATTTGTAGTGAAATGTTGCTTGCCACATCCACTTTTTCAGGAATAAAGCGTGACTCCCAGGCCAGCAGTTAATATTACATGCCTGTTCTGCATGTTTTGGCACGAAAGCTACCAGATGTTTAATAGATATCTGGTCCCATCATCCATAGAGGTCTGTGACCTACAAGACTCTGCTTGTTGCAAATATCTTTCAGTCTTTTTCAGAATTAAACATCTGAGTGAAGTATTTGTGGTCTTTTGACATATGATGCTAGTCTAGACATGGTTTTACCATTGTGTGCATGCTCTGTCTAGCAATCAAGCTCTGCTGAATTTCACATAGTCTAGGTCTTGCCTCTTGGACTTCCTCTGGGCAGGCAGTTCCAGGACTTATGTTGATTATAGCAATTGGTTCCGTTGTGCATATTAGTTTACTGCCCAAGCTATTTCAGATCTGTTTTTTGGGTTTCCCAGGGTAGACTCTGAAAGGAATTGTAGCTGTATCCACAGGTAACGATGTATTCACATGTTCTGTCTGCCAAGTGAAAATCAGCTGGCTCCATCTATACAATTAAGCACAACTCATGGAATGGATAATGTTGCTATAATAGTAGTATTTGGTAGCAATACATGGAGAATTAGGTATCTGGATTATTAATGTATTCTTACAGTGATCTCTGCCAGTATGGATCACTTAAAAATTACCTTTCATCCATTAAATTGGCTGAATCATACTTGCAAAGCTCTAACCACATAGTTAGCTGATATATTTTGCTGTATCCAACTTTTATTTTCTGAGGGAGAAGTGCTTTAACAGAAGTACATACTTGTGTATTTCAACATCTGTGATGGTAAGAGAGAACCCTACTTGTGTGAGGATAAGAGTGGTGTAACTTACGTAAAACAAATGCTTATGTTGCTTATGCAGGGCCAATTAGCTATTGCAGTGTCTGGAATTATTTTGCGTGATTATCTGCTTATATGCTGAATCTTTACAGTATTGTTAGACTGGTTTTTTCCATAACTGGCTAACAAATCAGGCAAATGTTTTTGGAAACATTTTCTTCTCTTTCTCCATAAAAGGTTATGTATACTTACAACAGTCTCTTTCATAATGGGTGATGCTCCCTTGCCATGTTTTTAGCGTGATAGATGCTCTTTTCCTATCATTCTGTAATTTAGAGTGTGTGTAGCAAAAAAACTCTAAACCAAAATACCACTAGGACCAGGATGTCTGTTACTCATTGGTAAAACATGTTCTGATAGATACACAGCAAAACAGAAAACACTTGGAGTTTGACGCCATTGACCTGTATCAGGTTAGAAGGGATTGCTCGGTGTCATTAAGTCTATAACCTCCCAACTAGATCTGGTTGCTCAGGGCTCTGTCAGGTCTCTGAGGATGGAGGTATTGCATTCCTTCCCCTAGGCAATTGAATACAGCAAAGCTGTCATATGGCTAAACAAACCTTTCCGTCACTCCACATACCTTGACATGCTTCAGCCTCACGATCATCTGTGGCCCTCCACTGGACTTCCTTCTGTGTGTCAATGCTGTTGCTATGTTGGCACAGCCAAAATCCAATAGCTAAAACCCCAGGGCCGCTAAGATGATTAAGGAACTGGAGTTTCTGTCATATGAGGAAAGGTTGAGAGAGCTGGGACTGTTCAGCCTAGGGAAGAGAAGGCTCAGGGGCATCTCATCAGCGTGTATGAATATCTGGAGGGAGAGTATAAAGATGGACTCTTTTCAGTGCTGCCCAGTGAAAGTCTAGAGGCAGTAGCAAGAAACTGAAACACAAGGGCTTCTGTCTGCCCATGAAGAAATACTGTTTCACTGTAAGGGTGACCAAGAACTGGTACAGGTTGCCCAGGGAAGTTGTGGAGTCTTCACCCTTGCAGGTATTCAAAAGCCATATAGGCATGTTCCTGAGCAGCCTGCTCTGCCAGTTAGATTTTGTATTGCTGATCACAACCCAATGCGTCAGAGTCCAACTGCTTTTCCATCGACTTCATAATTCACTTAGCCAGTCTGTGTCTCACCAGTTTTGCTGTAGTGATATTATAGGAGACTGTGTTGAAGTCTTTACTAAAGTCAAAGTAAACCAGTTGCTTTCACCAAAGGCTTGTTATCACCTAAGGTTGGTTAGGCCCAAAATGTCCTTGATGAATGCTTCCAACTCCTGTTTCATAATTAGTGTGCATGAGTCTTAAATAATGGACAGCTACATGCTAGACCCTGAACTGGAATGACTCAGCATCCCATTGACATTAATAGAGCCATGTGCTTCTGTGCTTTCACCCAAAGATCTGGCCCCAAGTCCCAGATGTTTTCTAAGAAACTATTTAAGCACATGACTTAAGTTTTTATTAGAAAGACTGACTGGATCATCAGGTTTAGTCATCTGCTATCAAAGTATGTCATATGAGTCAATTCACAATTTTGAGAAGGTACTTCAGGGGTTTTGCTCCTTTTGCTGCTACTGGAAGCATATTTGAGGACATTTTTTCTGTAGTAGGCAGTCTTCCAATTTCTGATCTAACTTCTTCCTGTTTAGTATGCATTTCTTCTTGGGGGTCTAAATTATCGTTTAATGTAAAAAACTCTACTTATCTTTTGGCATTCAGTATCCTGATATTTACAAAGAGCCCAGTCCCATCCCTTCAGGCTGTTTTGGTGTGATAAACAATCCAAGGTGGTTTAAGCTGCCACAGACAGGCAGACTATTCCCCTGCAGATGCCAGTGTCTCTCATCTCTGGTTTAATTATTTTTTCTTGGATGTAAGCGATAGAAATCTATACCAAACTGCAGATAAAGTCTTTGTAGTGCCTGAAGAGAGTTTCACATGCTTAAAATTATGCTCAGCTTGACAATCACTTAAGGCCATTTCATTCAGCACTCTTCACTAAGTTGTATATTTGTGGTCTTATATCAACAGTGACACCACTACACATAGTTGAAGAATCTGTAAAACTTTGTCACTGCTTCTTAATACCACGTTTTTGCTATGTATGTTGATATGTGGTACTAAAACTCGTATTTTTTGTGTGTGAAAATGGGCAGCATTACGTATTCCTTCAGTCTTAAGTATTGTGCATTTCTATATAAATTGACCTGTGGATATATGTGTATTTCGAGGGGCAGACATAAACATTTTGTCTTTCTCTCAGCACTGCAGACAGTGAGCCTTTGAAGCAGAGAAATACGTATTTTTAATCTTTTCTTGGGAACTGCCCTGTGCAGCCACTTCATTTGTATTAGTACCTTGATAAAGTGTTTGTAGAGTTTTTCAAAACATTTACTAATTAAAATGAGAGAACCTAGAAAAATGAGGTAGAAGCAAAGCATTGTAGCCCTTGCATTCTTTTATTTTTATAAATATTTGCATTTTGATTACACTGTACTTAATACCACATGATGAAATGTGATACTGGATCAAAGCTGTTGCTCATGCTGTAGCTGAGACTTGTTTAAAGTGACTGATTTATTGGTAGTATTCCATTATACTTCATAGTATTGGGTTACAAATTACTTTAACTGAAAATGTTCCTGTTAGTTCCAAAGAAGAGTAAGTGGTACGGTCCAGCATTGTGAACAAAAGAGAGGCTTAGTATGATACATAACTTAAAGGATAGAGCTGGTGAGGAAAGAGTTGTAAGAACACCTAACATAAATAGTAAGTTACTCTGATATTCCCAGAGTCTAAGAATATGTAGGCTAGATAATAATTGTATAAATTTGAGTTAAAAAAAGGCTGGAAAACTTGCACCTGACCTGAATTGGTGATTACTCTAAAACTTGTCAGGTTTATCAGCTTTGGTTCTGCAAGGATTTATCCCGTGTCTACTGTGCATTATTATCTGTCAGTAAAAATCTGGATGATGGAATACAATATGCTAATTTGTTTCCTGGCAATGCTACACAGAGGAGGAGCAGCAGATATTGGAGGGTAGGGTCAGAGTTAAAAATTAACCTGACAGTTAAACCATATGAGGAAAAAAGTATTTAATTATCTCAGAAAAGATGTGGTAAAAGGGAGAATGTAGACAGGAAGGGCAGCAAGGATGATGAGTGTTACAGCAGTTTTGGTAGTAGGAAAGGATATGTAGGCTGGTGTAATGTGCATGTCTGTTGTTTTCACCACTGCAAGTAAGAAGTCTTATCTTAAAAACATGCTGGTGAGACAAGGAAGTATTACTTTTATTTTTGGAGTGGTTAACTGAGGAACAGAGCTCAGTAATTTTTGAGTGTCTTAATTTGAGAGGCTCATCACCTGTTGTATAGTCATTAAAATTTATGTAGCATTTAAATATTTCATACATAGCTTCTGCTGACTAAACTTGCACCTTTAGTTTAGAGGTCACTTCTTTTGCAAATTAGACTTCCCAGATGTTTCAAATTACACAGCTATGAAATAAAGGGCTACAAAGTTGTGGGGGTTGTGGGTTGATCTGGAATAGAGATGAAGATAGTATCTACTTCTCCATGGCAGCCTTTAAGCATTTGAACTAAAGAAATGTGTTTTCTCCATAATCCTTCCAGCTCTTGTCTCCTGTACATTTTCACTCTCATGTCCTGCTGATAACAACCTCCTCAAGTTTTGAGTTTCCATACCACTATTCCAAGATTCCTGCTCATGCATAAAAAATTATGCAACACTTAGTATCAGAATGCATGTTAATATAGATGCACATAAATGCTGACAAGGCTTGATAGCAACCTAAATTCTGAAATTTCTTAGTAGCTAAATGTTTAGCTTTCAGAATTGTATTATATTTTTATGTAATTTTTGCTGAAGTTCTTAACTATTGAAATACTCCTGTGAACAATGGTGGTACTGTATTTTTCTTCATGCATTAAAAAAATAAACCCAACAAACTAAATATGAACTATTTTTCTTCTCCGTATCAGACTGTGAAGAACAATCCTCACCAGCTTCCAGGTATCACCATGATAACTGGTGGTCCCGCTTGAAAGTCACAGTCTTCTGGGAAGTCTGAAGTTACTTGGACAGTGGATGTTGAGTTGTTTTCTAAACTGAGTGTTTTCTCTGTTTAAGACCTCTTACATATTTCTCATGTGGCACACTTGATTTAGAATAGAAGCTTCTGTAGTAATATACAGTATAGTTTTTATTTCTATAGCCTTGTATGTGTAGAATAATATGTCACAGAGTCTTAAGAGGGCTTGTGCCAATTCTTGTTCAATCAGTTGCTGTAAACTGAAGTGTCAAAAAGAAACTATTTCAGGGTATTTCAGGGTATGCTGGATATTTAGATATCTACATCAGCATTGTTCTGTCAGTGTTGTTTTCACTCACTCTTATTTTTTCCCCCTCCCTACCTCCCTTTGTTTAACATGAGTAGCATTTTTGCACTAAATTGGGAAAATAAGCTGGTACCAGAATTAACATCCTGAAGGTATTAAAACTTAATAGAAGCCACATTTGTGATGAACTGCTTGTTAATAGCAATCTATAGGATCAGTGTAAACGTATCGTGTTACAGATATCTCATTCTTAATCAAAGTGGGTTCAGAAGGTTGATTTCAGAGGCAGAGGATGGAAATAGGGGCAGAAGGGAGAACTACAGACATAGGGAAAGAATCTTGTTGATTTATATTTTTAAAGTGTATTTTCTAGTTACTTATTGAGGAATTCAGTTATTCTGATCTGTTGTGTATTACTGTAGATGGTTTATTTGATTGTCTTTATTCCTTAATAAATAATTTTATTACAGTGACTAGTTACAGTCTGTGTGACAAAAGGGTGACTTGTAGCTTAGGTACCTGTTCAGGTTTCATTAATACATCTGTACAAGCTAAATTCTGTTTTCTTGAATCTATTATTAAGGCTTTTCCTTAACCCAGTTAAAGTGCTGGTCCAAGATTTTAAAATCTTGTAAAACCTGGCAATACTGAGTTGTGTATGAGGCCAAATTACCATAACAAATTAAACATGTCCAACAAAATAAGTGTTTTTTCTGTGGAACAAAAGTGGATCTGTAGCAGGTTATTCACTAAGACTTACTGAGGACTTAATAACCATGACGCAAAGAGTGTAACATTCAGCATGAGTTACAGTGATAGCATATATCATATATATGCACCATAGAGAGTGATAAAATTGTTCAAGCACATTTGTTAAAGTTTCTAATAAAAGATTAAACAATGTTAAACCTTTGCGAGATAAAAACACTTTTGTGATTACTCCCTTACTTCAGTATTGAAAGGAGAGAACTTACTTCCCTCTCCTCCAGTGATGCCTCTGTTAAGAACAGCTTTCTTGTTTCTGGGTCATCCTCTCCAGCTTTACTTGAACTAAGCAAAACCTTCTTCCATGGACTGCTGCTTGTTATTTTCATACTTGAAATATCACATGAAATGTAATTTGTGTGTTAAAGAACTGCTATACCTTTGGGAAATGATCCTTCTCTTTTCCTGCTACTAACAAACAATGCAATTTTATATTACGCCATAATTAATTGTGAATACAATAGATATATAAATTTGCACGTTAAAATTAGGAAACTCAAATATTGCTTCTCAAATGAATAATTATATTAATAGATCAGGAGAAAATATCTGAAATAGAAAGAATGGAAGAATTCCCATCAGTTGCCACTCGGGCATAAAGGCTGTAACCTTTTTTGTCTTGTACTGTAAGAAACTTCCAAACTTCCTCATCTCAATGAAAATTCTCTTATTTCTTTCCCATTTCAGAGTTGTCAAGCACACCAGCAGAACAAACACAAAATGGGATACTTGGAAGGAGGACTGGAGTGCAGGTGGGAGACTCTGCCTTCAGCTTTAGGGATCTTAAATAAGAAATGCCAGGGACAGAGGGATCAGTCCACCCTCTCTTGCTTCGTAAGAGAGAGAGTCTCTCTGGTCTTGCTCCTGTTTTAAAGGTGTGCTTCTGGCAGAAGGAAGAAAAAGAAAAAAGCCTCAGTAGGCTAGAAAATAAAATACAGTTTAAGCCCAGTCCTATGTTTGTTCTTAAAATAGATGTGTTTTAAGAAGTGGAATAAAAATATGCAGACTTCAGTCCATTGACAAACATGACAATAATGACGAAGTTTCTGAATTAAAAAAAAATATGCAAGGAATAAGATTGTCATTGTGCGCGAACAACTTTAGGTAATAATTTCAATTTAAATTGTTTATTAAAATTAGGACATTTTTAAAAGTGTTCTGGGATAGGGAAACATGGGCCTTAAAACTTTTGCTGAGGGCTGATCTGGCCTTAATTGTCCTCACACATGACAGTGATGCCAGCATAGAAGAGAATGGTTTCTGAGGCCAATCCCAAGAATCCAAGGCTATGTGTCGTGTTGTGGAGTAGGGTTGTTGCTCTCTTCTCCGTCTTGCCTGGCAGTTGGTGACAGAAAATAATCTATTGTGTCAAAATATTGAGGTAACAAAAACTAAAAACATGGCAGAGGAAGGTGTAGAAAACCCTGTACTACCATATCCATTAATGTCTCCTCTGATTCACAAACTCCCCTTCCTCTTTTTTTCCTCTTTCCCATTTTCTTTACTTTTTTCTTTCTTTTCCTTAATATGGTTTAGAGTTATCCACAAAAATGTTAGATACTCTTACTTTTGACACCCTTCTTAATTCTTACCTTTGATTTAGATATAAATATGTGTTTCCTGGAAATGAAACTTACTTCTATGGTAAAGTTAGTAAGTTCTTTATGTATTGCTACTTGCAGTTCACTGGGAAACTGCTCTTGTGCAGCCTGATCAGCTATTTCTGTTGGCACACAACAGAGCTGGAGTTTTGCCTAGAGTAGCACAATCTTTTTATTTGCTGGAGAAACAGTTAGTCACCACCTCAGCTATATGATACTCTGCCTACTGCTGTGCAGGGACATAGTTACTCATTCTCTGTGCTAGTGCCCACACCTCTAAAGCTTTGTGATGTCCACACTTTATCAATTTCTTTTCCTAGCACTTCTCTGTAGTCCTGTTTTTTACACGTTTCTGTTGGTTTCTTTCAGCGTCTTGCTCTCAGTCGGTGCCTGACTTGACTACTTGCTCACAGTTGTCATGCCAACTCCCAAGCCTGAAAACTCAAGTAGAGAGAGGATTTCCCCCCCCTCTTTTTTTTTGGTCAAGTACTCACTTCACAGTTACCAGGCTGCATGAACTGAATGCATAAATGTGACAAACAGCTCTGTGGCTTTGGTCTGATACTTAAATTTCTAAATACCCATTTTTGCTCCATGAAGTCTTTTTTTAGCCCTTTCTTAATCCTTGCTGCTTGTCCACATGCTGAAAAATCAGGAAAATCAGGAAGAGATCAGTCAAGGGGGAAGAGATTTTATAGACCAGTTGTTGCATTTTCCTTATTTAAACAGAAAACTGCAAACATATTTCAAATACCCTACATAAAAGTAATTTTTAAAAAATCCATGAGTGTTCAGTCTTCCTAAGAGTTTGATATTACTGAATTTTATTAACTTTTCATCCCAAGTCATTCAAGATTTATGTGTATCAGCTTTCCAAATAACCAAGTTAAAAATACAAGAGAGGTACAGGAAATTAAAAATGCAAACACTTAACTCCTTATACCAAGGTTGTATGCAATCATTATGCCTTATTAGTAATGTGTGTAACAAAGACTTAGTTCTGTGAAATAACGCTATAAACAGTACTTTAGTAGGATTCTTGTAATTTGCAGCTACATTCACAGGTGAATTGCATTGGAAAATGTAATGTGTTTAAAGGGAAGAGACATGGCCATTTCATCTCAGACAGTATTGCCCTTTGGAGATTCTTATAGGTAAGTTTGTTCTAGGTTTCACAGGAACCACCTGGATGACTGGTATAATATTGCATCTGATGTGTATCTTGCTTTTCTCAAGTTCAAAAATGTGTGATTTATCATTGAAAATATTTAATGTATAAATACTTACTGTAATTAATGACAGTTCTTATTTAAAATTGAGCTCTCCTGGATGCAATTTTTTTTTTAAACATGCATTTATTTTGCATGAAGGACTTTAGAGAATCAAATAAATGGGCACAGCCTTTTCACAGTTTGTTCATAGTAATTTCCTTTTCTTCTACAATATCAAACAAGTATGTTTACTTTAACTGAGCCCATTCTGAAGTTGAAGGCTTTTATATCTCATTGAAAAAGGCAAGAAATCTCAGATATCCAAAGAAGCCTTAATCTAGGAGGCAGCTGTTGTAGATCAGGGTTCCAGAGCTATATTAAATATTATCCTACACTTAGGCCATCTTGTAATAATCTCAGATAATTTCACTCCAAATACTGGAGACTATGCAGTTTATCTAAATCACTGACTTATTTTTTTCTAGCTGCAGCCCTATAAAAGGTGAGTCTACGACTTAAATTGACCTTTGTAAGGACAGAGAAGTAGAGGTAATTGGATTGGTCAGCAACTCTAGGTCTTAGTGATAGTAGGTAGCTGCAATAGATGTTTAATATAAAATGATCTAGAGACCATCTGTGTACCTGTTGCCACCACACACTCTACAAAAGCCTGTCGAAAAGGCTGAGAGTTATAAACTGTTGTTGTAAGAAAGATGAAGCATTGCATATGTCTTGGGATCCTGTGGTAACACAATCTTTGTTCAGTAGTTTCTGCTTCATCTGTAGAAGCATATATATATAGTGTGTATACTTGCTACAGGCAAAAACCCCCAACAGGACTTGGCTTTCTGATCCTAATCCAGGGGAGTTGTTTTAAGTGAGCATGTGAGCAAGGTGAAACAGGCTGTCCTTGAGAGCTTTTAATACTTTGAGGAGCACCAGCACAGCCCCCAACTTGTGTATTTCTTCTTGTGCTTTCCATCCTAATACTTGCTAATGACGAGACAGGATATAAAACACATAAAAACAGATGATCAAGCTGCAGAATGACCAAGAACGCTTGTTTACATTCTACATCTGCCAAGAGGAAATAAACTCTTGGTCTTCTATGCTAGGAATGCAGCTTGAAAGGCAATGTTACTTTCACATAGTCTCCCTGATACATCCTTGATACTGCATTTTATGCAACTTTTCCTAACTATATTTATTGTGAGAAGATCCTGGGATGGGAGGAGACAGCCAATTAGAAGAGCTAGTTAGCTGGAATGCTGAGAACCATTGCTTTGGAGGCCTCCCATCACACGGCACCATCAAACGCACTTTGCTGAGTAAAGGACAACTTGTTTCTTTTGGCCATGGCTCGTGTGAGCAGAGATAGCGAAGAGCCAGGGAATCCAACTGGATAAAGAACATCTGCAAATGATGTTCTGTTAATGCATATTCTATCCAAAGAAGCCTTGATACTTGGTCTCAACTCTGGTCTTGGCCACACATGCTGCGTTGTCAGGTTCATTCAGAGTCAGCTTTTATTTCCTGTAAATAAAGGGGGTGCAAAGTCTGTTTTGTGCTAATCCACAATAATGGTGTGAACTACTTAGCAAAAAAAACCTCACCAATTCTTAGGTATGTGGAAATCCATTATTGAACTAACATTAAAAATTGTGGATTTAGAAGCTTAGTCAAGTCTCTTATTGACTGTTTTTTTCTATGTTTTCTTTTACTTTAGTAACTAAAGAAGATGGACTAATGAGTGTGAGAAGTAAGTTGCCTGAAACTCTGTGATATAGAGGCCAAAACCTTAAATATAAAACTTTGAAGAATACACTAGGTGACTTTTGAGAGGAAATTGGGTCATATTGCTGCAGGAAGAGCTATTCAGTGTTCTCTCTAAACTGATTTAGATCTAAAGGAGGACTGATTTAGGTTGGACTTTTCACCAGTCTTGTTTCTATGGGTGCTTGAAAGGTTAGGACACTTAGTTTAGTATTTGTTACCAGTTATGTGATCTAAAGTACATTCTAGGACAAAGTAATTGGCTCTTCAGTCTGATGATCTTTTTCTGAAGCAGAAATACCTCTTTAATTATTCACTTTCATGGTCCTAACATATTAGTAATCATGAATGTATGAGGTCTTCATTCAGCACAAGTGTTCAGTCCATTCAGTTTGTTTCTAGTAAGGTGGGATGAGCTCTACCTTGAAGGTGTTTCTGGGAGAAAAATATGTAGTATTTTGAGAAAATAAAGTTGGAGAAAAATTGTATTTGGGACAAACTTACACTTAGTTCAATTGCTTGAAACCCCAGGCTGAATTTCATGTCCTGCACAGGTGCTTTGTGTGGACACACTGGATTGATAGCTGATGCCATGTCCAAGGAGGTATTGTGGCAATACCTTTTATGAGTCTTCTGTCTCCAGGATTCCACCCTTGATTTAGATTATGGTCTCTGCAGCCTTGTTTTTAGTAAAGAGAACAAAAGAGTCATCATGGAGCAACCTATGACACTTGAATTTTTATGGTGTGGTCTCCAGCAAGGTAGGCTGTAAGTTGGTGGCCAGTGTGTCACTAACAACTGCAAACATTTGTATCTATAGTTTCCCCTTAAAGTAATTTGGATTGCTTGATAAATTAAGATGATGTTAAGATAATATTAAATATTTTTATATTTGTATAATATTTTTATATTTTGCTACCAATTTAAAGCTAATTAACATTTATACAGTTTTTTTAAACCTAATTTTACAAATCATACTGTCTTATTAGTAATTATTACTTGCACAATAAACCTATGAATCAAGTTTTCTTAGTTTACTTTCTGAACTGACTGCTGTTGGGTTAGTTATGCAAACAATTTTTCTCTCTTTTTTGGTTGCTTATATATTCTATGTAACGGATCTGTGTGACTTGGCTGACACTGAGTGCTTCTTGGTTCTTTTTTGTCTCATCTGAAATTCTTTGATCCTCTACTTTTATTAAACTGATTCTGTTAAACTGATAGAGAAAGAACACACATGCTCTGTCTTGGCACTCAGCTACTGTTAGCTAGACAATGGTGCCATGTTTCTAGATTATGAAGAACATTTAAGAAGACAAAGAGATTTCCAGTATCTTCCCTCTGCTTTTTCAATATTAACATTGTATTAATTAAAGGTAATCTTTTTTTCATCATGACTATAGTTTATCAAACTGACTTTCAGCATCTTGGATGCTTTGGGGAAAAGAAAGCTTAAAATTGAAGAGATTAGCTCTTTATATATATATATCAGTAACCTATGAAAATTTAATTTTGTAACAACACAATTCTCAATCAGCCTGTCAAAGTTGTCAAATAGTCTAAGGAGTAGCTGAATGAGAACCAAAAGCACTGGTTCTCTGTCAGCTGGAGGTCCAGTCAACTCAGGAAACATTTTAGTTGAATATAACCAGGCTGTTTTCCACTTGAGAAATGCAAATAATCTGGAAGGCAATGCAGAATAGACCTCATTCCACAATGACAGAACAAGTAAAATAATTTCTGGTGAGATATACTGCCTCTTCCCTCATCAGACGAATTACTTCAGCCTGTGAGGATCTTGGAGAGTTTGAGAATTCACTCAGGAACTTTGCCAGTCTCTCTAACTCAAGATATATAAACTTGAGTCAAGATACACAGCCTGAAAATTTGCTGCTAAGTGGATAGAATAAGATTTTTTTTTAAAAAAAAAGCATTTTTATGACTATATTAAATAACAGGTCAATTTATTGCAAACTTCAGCTTACAGACTCAGAATGAAGGCCACAGTCCTAACTCTAGAACTAACTACATTTCCTTCAAAAATTGTCCATGCTTGATACCTCACCACTGCAGGACTTAGGGCTCATATACAGATATGTAATGTTAAGTAGTTTTTTTAAAGTCTTTTCACATTTAAGCATTTTCTTCATAAGTCTAGGCAACTTCAGAAAGTGAGATGCAGACATTTTTCTTCCTGGTATTTTATCAAAGTATCATTTTCATCAAAGAATAAATAAAGAAAAAAGGACTTTTCATCCACTTAATTACTGTCATTCTCATTATAATGATATTTCCACATGACAAGGAGATAATTTCTCTGAAACACATGGAAGGGCAGCTGATTAATACTGTCTTTTTAATCTTCATGGCACCATCTTCTTCCAAGCCAAATCAGTCCATCACATCCAGTGTTTTTTTCAGGCTGGCTGGGGTAATGCATGCCCACCATCTTGAAGAAGTATCTTTGAGATGATGTGAGGTGGATTAACACTAATTCTTTAGCATCAACAGGTACATTTCAAAGTTAATTAACAGTTTTAAGAATATACATTTTTGATAGTTAGATGATTTGATGCTAAACAGTGACTCAGAGTCAACAATGTGCCAACACACCCAGTTTTATTACAGTTGTGGTATGCTACACCCAGAGACATTTGGATTGAAGGATGAAAAATAGCAACTGATACTCTGATACATCACAATAAGGACAAGGGTTAGACTTCAGGTTAGGTTGCTATGTCAGGTTAGGGAAGGTTATGACAGTGGCATTGATCTTGGGTTTGAAAAGAGCTTTTTGACTTAGAGCTGGACCTGATGCCTGTTAGCTTCCTATAGATGGTATTTTCATCTCAGCTGGGCAGACTTGATTTAAAGGGTCAAATATTTTTCAGAGCTAGAAGTCAAGCTGACACAGTGGTTGAGTCCATGTTACTGTGGGATTTAAAAGGGAATGTTGGAAGTATTTTGAATGTGTTTTACATGGGACTAGTAAGCCACACTTAGCTTTTGCTGTGGCAGAGGTTGCTGGTGAAGCATAAGGAGCTGATGCTTGGAAAGGCCTTGTGAGGGGCCAGGTGAGGGATTGGGGGATACTAATAACTGAGTCAGTGCTGCTGTCCAGATCTAGGTGTTATCAATGAGTCTTTTAAGTGTCATCACCAACAGGAGCCACTGAGATGTGCTTAGTTCAGAGTTTGACAGGGATGGCTAATCTAGGTGTGGCACTGATTTCAGATTTAGTGTTAATGTTTGGGTTGAGGCTGGCATGAGCAGGAAAGATTCTGCAGCTTCTTGGTCTAATCAGGTCAGTGAGGTCAAATTTATGTTTTTGACAATAAGATGCAAACACTAGCCCTAAGTATAACAAAAAGCCCTTTCCTTCTACTCAGCCCTGTAACAAACCTGAGTCTCCAGCTTATCCAAGCTGAAACTTCATGCTTGCTGGTCCATTTCATCTGAGGGCAGCTCAGTGGCAAGACCCCATGGGAGACCCCTGCCACTTAAGTGTGTAAAAAGGGAGAAGTGTTCCTAGTTAGAGTTGGTGTGCAAAGGATTTGTTGCTGATCATAACAGCTAGCCCTTGCATTAATCTTCCCAGCTTGAAGCTCAGGAGGACTCCTGCTTCTATCAAGTCTCACTTCTGAGGCATGGTTAGGTGGTTTCTAAAACTCTTGAAGTTAGCTCATGGATCCTCTTAGGATTTTGGTTCACATCTGAAAGCAGTGCTGACCCCAATCCTAAGATAAAAGCCATGACTCCTGTCAAATCCAAAACTACTTACAGCTACATTGCCCTGGTTTTCATCAGCTTTTTGTAGACTCAGCAAGAAATCAGTGGGCAGCCCTGATCCTTTCCTAAAGTTTCCCTAAAACTGCCATATTCAGAGGACAGTGGATTAGTGCCACTGTTAACCACTATTCCAAGCAGAACTTGATAAGTTTTCTAGGATCTGCAGCAACTCGATTTCCAAGCTGGTATCCCCAGCGTACCCAGGCGTGTGTTAAGGGAATCTGCTAACAGCTGTCCATCCACCCTGAATTAAGTTGTCTCTCTCCAGCTGCAGGGATTGCAGGTCACCAGTTTTTATCAGCCCAAATTCTAGTGCTTCACCCTCTCTGAAGTTTATTTTTCAGCCTAAAATCTCACCAATGCTGGCAATTAAGTGCAGTCAGCTGCCTGTAGCAACTCTGAACACACCCTGATGGCCCCGTTTAGTAACTCAAACTCTGCCATCCATCCTGGGCCAACCCCCAGTCTGCTCCTACAACGTCTTTGCTCAGGAGAGCAGTCATAAATAGTTCACTGCATCTAGGAGGTATTAGTAAGTAATTCAGTGCCTTCTCAGATCATGCAGTGGCACTTCTTCAGTGTTAATCAGGGACAGAATACTTATGATTCAATAGGTAATTTTTCCTGCTTAGCTGTTTTTCAGTGCATAGCACTGAATATGTCTTGCAGCCTACTGAGGTACAGAGCAAATTTTGCTTACCTCCAAAACACCACACAGCACAAAAAGGGTATGGGCTGAAGTTCCTGAATTTCTTTGATTGGCTAGTAGAGGATTTTGAAGTGGCAATTAGGAAAACTATTTCAAGTGCCTTGGAACAATACAAAGACTGAAATTCTCTCTTATTTTGTTTTTTGGTTTTTTTTTTGAATGAGTGATTTATGCTATGCATCCAAGTTGCTTTTGAGAATAGGATAATAGTGGATTTTGAAAATTTCTCCCCATATTGTTAAGGTACGTTAAAAAAAAAGAACAACCCCCTACACTTTACTAAGTGGACATTCGAAAATTAATTATTCCTATACCATTTGCTCAGCTAAAAAAATGCGAATGGAATAAACATGTAAAAAATGAGGATAGTTAATTCCATACGTTTTGGATTGCCTACAGCTTCAGCACAGCTAGGTACGTCCAGTATCAAATGACATCTGAATTATTCTTCCAGCTATATATAAACATGAGCAAGGAGGTCCATTAGCTAATATTTATTGTTTAATAAAGAGTAAAACCCACTAAACTGTAATAAAATAAAATCTCATTTACATTCCGGAATGACAGCTTTTCTTTAACCTCACAGCTGTGTTCATGTCCAACAGCATGTGGGTTAAACCCTGTATCATTTGTGTTTTGTTAAGTTGTGGCACAAAAGATTCTAATCCAGGCTATTACTTTCAAATAATGAAATTCACCTTTTAAAAAAAAATGAAATGTACTTCCATCCAAGACTTTTTTCCTGTTGTTGCAGACTGATGATGTCACTAGCGGGGAGAGAAGACGGGCCATTCTCCACACCTGTTTAACTAGACTTTGAGAAGAAAATTTCTATATCTGACTTTCTAAGGTATGAGGTTCTCTCTTCTGGACATATGTTCAAAATGTAGTTATTCACATGAGAATATTAGTAGGTTTATTAAAATATCTCTAGGTCCCAGGATTTCTGGCATTCACACCAAACAAGAATAAAATGCAGGAGGAGAAACATTAGTGCATTACCCTGTCCCTTCACCTTGACACTGAGTAGGAAAACCTGGATTTCAAAGGGTGAGAGAAAGTTCAGGCTTCACATGAAATCAGTTTTGGGCCTCGGTCCCAGGATTTGTCAGCTATGCCAATTTTTGTAGGACATAAACTGTAAGATAATGTTAATGGAAAGAAAACCACAGCCACCACACTCATTTTCCTTTGGCTGGGCAATCAGTTTAAATCCCCAGAGCAGCCAGTGCTGTATCCTTCCAGACAGCCCTCACTCCTCTAATCCAATCACCACCATGACCAGAAGCTGCTAACTATTCTGTAGGTTTCCAGATTTCTGTCTTAATTGCTGGCCTGCAGGAACTTGAGGCACTAGACAATAGCTGGCTCAGTCAAATGGGTAAACATCTGCCAGCTCTCCTGCTCCAGGCTCTGCTGCAAAGGACCACTGGGACAGGGTCCCCCTGCAGAACCCACATTTTTCAGCTGCAGCTGGCACCTTCGTGAGAAATGAGGACAGTGGTGGGATGCACTGTCCCAAGCTTCCTGTTTGACCTTTGTGTTGCTGGCTGTAGGATGTAGCTATCCTGTGTGATTGTATCAGGAATAGTGTGGCCAGCAGGACTATGGAAGTGATCGTCTCCCTGTGTTCCGCACTGGGGAGGCCACACCTAAACTACTGTGTTCAGTTTTGGGCCCCTCACTACAAGAAATAGTGCTGGAACATGTCTGGAGAACAGCAGCAAAGCTATTGAAAGGTCTAGAGAGCAAGTTTAATGAGG
This sequence comes from Apus apus, assembly GCF_020740795.1. NCBI lineage: Eukaryota > Metazoa > Chordata > Aves > Apodiformes > Apodidae > Apus > Apus apus. Next base: position 35,733,592 of record NC_067283.1, read on the forward strand.
AGCAGCTGAGGGAACTGGGGTTGTTTAGTATGGAGAAAAGGAGGCTGAGGGGAGAACTAATTGCTCTCTACAAGTACCTGAAAAGAGGTTGTAGTGCGGCAAGGGTTGGTCTCCCAAGTAACGTGTGAGAGGACAAGAGGAAATGGCCTCAAGTTATACCAGGGGAGGTTTAGATTGGATATTAGGACAAATTATTCACCAAAAGGGTGGTCAGGCACTGTAACAGGTTTCCTGGGGAAGTGGTGGAGTCATCCTCCCTGGAGGTGTTTAACAGAGGTGTAGGTGTGGTGCTTAGGGACATGGTTTAGTTGTGGGCTTGGCAGCGTTAACAGCTGGACTCCAAGATCTTAAAGGTCTTTTCCATCCTAAATGATTCTATGATTCTATGCTTGGGTACAGTCAGGAATTTAATTAAGACCAACAAATGTCAAGTTGGTTGAATGACAACATTGCAGTGTGTGTCTGTGGTTGAACTCCTTTTATGTAGAGTCCCAATTAAAATAATCCTGACTGAAATAATCTGGTCTCTGTTTTCAGTTGTATTAAGACTTGCAGGAGAGACTACATGCCCCCTTGCATGCGGCAAACTGTACATATGTCAGGCAGAGGGAACTGCAGGTAGAAATTGTTGTTTTCATCACGTGTCAGGTTTGCCACATGCAAGGACAGACAAGGGATGTAGTATCGGCAGCCTCTCTCTGCAGGAAGCTACAGCAGCTCGCTGACCTGGTGCCATGATGGATTCCATGGGCCAGTGACGTGCTGTGCAGGGCAGTGGGGCTTTTTTCTGGCTTGTATTTACCTTCCATTTATTTTAAGCAGCCTTCTGCTCTTTTATAAATAACACAATTTAAGAGGAAAATTAGGCTTTTGCTGTACACTGCCTTTTCCAGTAGCTGAAGTGTGTCCCTTCATAATATCCATTTCTCTATCCCTTTCTTCCCCCCAGTACTTCTGACAGCTCTTATCTCCTGGCTGAACCTTTCCTATAGTTGTGATCAATGCTGTTCTAGTGAAGAGTGGTGAGGACTCTACAACAACACTTACAGAGAAGCCAAGATCTTTGAGGACAGAAATGCTATTGTTATTTACTGTGCTCAGCTGAGGACTGAATCCTGGCAAATGTCTCTGGTGGCTTGCTGTCAGGAAAGCCTTGGGAGGTCCTCGGGGCCCTTCTGCAGCACTGCACATGAAAGAGCAGCATTGTTTCACATCTTAGATGAGCAGCACAGTCAAGGTCCTGCAAGTGATGACTTCTGAAGTTTAACCTGATTTGTTGTATGGGTAAGCCTATTGTTTGCAGTCAAGTACTAAAACAATCAGTGGAAGTAGCCAGTCTCCCTAACGGATGTTATTAGAGAATTAATGGATTATTAAAGGAGCAGCATGTTTGTCCTCAGTTTCACCAAAAACAAACTCTTGCTGACATCTTTTTTTATTCAATAAAAGTCATTGTTACAGGCAAGTCCAAGATTTAGAGTGAAGATTGCAGATTTTTTAAGTAAAAAAAAAAATAAAAAAATTAAATGTGCATAATTAGCAACATCTGCAAAGAGAGAACTTATAGTATATTTATTCCTGTGACACAGAAATAAAGATTATTTTACATTTATTTTTGTTGAAAATGCTGATATTTTGTAGTCTTTCTTTTCTCCTTTCTTCATTAGCTAACTTTACACAAGTGGTTCCTTGTGGTTTGTCTTGGATATCAGGAAGCATGTACAATTAAGCCAGTGAGAGGAGCACTGTGAAACAGATGTGGACAGACCCCAGCATAATTGGGCGGGTGAACTGCTGGAAGCACCGAGCAGAGAAGGCTGAGTGTGTTCTTGTTTTCTGATCTCTGGCAGGGGAATGGAGTTGGCTGATCGTGGGTGTTTTGAACAGCCCTGTGGCTTTGTGGTATTGCAGTGCAATATCATTTGGGAGAGCAGCTGGATTCCTGATGTGGAGTTACTGTTCCTTGGCTGGGATGTGCTGTGGAAGCAGCGATCTTTGCTCCAAAACTCAAAGGGCAACCTGCCTCGAGTGGGGAAAACTGGAAAGCAAACTCTGATAGAGACAGTTTCACTCCTCACACAGATGGCTGGCAGGTGCAGGAAATGGAGAGGCTCAATGTGAAGTGAAAGAGATGTGGGGTGGGTGGAGAGCCAGGAGCCTCAAACTGATTTTGGAATAACTTTGAATAAGTGGAATGGGTGGCTTGGCTTATAGTCTCATCTGCAGTTCCCAGTAGCTGTGGAAAACGAAACTGGAGTACTAAATTAATAAGTATCAACATCCCACAATTGACATGTTTAGGTTTTTGCAACCAGCTTTTGTGCAGGTATGAAACATTATTTGCATGCTGAAGCTATGAAAACTCTGTATTTTTAGATAAAGTTGTATGAAGCATTTCAGATACGTGTTCAAGTTTTCTTCAATTTCAACTGATTATAACTACACCAATTAGTTGCTTTTCTTTTAAGCCTATGTCCTGAACCTTCTACAGTGGCTTCAGAGTGATAGATAGTGACAATTTAATGTGAACTGACTCAAGTAACCAACAGGAAAAGACAAAACAGCATCCTGAACAGTCAATCAGCATTATCAAATCTAAACCAGTTGTACAGTTTAGAATAACAAATATATTGTTTTTTATAAACCAAACAAGCGTGTTGCCTTTGTTGACTCCCTATGTCAGCACTGGAAAATAACAATTTCTGTTCCCTTTCTCCTTTGCTTTCTGCAAGAGTTAATGCAATGGAAGAGGATCCCTCTCTCCCCAAGGAAGAGCATGCAAGACAGGTTCACTCCTCTTTCCACAGCACACCCCAGAGAAGTCACCACTGACTTGTAATCAATGCTTGCAAAGGCAATATCTATTTTGTGTCAGCTGTGAACACTAGGCAATATAAAGACCCTTTTTATTTGCTGCTGCTTGTTACTAGAAAAAAGAAAATTGTGCTATTAAAAGCCCCTTTTTTCTCTGCCAGCACAAACAAAAGTGTCTTCTCAGCTATTTTCCATACAGCAGTGGCTTAGGCCTGTCCAGTGTGACCCTCACCAGCTGAAATGAATGCAGCATTTCTTCTTTCTGCACATCCTAATGGCAGCACACGCCGTGCTTTGGACCTGCTGCAGGGGCTGGTCATTGTGGTGCCCTCGCGTTGTGCGTAGCGGTTGTGTCAGCTGCACCACGCGCAGTCTTGTTCCAAGACAGAGGAATCCATCCTGATTCAGCAGCTAACTGGGTGAATTAGGGGCTTCAAAATAAAACTGGAGTCACCAAGAACTTGTTTGAATGTAGTTAAAACAATCAGCTTTAAATAAATGTAATAATCGTGGAGAGGGAGGTAAGAAGAGGAGTTGCCTGGTTGCCCTATGAAGAAAGCTCAATCAATGAACTAGATTAGGTCAATCCGGCTTCATGTGAATGTCATGCAGAAGTGGATCATTTAATAATGAAATATTTTTTTACAGTGATGCCTATGAAACAGCTAGTTTGCTACTTATTTGCTTGGATGATTACCTCACGCAGAAATGACAAAATAAGGATTGTGCTCTTTTTCTTGGTACACGTGAATAACTGAATTCAATAATTTGTATCTGTGTAAGTGGCTGAAGTGAGATGTTCATACCCACTTCACAGGGTGAAAGAAGTGAGAAATGGACAGAAAAAAAAATGTAATTTTTAAGCAGTTTATTTATTTAAGTATAATGTATTAATTAATAATATTTACTATTTATTAATAGTTAAAGTTGAATTACTCATCTGCACTTCAAAGTGCTAACTGCTCAGTCATTCGTGTTGCTCAGGCTACTCTTTTAAGCCTCAGCTGCTGCTGGAGAAATCCTGGAAGCACAGTAGGCAAGACAAGACAAGACTCAGTTACCATGTGTGGGCCTGCAAGCATATAATCTCAATTTCACAAGCAACAGTTCAGGTGGAAAGCTACAAATCATTTGGCATGTTAGTTTTTTCAGTGGCTGGACAAGAAGTGTTTATTTAACACATTAGGATTACAAAGACTGTGAAAATAAGCAGGGTAGCAATAAAAAATAAAATACACATTTGGATAGAATGGACAGCCACCTAAGATATTTTTAAATAGTAATTTAAAAGGTGATATCATCAGCGACTATAAGCTAATGTTTTGCCACTTCCTAATTTGTGGGATTGTTTCCTATTTAAAATCACTGCTATCTTGAGAATGCAGAAGATGGGTTAATTTCTATTGTGTTTGACTACCCAAACAAAATCCTAGTGTAGTTAAGCTGCTCTGGACTCAGCCTGTGGTACACATGATTGAATTTTTTGGTAGTGGAATTGTGAAAGGAACATAGGCTGAGGATTATATTTGGGGGAAAGAAAAGGAGAATCTAATGATGACTAAATGTGTATCCATCTGGCTGTTGGGTTTGCACACACACATATCTAACAAAAACTATCAAATACTCAGAGGGCTTATGCTGCCTATATGTTATACCCAAGCTGTCCAGCAAGTTTTCTGTTCAAAAAGCTGTGCCTAAACAGCAAATGTGAATCCAGTCCCATGCTTTGCAGAGCAGGCATCTGCATTTTTAATTTAACAATGATCACAATAAAAATCAAGGTTTTCTTCCTGAGAAAGAGCTGCTTCAGCAATAATTATCCTAAATCTATTTAGCAGTTTGCAGATTGACTAATATGATGTAATGCAATGGGGAAAAGCAGAAATATTAGGATTTGTTGTTTTCATACCTGTATATTTTGTCTTGAAAAGATTTTGTTTAGAAAGTTACTAAGCATTTGCTTTTACTTATTTAATTGCTTTTGATTAAAATTCTTTTACTGCCTCCTCTGAGGTCATTATATACAGTAACATTTAGGCTTTAAAAATCATATTGAAAATTAATATTTGATAGATATCTTACTTGCTTCATTGAAATTAAACTAAACTCTCAAGGCAAAAGGATTTGAATTTGTTTGGAGGATTTTTGGTATGGGTTTGCTGGCAGGCCAATATATCTAGGCCTGTTCTAGTTTAGTTTAATAAACTGGCACTTGGAAGGTTAATCAGCATCCCATTTTCAGTGTACAAAGTGTAGCAGCTTATTACTAAAATATGCTTTAATGTTACTTTACCTCAAATGCTTTGACATTCCAGTATGTCCAGCTTTGCAACATTCTACCATTCTTATGTTACCAAGGTATCATTATGTGACAACTTCGCAGCTATTTTCCATCTGTGTCATGTATTCTCACAAAGCTTGACTACTGCATGAGGTTTTATTTGTGCCCCTTACTCCCTCCTCCACTTGAAAGGGTTAAAGTAGAAGTCAGAAAGGTGGCAAAGAAGGGCAGGAAGAACAAGGAGAAGAAGGGAATAGCATCCACGCAAGAGATGGGTGAGCAAACCAGGTCTCCTCAGTCTGAAAGAGGACATTTGAAATAAGGTATGCATCCAGTAAATCAAGAGAGGCATGAAGAGGGTGGATAGCAATCAATTGTTCACTGTCTGCAGTGCAAGCACTAGAGTATCTATTGAGGCTAATATGAGGCAAAGTTTAAGAAAAAAGGAGAAGGTTTTTCATCTAACCCATAAGGCAGGCTGGGACTCTCTTTGGGTCACAGTACTGGGAATACAGGAAGCTGATAGGGAGCCAAAGGGAGACTGTGCAGGGAATCCATAGACATCACATTGATTCTGGCTGTCCTTGAGTGATCAGCGATTGCAGGCTGGCACAGCCCTTGCTCAACTCCCATAGTATTCCATAGGAATTTGCTTTTGGCCAGTGTTGTAGGCAGGACATCGGGCTAGACCAGCCTTTAGCTTTACCCAGTTGCTATAAAGTCAGTTGATGTATAAACTCATCAGATGTACTAAAAACCATTGTTATTGTCAGTACTAGTGACTTAAGACATGCAGCTCTAGCGTGTCCTTAAATGTTCATTATCTCCTTTCCTTGGCCTCATCTATACAACTTGACTTCTCACAATCCAGCTGAAGCCAATACTTTGCTAGCTTTGGTTCATTTGAATAACAAGCTTGCTTGGCATTGCAGATCAAAAACTTCACTGTACCTAGTTTCTTTGCTATTAGTGTTATGGTTTTGGTGGGGTTTTTTTTAGTATAACATTTTCTTCCTTCTCTTTAACACACTGAGACAGTGAGGATTTATCATCCTGTGCATTGTTTGAAAGTTAAGAGCCAAAGGGTTTGGCAGAAGAAGTTTTCATTTTGGTCGACACAAGCATGCGCTCCTGTTTTATGTAAGTAATGCTAAAATGAAAGCTCACAGCAATTACAGCCCATTTTTCCATTACCACACACTTACCATTTGTAAAGTCTGTACAGATCCAGGTTTCATGGAGAATGCTTTTTTGTTAGTGCTCAACAATTGTATTTGATTTTTGAGCAGTGAGAAGACAGGATCTCTGCCAAAATTTTATATCACCTATATAAAAATGCAAAGGCCTGGATACAGAATTAAACACTTCTTACTTATCACAAACACATGGAAGTCTCTGGTTTTCCCTTTCTGCACATTATTAAATGTTAGAATCTCTTCTCCACATATGTGTAGAAGCAGTGTGATCTATTGGATAAATCACTAGGCTTAGACTTCTAAGAGCCAGATATCGTACCCTTGACATTGTGACAGGCACCAGGGAAAATCCTAATGCATCTTTCTGGACACCTTTTCAGCAGAAAAATGTAATGACAATAGAGCCAGCTAGAGGGTATTTATTATCATGTGCTTTATTTTATAGAAAGAATTAATTGCACATTGTAATTTGTCAGTAGTTTCTGATAATGCTTTCAATAAACTAATTTTGCTTGTCTTTTCACGAACCCATAATTGGCTTATTCTGGTTTAAATTGGACCCACCTTCTAGGCTGCTAAGTACTCTTAAGAGCACCAGTTCTCACAAAACCAGATAGAAATGTGGGAGGGAGCATACACAGAAATAAAATACAGGAGAAAACCTGAGGGTTTCCTAAGACCTTGTTTTTGAAAGGGGAGCTTATTGTGCCTGGTCTTTTTGATCTACCTACTCTATATCTCCAGACAAAAAACAGGAAAAAAACACAAACAAACAAACACAAAACCAACTTCAAAACATATGGTTTACACTCTCTGCAGTAGATTAAACTCCAGGAAGGCTTAGTTGTGTTTCACCACAAAGTGCACAGCAATAAGGGACATTCAGGCAAGCTAAATAGTTCAACTAAGCCTCCAGCTGCTGACCCACAGTAAATCCATGTCCCTTCAAAGAGTCAATGCTGTGACTGGGGAGACCCTCAGGGACAGCTGTAATAGAGATACGGAGCAACCCAGCAGGCTGCCTTTGGGCAATTCAGCACAGCAAGAGTGGAGATGCTTGAACCACAGCAGAACATCCATGTTTCTGCATGCTGCAGCATGATGCTCTCCTAGGCTGGGAGCAGGGGTAGGAGCACCCCTGCCAAGGAGGGAGGTGGGGTGTCAGGGCAGCTGTTCTATGCACACTCTGCAATGAGCTCCTTAACAAATCTTTCCTGTTGGAGAGGGTCTGTCATCAAACAAAATATTCGGAAGGCATTTCTGTGACTTTCCAGAGGCAAGGAACTGAGCAGCCTTCAGCCAAGAGCTGCACTCTCTGTGGGTAGCAAATTGAATAGGAGAAGACTGAGAAGACTGTGTGGGTGGAGGGAAGAAGGGGCAAGGGGGAGAGCAGAGACACATGGGAAGCCCACAGGATCGAGGCAGCACAGAAAGTTGTGGTCCTATTCACAGAAGAGGTTGCTTCAATTTGCAAAATAAAAAATAGAGGAGATACAGACTAAATTCTACCCGAAGCACTTAAAAATCCATAGGATGTCTGTGCTCTCCAGGGGCACCATTTTCATGCTTCTCTGAATTGGGTCCTGAAGGTCACAGACAAAATTATTCTTGGCTTTAGCTATAGAATCAGTGTGTGCTCTGGCTCTTTTTTTCTTAACCATTTTGTGTGTAAGTGGAATGTATTCCAGTCAAGATTCTTTTTTTAACACGTTTTAGTTTTGTCATTATAACCATGAAGCAACTACAGATAATTTAAAGCATATTGTAGCAAGAAGGATTTCTGGAAGAATATTTAGAATAAAAACAACTTTCAGGTGCCATTTAAAAAAAAGAACTGTTTTCTCTTCTGACAAATGTAAACTCATCCCTATCACTGTATATATTATGGTGGTTTTTAGAGATCACTAAAGAGATCAAAGAAACTATCAGTTGTGATATGAATCCCCATTGGTTGCCAGACCCCTTCAAGAGCTTCTCTTTCATATTTAAAGACATTTATTGGAGCATTTTACCAGCTTCTTAGTGTGACCATAAGAGGCCTCAGACTCTCAGCTTTTTTAGTCATATTCCAAAATCAGAGTGTTCTCACAAACTGGCAAGTTTCCAGTTTCTGAAACAAAGTATGGCAAAATCCAGCACTGTGAGCTATTAGCACTTGTCCCCAATATCCAGTGTCCAATCACTTCTACTGGTGTTCTCCAGCTACCCACGAAAGTTACCTGTTCTGTGGTAAAGAAAATACTTATAGTTAGAAATCTAATATGGTTAACATACATAAAACTTAACAAGGGCCACAAAAAGGTCATATTTAATAAGAAAAGTATCACAGGAACCTTATGTTTCAAACTAGTAAAGAACCTGGATTATTGTGATACTTTTCCGTTTTCAATCATGATAATTTGGCTGGAGATGCAGTGAAGAACATAAAGAAGCTAGTGGGGATCTCCTTATGAAATATTGTTTCAAATGGGGACCAAGTTCTTGTTTTTATTTTGAGCAAGAGAGCAATCCTAGTGAGGAAACGTCTTGAGCCGCCGAGTCTCTTACTGAATGCAGGGATGGGACACAGTGGGCGTGGCCACAGTTGTGGTCTTGACCTCTGCCAGGGCTGGGCTGCTTAATGACACTCAGCAATTGTTTCTCTGCCTATATCCTGTGAATAGATACTACCTTTTCCCAAACCAATAAGACATTGATCTTGGCAAACACAGGTCATCCTGGTTTGCCTTAATTTTCAAGCAGAGGTTTTCTAAAGCCAGGTGGCTTCATTTAGTGCATTTTGTTTCCTGGGGAAGTTCTCTGTGTTTTTAAAGAGCTGTTGAGAAGGCACTTAACAGAAAACCACCTCAAAGAAGCTCACTGAGGAGCAGAGGATTAAACTCTGGATCCCAAAACAGAGCTACATAAGAGCACAAAAACAAGATACAAAGTTAGACTCACGTCAGTCACCTCTCAGTTCTCTTTTAGTGGTACCTGCAGCAGCTTGAATCCTAAGGGATTTCTTGGCTATAGCTCTTCCCAGTTCTGCATCATCAGCAAACTTGCTGAGGGCACAGTCTGCCCCATCATGGAGGCCATTAAAGAAGATGGTGAACAATATTTGATGTAGTAAGGACCTTTTGAAACTGCATAAAATCACAAAAGTGAAAATTACTTCAAGCTATCTTTACCTGTATACTTTGACTTTCTTCACTAGGGCTTTTGCAGGCAATCTGTTCCCAGCCCTCCTCCTTTGTTTTAAGAAGCACGTTTGCAGAGACTGTGCTAAAGCCATGTTACCTAAAAATCCAGATATTACAAGCCATGTTTGACTCCCAGCATTCTCCCTATCTCCTAACAACCTCCAGAGACAATGAAAGCATCGCTTTTTTAGAAGATTCAGTGGCAGCATTTTATCTGGCTATTCGTTTTCCTGTATAGTGTACATGCATTTCATATTTCCATGACAAAGGAGGAATTCACAAAGGTTCATTTCAACGAGGAGGTACTTCAATGATAGGGAGTTTTGGGCAGTGATTTAGAGCGGGAGCTTAACTTCAGACACTCTAAATCGTACCTCTGAAGGAGCCTCTTTCTTTCCAGTGCCTGTAGAGGAAGTGCAGAGAGATTAGCCTCCATCAACACTCCTCTAAATGTCAATGCAAAAGTTTGCATATGATGGCAGTTAGGAAATCAGATAGTTTAATGCAGCCATTAATTAAACAAAAACCGTAAGGCTGTCTCACCATAAGTTTTCGTAACAGCAATTGAACTAGAATTTCAGTCTCTGCAAGATTTTTGTAATTAATTGCATCTGTAGAAGCAACAAAATACTAGCAGAGCCTGAAAAATTGCCCCTTGATGCCCTTAGCACATTTAAGTGTGCAGAAAAAGGTACTCTGTATTTCAATAAGTGCACTTATGGTACAAAAAGAAATGGTTTGAAGAACTGTCATTCAAAACATGGTATATAACTGTTGCAGCATATAAATAAAGCCGGGTGAAATATTTGTTAAAATATTTAAGCATACTGTAAGATTTAATGTTTCCTCCAAAATACCATTTACAAAAGTGGTTGATATAGTAAGAAATGCACTTAACCCTTGGACTGTGTTTCTGAGCGTTTCCTGTTATAGGTTCATGGTGGCAGCACGAGGAACCATAAATCCACCCAAGACTCCGTGGCAAATGTGCGAATCAGATGTTCTTGGACTCCACCACGGGTGGACTCCATCAAGTTAGGGGAAAGAAGGCTGACACTTTTTGTTCTCCAGGGGCCAGGGAGTGGGAGGAAAGAAAAAACTGTACCCACACACTCAGAGCATACATCACTTTAGAGGAAAGATATTATCAACAGTAAAAACCCCAATACATGGGGTAATATACCTTTCTAAATTCCAGGCTGAAGTAGAATTTACATTTTTAATCAATTAGGAGCCAGCACAAATTTGGTAGGATGTAAATCATGATAAATATCTTTTTTTATATGTAGAATATGAAGATCTTTCCTATATGGGCTACTAAAAATCCCAAGACAGGCACAAAGTTTTTTCTGAAAAGAAAAAAAAAGCAGATGAATGAATGCTTGCAATATATATAGTAGAAGTAACGTTGAAAGACATGGATTCCTCATAACTTTAAGGGAATATTCCGCAGTTGCTGTATTTACCAACACAGACACCATTATATCTGTGTTATACAGCACGTTATGGGTGAGAACACAGAAAAGTACTACATATGCGTTTTAGCATATTCTTCTGTGAAGTTTTCTTTCTAAAATGTTAAGAAGCACTCAGATTACATTCATTGTTAGCATTAATTTCTTCTACTGTTTGTTACTGTTAAATGTTTTTATTACAGTGTATGTAGCTTTATCTACATAGAAAATACAGTAAGATGTATTCCAGTGTAATGCAAATATGGGACTACAATACAATCCAGCTAGAAATCATAGCCTTTCTCCATCGTTTTCTCCATCAGTAATTGTTGCAATAGGAGCTTATTTGACACAGAAGAATGAATTGCTACTTTAATGATTTTTACTGAAAAGAACAAGGCCTCTAACATGTAAGAAAACTCGGCAGGTCTGTCTGTGTTAAGCAGATTATTACAAGAGTACAGTATGGGAAGATGATCTAGACCATTCCAGTGAATATAAAACATTTTCTCATTAATGTTATTTTATTCAGAAGCAGTTTGAGACTGACAAAATGCATTATCAGTCTACCAGAATTTCCTCTCTTTTCAGTTGATATAGTTTCTCTCTGTCTCTCTTTTCTCCTCCTAAGGCTCTAGAATTGCTCAGTGGTAATTATTAATAGGGTGTCAGTATTTTGGCCCCAGTATACATATGTGTATTAGATATGCAGGTACTGAGCCATGCAAACACCATTAATTTTCGGATGAGGAATTCAGGGGGAGATATTAATGGCAGATAAGTTATGGGAGATTCAGTATTACAGCTGGGCTCCAAGCCAGCCTTACGATCCCTTCCCGTACTACCAGCCATCAGGGGCACAAAGTTGCTGGTGGGGATGTCAGCCTGAGGCTGTGTAAGAAAGCTGAGACCCCAGGAAAGTCAACCATATGAAAAGCAGGTCTGAAGCACCTTGGCAGCAAGTCAGCTTCTAAGTAGTCATGCTTGTTTTAAAGATATTCTGCCTTCTACGCTTAATAGTAATAAAGTTTGATTGAAGACATGTTCAAATTGAACTCTGTCTGATGCCAGGCATTTAATATTAAGCAGTTTGGGGAGTTTTGCTATCTGAAGCAAAAAGGATTTAGATTTATTCCAGACTTTCACAGTAGAAGCCTGCTCTATGGTCTGCAGCCACTGAGCCAGAGCTAAAAAAAAAAAAAAAAAAAAAAAAAAAAAAAGGCTACTGGAGTTCTGGAGTTCTGATCATCTTCCTTTTGGCAGAAAAACTCGTGGTTCTTTGCATGCTTTTCAAAATTGTTCCACTGTAGGAGGAGTTAGCCCATGCTGCAGCACCAGGAAATCCCCATTTTCCCTTGAAACTGCTGCAGGGTCAAATATGGTGCTGTTATGTTTTTTCTGAAAGTGGGGAGCCCAGAACTCCTGTTATAAATTCCCATCTCCCTCCTTTTCCCTCTCTCACACAGAGACACTTTCTAGCCCTTGTGTTTCCAAAGTTAATTTTGCTGCAAACAAGAGGCTAAAAAACCAAACAAACAGAGAAACAAATTAAAAGAGGCACACGTGACATACTGGCTTTTTTTGTTATTGCCTCCTGATCCTATGGCAATACAATTATATTTGAAACCTGGCTCACGATTTTTGAATGCTTGATGGCACATCAGATATCCTTGGGGATTCACAGCAGGCTGTGACTGTTCCGTAAAACCTGTATTAATAGACAGTTCTCCATTTAGAAGGCAGAGAGAGGGACAGCCTTGCCAGTAAAAATTCTTCATTTACTTTTAGATGATGGGAAATACAGTGCCTGTATATTAGGCTCTGATTAAAGAATTTATTTGCTCAACATTTCATATCACTAGCTAACAGCACACATGCAAATCCATGTTATATTCATTTGAATTTGCCTTTGCATGGATGGTTTTACCTATCACGCAGCGATAGACACTTAGAGGATAAGAATTGTCAATTAAGTAATCTGTATATTGAAGCAGATAAAACCCTACCTGGAGCATAAACAAAAGAATGTACAATTCAGAACCATTGGCATAAAGGGTTTTGAAATGTGTCTACAGGATAAGTGTCCTTTTAAAGCTAAGTGCAGGTAGCAAGAGGAAATTAGGAGACATCCTTCCACACTGAGCCATGGGGCTGAGAAAGCAGGTAACAGGCCAAAGCATGCAAACAAGTCACATCTTCCTGGACATCTGTAGCTACACCCTTACAGCAGCAGCTGGAGGGTTTTTCAGGTTCTCTGCTTGATACAAAGAAAGTTCTACTGTTCCATCTCAAAGCCTTTTGCATTTTAAAATGCTTTCTTCATTGTTATATCTCAGCCTATATATATATTTCTAGGAGAAGATAATACTTTGCAGACAAGCCTGTAGCCCTTTCCTAATGACCCAGTGACCTTTCTCTTCAGTGGTTTGTGGTTTCCTGTGTGGGGAGGCACTAGAGCATCCACCTCAGGTCTTTCAGCAGATTGATCCCAGCTGACTGTGAAGTTGCTGCATTTTGACTGCTCTTCTATCTAGTGACTCAAACAAGCCAATAGTCAGGCTGGCAGTGAAACATCTGCAAGGAAAAGCACATATTTTTCCTTCTACTGCTGGAGATTCTTCACTAATTTGAGAATGTTTTTAGCTACAGCAACACAATAGATCCACCTTTGTGCTTCTTTGTGTCTCCTGTGTTTTTTTCCTTGCTGGAAGGGAAGAGGGAGGAGAGGAGACAAAGATTCCCTGGGGCAATTGTTTGTGTCAGGTAAGCTCTTCATAAATCTCTTCTTGAGGAATTCAGTTCATTAAAACCCAATTAGACACCAATGGCTTGATTTACCTCATTAAGGCTAATTTAAAGTAGCAGAAACAGCAAACTGCTGTTAGGGATTAATAGCTAAAGTTTTAGCAGACTGTGAACATAGAAATACCAAGGCAAAGAGTTCCTTTTACTGTACTTTACACTCACTTATATATTTGACCATAAATACCTATTAAAAGAACATCCGCTAAACCTAGAGTCAAACTCAGAACATGTAACAAGGAAGATATTGCCAAATACAGGAATTTTCCTGTGATTATTTTCATTTGTATGTTTTTTTAAGGAGTAATTGTATTTCTCTTTGGGCTATATTAGGTGAAAAGACTAAGAAAAAAATTAATTAGTCTGAATAAAGTTTTTTCTTTCCCATAAAACTTGTAGTTGGGAAAATGAAGTTCCTACAGAATTAACATTTGCTTGCATTGCATCTACCAACACTGCAAGAACAGGTTCACTCAGCTTCTGAAGCAATTATAGTTGGAAGAAGCTGTGCACACCTGAAGGAGAAGTGTATGGACATTATGAAATACTCACAATACCAGTAACTTTTCAGAACAAAGATTTTGGTTTAAAATGACCCAGGTAGCAAACCCAGCATCTTAAGAGGCCCAAGTCCCCATCAATGTACACTGGTTCTTTTCCTTACCAAGCTGAAAACCGGAGGGACATTATCTGGTGCTTCAAGCAGCACTGTCCCCAAAATGGCTGCCTGAGGACACCACAAATCTCTGTAGATCTATAACTCTATTTATTTGGACTCGTAAGATCAACTTGTGTCCCCAGGGGCCTAAAAGCAATCAAGAAGTTTGATACCTAATCTATGCTGCTCATCCAGGCTTCCAGGAAGGTTAACCGAGACACAAGAAGACTTTTAAAGGTCCCCTACAAGAGCCATATAGTTGTTGCCTTGTCTATACTGCCGGACTGCATGCTGTACAGCTGAATTTGCTGAGGTATATTGCTTTATGAAGGTAGAAGTTATTAGGTAGTCCCACGTTTTCTTTTTCCATGTTTCAACCAATCATGGTATTGCACAATATTTCAGAGGGTTCACTGGAGGCAAAATTTCAAGATTCTGATTAGCCTTATCAGATGCTGGATTCCAAAAGCTGCACAGAACTACAATATGGATATGTGCATGTGTGTGTGTATGTGTATACAAACACCTATGATACCCTATTTGACAGACAAAGGGTGTCATATTACATTCTCTTATTTATAGTCATATAGTTGCAGCTTAAAGTATCAGTTCTTTGCAGTTAAACCCTCAGACTGAGTGTTCATCAAAGCCATTGAGCCATGTCAGACAAATCAAGAAGATAGGTATGTATTTAGCTGTCATGAACAAATGCAAGCATGAAAACAAAAATATTTATCCATCTCAAATGGAAAGTTATTTCTGATATTCTGAAAAGAAGCTAAAACATTAATAGCAAAAGAAGGTAAAACATAACCGTAACATCAAGGTCACCAAAAGTTCTGTTGAAGCCTTATAGTCACTTCTCTTAGCAACAGAGAGATAAATCATAACCTTCAACTTCTGGAAATTAATCTTAAGAATATCCACAGTTGTCATAGTTCTCTGTTCCCATCACTCTCTATGACCAATCTCAGAGACCTTGACTAGAAATGGGATGCTGAGAAAAGACAGTCACTCAGATCTGGAAGCTTCTTTGCATTTTTTTAATCTTGTTCTCTGATTTTCTTAACAGTCACTGCTAAAAAATGTGTTTTCTGTGATGTAGCTCAATGTAATTTTGAAAGCAATGTTAAAATCTAGTTGTTAAGATGCCCTTCAGCTGGAAAAGTTTTCTCTGGTGAAGTTCATGGGAGAATGTTAGACATCATTTTATATGGAAAACCAGAAACCTGTCAATAGTAATTAAGGTGACATGAAGCCAGTACTCTCAATCAAGTGAATTCTCAGTTTCTCAGCAAAAAAATCAGCACCTGAAAACTTGCACATGCCAACTAAGGGGAATTTTTAAAGGGAGCTGTGCAGAACAGCCTTCCTCCAGCACTGCCTGGACTGTCAGTGAGTCTACTTTTACCCCAAAGTTTAAATCAATGGTTAAACTCTTAAAAACTCTTAACAGTGTGCTCTGGTGAGCAGCTGAGCTGGTGTAAGAGTCTACTGTTGCCAGAAGGCAACACCTTTACCCCACTGTCCCTCTCCTGCAGCCCCAGCATCTCACCCACAGGATCACCCCCTCTGCGGAGCCACAGCCCCCCATGCAAAGGAGCCACAGTTGGAAAGAGAAAGGGTAAGAGAGGTCAAGAAACTAAAAGACTGCCTGAAGATCACACAGTGAGCCAGCAGAGAAGAGCAGACCAAAATTCTGATTTTTTTAAAGGCCAGCCCCTGACAGAGGTCTGCATTGCACCTCATCTAAACAACCACAGATAGGCCAGCGCGGGAAAACAGGAAGAGGTAAAATAAGCAGAGGGCTTTTTTCTCCCTCCTTTCAGGAAAAAAAAAAAAAAAAGGTCAAATCAAAGGAGCTGATTTTTCGCTTATGTTTAGAGGAAAGCATTGATATATAGATCATGTTTCAGTTTGACAAGTAATACCAAATAATCCCCAGACTGTGCGAGTCACAAGGAGAGCAGCACTCTGATTTTCAGCCTGATTTCTGAAGGATCTGGGACTCCTGTAGCTGTGGTGTCCCTCTCGCTCTCTCCACTTTACCAACCACTTTTGAACCTACTGGCTGCTTCAACCCAATGTTTATGCAAAGCTCTGTCTAAACAGAGGAGAAGGAAACCTGAATTAATACTCTAAGAAAAGCAAAGCTGCAGTCTGTGGTCATTCAGGAGACCAAGGTGAGAGACCACTGTACAGTGGGAGGATTTAGGAGACACAGTCGTAATCTCATGATACTGCAGCAAAGACTAATGGAGAAGAGCTGAGGCTGTACTGCAAAGGGTCATAGGAAACACTACTGTAGAAATCTAGGTTTGTTAATTCTGCCGCTTCTTGGATTAAAAAAAAAAAATCTTTGTGGAGTTTTTAAAGCAATATTAGGTGTTTGAATATTTCCATTTAAAACTTTATCTTTTGACTGATCAGCTGCTTTCAAAACAGCAGGAAAATCTTATATGTTTAAGTCTTTCGTGCAGGGAGTTCCCACACAGAAAACAAATTACCAGTGCCTTTCTATCATATTGAATCTTACATATCCACAGAAACAAACACACAAGCCCACAACAACGTCTGTATTTATTTTGGCCTTTTCAAAGCAAAGTTCTCCAACTTTCTACCAGTGTGTTCCTAATCGCTAAAGTAAATGCAAAATTAGATCCAAAACTTGAAATGAGATACCACAGTTCCTGACCTAATTAGGAAAAGAGATGCTTCTGATAATTGTTTTCCAATGAGTCAGAGACAATGCAATAATGCTTCTGAACAGCAGGATGAATTCTGAATAAAGTGTACAGTCGCAGGCAGTTGCACATCATGGATTTTGTCCTTTGGAAACTAATGGCAAGGTAACCATGAAACAGCCTTAACATTTTCAACTTCATTCAGAAATAATGATGACAAATACTCCTGTATGATTCAAGTCCAGGAAAGTTTAAGTAAAGAAAGTCCATCATTTAAATGCTGCTGTGCTCCAGAGCTGTTACTTCAGTTAGAATTATTGGAGGCTGCTAGCAGCACATCCAACCCTGGGAGCCTGGCACAGGCTTTGCCAAGGGTTTTCCAAGCCCTGGGAGACAAGCATGTTGAGCAACACTGCTTCCAGCTGCAGAGGGTTTCACAACGCCAAGTGTGACATCTGGAAGAGCAGAGGAACCCCAGCTTGCTATCAGTCTGCCTCTCTAGCTAGTGGAACTTTGAAGATTCAACAAATTTGCCCACAGGAGAGCAGCCACCTGTCATAAGCACACATAAGCTTGTGCAAAAGGACACTTTATTATTCTAACCAGCCTTTTTCTATCCTCTCCTAAGCATGTGTGTCTATATCTCATTGGTTCAGCCAAGGATCAACAGTTCATGATTGGACAACTTCTTCTCTTCTGTAACTTCAATAAGCTTCTTCTACATGTCCCATCTGGTGGTCTGGCAGTCTCCTTCTGGCAGTTCCTTATCTTGTTTACTCAGCTCTTCTCAGGGCTTTCCAGCCTCTTCAAGGGTACATGGTTATCTTCTCAAGG
Source organism: Apus apus (assembly GCF_020740795.1). Taxonomy (NCBI): domain Eukaryota; kingdom Metazoa; phylum Chordata; class Aves; order Apodiformes; family Apodidae; genus Apus; species Apus apus. Next base: position 35,751,497 of record NC_067283.1, read on the forward strand.
TTAACATCACACTTGCATTCCAATCCCTTGGACCAGCCGAGGTTTCCCACACCACCTTCACATTCTCCACGTTGCCTAACAGCTGCAGCATTAGTAACAGAGGCATTTCAGCAAGATCAGGCTTTGAAAAGAGTAATAGCATGGGCATGGTTTAGTATATAAAACAGGCTGCATGAAGAATATCCTGTCTGGAATGTTCAACTGTCCTGTCCGTTTCACCCTAACCAACAATCTAAAAAAAAGGGTCTGAGGGAAGATTTTCCACCTCCAGCACTTGAGAAATTACTGCAAATTAATAACCGATGTGTGATGAACTGCAGAATCAGGGATGAACATTTGTATTTCCGTGTGGAGGTATGCAGGGGCAAAGTGCCTCAGCATCAATCAACAGAGGAAGGGGAAAAGTCTCCAAGATGGCTATTGACCAAACCGCCACGCGAAGCCCTTGCAGGCTTTCCTGGGGAGCTTGGAACACTGCCTCATTTATTCCAGATGTAACCTACAAGACTCATTTGTTCTGATGATGGCTAGATAGCAATATTTCATATATGGGTCTCAAATGGTAAGTGGCTAGTGGTTAAAAATAGCAGTCACACAAGCACTGTTAACATCGGCCAGCAGGAGATCTGGGATCACACCTTACAAGACCATCTTTTTTTCTGGGCCCGTGAAGGCTGAGAACTTGACATCAAGAGTGGTATCGGGTTAGACATGAGGAAGAAATTCTTCATTATGAGGGTGACACTGGAACAGGTTTTCCAGAGAAGCTGTGGATGCCCCGCCGTTGGAAGTGTACAAGGACAGGCTGGATGGGGCTTTGAGCAACCTGGTCTAGTGGGAGGTGTCTCTGCCCATGGCAGGGGGATTTGGGACTGGCTGATCTTTAAGGTCCCCTCCAACCCAAACCATTCTATGATTCTATGAGATAACTCTGCTTGATCACCACATAAGCTTTAGAACCAGCTCCTTGACACTTTTCTCTGTAATTTGTGCAGTGCTAACCTCTAGGTTCTTGAGTTTTCTCATGTATAAAATTCATTGATTCCATTCAACACACAGGTTCTGCAAGACCTGATCTGTTAGTATTTATAAAATTGCTCTGGCATGGAAAGTGTACATCTTATGAGACAGTATCAGGGTTCCAGAGTTTCTTAGTAAGAACAACTTTGCTGAGATAATCTCGGAACAATATTATTGTAATTATTATAACTAATATTTTTAATTATTACCCAGGCATCAGTATTTAGCATCAGAATATTCATGGGCAATCTTGCAGAACTGCATTGCTATTTTCTGCACATGGAAGAGTAGATTTAAAAATAAAAATGCATGATGTATTACAGCCTAGAGAAATCTGCTTGTGTTTGGTAGATTTAGAGATGAAGTGCAATATATTTTAAAAAAATATTTTATGAGTTTTCCCCCTTCAGGATTGATCTTTATCATTTTCAGAAACGGAGTGTCTGCATAGACAGCCCATAGGTATGTGCAATGTAATTAACAGACTCAATCTAGATTAACAAGTGTAGCAAAGCCTAGTGAAACCAGCAGCAATAGCTAATGTGTTAGCATGTGTACTCACAAGTTCAGTCCCTGGTAGGAAATTGTACGGTTAGAAAATATCTTGAGCTGGAGGTTTAACTACAAATTGAATTTATTTACTAATGTGATCCATTTGAAAAGACACTTTGAGTCTTGCATATCAAGGTGGAATAATAATGATGATGATAACGCTAAAAAAGTAGAAGCCAAAAAGGCAAGACAAAATTTATTTCAGTGATCTAAATGTGAATTATAATGGCATTATTCCCACTGCTACAAAAATTCATAAACTTGCATAGCAAATATATATAGTACTGTAAAGTCTTAAAAAAAAATATTTTTAAAAAACCCCAACAACAACAAAACCAAACCAAACTTCTGTCAATTGAAATGAGTGGTTTTGGGAGAATAATAAAAAACCTATATTTGCCCATTATCATATATACAAGACTGAAAGTGATCAGTTCCTTTAATGGCAAAATAAAGTCAATAGCTCCAATGGGGATAATACTGAGCTTGGTGCGTGTTACCTCCACCTTCAAAAGCCTGTTCCAGAGAACAAAGCACTCTTGCACAACTCTGACAATGGATCGCTCCTGAGGTAAACTCATGTGAAATTATGCATGATTCTAGCTGATGACTTTTGCCTTAATTGGTCATAATAGAAAATAGCCAGTTTCATTAAAAGCATCTGAGAATTAGATGCTATTTATATTTCAAGTACCAGATATGATGTATTCCGGCATGCTTTTGAAGTTGGACAGTGGCACCAGAAATTTTTTAATGCAAAAATATACTTTGAGTGTTCTAATTAAACATAAGGATCTGTTATTTATATTTTATATATATATCTCTGTGTGTGTATATATATATATATATATATATATATATATATATATAATGTTATAGCAAATAATCACTCAAATAATTTTTCTTGTGATTTCGCTTATGAAATATGTTTTGGTTGTCAAAGCTGCATGACTCTACCCAGAAAATCATATTATGACAAAAACATGATAGATAATTTATAGATAATTCTTCAGAGAGTTATTCATGGGAAGGAAGAGAAGCAGTGACAGAAAAGCAATGAACAATAGATGAAAAAGAAACAATTTTAATGCACAAACTGGAGTATCTTGCACACACACAAAAAAAATTTCCTCTGCACTTCTGGGAATAAGCATTTACCTCTTGAACCACTGAGCTAAAGGACTGAATAACCAGAGTGCAATGTTTTGCTTTTCTGAACAACTTTAACCTCTGCATTCCCTTGTTTTCCATACAAGAAGCCACTAAAACAAGGAAAATCAGTTGGATTTTAGGATTTAATTGTTCTAATCAAGCACAGAAACATTAGGACCTGGATACTAGGGTGAAGATGCAATTAGCTGAGATTTAATGAGCTGTGTAATGATAACTGACAGGGCTATGTAACTTTACAGCCATAATTTCCTGACTAGTTGAACTCTTAAACACTGCAATCCTACATCCTACCCCAAGGCATGTTGACCTTTCCAGCTGCCCAGAGGAGAAACAACTGCCTGCAAAGTTTTTAGGATCTACACAATATTAGAGCAACAGGAAATTCCTACAGTTTTGGGGCAATTTCTCACTCTGATCAGAGCAAGCATCATTTTCCATGCTAGTTTAAACATTTTTTTTCTCTTCCTTATAATCTAGTTTATGTGGCTAGAAGAGTTTGTTTGATGACAAGAGGATCCTCGGAAGTAGCCACAGTCAGATAGGATATCAAGGGCATCCAATATCCACAGCCACATCAAATACAGTTTGGGTGATGGAGAGGACGCACAAAGAAAGCTTATAATAAAATACCTCATAAAAGAGGACCAGAAATGCAATTTCTGAAAGAAAGCAAAACCCAACATTAGAAAAACTCTATTTGTAACATTCACAAACATCAAGCAGAAAGTCTGTAAGATGAAGCAGGGGTCTGAGAATCAAGTGATCTGCAATTGCTTCTGACTGTCCATGACTTTTGACAAGTCAAATTCTTGCCACCACTCCTAACATGGGGCATGTTACAGATAGAAAAGGTGTTTGAAACAGGTAAAAATGCTTTTTGAACATGATGAAGTCCTCAGATTCCCCTATGGGAGACCCTATCATATTGCTAATGCTTTCAAAACCCAGTAAAGGGAATGTTTTCTTTTGAATCTTAATCTTTCTAAGAAAGCTAAATTATAACATGTGCCATAACTGTATGATCACTTAAAATTTTTTCCTCCATCATTCCTTTGCCTCCTTTGGCACAGAGCACACATGTGCCTTGACTGATAAGCACTTCATGGCACGCAGCCTGCATTTTATCCCTCTTCTTCTTTTCAGCTGCCATCCCCCATTCTATCATTCCACTTTAACAGAATTTATAGTGAACAAGACTGAGAAGGGACACCCAGAAAGCTCAAAAATACCTAGATTCTGCCTGTACTGAAATTTTTGCAGAATTGAAGCATCTGAGTTAATGAGAATGATACAAATCCCATTCTCCTGCAACAGATGTCCTTGGAGGTACCCAAGAACTCACAAGACCCTGACACTGCCTGCCTGTACAAACAGCAAGAGGTTGGGCTGAGCAGTGAGCTCCTACCCATGCTCGACCACAGTCCAGGATTTCTGTGTAGGTCAGGGAGGCACCAAACACTTGGCATTTGGCAGAAAGCCCAGCAGCATGGTCACATCCTTGGAATACATACACAAAACACACATATACACAGTGCATGGCACTGATTGGGACTTCAAAACTGAAAACATCTTTTGAAAGTCAGTGGCAAGGGAGGAAGAGATGAAGAAAACAGATTAAACACGGCGCTCCCCAAATGCCATGTCTGTTATCTCTACTTTTATGTACGTGTTGTGGAGGGTGTATAAAGCTAGCAATATGGTATTAACTGTATGCTTATCACAAGTCCCAAGGTCATAATCATAATAATTGTTCTGATACATAGTTCAGAAGCTCTGAGACTGTGAAATGTATGGTGACATGGAAATCCTCAGGAATGTTACCAAGCTGTGGTATCCCTCTGCCTTTCTCCACCACCTGCCACTCTTTGCTTCCTCAGTGGCTTGAAATGCAGGATGATTTTTTTTATTATTTTTCTGGAGCTGACAGCAAAATAGACATTTTTCACATTGCTTTATTTTTCTTATGCTGTTTCCCAACCTGGTGCCCAGCCTGGCTGACAAGTTGTCACAGCTAATGTGACAAGGGAGCAGGAGTACATTGAGCCAATTTTGCTATAAGAGTAACGTGGAATGGGTTGCATGAAAACTGTGGCTTATGTAGCTATGACAGGAGTCAAATACAATTGCAAGTCAGTTAGCATCCTTAGGAACTAATTACCAACTACCTTTTGTGCTGAAAAGCTGGCCTAGCCCCGGACAAGTATTTCCAATGCTTCATTTGCACCATCACCAACACCCACATCTATCCAAACCTGCCACACGCTCTTCACTATTCAATTAATTAGGCAAAGAGGAACATGATTCTGCAAGACAGATCTTTGCATTTAACGACAGCAACTGCTGTAGAATTCTCCTATAATGAACTTCCTTCTGTTTTATCCTACTGATGGGATGGGAAGCAGGGAGGCTGCAGGCGAGGCTCCAGGATACGGCTCCCTTGTGCCAACTTTGTTCTTGGGGACATGCCTCCCGCTATCTTTTTAGCTGAAAATGGGCAAATACCAGGAGTGGGAAAGGACATAGACTTAGCTGCAATCTTGGGGCCATGCTGCTCAATTGTGTGCTGAAGTATCTCTGGGGGAAAGGCAGAGACATCATATACCTGCATTTGAAGAAATAAAAACCTTTTTTTTCTTGAGAAAGGATGAGCTTTGTAAAGAAGAATCCCCTTTCCAGTAGTACTGTGGAATGTGCTCTGTGGGACGAGAATACGAAGAAGAAGCAACAAGAGGTCTGAGACATCTGGTTACTACTACCTTTGACCCTGGCAGATCAATCTGCCTCCTTCTAATGCAACTTTGGAGGGAAGTTGCATTTTCACAAAATCAGAGTTAATGGACTGCTGATGGGCCTTGCTTGTCTTTGTTTCCTCACCTACCTTTACAGGCCCCTTGCTTGCACACTTCCCAGACTTGGCAAAACAGCTTTCAGAGATGGGCAGATAATACCCAACTATGACAAAATCTTTCAACAGTCACCTAATGTCCCAGCTGAATAACTCAACCTGGAACATAAAGACCACAGAACGAAATGCCAGCAACAATTATATCCAACCTTTCCCAAATAACTGCCACATGTGCAATTATCCCTTGCCAAGTAACACAAGAGTGAAAAGTGATGTGCCACCTGCCTTTGGGAGATAAGTAGAAGAGTCACGCAACTCACACCCCCAGGCCACATGGTACTTGAAGTTTGTACGTTTCTCATACACTGTGGCACAGCACAATAATGGGTGTCTGGAGAGCAACAGTTTGCTATGTTACTCTTGTTTTATGAAATGTCTTTCTTAGCCAGTCACAGGGGTTTGAAGAATACAGTGTATTATTCACCTTTGTTTTTTTCAATTACAATAACAGCAGTCAAACACCTAATGCAAGAAGATTAAATGTATGTGAATTAATTCCTGAGGTCTTTTTCTGATTTCAGTGCAAACAATGCAGCCAAAGTTGTGGGAGAGCCTTGAAAGATGGCCAGTTTGTTCATGTGCTGTATTTTAATCACGCCTAAACCTGTTGGTGTAATATTTCCTTGAAAGTAGCAGTGTAAAACATCTTCTGGAAAAGGCTGAAAAAAAATGTATAAACAAAGCAATGAAATACTCAAATAGTTGCCAGAGAGAAAGCTACCAAATTCTTTCTACTTTAAAGGCATCTTGATACAATCATATGTTCAAGGAGAAAAAAACCAGCTTAAACTCCAAAGCATAGGAAAAAAATGCCCATCCTATGTCCAAGCAGTGAAAATGTTTTAATAAGATTTTGCACACTTTATCTTAAATGAAATAATACAAATTAATTAAAACCCCTTCTGAAGCATCCTGGAATCTAATGTGATTTAAGAGGATGAAGCAACAAGGAGTACACAAGGTTTTTGATCTCTCCAGAGGACCAAGTCTGATTTAGTCATCTGTTTTGCAAGACTTTCCAGCCAAAAGTCCCCCTAATGCAGCAGCTCCCTCCGAACTGTAATTTATCACATAGATAAACTGATGAAAATTGTCCACTCCCCTTTCCAGTGTGAGTGGAGCATGATGAAGAGTAGGGGACCATTTGGAAATAATCACATTCCCTTTATTCTTTCCAGTTTCTCCCAGGAGTTCCAGTAGTCCTCTTAAAATAAGATTTATAACCAAAAAAGAGTTTCCCAGAAGGTCTAGCACAGTAATGCTACTTCATTCTTCTAATGACTTACATATATTGATAATCCTCCACCAACAAGACCTACTGCATGTAATTTAAAAATCCAACCTCTTCCTGATAGCCTTAAAAGCAGCTTTCATATTAACTCCACCTGGTTTTGCTGCCACACAGTGAATTCTCTGCTATGATCAGGACAACATGGAACTTGAATCCCTAGCATCCTGAAAGAGTTCAAGGTGTTTTTTGCCTGTGTGCTCCAAGGCAATGCAACAGTTGTTCCAACCATTTATTTCTGTGTCTGTTTCACTTTCCTTGAAGCTTAATCTTAGTCTGGATGTAATGCTTATTCTTCTAATAATTACCTTAAGTGACTGATTCATATATAATCTCAATTGCAATTTAGTACCACTTTCAAATAAAAGGACTTCCTTGTGATTTTAAAATGAAAAAATGCATAAGTATAACATAAATTTAAAAGTCAAAGAAAAACATTTCTTGTAAAATTGTTGTTTGAAGATATGCACCATGAGAAAATGTTTGCTCCTGCAAAGTGGTGGGATGATTTTTTTTGCTCTGGCTGCTCTCTGGTGCCTTAGGGCAGCATGAAGCAGTGAGCACCCAGCCATGGTGATTTCTAGCACTGCCTGGTCAGCCAGGGGAAAGGGGCTAGTATTGAGGCTCACAGGTCTTGGAAATGGTGAAGGCAACAAACTTCAGAAACTGTAAGAGACTTGGCAGTGAATTTTGGCCATGCAGATGGCTAGGAAATTACTAACAAAGTAGTTAACAAAAAGTGCAGTAAGGGCCAAAGTCATCAACTTCAGAGCATTCAGAAGAGTGAATAACATTAATTACAATCAGCACTGAGATGTGACTGAGGCTGAAAAACATAATTGCCCCCCTTCCTCTCCCCTCCCTTCTCTTTCCTTTCCCTTCCTCTTCCACTTTCCCTTCCCATACATGATAAAATGAACTAGGATGCTTTTCTGCTGGGATAGTGAACAGCTTCTGGCATCTTTAATTCAAGAATGTCAGTGGTCACTATTGAGTCTAGGAAGTACGTAAAGAGGTAATTTTACATGGGATTAGGAAATAACATCCCCTGCATGGGAAGTTAAGTCTGTGGAAGGGCAGCTTCCTCTGACAGAGAAATGGGAAAATAACCATTGTACATTCCCTAGAGGCAGCTAATGCATAAACTTTCACTCATTCTTAACTAAATGAGATGTTTAAAGGTCTATATTGATATTCGGATCAAAGACATTTTTAGTAAATAAGATTACATTTCATTAAAGAGATTTATTTCTTCTTATTTATTTTCTACCCCAAATAGCTATTAAACCCAGTAATATTTGAAAGTTTTCTCTAAAAGTTTGGAGAAAGTATGTGATGTCATTTGTACTTATTGAAATACTTAGAAGCAAAATTTGGTTCATAGATGAGGAAAAGGAGAGAGAGAAGTGGATGAATTATTTCTTAGCAAATCATCTCCTTGGAGAGAAAGAGGCTCACACGCAGCAGCTGGAAAGCATGGCAAGGGCTGAAAATTAGTCCCTACACATGGAAAAATAAAGCATATTGCACAAGGCTGGAGTTAATTGTAATCAGTAAGTTAAAACCCCTTCTGGCTTTTGGACTAGCCTGGACCAGTTGCTTTGTATTTGCATTCTGCACTGATAAGCTGAGCAGCACCTGTCTCAGCAAGTACAGAGTCAGGATTTGTGTGCTCCTTTCAGCCCCCCACTTCCCGCTTGCGGCATGCAGATATATCCTGTGACAAGGATTATACTCCATTTTGGAGGATAAAATATATATCACTCATCAGCACAGAAGTTGTGCAGCTAAGTTTTGTAATTAAGAATCCTCACAATTGCATCTATAATTTATTCATAGTATCAATTACAGAATTCCTGGTAGAGGAAGTCAAACTAATTATATTTTTTAAAATTTAAATTAGTTTCTTCTATTCAATTAAAGGAAGCTAGAAACTCTTCAGGGTACCCACACTGCCAATGGCAAACTGTAATAGCTTTGCAGCCAGACGGTCAGCTGGAGCAGCTGCTGGAAGAACACTCTCTGCAAAACAAAAACTCTAGTAAAGCCATTTTAGCCAGTTTAGTCTTGGTGAGTGAGTGCTCAGCCTGCTGATTACAGAAAACTCTACTGTTTTGGTTTTTTTTATTATTGTAATTCTGTAACTTCTGAAAACAAAAAAACAAATGTATTGAAGGACTGTGATCTGCCTTTCAGAATGAGGAATTATAGGATCTTACAGATTAGCTAGTCCCAACCCCCCTACCATGGGCAGAGACACATCCCACTAGACCAGGTTGCTCAAAGCCCCATCCAACCTGGCCATGAACACTTTCAGGGACGGTGCATCCACAGCTTCTCTGGGCAACCTGTTCCAGTGTCTCATTACCTTCACACTAAAAAATTTCTTCCTAATGTCTAATCTAAATCTACCTTCTTCCAGTTTGAAAACCATTATCCCCTGTCACTACGTGCCCTTGTAAAAATTCCCCCTCCACCTTCCCATAGGCCCCTTCAGATACTGGAAGGCTGCTTTAAGGCCTCCCCGGAGACTTCTCCAGGCTGAACTGGCCCAACTTTCTCAGCCTGTCTTCATAGGAGAGGTGCTCCAGCCCTCTGATCACCTTCATGGCCCTCCTCTGAATTCCCTCTAGCAGGTCTGTGTCCTTTCCTGTGTAGGAGGCCCCAGAACTGGACACAGTACCCCAGGTGGGGTCTTACAAGTGCAGAGTAGAGGAAGAGAATGACCTTCCTCAACCTGCTGGTCACACTGCTTTAGGTGCAGCCCAGGGTACAGCTGGCTTTCTGGGCTGCAAGCACACACTAACAGCTATAAGAATCACTCGGCTCAGATGCATAAATTCAGACGATTACTTGGGAAGCACATGCTAGGAACATACTCATCCTGGATACCTTCTTGGGTACGACTGGTCCTCCTCATTGCTGAATGAGGAGCAGAGAACACACAGTTTCCTAGCGCAGGCCCCTCAGACCCATGAATTGTGGGGATGGATTTGGTTCTGCATTCCCAGAGTGCAGCCAAGTTGTGTTTATGTCTTCCTAATACGATACGGGTCCACGCCAGCACTGACAGTTCAGGGGGCTGAACTGAGCAGAGCTTCCCTCTCAGCCCGGGCTGCGTCGTGGCCTCCCCCCCCACCCTCATTTCACTGGGCCAAGGACATCACTACAGTTTTGGGGGTTTTTTGTTGGTTTGGTTTTTTGGCAGGGGTGGGAGAAATCTTAGACTTTCACTTATGATTCCCTAGTTCTATTGGATCCTCAAAAAAAATCTTAATGGATGACAAGGAAAGCAGACCTACAAGCAGTGTTTCAGGCAGAGAATGCTGTGGGCATTTTCTGGCGCAATTTCAAGTACCAAATAAAAAACTGCCAGGCATGTACTTCATCCGCAACTGCTTATGCCCTGATAAAAGAGCAGAGGGCCCCAGGACCCATCACAGCAGTTATTACAGGACATTCCTTCACATATCCCACACAGCGAGTTACAGCAAGCTGTATTATAAATCCAGCTGTATTTTTAGGTGCATTAGTAGTCGCTTGACTACAACTGAGTCTGGTCAGAGTTCAGATGTTTGGTGGAAGATTCCCTCCCCCCCTCCCCCCCCTTTCCTCCTAAGAACTATAAACTCATTTTCCAGATACTCCACTAAAAATGTTAGGGCTGAAACTTCCATCTACTGATTTGGGAGAAATGATTTCTTACAAGTTTTCCCAAAGGATTAATATTCAACCTAGTAGTCTATTGTGTTTCCTAATTATAAAGAGAGCACATCAACAAATCTAGCAAAACCAATGCCTTGTCTTTGATCCATTCCTCAAGATGCACCGGTAACCTTTGGTAGGAACTACCAAATGTCTAGATCAGTGATTTGTGGATGGCCAGGAGATGGGATATAGGCAGCATATAAGCAACAAAGAAACTTTCCTCTGCACAGACACAGACCAGAGACTAGATGGTTAAAAGCTCTTGTATGTATTAATACAGCTAACAAGGCTTTATTGTCTTCATCGTATTTTCAGTTAAAAACTATGCAACTACAGTCCTGTTGTGGAAAATGCAGTTTCTCACATGGGTGAATGTATTCAGCCCTGGGAGCAGTGAAACATTTGAAAAATCCTCTCAGCTTTGAGGTTCCTCTTGTAAGGAAAATTTGCTGGGAGAGTTGCTGTAAATAGAATAAAAAGTACCCCAAACGGCACAGTCAGCACCTACTTCCAGCATCATGATGCAGACATTCAATGGCATATTATGAAAATCAGCACATAAATAAGGAAAAGCCTCTACTAATTTTTGAAATCTCTCTTTAGCACTTCAAAGTTCTAAATAATGCTGTATGTTTAATCCATATTTGTGTCAAAAGAGGAAAAAACATCAACAGAAAAGTAACCTAAACACCTCCTGTGATCCAGAAGACCACGAGTTTTCTAGCAGAAGCTGGAAGAAAGATTTTCTTTGCAAATGAGTCATGCTTCAGATACCACGGCCACAATTGCACTTTCTCCCAAGAGAAAATGCCGCAAGGAAGCAAAGGTGTCACACGTGGTCCGTCTTTGGTCCTCTGTGAGAAAGGGAGTAAGTAGCTACTTAAATTTACATTTTATGCATGCCAGGCAATGAATTGAAGCTAATTGTATCAAACCCACTCCCAGCAGTATTTTACCATATTCCTGGTCATTTCAATTCCCCTCTTTTAAGGTCAGATCTAAAGCATTGCTTCTGGATGCTACGATGAGATGAAAAAATCTAATTTACAGAAAAAAAGAGGCTATAAAAAGGAGATGAACCACTTGAGCTTTAAATTTAAATTTCAGTCTTTTAAATATCTCTTTGCAGTGAAACATACAGAATTTGAGGTGCATTTTTGTCTTCAGCCAGTCATCCATAAAAAACCTGCTACCAGTCGTGTCAAATATCTGATCTACTCCAAGATGCAGCTCATACAACTAAGACCCTTTTAAGAATTTGTTTTTCCCTTTTTAGATAATTTAATGTAGGGCATAAATATTTTATGACAGATCTAAATACATCAGTAATACACCTGTAACATCAAGGTTGAGCAAAGGAGTAAAGGAGTTACAAACATCCAGTTATGACAGACTGTTCTCAACTATTTTGGCTCTTTACTGTGAGAATTCAGAAAGGTCCTGGCTCTAGAACAGAATACGCCAGTGATGGGGAATGTAATCAGATACATCATTTCAGCTTCTAATTTCATATCCAAATGCCAAAAAAACCGAGCAGCGATTTTCAACAGTTTGACTTCAGGCACCGAGATCAGAACATAATTTATCATTGTTTCATTTAAGCTTCTTCACAGTGTTTGGGAGTGAGTCCTCTGCAATCCTCAGATAACCCCCACCATATGGGGAAGCACCCTGACAAAAGCTTAAGAGGTGGAGAGGAAAAACCACGAAGTGCAATTAAGCTTCTCTGCTTCTGATCTGCATGGAAAGGAATTCCACTCCAGCTGGAGACAAAGTTCTAGTATAAAACATGATCGGGCTTGAATACAAGAACTATCAAGAAGCTCAGTAATATTTCAAAATGTCCTCACTGAAGGTGTCTTACAGTCTAAGCTTTAAAGTAAATGGTGCATAAGTCAAGTTTTGTGTGCATGAGTAGCCTCTTCAAATTAGTGGAGCTGCTCCTACTCTTGGATCAACATACACTGTAATGCATGAGTAGATGTCAAGGATAAACTCAATTCTACACTGGTTGCATTTAGGCTATTTCCTAGTGTTTGTGTAAGAATAAGACATTTATTTAAATTAAACTATGCTTTTTTGCTTGTACACCAACTGGGTGGCATAGCAAGATCATTTGTTTGAATTATGCTGAGAGCTGGCCTGGAAATAAAAGAAACTGTAGAAGTTAATATATTCTGTTACATCCTTAGAGAGGGAAGGAAGATGGTTTTCATTATTGTATAGCTGACCTGATAATATCTGGAGAAACAATCACTGTGAACCAAGATGAATGTCTGCATTTAAAACATAAACCCTATAATAAAAATTGTCTTCTGTTTGAACTTGTTTTTTAGGTAATTTTCTGCTAAAGTTTAAATTTTAAACTCATTCTGAGTATTAATATTAAATTACTGTTTACATTTCTTATACTGAACTCACAGTGAGAGAACAATTTCATAACATTGTATGAAGTGCTCCCTCACACCTGGAAGGAATTGTATTACTTTTTAATTTAAGCAGTTTCAAATTTACAGCCTAGCTCTGGTATAGAGAGGAATCAAAGTTTATCTGTTCCCTGTGGAAGCTCATTGAGGAGTATTTGTACAGAGTAGGGTTGGCCTGTTAATATCTGTAACTACTTGCATTTACTCCTAGCCATTAGACATTTCTTTTGTCTTTCATTTTCTGTAGGTAACTGAGCTGTGCCCTTGAACACAGAGAAAACTCAGTTTGAACTGAAATATTCCGCTCTCCCATGAGTTATGGGGTTTCAATTTCTTTTCAATCCCTTAACACCAGATCCTGTTTACTTTCTGTGTACAATTCAACTCAAAATATTAAGGTCTTCAGGACTTCATGTAATTTTTTAGCCTCCATTCAATAATCCTTGAATTTATGTATAGTTCAAGGTATCTTCAGAGAAACTTCCCAGTTTGAATTTTAGTTCAAATGGCTTGAGACCTAGGGTTTTTCAAAGGAATATCTGCTGTTTCCACTCTAAGAAGAGGGCTAAGAGAAGGCTTATATGTGCACATGAATAACAAGTCCCTGTAGGGCTGAAAGTGAACAATCCTTACCTGTGTTACCATTGCAGTTAAAAAATTCTCATTAGGAGACAGATCCCATTATGCCAGGCACAGTGGAAAAATGCATCTTTTTCAACTACTTGATAGGCAATTTTAGCTATCCTTTATAAGTCCTTATGGTACCCATGCATTCTACTATAAGAAAAGTTCAACTGCATTGGGTGTTGGCTAATTATCACAAAAATTCTCACTCAAAGTAATTGTAATGCACTTTATTTTCTTTAACAGCAACCAATAAGTGTTGAATCATCATTTGCCCTAAGGTTCTACCATAAAAGTGAGGTGACCTAAAGTTAGAACTTGTCTTATAAAATGGCCTGGCATGTATTTTTGTGAAGTCTTTCACCTTGTTTCAAGTTAGTCTTTGTGATCATCTGAAACTCAAGCTGAGTGACAGTGCAGTTTGCTCCACCATTTTACTGGAGGTCTTATCAGATACAGTAATTCTCTTTGAAAATTGTTCATTTTTTCACCTTTGCTCCCCCAGCAGGCCTTTCATTTCTAAACACCAAAGCTTGTGGTTGTATGAGAAAGCACTGAGCTGAGTTTATAAGCGGTCTGAAACATCTTGTATTGCTCTATGACATTTCTGTCACAAACTATTTCACTTAAGATAGCAACCAGAAACAGTAGGCTCAGAAAAGATAGATTAATGATAACTTCATAGGCCCTAAAAAACTGACCTGAACAAATACCCCTTTTCTAACACACTGTGTTAGTTTAATTACTCACATTGATGTAATATGTGAAAGAATCTCTTGAATATACTGAATCAGAGACACAAAATCCTTACTAACATTTAAGAGTTGACACATTACTTCACTTTTCCCGAGACAAAAGATTAATGGAACTGATAGTGTAAACCAGCGTTGTAGTCCATTTTTATTTTTTATTTTTTTTTTTTTCTTTCAAGGTTAGGAAAGCCACTTTCAAACATTTGTTTTATTTCTACTTGACGCCCTGTTCTTCAGAACCTTTATTTTTTACGTGTGTTGTCTGTGCTGGTTTGGTTCTGGCAGGGTGTAGGTAGCGGAAGGAGAGGCCCCGGGGGTGGCTGCTGTGAAGAGCTACTAAAAGCTCCTGGAAGAAGCTGCTAAAAACTCCGGCTCAGGCGGCCAAGGCCAAGCCATTAGAGACACTGGATGCGTCTCTGCGATTAACATACGAAAGAACTGCTTAAGACCCGAGAGCAGAGAGGAAAAAAAGCACAGCTGAGCTGGAGAGGAGGGGAGCAGAGCAGAGCCGGGGGGCAGATCCCGAGGCTGGTGAGGAAGAAGGGGAAGAAGGTGCCCGAGCAGAAGCCCCCCAGCAGCCCATGGCGAGGTGGCAGCTGTCCCCCTGTGCCCCAGGGAGGAGAAACACGGCGGAGCAGCCCCTGAACGTGCCAGCAGGGGCGAATGTGGAGCTCCAGCCTGTGCACTTGGATCTGCAGCCGGGGAGGACCCCGCGCAGGGGAGGGGACTGTTCCCAAAGCAGCCCCTGACTCTCTGGGAAGGCCAGGCTGGAGCAGCTTGATCCTGAGGGCCTGTGCCTTGTGGGAAGGACTCGTGAAGGAGAGATTCGGGAAGGACTCCCTCCCATGGGAGGGACCCCGTGGGCAAGCAGGGCAAGCAGGACTGTAAGGAATCCTTCTTCCTGAGGAGGAAGGAGCAGCAGGAAAGAACAGACTGTGAAGGGACTTGGAACCCCATTCCCTGTTCCCCTGTGCCGCTCGGGGGAAGGAGGGAGACACCGGGAACAGAGTCATTTGGGCCCGGGAAGAAGGGAGGGGTTGGGTAACGTGTTTAAGCATTGGTCTTCGTTTTGTCTGTGTCCTGTTTGCATTTGATTAGTGATAACTTAAACTGATATTTTTTCCCCAAGTTGAGTCTGCTTTGCCCGTGACCATCATTGGTGAGCAAACCCCTCCTTGTCCTAGTCCAGCCCACGAGCTTCTAGTTGGCTTTTGGCCATCCCTGTGTGTGTGGGGATGGGGAGGGGTGGAGGATGGGGGGAGATTGGGGAGCCAGGGGTTACTGAGTGGGCACACTTCTGTTTCATTCTTGTTGGGTTAGGCCCAAACCTGGAGAGTTGTGACATTAAGTGCATTAACATTGCAGTCCTTTATGGTATGAAGAACGCAAGAGGACCAGGTCTTCCTAGTACTTTCAAGAAGTACTGTCCGTCTCTAAATATCTATCACCTTTTAGGATTTTACCCTAAGATCCTCCTCTACCCTGTTTTGGAAAATACGTTGTCGGGCTGGAGAATATATACAGGCTTTGGTGTTCCTGAAGCTTCTTCCAGTTTCAGATGAGTGCTTTTTTCTTTTTTTGGATTCAAATGCTATCCCATGATGGAGCACTGATGCAGATGACATTTTATTTCAGATATGCTGAGAACAGTATCAGACCCTTCTTATGCAGGTATTTATGAGTCTTGACACACTGCTTTGCTGTCATTGACCTTACATTTGCTGATCCAAATTTAGTCCAAACTCTTGAATATTCTGAGTGACCATATGGCAACTTCCTAATGGAGCTAGTTTAAAGAAAATAAAGGCAAGATCTGTTGGGAAACACAAAATCCTTTATTTGGAAAGCTTGAAATTATTTTCCTGTACGTAAACATACAAACAAGCAACAATGTAGGTCTTTGGGCAATGTCCCTTGGCCCATTTTCTGAGTTGGATATCCCAAGGTTTACTCTCCCAAACAGTATCTGAACTTTGTCTTCAGCCATATAAATATCTCCTCAAGGGGGGTGAACAAGTGGCAGATGTCACCTTTGCAGAAGTTACAAGCTATCTATGTGTAGGTGTAGATACACAAGTATTTATCTGTTCCTACACTGTCTGAATACCACATTGTCTTTAAAGAATATGTCTTCATAGCATCCTTGGGAGATGAAACACACAGCTTTGCCTACTTTACAGCAGGGACACCAGCACATGGGGCCCCATGGCCTGATTGCAAGCCATTAAAGGCATTGAGGTAATTTGAAACAGCCAGCACTGGGACTAAGAGGGAATTTAGGTCAGGCGAATCTGCTCCTTGCCTGAGAGATTTTACAGGTTTTGAAACTTAAGGACCTTATAGCACAGAACTTTTGCTTGGATGCAGCCATATCAGCAAGATCTGTGCCTTATGCAAACAGTCTCTCCAAAGCTAGACAAGACAAGGCAGTAAAAGCTGGCAGATTCTAGCCCATATGCAATTTTACTCGGCTATTTTCTTCACCTTCTAACCCAGGGACAGAACTGTATCAACTTCTCATTGTCCCCAGGACAGCTGTTCCAGCATTACGGACAGGCTGTGCAGTGGGAGGATGTCCTACCCCAGCTGCTGGGACGGCAGCCACTGTGGCAGCTGAGCCAGGAGATGGTACTTGTGGTTGCTAGCAGCTAGTTTTCTCAAGCCTTGTTCTAAGCAGAACCTTCCTGTTTTGGCCCAGATCAAATGTGAAGTTTCCAAGGTCTCAGAGGTAGGTGTCCAGCTCTTGACACGCACACTGATTGAAAGTTTTCACCATGCTGGGTAGGTGTCAGGCTCCAGCCTTAGCAAACTAGCTAAGTGTTCCTCTTCAAAAGTAGTAGTGTACTGACAGACCTCTTGAAAGACTTCATAACCTTTTCTTTTTTTAAAAGTATATCTTTTGGGTAGCTTATTGCTTTTTTTTTTTTTTTTGCAAATGTTAAGAAGGAACTGTTTCTGCATACTAAACATGCAGTAGCCCAGCTACAGGAGATAGGTGGTATTTACACAAATGATGTGCAAATACTTATCAAAAAAGCAAAGTTAGACATTAGACGTACACATGATAAGATTATCGAAGCAGAACGTGCTGTAGCTTATTGGGAGTGTATTACTCTGCACTTAGAAAATGTGTGTGCCGTGACCCTCTTGCCAGCAGCAGCCTGGGATCGATCAGAGAGCACAGCCCTTCCTCACGGTCCCTGCTCAGCTGTGCCTTAAAACAAAGCCCTTACTCCTGAATGTGAAACTTATAAAGCATGTGGTCACGTCTGCATCAGGTCTCCAGACTGCATTTCTTCTGATTTTCATGGGATAAGTCAAACCTTCAGGGCTCACAAACATTTAGTTAAAGAAATTAAAACAGCTCATGAAAGACAGGATTGTATAAACAGTCTGAAGGCGTTCTGTTTGAAATTAGGGCACAGCAAATGCTGCGGCTGCCTCTTCCTTCCCCTCCGGCTGCCTCTCCCCCCTGGGCACCACTGCCAGGGACACCTTTGCCAGACAGCTCCTGACCTCCCCCGTGCCCCTTTCTGACCCCCAGCCTCTCAGCTGGCTTTAATTGCAGAAGGCCAGCATGAGGTCCTTCAGCAAGTACTTTAGTATCATCTCTCCATTTCTCCTGCTGGATGTATTTAAGGGCCTGCTTGCCTGGCTTGGGATGTGCCCCTTGGGTCTCACCCCATGAGCCCACTGGGGAGGGAACTTCAGAGCCATTGTCTTTTGGATGGACATACAAGATCTGAAACTTTTTCCTGGGGAAAGGATGTTCTGCTTCTCAAAGATAATTTTTGTTTTCTTATAGCAACTCTAACAAAAATGTGAAGGTGTTATAGCACATTTTATATTAGACAACAAAACAAATAGTCAGCTCAGTGACGATTGATATTTATTTTTTTTTTTTACAGCTACTAGAGGTTTAAAGTCTCTAAATTATTAGAAAAACATATGTAAAATGGCTTTTATCAAAGTAAGACAAATTAGTCTGTTTAATTGCAAAGAGAACAGAGAAACAAAGAAAAAGTAAAATTCATGCCACCCACCTCCATCAGCAATTCCTTTGAAGCTGATCATAACCCAGGAGCAAAGGTTATAGATGTGAATATAGCACCTGTTAGTAGGTGCAGATTTCCCATCCTAAGGTTGGAGGGAGCACTGGGGTAATTGATTCAATGAGATTTAAAATGAGATTACGTGGACTGTTGTGTGTTAGGGCTGGAGGATCTCTGTTAGACTGCCTAGCAATATTTTTAAATTCAGCTTTACTATGGTGACTATAGATTTCTGGCCTTTTTATTTTCTAGCTCTTTGCAGCTTTCACCTAATAAATTCCTTGTAAAATTATACTTAATACTCCAAGTAAAAATTATACTTAATATCATAACCAAGGGGTTTCAAAATTCTGTAGGCAAAAACTGTCAAATCATCTGGAGTATCTGAATAACAAAATCTCATTATTTACAGTGGAAACTGAGCAGTCTTACCACACAGAAATCTGATCCTTTGAAAGTATTTTTTGCTGAATGATTTCATGGTATTATCCAGGAACATAGAGGCATGACATACCAGCTTTGTTTTCAAGTTCCTACTTCACTGCACACAATATTAGGTTTATTTAACCAGTGTCTATGCTGGTTATAGTTGCAAAGAAAAAGGCCAATGTCTGAGCAGAATAACAGGTGCAGAGCACCTGGAACAGTAGCTCTAGGACCAGTAAACTGCCTTATTCATCTCAGTGACCCCAAGGTGTAGTTTTACGATACAGCTGAGCCACCTACATGCAAACCGCTCACAAACTGGCCTTGCTCTCCTCCTCCACCATTTCCTTTGAGGCAACTCTGGCAACTGCTTGAACACAGAGTAAGGTACATTAGGGAAATGGCACAGAAGAAAACTTGCCTTCCAACCTGTCTCCACCCTAAAAGCTGGAAGGAAGAAAGAAAAGGCTCTTTTCTATGAACTGAGAGGATGAGGAGAAACAGCTTTGAAATGTGTAGCCTGCCAATCTAAGAAACTTGCAAGCTATTCCTCTCCTAAGGTAAGCTCAACATATGATTAAAACCTCCCTGCCATACATACTGCTTACCTTGTAAAAGACCCCTAAGCAAGCTCTGGTGGTGCTAACATACCTATGCTGCACTAGACCAGGTTCCACAAGCACATTAGCCGCAGCAGCATTTTCCTGTTCTCAGCCTTGAGAACCTGCCTCCAGTGAACAGCCTTGGACAGAGGGGAAGAGAGATGCAGCCACCAGCAGGACCATGATGACATGGGACCTCATGTGGGACTTGGCTTTCTTCTGGGCTGCCATGGAGGTCTCGGTGCTGCAAAGGCAATTTGGGGGTGACACATTGTACACTGCAGTTCCCCGAGAGGTTTATACCTGTGATCTCCTGTTTCTCCCCAGCCAAGGGTGCCCACTGCTTTCATTCCTATATTCACCCCTCTCTGCATAAATATTTATGCATCCACCCAGTCAGGAGATGTATGAGCCAGGGGCAGGACTAGACCAGACTGCGTAGCTGGTTTTGACACCCTTATATGGGTCTAAGCCCAGGAAACATTTATCATGTTTGCAAGTTTCATGTTTTCATGTTTTCATGTTATGTCTGTACCAGCAATGCTTTCTGGACTGGGCTGGCTTGTTTACAGACAATCATCTTCCAATGTGGTATCCTATGCTGCTGTCATTTAGGAGTTTGATTGCCCCTGTTTGCTTAAGATCCAAGGCCAATGGGCCAACAGAGTCCCTGGATGAGAGTCCTGGGAGAGTAAGGTGTTCATGTCTTCCATGTATCTAATTTCAGAGTTTTACATGGGCAGAAAATGGGAGGAATCACTGTTTTCCCCCTGAGCTTATACTTTGGGCTATCTAATAGGAAAGTTTTGCCATTAAGCCCAGTTATCAGAATCAACAACCCGCCAAATAACAAAATGAGACTTACTTGTCTCCATTATAAAATTTCCTATTTCATCTAGTGACACCATCAGAGCATCTTCAGGAAATCAAACACTGAATGAGAAGCAGCTGGCACAAGCTGAATCTAGCAGGAATGCAGTGATTCTCGTCAAGATTGAAAAGGAGAAATGCTTCAAAAAGTATGTGGTACATAAGCATTATCTTCCCTTGCCTCTATCTCTGCTCTTGTCAGCACACACATTCTAGGTCATGCTAATCCCATAATGAAGTTTAGGAAACTTTGCATCAGCCAAATATGCCTTTGACTTTCCTTGAAAGTGAAGATCTGATCTCAAGCTGTTTCATCATTCTTGATGCTAGAAAAGTGGGGGCAGTGGTGAAGAGCCTTATTCTGGCAGAAAAATGCAGCCTACCTGTGCTGGCAGCTGCAGACATCCCTGCTGTTCAGCCATCTCTTTGTCTTCCAAACACTGCTGGTCAAATTTCAAAATCTAATCTTTACATTCCACTGTCACCTCAAAATCCACCTATCTCATTTCCCGGACTAATTATACAAGGGCGAAAGAAAGTATTTTTCATATCAAAAGCTGTTCAGTTCTCACAAGCAGAGACTGTAGAGTGAAGGTTTAGTAGTTACAACAGAATTAATCCCCCCTTAAAGCATTCCTTATAATTTCCTTTTGGACAAAGTTTTTCCTCTCTGATACTACGTGCGTGTTTTCATTACCATACCTCTACTTTTGCCCAAGGCAGGAAGAGAAGAAATTTCCTGAAGCACAAACAAAATATAAGTTTGAGCATAATTCCCTTCAGGAAAAGACAAAGAACAGTGAACTGGTGCTTATTTACCCTCATAAATCTGAAGAAAGCTATATAAATTCAATACCATAAAAAATCCAAGTACTCTATAACATGAACAAAATATGAAGGCTCTGAAGGTGGACACTGCTTTACAGGAACACAGGTCAGGCTTCTATTTCAGGAAATGTGAGACCAATTTTACACTAAATAGGTGTAAAATGATGGGCTATGGTGGTAGATAAGCAGAATGACCACATATCTTAGCTTCTTTACCAAGAGTAGAGTCTGCATTTTACTTCTTTTTGAAAAGAAGCAGCATTACTAGTTTGTATGTCTTTTCTGGCCTGTACTGTGTTAAATACCTAATTTATGTGGAAACAGGCAGAATATAGTCCAGAAATGCAAAGCATAATGCAAGGAACCAGTCCCAGGCATTAGTGTTAGACTCTGTCTAACCCACACTAACATTTTTAAACAAAACCAACCGTTGTCAGGGTTTTTTTGTGCTTTTTCTTCATTGCTACTGAAGCAGCAGCTTTCCTAATGAAGGAATCAAACTGGAACCTGACACTTCAGAGTCAGAGTAGCTGCAGAGAACCAAACTATAATGAAAACAATATCCTTCGACCCAAACTTCCCATGTGTTAGCGGTTACAATCGCCGCCTTCCTCAGTGCTGCCACTCTACATAATGATGGGTTGCAAAGTGAGTTCAAAGGGCTTTTCTACATACAAACCCGCACTGCCTCAGTTACAGCACAGCACATCCTCATGGGGATGCCCAGCAGTTTAAAGCTGAAAAGAAGACCTTGGCTTGCTTCTGTCATACAGGAAGCAAAACCTGGCTTGGTGCACACAGAAAGGTTGACCAAGACTCTTATGTTGGCTTAGCCACTTAATTATTTTGTCACATCTCTATCAAATACTCCAACTAATTCAAGAATTGTCTAGGCTCCATATTGCTTGTCCTGCTGTTTTTTGGGTTTTTTTTTTTGCAGGTGTTGCTATTGCTTGGCTGCCAAAGGCAGGATCAAGGGTTGAGCTGGCTGTAGGTATGATACAACTATTCTTATGTTCACTTGGTGACATATAACTTTGTATTTAGACCATAGATGAAAACTTGGTTCTAGTCCCATAGATTATACTTTGGCATTAACTTCAGGTGGAACAGGATTTCACCTCAAACCCTTAATACCAATCAGTGCTGACTGGGAATAAATTTCAATTTTTTTATATATATATATTCTGTAAAAGGATGTTAAATAAAGGAGCAGATCATCCACACTGTCAAATCAATTGTGACCCAAACTATCTCACATGAAAAAAACGCCCTCAGGTGTTCTACTGGAAAGTTAAGTGAAGCAGACATAATAACTACCATGCTGTTCCCTAAAATTCCTTGTGCCATTAATAAAGAGCCGATAGCTTGTGCTCCCTCAGCTGGTTAATTCATGAACATATCCCAGAGCTATATTATTACTGATGGCTGAATTTTCTGAGCTCACTAATATCTTTACATGCCCAAAGAGATTTGCCCATACAAAAAAAAGTAATAGTAGTGATAACAACACAGAGAGACTTTAACCTGACAAAGCCCTATACTTTAAATAAGCAACACAAACCTAGAACTCTATGCTCTCATATAGCACTTTGTATGAGACTGTAATTAATTCAGGAAAATATTGTTTTCTACTATGGAATTTCCTAAGGCATTTTAATACTGTTATTGTCAATGGATTTTTGTTACTGAAACATTGTCCTCTCAGTGAAAAGCATGCAGGACTGACCACATGCTCTCAAATATGCAGCCTGTGGAATCCATTCACTGTAAAAACCCAGTGTAGGCTTAAGTAGACAAGTTGTGAGCTTGTCACTCAACTAGCTGTGGTTCATTTGAGGTTTTACTTGGGATACCAGGAAATTTAGTTTTGTCTCTACCAGTTTTTTTGCCAAGGAAAATTATTTGCCATTATCTTTTATTCAATTATTTCCTATCCTTATTGCTCTCTCCTCTTTGTCTTCCTTCTTAGGCAAGTCTACTTGAAATGTGGTAGGCCTACTTTCTCTTATTACGTTACTGAAGAAATAAAATGTAACCTCAGTATGTTTAATGAAAATATGTAATGAAGTGTCAGCAGAGGAAATTTAATAATTCTTTTTAATTTACACCTTTTGGGTAAATTAAAGTGCTAAATGCTTTCAGTGCAAGTGAAAGTTCCCTTCGGATGCTAAGAAGGAAAAAAAAAAAAAAGAAAAAATAGGGCTTTTAGGATCTAAATTTCTCCAGTGAACAATTCTTCCATTGTTTGTGGTTTTTTTATTAAAAAGCCAGATATATTAAAGGTGTTTTTCATGAAGAGCTGTGTTGAATTGTTTGGTTCCTTTTTTAGTAAAGACCTGATATTTGCCTTTACTAGACAGGTAAGTGGAAATGAAGTAATAGGTATCTAGTTATTCCATTTACTCATGTAAACTGGCACTAACAGGGACTTCTACAAGAGTAACTTGCTCGTATTACACCAACCCGGAAAAGGTAGACATCTTTTATTTTTTTTCCATATCTGAGTTACAGGTAATATTCCACAGAAATAACAGGCTTGGCTTATAAGTGATTCAGTACAGGACTGAGAAATCAAACTAGGAAAACTTTGTAGGTGCAGTTGAATTCAGAGGAATGTAGCTATCTGCCAGAGACTCCTATGGAGACTGATTACTGATGCTACTTAATTCCGAAGTCAAGTCTTTAAATGCATTAATTGGAAAGAATTGGAAAGTCTTCAGAAAGGGCTCAGATCCTTTTCAGGGTTTCCTGCAGTGCCTTGAATCAAAGATAAGGCAAATTTGGTGCAGGAGTATAATATGTCAAAGTCAATTGAGTGCAATGAAGAATGTGGTTTCCTCTGTGTCTGTCAAGGCAGCAGTGATACCAGACCATGGATGGATGTGCCTCAGCTCCCACCAAGGAGCTTCAATGGAAGACATTAACTTCCAGCCAGCCCTGCACTGTGAACCAAGGTGATGCTCAGGGTGCAAAATGTGGTGATTGGTGAGATGAAGACCACTGGAAAGCTAGCCCTCAGCTTTTCACCTAGATTTCTTGCAGCATTTTTAAGCTTGAGCAGCTACATAAAACATCTGTAAACCTCTAAGTCACCCTTGCATATACATCATACAGTTTCTCTAATCAGAGAGAGGAAGACCAGCAGAAGTCTAAAAGGATACACCTTCCCTTTGGACAGAATGATGGAAAATAAAAACCTTTCAACTGGTAGAAAAATTTGTTCAGAGGAAATTATTTCCCAAGGTAATGTCTAGCAGCACCTTCTAGCAAGCTTCCAGATGAAATCCAGGACTTGGTTACAGGGCAATTTGCTAATTTGCAAATACAGTTGGGAGCCTAGCTTTAGAAATCCAAGCTTGTTTAACAGCAGGAACTGTTGCCTGTTCTACCAGAATGGGAACCCAGCGAAAAATTGAGAATATTGTAAAAGTTCCAACAACAGTTTCATGAACTTACTGCAATAATGCATTCCATGAAGGAGCTAAAATGAAAAAAAAACTATTCCAGGCAAGTCTCTAATCTTAAAGTATCAATCCAGTGGGTAACGAAACAGTAAAGCAAAGCTTTATCTAACATTTATCTAGAACAAGTTTGGGGAAGTTGGTTAATAATTTATCTTATATACTTTAAAAGTAATGATAGCATCCACTGATAGGCTGCTTCTCTGAAGGAATTTTCTGAATGAACCGAGGAAGAATGTGTATGAATAAGAAAGATGTATGTGACTACTTTTTCTTTGAGGTATATAGAGTATTTACATCCACCCTTTTGACAGACAATCTTTTGCTAATCTGGTGACAAAACTGAAGTACACCAATAGAAACTTTAAAGAGCGGGCTCTGAAGCAGAGAATTACATTTTGTTTCAAATGCTTCACATTCATATAAGAGAGAGAATACAGGATTTACAACAGAAAATTGTTCCTACCCCTCTTTACCATAGGAAGGTCCTAAATCTTCCCTTTCATCGTTCTGCTCACTGGTCTCTGTCACAGAGTGTAAGGCAATGAAGATTTATTTCTTAGTCTCCCAAGTAATTATAGAATAAGATAGTTTCCAGGGACTGGGGACAGTGCTAGCCAAAGTAATTTCTCCAGCATCATAGAAATAATTTTTCTGGTAGCATGGAAATAACTGAAAAAAACTGAGTAAATGTACTGAGCTATAAATAAAAATATAAATTAGGCTTTTATAAAGGAGATGTTCAACCAGTTCAAGCAACACATTTAAAAGTACATTTATTTGAAACAGACAGCAGGTTTCCATCTACAGTGTGCAAGACATGATTGTTTGGATTGATAGTCTTATCATTAGAAAATTCATCTTGCTAGGTTTATGGCACTTACAAAAACACAACTGTCTCTTTATTTGGTGTCGAGTATATAACTCCAGCCTGAGTAGTCATCTCATCCAGAATTCATATAGTTTCTGGGAAATGCAGCCAATACTAAAGGACATCACAGGTCACATTTCTAAACTGACCTTTGGAGATGGCAATTTTTTTACAATGAGATGATATTTAGAATTTCCTGGCTCATTTGAAGGAACTTTGCCTGGTGTCTATGTGAGCACTGAAGCTGAGCTCAGTTCTGCTGTCTTAATTCTGTAGTTAGACAGTAGATATCACTCCGTCTCAGTGGAAATAGGATATGACACTTTTCATCTGGTGAAGCTATAATCAGTATTGTTGAAGGAAATAGGTCTGTTCTTTTAAAAAGACAAAGAGAGGGAAGTGTAACTGGCTTTGACTTAAGCCCTGGCCATAAAGGGGACTTTTTCTCTCTGAAGTGCTATATTTACCTCCCTGGTTACACATAGGCAGTAAAACATGTTTAAGGTTGGAGCTGCCAATCCTGGGGTTATGAGTGAGGAAAGTTTGTTAGTTCTGAAAGCAACCGTCAGCAAAAGCTAAGTATTTAACTGAAGGGATGGAGGGCATAAAGATAAAAATGGCCCAATAGCCCTTAATTTCCTGTAGCTGGGCATGCCTTTCTGAAAATCTTAACCTTGCCTTTGCTTTCCTCTGGGTCCAGAGAAGAGACTGTATTAGGGAGGGGGAAAGACGCCTGAAAAAAAATGTGAAACCTATAAAGAGACAGCTGAAATCAGTTTTCTGCACTAGCCTTTGATTAGCTGTTCTCCAGCTCTAAACCCCTGAAGCTACAAGAACTAAAAAAAAAAATAAAATCCAGTCATAAACAATGAATGCTTTGAATTAGCTTCTCTTCATATGTCATGTGAGGGGAGAGGAGTGACGTGCCCACAGTGAATACCCACACAGAAGGTCAGCCAGAATCTGCAACAAAATCCAAGGGTGGAAAGTAGTAGCTGAAAGCATCTTCGGGACTCTTAAGAAAAGATGCATCAAGACATCTGTTAATTGAGCAAGTAAAATATTTGCTATTGGAGGAAAACAGCCACACAACAAATGTACCTGAACACACAGTTGTGCTGGGGGCTCCGAACTCTGTCCCCAACACTTCTGACCTATTTCCTTCAGTGTTGAGTTTCCCCTAGGATCACATCTTGCTGCTCAGGGATGCAAGAAGGCAACGGATTTACAGGAAAAGAAACATATCTAACACAGGAAATTCAATCCATTCACTAGAAGGCTTTGTTCCTCAAAATGCCAGTAAAGCCTCAAAACAGCAGGTGACTATCTTCTTCAACTAGGAATTAATAACACTAACAAGATCTTGATAGTGGATAACAGGCTATCCATCCTGAAGAAATCATTAACACTCTGAAACCATAGTCTTGTTCTGAAAGCCATTCAAACTGACCTGTAAAGAGCCAGGCTTCAGGTCCACAAGTGGACTTTTCACAGAGTGTGTTTATTTAAACAAAAAGATCAAGGCAGATGCATGCAAGCTAGTGGGATTTTTTTTTATTTTTTTTTTAAGAGAAAAGGAAGCATATACACCAAGGTGGTAGGAGAAAAGCTTAAAGACATAAACCAGACAAATCTTAGGGAAAAGTAAATATTTTTTTTGTTGCTAGAGATAACCTGTTCCAAGACTTGTTTATGGGAATCGGGTATTATGAGGCAAATGTGGTTTTTTTACCATTTTGAATTGTTATTTAACTATCTACCATTACTTTTCCCTTAAGTTTTGTATTTCTGATCTTCTTTCAGTTAAGAATTTTTATTACAGGTATTACAGACAATTTGGTCCCCCAGAGAGATTTCTTAACACCAGTTATTACCACTAAAAGCAGTAACTTCTTCATAACCCCTTTTTACATAAATTTCTTTAAATTTAAAGGAAAAAAATAGGAACTGAAAAGATTTTAGAAGTTGCCTAGAAGGTTCTGGAAGTCCAGAGGGTAAGTGTTTAAGAAAGAGACATAATATAACCAAGGAAGCAGCATTTACCTATAAAAAACCCTTCCCGCATCATCTTCATTTACTGCATATCCTGCTGCGTTAGCATAACTAAAGATAATCCCAAACTGACAATAAAATAAAATCTAGGATACCTGAGAAAGAAAAGCCAGCTCCTAGCTCTTCATCACTAACACTACTCGTAGGATTTTGCCCACTCTTCCTTTTACCATCTAGGAAAATAACATCGTGTTCTTTCTTGAAATTATAATAAAGAAATAAATGATACATAGGGCCACACAGAGTCCAGGTACACTTGCATCTCTTTGCATTTCGTATTCCAAGCACACCCAAGAAGAAGGGAATCCCTATTCCATTTCATCAACTCTTTTTTTTAAATCAGAAGGAAAAAACCAAAGGGCTTTGGATCACCTGTGATTATCTGTCAGCTTCTTGGCTCTTATGGTCACCACACTCCAGGAACAAAGAGACTTCCAGAGGCTGCAGGCTTGCATAGCTCAGGATGGACTTTTTTTTTTTTTTTAATAATTTCCTCTAGTAAGCAATAAAATGTGTGTTAAAGTTAAGCTGCTCACTTAGCAAAAAAGGTACTCAAAATTTGTTAGATGGTTATAAATAGATGTGCACTTTCACAGATGCAAAAGCATGTGCAGTTGCCATTTTCCCTGTGCCTGTACGTGGTTCAGAAAGCTGTCTCCAAAGGTTATTTTGTGTCTTAAGAGCCTGTTGCTGAAAGGTAGCTGGCAAGTAGAAACCATTTACTTTCAGGTATGGAGGAGGAAATATGTATTCAGTGCTTGCACTTAGAAGTTTATCAACCAAAAGCATGGAAAACCTGGATGTACAAGGAGACCTGTTTATTCACTAACAGATTTTTTGTCAGCCTTGACTCTTTTTTAATAAAGGCATTGTTGTATATAAATACTACTACAGAACAACTTAGTAGATGTTTACTGCCATCCCCAAAAGCAAGATGCTTCCTTATTTTCTCTTAGATGTACCATTAATTTCAGTGGCACATGTCAGAAATAGCTATAATATCAGTGTCGTAAAATGAAAATGGCCATGGAAAATGTGCACAAGAGACACAGCAGCTCCTGTATTTTCCCAGTGTGTTCTGTATTATAAGTGCTGGGCCCTTTCCATTATAAGATCTGTTTCCAGTT
Source organism: Apus apus (assembly GCF_020740795.1). Lineage (NCBI taxonomy): Eukaryota > Metazoa > Chordata > Aves > Apodiformes > Apodidae > Apus > Apus apus. The sequence continues at coordinate 35,780,237 of NC_067283.1, forward strand.
GCCCAATTTCAGCCACATTAAGCTGAAATTTTCCATGTCAGGGTTCTGACCCAAGACAATTTAGGGGAGTACACTTTCAGCTCTGCTTGTTTGATCATTTCCAAGAGTCATCTGAAAGCATCCTGCTGATTTTCCCTTTAAATATGTCCTATGTTTCTGGACTTTAAAGAAAATATTTTGGCAGGATGGATACTTTTCCAGAATGTGCCAGAAGAAATTAAGACAATTGAGAAAGGACTGAGGATGGGAGAAGACGCGATGGCGGATGGAGAAGGGAAAAAGAATACACAGGTAGTTGGGATGAGGATGGTGGAATCGGTCCTTCTCCCTGCTAAGGCTGGATATGGAGGTGTCTTGGGATGGAGAGCACCAAAACTGGAGGAGAAACAGCAGGGAGGCAGCAAATGGGAAGGGAGAAAGACTGGACAAGGAACAATGCTCTGGGGGAAGGTGGAGGTGGCAGAACAAAGCACATGAGATCAGCTGAGGAGCCCAGTGCATGATGATATGAGACTGGGAGCAGTAGTGGAAAAAGTTTCATATGGTCAATCTGGAAGGATTGGCTGGGTAAGAAGAATTACACTGGAAGCTGGTAAAATGGGGAGGAAGAGGCAAAGCCAGGGAAGAGACAGGCCTGGCACAGAAATGGATGGGAGGTGAAAGATAGTGCAGAAGGTCAGACTCAGGGGTGGAAAGAAATGTCAGAAGAACCTATGCCCCACTGGTGGGTTGGGGAGTGGGGCAGGACAGGGGTGGGGAAGCTGCCTTCTAAAAAATGTTATTGTCAAGTAAACGGATCCAATATTACAAAGTTTCAGCCTAAGGCTGCCTGTGTAACCCTAGCTCAGCCTTCCTGGGGGTACTTTCATCATAACTCTCACTCAGCAACTGTTCGCTTTCATGGCTTCTCTTCATTTGTTTAATCACTACCAGGAAATAAAAAACAGGCTGAGCAACCCAAAAGCAATTTTGACAGAAGAACAACTAGGCAAAAGAAGCTGTCTGAATTTCTTTGGGCTTTAGTTACTCTCCTGTACAATTGTACCTGTTCCAAAATGCACCCAATACCCCCTATATCAGAAGATAAACGTTAGTTTTCAAGAGGCCTCAAGAAAGGTTATGAAACATTATGAATACACATGTGCAGCAAAGAAAACACAAACAGGAGGGAATGTTGTTGAAAACAGTTTTTCAAAGTGTAAAAGTATCAGAGAAACAAGCATTATAGAGCTCATCACAAAGAAAACACTACCTAGGTAAATGTAGCTCATCGATAACATCATCCTTTCCCGAACATTAAATACTAGGAAACAAACTGTACCAAACAACAAATAAGCAAGCAGCACACTGAAAGACAGGCAGAAGTGTATTGCAGGGACACCTATTTGAGGGCAAAAGTAACTGCAATTTATGTTGATGAGAGACAAAAAACCCCACAACAACAAACAGGTATTGCAGAGCTAGAAAAGTTTAACAGGCTACAGAAAAGTACAGAGAAAACATTTTAAAGCATTATAAATATTTAAGATTTGCCTCAATAGCCTATGTATTTGAACCTTTAGGATTTGAGGCCACTATACAATCAGTTCAATCAAGAGATCTCAATATAAAACAGCAAGGCTAGAAGTACTGATAGTGAAGATTCAGAAGAAAGTGTAGGCTGACTTTTCTTCACTTGTTCCAAGTAAAATTCTCTATATCTGCACTCACAGTGCAGAAAAGAAATGCGGATGCTACTGACTGTGCTGTTTTCTCCCTTATAAGTGCAATAAAACTCTTCAAATAAGATACTGCCCAAATAATAGTTGAAGGCAGCCTATTTCACTAAAAAGAAAACACAGATATTTCTGAAATAGCCTGCCTTATTTCCCTGAAACTTATAAAACCTCCTGAATCCTATTTTCAATGATGAGTGAAGTATTTGGAAATTCCCTCTCCCATGGCCTTGTCTCAAAGTCTCTTCTGATAACAAAACTTTGGAGGATGAACGTGTTTTAAAATCCTCTCTTTCTTTACCAAACAGGCAAAAGAATCAGAAAAGGTACAGTGAAATGTCATCTTCTCTTTTAATAATGTGCATTCTTCAGCTTTTTTAATTTAATGGTGAAATACTGCAGTTAAGAGTCACTACTGATAAAGAGTTACAGTCAGAAAACTCTGTTTTGTGTCCATTGAATTCTTTCAATGCCCCCTGCAGGCAATGCTTGATAGGAAGCCCAAATCCTCATAGGAAAAAAAACGCGGAACTAGTATCAAAATACCTATTTTATCAAGAACTAGAGCTGCTTCCATTTAAGCTCATCTCACAAACTTACTGATACCAAATCCTTCCTGTTCCAACACACACAACCAAAATGCAGAACAGTTCTAGATTCCTTCTGGCTGACCTAATTAGGCAGAATAATGAAGGTTGATGGAGCAACACAGCATGGAGATGTGTAACACCAAATACGGGGGTAAACTTAGATGCGCGTGGGGTACTTGAGACTCTGAGGAGCCTGCTCCATCCCTGTGGGGACTTGCAGCTTTGCTATTTTCTAACCTAAAAGTACCACCAGCTGGTTGTCAAACACTTTCATCCATGTATGCTAGTGACTCATGCAGGTGAGCACACTTCTGCAATGAGTCAATAGCAGGGGTAGCATGGGGTCAGTTGCCTTTGAGAAGCTGAGGACTTCTCATTGTGGTGGCTTCTCCCTACTAAATGCCCTCCAAGAGTTTATAGTATCTGCTTGAGAGTCAAGTCATTGCTGGGCTTTCTCCTCCAACTTGGTGCAGGGTATCAGGATTCTTGAGGACAAATGTGATAAAACTGCACTAGCTCATTATTTTTCTTTATTTTCCTTTTTAACCTTGGGGACTGCACACATTATACATTTCTCATAAGGGATCTCTTTTGCTAGCAGTTTGGAAAAGGCTGGTTTTCTGAGATGAAATATTCTGCTTCAGTACTCAGGAGGAGAGAAAAGCTGTAATCACATACCATTAAATGAATCACTCCACTACCCTAGCAGAATGTAACGGGATACACTGTGCTGTGAAAACCTGCTTTAAAAAGTTAAAATTACTTTCTTTAAAAACCAGTATCAATCACCTATCATTTTTTTGGAGAAAAAGTACATAAGACCTGGAAGGAATAAGGTGAATATGGTGGGATAATTGCGAGCTGAAGAATATTAACAGGATGGATGAAAGAAGAAACAAAAGACTGAAATTTCTGAAGGATGTTAGTGAGATGAGTTGCAGGGAAGAGAATAGCACGGAGAATAGATAATTAGCGGTGGGAAATTAATACACAGGAATGCAAAGTTCTCATAACCTTTTTGTTCTTGTTGTCATCATTTTTTTAGAAAAAAGAAAAAAGCCCTCTGAGACAGGTCTTTGGAGTTTGATGGACACACACAAGCTGATCTGGCATCATTCTGGACATCTGACATCAACCTGCAGCCGTTTGCAGCCAACGTGCAGCCAGTGAGAATATGGTGGGTGGGAAAGAAAGGACAGGAGGTGTAAGTGAGCCTCTCCAGAGGAATCGCTGCTGTTATGTTTTGTTATCTAGTCTCCATTACACAGATGTTAACTCCGAGCTATTCTGTGCACTTGTTTGATAACTAGTGTCTAAGGTATAGTGCTTTTCTTCTGAAATGTCACCTTCCTATTGTGAACAGTGAAAGAGCTGCAATGCAGAGGTTTGGGGGATGGCTTCTTTTGTTTGGTAGGGTTTATCTCTGCCAGCCTCTCACATGGTAACTCCACCTTGGCAGAGAGGAATCAGAAGAAAATATTACTGTTTCAAGTCTTGCTCAATTGAAGGAATCCAGAATAACTTTTCACTTCTATTCCTTGGAGGGGACCAACCAAACTTAATTTCCTTCCCAAAGAATAAAAGGAAATTAAAACAAGTGTTTAAAACGAGTGGAGTATATGCTCAAAATGTTTGTGAGAAAGTCAGTTTTAGTTTACCCCCCAGCACACACACATGCTATTGTGATCATGCATTTTATTCATACATGGAAAATTTGATGTATTTACAATTCAAAGCACTTCTTTGTACACAACATTGCTCAACTTCAGACTTGTTCTGATTTATTCTGCTGAGATGACAGTGCTGATTCAGACTTCTTCACACCACAAAAAAAGGTGGCTGGGTAAGGCAAAGCCCTGGTTTCAGCAGACAGTAATGAGAGGTTGTTCATCTGTACAGGGTGCCAATGGGCAGACACAGGTCATTCAGTTTAGTGAGCCTGTCCTTATGAGGCATAAACTGGTGGACAGAGATTTCTTACCTGTATTAAATGGGTAAGAACATCACGCATCCTATTCCCTCAGCAAATATTACCATTTCAGCATCCGCACTTAAAGAAGCTGATCCTTTCCTGTAAAGAAGTGGGGAAAAGGGGAAAATCCACACCATCACCATCTTAGTTTAGGGTAAATGCCATAAAAACTTTGGTTACTGGTCCTGTGTGTGCAGCGCAAATGCTGCACAGTGAGTCCTTGGGATCCAGCCAAAACCTCCCCTGGGGAAAATGTGGTCCAGGCTTTATCCTGTTTCTCAGGTCTATCACCAGACCTCTGCAGTTATCCTCCCTACCTGGCCCAGCTCTGTCTGAGTACACACACAAATCAAGGTCCAGATGGGGAATAGAAGTGATTCTTCCTTAAAACTGTGTTTGTAAAGTGTGGAGGATGGTGAAAGCGAAAGCTAGTTTAGCTTGCTAACAATCTTATTTCTTCTGGCAAGAGGCATTTCACTAGTTTTATAGGAATCTGGGCTTTAGTAGATATTTAGTAATTTGGAAAATGATAAGCACTTTTAAAATTGTTATGAGAGAGAATGAAAACTAAAACGTCTTTGGTTAATGCAAATTGCATTCTCATTATTTTTTTCCCATATTTTCAGGAAGTTTTCAGAGCAGAGGCCTCATGTTTCCAAGAATTCTTTTAAAAATTCATTGCTCAACAGTGTGTTCAGCAACATTTCAAGCACCAGCACAGTTAATGAACATTGCTTTTGCTATATGAGCAGCACATTAGGCTACATCATTGCAGTCTCATTTAATCTCTTGCTTTGATTCTTAATTCTTGCAGCTTCAGAAACTGTCAGTGGCTGAGCTTCCAGATCCCTAGTGCAGGCCAGGCAAGGAGTCTATAAAGTTGTTTTCACTGTGTTGTCATTTTCAGAAGAAGGGGTAAGCAAGAGCAGCTGCCCTGGATCTCCTCTTGACTGCTTGCAATCCTTGATCTCTTTGAATAGGGACTGCTGCTGACTTCTAAGGTCTCACGCCAGCTCAGAAAAGCCAGCAGAACTGTTGCTTTAGACACTGTCATTTCATCATCCAAGGAAGGAAAATGTATCACAGGTCTGAGACAAGAAGGAATTTGCTGCTGCGCCTACTTTGTTTTGCTTAATGGTCTATCACATCATTCCGTTTGAACATGGTATGAAGAATCCTCTAGGCACCCTTTATCTATTATTTCCTGCAGAACAAATTGCTTTCACTTCTTTAAGTTTTTCTCACTTTTGCTGTTACACAGCAGAGGAAGAGAAAGTTTCTGATGACTTATGGCAGGAAGCAGATAATGTGCCCTCCTGGCATCACTGCAGGAGAAGCGGAAAGCTTTCATAAACACATTTATAAAAGGGAAGATGAGAAACAGAACATTGTAACTTCAGAAAGGACTCAGCTACAGAGTTTGAATTTATGTCCTGGACCTCTTGCACTTTGGGATTGTTCAGCTCTCAGATACAGATCTAAGGCTGCTTTTCCATGATATTATGAGCTAATTCTGAATTTTAAAAACAGCACTTCTAAAAGGTTTTATGTGTTGCTATCACAAATGCTTCCCAAGCAATGGGAAATGAAAAGGAAAAAAAAAAAGCAGCTAAGTCCAGGGAGGTTTCAAGCCATTCAGGTCAGAGACCTTTTTCCTCTGTGTATGCAGTGCCCTACAAACCTCTGCTCAAGACCTTGAGACTGTGGGAAGAATACTGAAGGAACATTTTAGCTATTAAAAAAACTCCGAGGAAAAGCTCCAAGGACTTGGTAACACCAAAACATTTTTCAAATGTATGTATGTTGGTTTCAAATAAACATTTACCTAGTTCAGCAAAATAAGCTCCATCATTTTGACATTATCTAAGTAAAGGAAAAAAGTCTGAACACAGTTTCGTCTAAACCTGAAACAGATTTTCTGCCTGTTCAAGAACTTCCAGCAAATGAAAGAAAACACGTATTTTGTGGAGCTTGGCTTCAGATGTTATTCCAATAAAGAACAGATAGTAAAACTTCCTTGAGGCCTTCTGCTTTTGCAGAGGAAAAGAAGGAAGGATTTTTCCTAAGTTCATTTTTATTTTTGTAAGGATTTAAATAGTACAATACACCAATCGGATACCAGGCCATGTACAAGATCCAACCTTTTCACATCTCAGGGTTCAAAAAAAGTTAGTCCACAGATGGATATAGTTCCAAAACAACAAGTGCTCAAAGATGGCAATAAAAAATAAACCTGCTGTTCATTTGAATACAGGATCTGTGGTGAGGTACAGCTGTGTGTTTGACCTAAAACACTGCAAAATAAACCAGCTAACCAATACCACAAGTTTGCACCCACACACCAAAATGTCCAATCGAGCCTTTAATTGCATTTGTAAGAGACCAGAAAATATGCTACAGGAGGAGTGGAACAAAGACCAGCTTCTATGACTAAGAGAAAACAGACGTGCTAATTCAAAGGGCCGAGAAAACAATGTGAGGCTGGAGAAGATGAGAAGGGAGGTAGCAACAGCTTGAAAATAGTATTAATATGTCATTGTGAATAACTGACAGTCTTCTGGAAATTGTCTAAGTCCTTGGGAAAAAGAGGAGGAAAAGGTATTTGTTCTTGCCAGAATGAAAATCCGAAAGAACTATTCAGTGAGCAAGGACACTCAGTGTTATTGAACATGAGATAATCCATTCAGCCTAAATCTTTTAGAATCTGAATAAAGGGGAAAAAATCTAAAGAAAGAGTTGGAGTTACACAGTTGCTGGTGCTATTTAAATGAGTTGGTATTTAAGACTCCAAGCCAGCAGAAGAAGGTGCCAGATTTATTGATTCTCACACTTTGAGAGATCATTTGTTTCCCAGGAGAGATCCTTTCTGATTTTCCTGCCCATGCAAAAGGGCTACAACAGGAAGCACTGAATGTTCCATGCTCTGAAATAGTTTACAAGCAAGTACTTAAGTAAGAACACAAAAGTCAAGGTTTCATCTCTTACCTCCATGGAGCAAAGAGACTCCCCAGGGGGAAAAAAAGAAAAAAAAAAAAAGAACTTCTTCACTCAACTCTAGTTTACTGAAAATCTTCACGGTTTTACAAAATATTGTAGATGGAGCCTCATTCATTCAAAGGCTGAACTGTATTACAAGCAAAGCTGTTTTTATCATGTTGTTCATTAAAGATTATGCTATAGGCCTCGACAGGTTAGACGGAGGCCTGGGTTAATCAGTGGATTAATTTGGGTTCAGCAGTTTTGCTGGAACAGAGCTGTTCAATGTTTCGTAACCTACTGCAGTATTCATTCGGACTGTAAAGGCTGTAGCAGAAATAACTTGGGGTTACACCTATAGACATTTCTCAATGTCTATAAACTGTCCCCTTGATCTGCCTTTCCGTTTTTGAAGAAAAAAACATTGCTGGAAGAAGCAGTTGAATTGCAACATCAATAAAATCTGAGAAAAAGCTGCAGTTTGCTCCTGCATCTGTATTAGTGGAAGTGATTCATTTGAAGATGATGCTGACTGTTCAACAAGCATTGTTCACTTCCTGACTTCTTTACAAGGCAGAAATCAATGCAGAGTGCTCAATTCACATAACATGAGTCACTACAATTTAACTTGTGAGCACATTCTGATTCCCCAACATGACCATTGCACTGACTGCTCTGAAAAGATATTTCATGCAAGTCATTCATGCCCTTTACCCTTGGTTTAGTGCTAATTGCACTGCACAGATGATGGGGAGAAGGTGCCTAGGAGCAAATCCTTGTGCTAGGACTTCTTGCAGCACAACGGCAAGAAAGTAAGGCAGGGAATCCATCCCCTGGAATTTCAAAAGCATGTGAAAGCTTAAAGAAACATCTGCTTTCTGACCAAGTTTCTTACAGTGCTCACACTTGTTTTGCTGTTACCATGGAAGCCTGCTTTTGAAAATGAATGCCCTTTGGAAAATTAACAAAAATTAAAGGAATTTGACTGCAAAAGCAACCTGCTGGGTTCCTCTTAACCACAGTCCAAAGACAGACCACTCTGGCTTGTGTGATTAGTAAGACATCATTAACCTACAGCTATATTGCAGACCCACTAGACCACATTGTTGCCTCTCTCCTGAAGCGGTTGCATGCAGGTCATATGGATTAATGCTATCAGTTAATATCAGTCATTATGGTCTCATATCAAAATCATACACAGCAGGGTTGTTTTTTTAATGAAATTACTTACTTTCACGTTATCACAGAAAGCTAAGAATGTTATATGTAAAGGGAAGGTTAAAGTCACACCTGTTGTTTTTTGTTGGGTTTTTTTTTGTTTTCTTTTTGTTTGGTTGGTTGGTTTGTTTGTTTGTTTGCTTGTTTTTTGCAAAGATAGCTGCTATAATTCCTGGTAAGTAAAAACACATTGAATATGATGGAGTATTGTAGGCCAGATTTTTCAAATCAGAGCAGCTTCTTGCTGCTCTACTGCTAGCGTAATCTATTAAGCACTCTTAATCTGACAAATGAAGGACATCAGCATTGTAGTAATGGTCTTCCTATCTACTTACAAAGCTTGCACAGGGGCTCTGAGGACTGTTGGTCTCATTGAACCCCAGAGGCACATGTACAGCTCTCCCTCCCTGAGCTCATTGCAGCTGGTTATGCAGGACAGGAGCAGAGTATCTGGCAAAGCATGGGCTCAGCACACCCTGAGAGCAGTGAGCTGCATTGCTCAGCTGCACATCAGGACCCAGCTACTGCTTCTCACTTTGATTTGTCTCTCAAAAAGACCAAACTGGCAACGTGGCTTTGCTATGCCAGCAATGCTAAAAATAATTTATCAGGCTGATTTCAGTTAGGGTGTTAGTCTCTCTGCCAGGACAGCTGTCAATCCTCAGTCATTCTTCCTGTCAGAGTTTCCCAAAGGCTGACTTTTAGACCGTGTGTATGTGGGCTCAATGCTTATTTTTGTTCTCCTAAGCATTTCTTAAATTCCTCCCCAGTTCAGCATGGATGAAAAGCAGGTGAGCTGCTTAAATGCCCCCTGCCCAGCCAGCAAGGCAGTGCTGCTTTTTGTCTTCTGCAAGCAAAGGAGATGGAATGGAAAATTATGCTAAACTGTGCTTTTGCAACAGTATGAGAAGAACAGAAGTTCCACTCATACAAAGCCACTTGACCTTTAGTGAACTGACTGCCTGTCACTGAGAGTTTTTCAATGGATTTAAAGGAGGAGACAACAGGAAGGCTCAGTCTTGAAAACAAAGATTAGTGACTACACAAGCAGGGCAGCCCAGGGCCACTTCCGATATAAAATACCAGTGAGTCACTTGTTCGATACTCTCCACTTAATCTTGTGTGTGGCAAGAGAGTCACCTCACAGTGTTTCAGCCATCATTCTGCATTGTCCTGGGTGCAGCACTCTGAAAAGCCTGGGATGTTTTTTTTTTTCATAACCTCTGTGAGGCTGGTGTGGCTGGGATGGCCAGAAGTGGGACTTTCACATCCACACCTGTGGAAGGACTTGCTGAAAACACAGAAGCATGCTGAGGAGGAAATAAATGCACCAAACCAAAAATTAGGTGCAGTACCCTGGATCAACACGTTACAGAGCTCCCTCCTTTCAAATACTTGACGCTGCTGCATCCTTGTGACTTAGGATCAAAAGATAGAGTAGGATCTTTCTGCTGAAGATGTTAAGACTCTCGTGCAAAGCTAGGGACACAAATGCAATTCACATCAAAACAGGAGCCCTTGGTTCAGCAGTCCACCTAAAGACAAGCTTTCTGACATGGGTAAAATGTGTATTTAAGATGTCTGCTAGATATTTTGATGGCATGGTGGTTGCGTGTTCCGTGTGTTTTAGCCATCTGGTAGGCACATTAATTCCTCCAGAGGAGGGAGAGGCAGCAACAAGCACGGCAGAGATTTATGCAGTTTACACTAGGGCTTTACACTCGACCGTGAGGTTGCAGCACTTCACCCCTGGAGCAGAGTTGGCAGCAAACACCACAGCGTCAGAGGAGACCAGCCACAGCCCTTGCACTAGCAGGGAACACATTTCTTCCTCCCTCGGCAGCTGGCAGCTGATTTGTGAGCAGCACAAATATGAGGAAAATATCCCTGATCAGACCATCTGTGGGAGGTGCCATCAAGGCTCTTCAAAGTGCTACCACAGCACACCACAATGTGCCAGCCTGATTCAGTCCTTGGTTTCACAACATTGCAGGAGCAAGTCAGAGGAAATGATATGAAAGGAGCAACAGTGCAGAGAGGACACCAAAACCAACTCAAACAGGGGTTCAAGGAAACGAACAAATAGAAAAGCTGGCAGGCTGTATCCAGCAGGGTAGAAGGTCTGCATTCAGAAAATAGGCAGGAAAGGTGTGAGGGAACATAACTTCCTTTCACAATTGTTGGTTCTCCTACCTTGGCACAAAAAGAAAGCACACAGATTTTACACGCAGATTGACTCCAGGTCAATGGAACAAAACAATTTTTTAAATTTTAAACACAACCACCAAACAAAATTCTGCTACTGCTACCAGAGGTGATGGTAGGTGAGCTTTCCCCTTGTCAGCTCTGAGATGCTCACAGAGGAATGCATCAGTCAGCATGGCTGGACGCAACACAGTCTTGACCTCTTTTTTGGCAATGAATATTTCCATCCTCTCCTGTTAATCTCACTTTAGGTTTTGCACGAGGTAGAAGTGTCAGTCCCCTAACTAATGTCATCCCCGCCCCCCTATTCTCTTCTGCTGTTGCAGTTTATCAGGTCAAACAGGTTCAGGTGCAAAAGAAGGTGCCTCTAAAATCCTTCATTGTCACTTGTCATCAGTTCCAGTAAAAGCAATTTTTTTTGCCTTGTCAGTGTCCCTTTAAGTCATCAGAAATTTCACCCCAGCTTGGCAAAAGCAACCAGGTTTTTGATAAAGTGCACCAAGATGACTAAACTGTTGGTATTCGGGTTTCCACATCTCAGGGCAGGTACCAAATGAATATCACAGAAGGATCAAGTGACTTTCAGAAAAAAACATTTGGGTCTTATGCCATCAAGTGACACATAAGTGCTCTGAAGCTTTGGCAGGTGGCAAGAAAAAGTTTAGAAAAGTGATAGAACTCCTTTAGTGTAGGATATTTTGGATGAGTGCGAAACAAAATACTGTTTAGATAGCAGGTAACAGACACTGGGCATAGTCTGTCCATAAATGACTTCACAAGCCTTGTATTCCCAAAACTTTAAAGACAGTTATGTTTATGTGACTATATAGAGGGGATGGAAAGACAAACCTAAGAGACATTTCTTGTGAGGACTTCTGCAAATGTGAAGAGGGTAAGGATTTGGTATCCAAAACTGTTCTAACTTTACAGAACATCTCTGAATAAGGGCAAGTCAACACATTTATGTCAAATTTGTTTATCAGGAAATACCTAAAAGCAGAGCTCTTGCAAGAAGCAGGTTTCAGGACCATCAGATTTTCTGTATCTTTCACCTACAAATAATAAGCTCACAGAGAAGTCCTTGGTTTTCCATGTGAATGAAAGTCTATTACCTTTTAAAATGAAACTTCTGTTCAGAGCGGATGTGGCACAGTGAAAAATGGGCAGGTATGCTGCACTGCCATCAGCTCACAGCTCTGACATAAATGCTGTTCCATTCACTTCCATCCACAGTCCTAAACAATCCAAAGAATCCAGCTTACAGAAACTAAATTTGTATATAGTTAAATTCACAGCCTTGGAATTTGATACAACACTCAAAACCATTTTATTTCCTTTGGGAAAAAAGCTGAGTTTGAAATTTCATCATACATGTTTGTCCTTGCAAAAGTACTACTGTAATTAAGAAAGGATCTCGTGGTTAGGATATGTGATTAAAAGGCAAGTGTGGCAGGGGCCTTTTATGGCTGCATGACAGCTTACAGAAATTCTGGTTTGAGTCTGCACAATAAGGAGAATGTAGTCCTTACATAAAGTAAGAAAGATAATGTGCATTAAAATTCACCTGCGGAAATAATTAATAACTGTGCATTATACCATATGCAAGCATATAGTAATAAGTCCTTTTTTTCAATTTAAAATACATTTTAGGCGTTTTAATTAAAGCTAAAAGTATCAAGAAGTGCAAGGCACTGCACTGGCACTTGATTTGAAAATAATATTGAGAGTATTTGATTTAGAAGGTGTTACGGTGTGAGCTAGTACCATGGTTTGGGCCATGGTACTACTCACACACACACACACACACAGGGATGGCCAAAAGCCAACTAGAAGCTCGTGGGCTGGACTAGGACAAGGAGGGGTTTGCTCACCAATGATGGTCACGGGCAAAGCAGACTCAACTTGGGGAAAAAAATATCAGTTTAAGTTATCACTAATCAAATGCAAACAGGACACAGACAAAACGAAGACCAATGCTTAAACACGTTACCCAACCCCTCCCTTCTTCCCGGGCCCAAATGACTCTGTTCCCGGTGTCTCCCTCCTTCCCCCGAGCGGCACAGGGGAACAGGGAATGGGGTTCCAAGTCCCTTCACAGTCTGTTCTTTCCTGCTGCTCCTTCCTCCTCAGGAAGAAGGATTCCTTACAGTCCTGCTTGCCCTGCTTGCCCACGGGGTCCCTCCCATGGGAGGGAGTCCTTCCCGAATCTCTCCTTCACGAGTCCTTCCCACAAGGCACAGGCCCTCAGGATCAAGCTGCTCCAGCCTGGCCTTCCCAGAGAGTCAGGGGCTGCTTTGGGAACAGTCCCCTCCCCTGCGCGGGGTCCTCCCCGGCTGCAGATCCAAGTGCACAGGCTGGAGCTCCACATTCGCCCCTGCTGGCACGTTCAGGGGCTGCTCCGCCGTGTTTCTCCTCCCTGGGGCACAGGGGGACAGCTGCCACCTCGCCATGGGCTGCTGGGGGGCTTCTGCTCGGGCACCTTCTTCCCCTTCTTCCTCACCAGCCTCGGGATCTGCCCCCCGGCTCTGCTCTGCTCCCCTCCTCTCCAGCTCAGCTGTGCTTTTTTTCCTCTCTGCTCTCGGGTCTTAAGCAGTTCTTTCGTATGTTAATCGCAGAGACGCATCCAGTGTCTCTAATGGCTTGGCCTTGGCCACCTGAGCCGGAGTTTTTAGCAGCTTCTTCCAGGAGCTTTTAGTAGCTCTTCACAGCAGCCACCCCCGGGGCCTCTCCTTCCCCTACCTACACCCTGCCAGAACCAAACCAGCACAGCTGGAGAAGTTTGTAGTACCGCTGATAGTATTAATACGTTGTGGAAACCTCATTCTTCAATATATGCTCAATAATCAGAAGGCCAATATCATCTCTGAGCACATTTCAACTGCCCTTACATTAATTCATTGAGTTTTAGTGGAACAAAGTTCAAATTCAAGATTTGGTTGTAAATCCAAGTATACCTGGTAGATAGAATGTGAGTACAGGTTAAGCTCCATTCCAGGGGTGGGGAAGCTAATTATCTCCTGCATAATATATTTGGCTTATAGCTTTCTCCTTTGAACAGTTTTAACCAGAGGGATTCCATATTACTTGCATGCATATCAACTGTAGTGAACCAATATTTGCAAATTAGAATTTGATTAGCCATAACAAAGTTAAGAAACTAATCTTCCAGTGTAATACTTCAGCCTCATTTACTCTTCCATCTTATCTGACAGCAGGTCTTGATCCCTTCAGGAAAGACTGAAGTACTTCACTCTTAGTGGTCAATATCAATATGTGGCAAATTGACCTTCTTGACTGAGGAGGTCACAGTTGCCAAAAAATCATTCATAAAGACAACTGCATGGCTTTGTGTCCTCAGAATAGACCTTAAAGTGTTAATCAATGAAATTATTGTCTATTTATGCAGCAAATTCTCCTGATTAGTTTTGAATTAAGGTCACAGTAACCAAATTCGCCCCTTGAGGACAACTGATGATACTTGTTCTTACCTGTTAATCTGTTTGAAAGAATCCTGTATTTAAAAGCTCAGAAAAGTACATAAGAGTGTTACTTGCAGGGGCTGGACCCATAGGTGTGGTATTTTTTATCAGCTTGCAAAACATATTCAATATGATAATAAAAGTTCCAGAGAAAATAGCTAAGCAATGACTTAATCAAGTGCTTGCAAGATGCCAATACAGTTGTTTATTCCTAGAGCACAGAACAGGCTTTGACTGCTGTGCAAAGCTCTCGCTTGTACCACTTTAATTAAGAAGTCATTCTGGACACTAGAGACTCTGTAACAGGAAAGGGCTTATCAACTAGCTGGTTATTTTAAAACTGCCCACTTTCTATGAAGATTCTGTTCTGAAAAGTGTCCTGAGACAGTGACATGAACAGAGAGACTCAGTGCCAGCCTAACCAATGTGTTTGCTTCTAGACTTGTTCCAACATATCTTCATGGTAAACTGATTTGCAGGCTGTTGTATTTTTTTGTCAGGAGAGACAGAGAAACAATACTATCCTCTTAAGATTATAACAGATTTGCATTCCGGGATTTATTTGCAAAGCTAATTCCACCATAACTTTGGTTGGAAAGATTTGTTTGGCTTCTGTTTTATTTTGTAACCTAAAAAGGCTAGAACCATTTTCTATTACGGAAAGCTTAAGATTCATTAACTCATTCTTTCACTTACAATGGTACTAAAAATCACAGGAAGCTGGGTCTCCAGTGATGGTGTGTGGCCAGAATTCAAGTGGAAGAAGACAAGTAACTTTCCTCATCACACATACAAAGGCCTCAGAACTCTTCGACCCAGGGAGCTTCACAAGACCTGGAGAGTACCTGAGAAAGTCCTTAGCATTGCCTGTATTGCAACAGCATTGAACTGGCCAAGACTGTCCTGCTTCCTTGAGTCCAAAGATCTCAGCCGCTGCAGGATCCCATTTCACTGTATGTAGCACAAATCCCTAAATAAACAGATTTAAATAGAATAGGATTATTCTCATGCATGGAAAGGGCTCAAATAGAGGAAATAAGATTGCATGGAACATATCTTACCTTTATGATACTAAGACCATCACAGGGCAGTTGCCTGAAACAAAATGCAGGATTAGTAAAAAAATAGATTTGTCTAGTAAAACAAATCCTTCAATTCTAATCCTTATAAATCAAGTGGACAAAAAGCAATAAACCAGTTCTTGTCTTCCATCCTGTTTTCTGGAGCTCTGGGTAGGACTCAGTTCTTGATGGAATTAGTTCCAGCAGAGCAGAAACAGCTTCTCAAGAACAGGTATGTATTCCCTGGGCAGCTGGATGGCTCTATAACATCCATTGATAATGTTGCCAAAATCTTGATTGACTGTACTGGGACCCAAGTCACTAAAGTTTCGAAGTGCCTCAGTGTAGGTGTCCTGATATTGTGGATCCCATCCACTACAGGGTGACTTGAACAGTTTGTAGCCAAGTCTTCTCAGTCAGAATCTCTGAAACAAGAGCACCCAAGGACGTAGCAGGTATGTTGAACTCCAGTTAAGCCTGAAAGTCATTCAGATGTCTTATCAAGGAGCAGAAATATATCTTAGTATCTGTTTAGCCCCAGACTATAGTTTTGACTTTCCAACGTGTTTTTATATATACGATTGCAATTAGAGAGAAAAACTGAAAGAAAATCTGAAAAGTACGTATAGGTATCAAAAAGATTGCATGTTGTTTCAAAGTCATAAAGAAATTCTGAGGCATATTGAGTTTAGAACAAAACCAAATTCCTGTGGCTTAGAGCAGCTAACTATAGTTTTGAGAAAAAATCACAGTCTAAATAATTTATGAATTACAGTGAAAAACTGCTGCTCATGTTACTAAACACTAAAATATATCATACTTTTAAAAAAAAAACAACAAAAAACAACAAAAAAAGCTGATTCCAGATTTTGGTAAATCTATTTCTTACTATACCGTTTCTTGCCTGATAGTTTCATTATCAGTTTTTCTCTGATAATAATGGCTTGATTACTGAGTCAAGTAATTTCTCTGACTCTTGTTTCTTGGCTCCATCTATGGCATAGGTACAAGTTCTTCTGGCTTTTTCACTTTTCTTACCTGTAGCTTCAAGTTGAGTTCACACAGGCTTTATTCAATAGAGTTCTGTCAAATTATTTTCCAAGACCATCTCTACAAGAGGTTTCTCATTCAGAGGTTCTGTTACTGAATTCCCCAGTTACTAAGGTTCTAGACACTCACCCATCTCACACCCCTTTTGGGACAGGTAGGCATACATTACCAACACACCATTCCTCTTCCTTTTGCAGCTGCAGCTCTCCAGTTCTGTTCTAGGAAGCCAAATGCTTAGCCATTCTCTGCTACTGAGTGATCTTCTAAGAAGATGGTCCACTTTGTTTGATGTCATCATCCCTCAGGGAACTGAAGTTACGACCAAGCAGAATGTTAATGTTCAGGATTCTATATTCTAAAAATGTCAAAAGGTCTACAGAATAATCTGTAGCTATTTCCAATGCCAAGGATACATATTAATAGCTTTGCTATAAATATAAGCATTTGCCCTACAAAAAACACTTCAAATTTGGAGTATAAAACCCATCCTGGCATCTTAAACCAAACTATACAAGGAGTATAATGACTCCTTGTATAATGACAGTATTAAATTGCAACTCAAATTTGTCTCAGTGAAAATTCATTTAGGATTTTTCACTTACAGGCATCAGAGGACAGTAAGTTAAGACAGTCCTGATACAAGTTGTGACAGTAACATTTATCTTCCAGTGCTTGTAAATAAGAAAAAGGGGAAAAAGGAAAAAAAAAAAAAAGAGAGAAAGGAAGGGAAGGAAGGGAGGGAGGAAGGGAGGAAGGGAGGAAGGGAGGAAGGGAGGAAGGGAGGAAGGGAGGAAGGAAGGAAGGAGGAAGGAAGGAAGGAAGGAAGGAAGGAAGGAAGGAAGGAAGGAAGGAAGGAAGGAAGGAAGGAAGGAAGGAAGGAAGGAAGGAAGGAAGGAAGGAAGGAAGGAAGGAAGGAAGGAAGGAAGGAAGGAAGGAAGGAAGGAAGGAAGGAAGGAAGGAAGGAAGGAAGGAAGGAAGGAAGGAAGGAAGGAAGGAAGGAAGGAAGGAAGGAAGGAAGGAAGGAAGGAAGGAAGGAATTGTCTGGATAAGAGTTTAGCCATTTATTAGTAAGAAGCAACTGCTACTCACAGATCTAGTCTGTCTGTATAATGCACCATACTGGGAGAAAAGGTTTTCCATCCAGCCTAAGCATGAAATAGTCACAAAACGGATGCTCAGCCATCCTGTCAAGTTATGACTGAGGCTTTTGACAGCTAGTTTCTGATTCTAGGAGCAGTAGGATAAGGTCATTTATTAAGAAGCAAAATAATTTAAGATTCACTTAGTGACTAATGTTCTCTATCTTCAATACCATGAGAACAACAGTATGTGAGCTAATTTTAACACGTGGAAAGAACATTTAATTTTATCAGAAGGAAATAATGAAGAATCTAATTTATTCTCCACATGTGTGCGTAACCCCTATTGATATTAATACGAGTTAAGCAGCCTATGGAGAGGAAAATAGGCCCCCAAATGTGGCAAAATGTTTTAAGAAAATTATTTGCAGCTTTCTAGTGACCACAGAAATTTCTTTTTCTATACCAGTGGAGAGAGAAAAATGGCTTCATATCTAGTAATTAAATATTTCTGTTTTTTTCCAAGGCTGCATGTGTGTGAGCAGTGGTACAGACATTCTGACAGATGTGTATAGGGGTGGTGTCTCAGAGGCTCACACAAGAACATCCTTCCTTCTCAGTTCTTGCATTTCCCCAACCAGGCTGATCCATGGCACAGGGCTGTCTGAAATGCTGCTGCTCTTCCCATTGGCTGGTCTTCCCAACTAGGGGTAGAGTAAGATAAATTTTACCTAATTCATTCAATCTGAGTGTTTATTGTGCTGTCAGAAGTAGTTGACAGGACCAAGAAAAGCTGGTGAACAACCTTACTTTCCCTGTGCCACATTTTGCCTTAATTCTACTAACTTTGGTGAGTGTGGAGGGTTAATCTTGGTCAGTCATCAGCAAGTTTCCACAGCTGCCCAGTGGCACTCCCGAAAAGGGATGTGCTTTGACTTCGTCCTTAGCATTTGTATCAGTCATTTCCATTTTCTTTTCCGGATCAACTTTGATATAAGTTGTTGGTCATTAGCAAGTCATTACACCTACTTCTTTACCATTCTGAGGCATTTGCTTCTGAAGTCATACAAATGCTCTGCTGTTTCTCTGGTGAAGCTCTTTTCCTTATTTATTATTTTTTTTACTTTTTGAGACCACAGTGCTTCTAATGCCCTGGGGCATTACCACCATTGCCAAATGGGACCTCTGCAAAGCCTGAAAAGGTCATCTCTTTATTGGTGCACACAGCAGGAGTTCAGCTGAATTACATCCAACTTTCTTTTCACAGCGTCCCCTGTGAAATGCCTGAGCCTTGAAATCCTGCACTGTATGTTCTCTGTAGCCAAGAACTTGCAATCTTGAACCAAATCATCCTCAACACATTTACAGCCCTCATTCTGCCAGCTAAGCTTATGAGGTAATAATGTTATTTACACACAGATACTAATTTATGCCTCTTTTGCATACCTTTTATCCAATTCTATCTTTAGTTTAATGTTCAATTTTAGAATCTTATCATTTGAGGAACTTACCCTTTGATAAAATTCACTATAATTTGCATTTCACTTAATGTTCCAAAATGTCAGAATAATAATGAGAGCAGGACTTCCGAGGTTTTGTTTTCTATCTGTGGAATTAAAGGCAGGTTGGGCCTAGGCACCTCTGTTTACTTTCCTTTTGAATCATAGACCATAGTATCTTCAGTTACTGATGAAAACTCATTTGTACTCTGAATGTTTTCCTGCCCACTTAACCTGATTTTATATAACATGCAAAATGAGTATTCAATATTCAGTTAATTATGCACCAAATGGAATAAGGCAAAGAATTAGCTTCATCAAACATTTTATTTTTTTTCCCTTAAAAAAACCCTCAAAAACCAAAAACAAACCCACAAACCAAAACCAGCCAGAAACAAACCAGGTAAGAGCTATGACAGGTATTACAAATAGGGTCCTGGCTTGACTATCAGGAGACATTCAGGAGACATTGGCTCCCTTCCTGGGAACTGTTTACCTCTGATGTTGGTTTTAAACTGAAGACTTCACTTCACCTTGGTTCACTTTGTCAGCTTTTTGCATTGTCAGCCTCAGATAGTTATTTAGCAAGGTTCTTTTTATTATATAGACCACAGACATACATGTTTATAGCAAACTATCTATGGTATAGACATATTCTTTACTACCTTTTCATTAAAATGTTCCCCTGGTAGTGCTTTTATCTTTGCAGGCCAAATATGCCCCCAAAAATCACAAATAACAGGTTTATACACACAGATTTCATCAAAGTCCTACTGGGAGTTTCACTGGGGGAGGTTTTGATGATAATGAATTTTATGAAGGTTTGGTTTTAACTGGACTGGGACCAAGACCTGGCCTTCCCCTCAGGGTCAGGGTTGTCAGGTACTTCTAAGGGACCTGATTTAGGAAAGAAAAGAGGCAAATGGCCCAAACTGTAAGAGTTCCCTATAGAAGTGTACTCTCTACTGTCTGCATACAAGATAACTTTTTCCAGTTCTGAGTGTGAGATAAAGCTTATTTTTTTCCCCTCAGAATTTAGACAAGAATTGGTTGCAGGATAAAGGTATTTTTAATTTTTACTTTTAATTTTTCGGTAGAACTCCATCATATCATCCCTTCTTTAATTTGGACTGGATGCTTAAAAATACAGCAAAGGATCTTGGGCAGAAGACACATGCTTCAAAAAAAACCCAACTAAATAAGCAAGGTAATCCATGATGCCATATCTTAGAACTAAAATCCAGGATTTCCCAGGATCATGCTTCAATACCCAAGATATATAGAACATCTCTGATACCAGCCCCTTTCTCACAAACCCATTAGCACTCAAAATCTCATTTTTTACTTGCTTTGCAACTGAGAAGTTAGAAGAACAGATCTGCTAGTAAACCTGTGCTTACCTGATGGCTGCCCTTAGTGCCATGGTACTAAGCAGGTGGATGAGGGTTTTATTGCTTGAAAGGATGTATTCTCATTTATTAATACAACAAAAACCCTGAGCTTTATAAGTAGCAACATTTGTCTCTCCTGGTTCATTTCCTCCTCCTCCCACTACATAAAAACATACACTGACGTTGCCTTGTGGCATTACAGTTTTTACTGTGGTGCATTATACTTTATAAAGCACATCTCTTTTTATGATATGTGGTAGCTTAAAGGGAAAAGCAGTATCCAGCAGGGAAATGAAGGGTGAGACACTGGCCTCTTTGAAGTCAGTGAAAAAAAACTATTACTGCCTTCATCAGAGGCAAGGTGTCAGTCCAATCATTAAGGGCCAAGTGTGGAGCCATATATTGATTTCATCTCTTAGGTAAAACCATAGAGAAGAGAAATGCCTTCATCTGGAATCTGGGATGCTTAATATCAGTAAGCCTTTAGGAAATTGCATTAAATAGCTGAATGGTATGTTGGTCTAATGAAACATACAAAATCTCTACATTTGACCACTGGTTCTATACATAAAGAAAAAAAAACAACCCAAGTGCAAAATCATTATAGCCTGTAAAATTTCTGTTTTCTTATGTAACACAGACAATCCATATCTGACCATTTTTAAGAATGAAATAGCCAAACTTGAGGCTACCCCAGCCATTATTAGTAAACTGCAAAGTACACAAAATTACATTTAGACAGGATTTTATAAAGGGTCATAAAACATTTATTAATAAAAAAACATACGAAAATGGGAATTCTCATTTAGTATCTGCCCCCTATCACTTAAAATATTTGTAGCTAATTAAGAGAATCTGGTACTACAGTTAAACAGGGGAAATATTGAGATAAATAATGCATGAACATCTGAAGTCAATAACTTCTAAAAGATATTTTGACTAATTTACTTTTAACAAATGAATGAGCAAAGCTTTGCTTTTGCAAGAGTCTGATGAATACAATTTTCAGTTCTGCAGCTGAAAAAAAAAAATTACTTTTGACAACTGCTAGAACTGCTTGTTCCATTTCTAAAGGCTCACAACACATAACTCAGATAAAGCACGCAGCTCCACTACTGCTTGTGAATTTTTGAGTATCCAAATACATTTTTGCATTGCAGTTTCAAACAAATCCATTAGTCAAGATTTGTCAGCACCAAGAAATGCAGCAAGGATGCTGGAACAGCAAATGAATTAATCAATTAAATCATCGTAGGTTTGCATACAATTCACATAAAAGGGAAAAAATGACAGAAGAGTTAAAGCAGCTCTGCTCTGAGCCCTGCTCTTTCTTCCATCTTAATGAAAGAGCAAAGCTGAGGCTTTGATATCACTGCATTGTCATGGTAATTGGGAAGCCATGAATTCAAGATGATGACTTCAGTGTAGGTTCAAGAAAGAGGAAATGTTGAACTATGAGGAAAAGAATTTATTTAAATGTCAATCTAGATAAAAGGCCAAATGTTAATAAAAGCTATGCCATGTAAGTCATGGAGTTTCATTTTAAGTATGCTCTACTAGGAACAACTGCAGAAGAAAAATGAGTAGGCCCATATTTCATATGGAGTTTGTTAGTATGTATTAACATGAGAATCAGAATATTCCTAAAAAGAGACTGATTGTTGCAAAGTTCTTCCAAATTGTTTCTGGTCTTGTTTTTCCACCTCCATCAGATGATGTGTTAGTACTATTGTTTCCAGTAATTACAAAGGAGAGGTCAAGAGCAGTTTATATACAAACATGACCTTCACACTAAAATGGGATCCATTCTGTTAAGAGAAAGGTGGTACAGAAACATGGAGAAAAATCTTTTCCTATATGTGTTGTATATGCCTTATACTTGTTGCCTGGACCAACAAAAGGCTTCCCTGTCCAATATTACGAGTGTTTCTGGTTCAATAAATATTAGGTATCTGCTTAAATATTTAGTAGTCTTGTGTTCTGTCTCTGGAAAAATTTAAATGAAATGCTGTCATGTACCAAAGGAAGAGCTTTATGACAGTGTAAAGGAGTACTTAGTGTAAGTAGTTTGGGCTTTTATATTCTGTTCTCTAAGGCAAAGGATTTGAAAGTTACTCATTATTCAGAAACAAAAAACACACTAAAGTTCAATTTCACCATATATTTCTCTGTACATTTTTTAAAATCAGGTCAAATGGCAGTTACATAGTAGACCCTAGTAATTTCAAAATCTTGATCAGCTTCCAGTTGCAGATTAGAACTCTACTGGATAAAAAACTTTCAAAACAAAATAACAAGGAAATTCTCTGCCCCAGTGGCCTCTCAATCTGAGATTTAATTAAATTAGGACGTATGAGACAGGAAGAAAGATGAAAGGACAAATAGGATGAATGTTCATAAATTAGTCATAGCAGCAGGTTTAGCACTCACAAGTGACGATCAGCCTATTTGCTGTGGTTTTTTCAGAGCTAATAAAAGGTAATAGATGCCTCTAGTTTGTTCACCAATGAAAGGTGCAGGGCTGAAAACTGCACCAGGTCTTGGGGGTCTCAAACCTTCCCTTTTGGAGTATGAGGAAAAAAAGTGAGAAATCACAGAGAGTCTTGAACTACACCACCACCTGCTGTTGCAACCATTATGGCTCACATAATTTATTTATACCCAAATACAGTGCACATCTGCTATTTATTTATATTTTGGTTTATTTTTCTTATTGTGGCTTGCGCTTATATTGAGTAAAATTTCCAACTGTTGTGGAGAGTATATAAATATGGACTATATAGTGCTTATAAAGGCCTTTCTCTTTCATGGCATCAAAGAATGAATAATGCATTTCGTCCCTTTCCAGCTAAGCAGTATAAACATCAAAGGAAGGATTAGCATTTTAGGTCTTTGACAACACTAAATCTTTGTGTCATATGTCTTGCTGTCTTGAGCAGAACATTTATATTTCTATACCTATTACATAATCAAAGCTGTGGGCCAAACATCTTTACTTTCCTCTGATTTGCATAATTAATTAAAACTCAACACTTTTGCAAACCTATCTACACTCACACTGAAACAATAGCTGCCAATTTTAATCCTGAAATAAATCAATTAACTAGGTTTCAAACTCCTATCCTCCCTGCCAGGCAAAAGTTGATGGTGTGCAGTGAACCACTGCCACTGGGCTGTATGAACCCAGCAGCCAGAGAGAGCAGATTATGGCAGATTCTAGAAACACAATCTGAGATGCCATGACTGCAGAAGCAGAAGGGCCTTCAGTATCATGCTGCAGCCATCTGCAGAGGCTTGGAGTCAGCATGAAGCTTGGCTGTGGTATTGGATGGTATTGAAGAGGCTCAAGGCACACTGATTTTGGATGAGATCCTTTTAGGAAGGCTCTTACGACGTGGTTCCTGTAGCAATATAAATGATTGTCTGCTTTAGATGAATTTATTTCACCTTTTCAGAATAAGTAACTCAGGCTGACACCGAGATTCCTGTCGCTACAGGCCCCATCTAGGGACCTACCTATTTTTTTTTTTTCATCTAAACTTGGATTGCAGATCTCTTCTGCAGCAGGAAGCATTCTGCCAAGTCAGGAAAATGAAAGAAGCTCTAAGCTTTGCCTCCACAGTGAAAGTGGCTACTATGAAGTTGAATGGGAGGCAACTGGGATGTTAAATATGTGTGGGTATCTAGATACGCAGTAAACCATTTGGTCAAGAGGCTTCTTGATATTTGATACTTTTAGGTTTTCATCCTGCTGTCCAGGGGAAGGATGACTTTCTGCTTGCTTTTATCACATGGAAACATAAAAATGTATTTATTAGCTAGGATTTGCCTTGCTTTCACAAAGCCATTATGAGTTAGTTATGATCCTAATAATGACTGTGCAATAGGCAGGTGGCCTGCTTGCTCTGCAGAGCCTTTGTTTTGAAATAAGAAAATTATGAAATTATGAAATAAGGACACAAACCAGTCTGTACCAGTTGGCTGGGGAACCAAGGCCACTCAACAGCACAAAAGCAGCATAGACATGTCCTCAGCTGTCAAGTCACATTGCATTGCACCAGTGCCTCTCCAAATGCAGGTCCTTATCCTGCTCATGCCTGTAATTTTACCAAAATGTGTTTTTCCACCACACTTAATGTGTCAATGAAATATTGTGCATGTACCTACATAACAACAGGTTCAGAACTACATTGTGAAAGAGAGTTCCTGCCAAATGTAGCGTCCCTTAGTTTTCTGCTAGGTTCACTATGTCTTCTGATGTAAGACTTATTATTTGCTGTAATTCTATGGTATTTACCCATTTTTGCTTATTTGAGAACAAAATGTCTGTAAGCACTAGTTTGAATAGGAATCCTACCAGCAAAAGTATGAGAGTGGATAATTAAAGTAGGATTCAGAAATAGCCCAATACACTGAAAGTTTGGAGAAGTGTTTCAGACACTTTCATAGATTTCTTTGGAAGCAGCAGCAATGCTTTTGGGTTCCTTTCATCTTCTAATTATTACTTCAGGCTTCCCACATCTATTGGGTTTTGGAATACAGTGACCTCTTTCACAGTGAGTTTAATGTTCTTCCAAATGCCATGTTGCTAGCTAGGCTTTACCGTGGGACAGGTGGTCAGTTCTCTGGAATTTAGGTATAGACTGAGGGCTCATTAATTAAATCTTTACTCTTCAAATATTTCCTAATCTCTTCATGAAAAAAAAAAAAACAAGAAAAAAAAAAAAACAATCATGGAATCTTCCCCAAGAATGAAAAACAGCAGAGCATACAGATTAGTGTTTCCTTTGCAAGTCAATACCAATGACTCTCAAAGTCAAAGGCGGTGTCCATAAATGGGGAGGTTCTAAGGTCATATATAGGGAAATGTGATTTTTCAGCATTATTTAAAACTTTTGTAAGGTGGGACTTCTCATAAAAGTGCAGATATGATGCAGCCAGGTGGTGTCATTCAGTTCCATCACGAGTGTAATGTGGAAGATTTTTCTCAGGCTTACATGAAGTAGACATGCGTGGAAAAGCCAGGAACAGACTACATCACAGAGAGTATTTAGTTTGCAATTTATATTTTAATACTGCTATCTGAGTATTCCTGCTATTAGTAATGGATAAATCTTGGCTCTGCACAAATCAGACCTGGACAGAATTTGTTCATAATTTCTACAAAACAGAACTGAGATTTAATTGCTTTGTCTTAACTTTGCACTTTTTACACATAACAAGGTTACTTTTGTTTCAGTTACATTTGCTTCCCCTTTGATCTAGCAATTTCTCCTCTAATTTCATGGCTTTTATGCTCTTTACTGCTAGCAAGAAAAAGGCCATCCTGTCTTGCAATGTGAGTTTATTTTAATCTACAGTATATTTAACTGAACTTTATTAATTTACCTTTCAATGTTGCAGAAATTGAGATTGCATAACCTCGTATCTGCTGTCATCACAAAGATTATCAACAATTGCCTGTCCTTCAAAGGTACACAACCAGACATGTCCAGACTCACTGACTTTGGACAGAAAATACTCTATTGGCATTTATTGGAATACCTGGAGTAGTCATTCTTTGCAGGAATTCCTCTTGTGCTTCATCCAGATTTATGGCTGGAAAGACAATCTAAAATTAATTATTAAAATTCTTTTATGTCTGCAAAGTCTCGGCAGAGCGAGGGTTTTTTCCCTCTTTTAGGTTATCTACCTCCTTCCCTGCAGATTCTGCCAGTGTTGCTAACACCAGTGTTTCACCAACCCTGTGACAGGTTTCTGGCAGCTGCTGGAGAAACAGGAGGGTGAAACAGTGCTAGATTATGGAAGGAAAAATGAAGACATAGAACAGACTAACAGAAGACAAGTACTAGAAAGAGAGATATAGCAGGAGGAGAAGAAAAAAAACCAACCATGTAGGAGACAAGTGAATACCACTTCAACACATCATGTACTCTATTAAGTGGACAATTTACAAGTACAGCCTTGATGTTTACCACATTACATGACATCCTACAGCACTTTTCAACATCCCAGGTATTAGCCTGGTTTATAACCTAATCCAGAAGATAAAAGAACTTTCCTCCTTTCTCATTTTGCTCTCAGCCTTCAAGCTTTACAATGCGTGACACAAAACGTTTGGCTGAAGGCCAAAGAGCAGCAACATGCTTGCCCTGCTGTCTGCCGGGGCAATTAACAGATTAATAAGAGTTAGTGATAAAGCTTGGTTTTAAAGCCTGCTCCATCTCATGCGCAGCAGGCTATGGTTACAGAATAAAACCTGGACAAGCAAGCTGGCCTCAGCCCTGTCCCTAAATCTCCCGGCAGGAACCCCACGGGGC
The DNA here is from genome assembly GCF_020740795.1 of Apus apus. Taxonomy (NCBI): domain Eukaryota; kingdom Metazoa; phylum Chordata; class Aves; order Apodiformes; family Apodidae; genus Apus; species Apus apus. Next base: position 35,806,792 of record NC_067283.1, read on the forward strand.
GGCTGCGCCCCGCTGGCCGCGGCTCCGGGATGGCTGCTCCTGGCTTGGCTGCCGCTAGAGGGGGTTTCCTACCTGTTTTCCCGAAGAAAAAAAGAGGAACCGACTGCAGCCTGGAGAGCCCGCGTTCTGTTTGGGCTGTGCCCGAAGCGGGGAAGCGGCGGGTGCGGGTTAGGGAGGGGGCCGGCGGTCTGCACGCTGCTCCCGGACCTGTGTGGCTGCGTGGGAAGGGCGTCCTTGCCAAAGAGGCTTGAATGCGCATCCTCGCCCGTCTCGAAGTAACTTTGTGCTACAGACTCTTGTTACGAGTCATGGGAGGTTTTCCTCAGTCACCATCAAGTCAAACGGGTTGCAGGCTCCTTGCAGATCCCGTCCCGGCATGGCTGTGCCGTGCCACTTGGCTGTTGTCAGCCGTGTGGCAGCCGAACACCTTCCTGCAGCCCCCTCGCCCCCGTTTCATCAAACGAGACGGAAGCTTTGGCTTTGCAATAACGCGCTGTGAGGGGAAAACGAAGGGCAGTCAACAGGAGGGAGCCCCCAGCTGATGCTTTCTTGGCTCTTTTTCCCACCTGCCCGTTCAGGCAGAGGGCAGCGGCCCAGGCTGGACCTGCCTGTCTGGCAGCCGGCCCGGCGGGTGCCCCCCGGGCCCCACCAGAGCCCCCGGGCCCGGGAGCGCTCCCGGGGGATGGGGACAGACCCCTCTGTGGCCGGGCCGAGGCCCGGCAGCCCCAGCTGCACACCTGGCAGGGGGAGCCCGGTGTTGGTGCTGGCCTGGTTTTTGTTTTTTTTTTTAAGGAAACGGATGCCAGAAAGGGGGAAACAAAAAAAAATAAAAGGGAAGAAAAGTGAGGGGGGGAGCGCGCCAGGCAGGAGGAGGAGGACCGCGGGAACGGAGAATAACCCGCGGGGGTGGACGAAGGGCGGCGAAGGGCGAAGCCCTGCCCCAGGTGCGCGGCCCCGCTCCAGCCTCAGCTGTGCGGGCTGCGGGGGTCGCGGGGGTCTCGGGCGGCCCGGGGGGCGGCGGCGGGCGTGCAGAGCCCACCCTGCAGCACCACCGAGCCGGGCCGGGCCGAGGCGCTCAACAGGCGCTGCCGCCCCACCGGGCCGGGCGGGACGGGCGCCGGCACATGGCCCGAGCCGCGGCGGCAGCCGGCGCCGTGCCAGGCGGCGGGCGGAAAGGCGCTTGGCCGGCGCTCGGCGGGGCTGCCGCGCCGCCGGGGGCTCGCCCGCCCGGCACCCACCCTGCCCGCTCAGCCGGGGCTGGCAGCCCGGCCGGCAGCGCCGCCGCTTCCTTTGTGTGCGTGAGGGGAGCTGCTGCGGGCGGCGGCGGGTCTCCCCGGCGGGCTGTCAGCGCTGCCCGCGAGGAGGCGGGGAAGCGGAGGGAAGGGTAGGGACGGGAAGGGAGGGGAGGAGGCGAGGGAAGGCGCTGGCAGGGCTGCTCTCCAGTCCCCGTCACAAGGTAAGCCCTGCTCCCCAGGCGGAGGGAGGCACTGGGAGCGCCGCGGGGCCTTTTCCCTGACCTGCCGAGCGGCTTCGCCCAGCCCCGCGGAGCGACCGGCAGCGCCTCGGCGGGCACCGCCGCCTCCCGCTCCCCGGCGGCGCGGGGAGCCCAGCGCCGGCTGCGGCGGCGGCTCGGCGCGGCTCCGGCACTTTGCCATGGGCTGGCGGCAGCGGCGGCCGGACAGCAGCGGGGGCCGACGCGGGGCTCGCAGCTAAGGGGCGAGGAGGAGGGACCATGGCCGCATCCAGCAACTCCAGTTTGTCCGGCTCGTCGGTTTCCTCCGGTAAGTTTCTCCGGCGAGCGCCGCATTTCTCCCCTCCCTCCATTTTAGCAGGGAGCTACCTGTCCGCAGAGCGTCCCGCCCGCCCCCCGCGCCCCCGGCCCTGCCGCTGCGGTGGTCCCCACGCACCGCGGGGCTCTGGCCGGGCGGAGGCGATGCCCCCGCCTGGGACCGGCTGCCCCTCGGGCGGCGCCGAGGGGGGGAGCCGGGACGGAGGAGGCTCGGCAGGGCCCCATTCGTGCCTTTGTGTGGGGCGAGGGGAGCCCCGCGCCCGGCTCCCTGGCCGGGGGAGCAGCATCCTTCCCGGCTAAGACCACCTGGCCCTGCTGAGACCACCTGGCCCTGCGGACGGCCGTCCTCTGCGCGGTCCCCGTGGGGCAGGAGCGGCTCCGCCTCGCACCTCTGCGCTCCGTGCTGCGCTGGTCCTGAGCAGCACCTGCCCCGCTGCTCCGGGACTGCTAGACGTGCGTGCCCCTCGGGGGGCGTCGTGGCACCCACTGCGTGTTGAGTACTTCTGCGAATACTGGGACGCTTAAAATCCCGATCCGGATATAAAAAAAACGCTCCAGGTGCAGCACCGCCCCAGGGTTTTGGCCGCGGGGCCCTGGCGCGGGTGTGAGGAGCTGTGGCTTGTGCTGGGTTTTGGGGGTGCTGGGGTGGGAGGTGGTGTCGTGGGGTTTGCTGCCCCTCTGGCGGGGAGGGCTGGCTGGCTGCAGAGCCGCGGGAAGGCAGAAAAGTTGCTGTGCGTTTCTGAGCGAGGCAGTCTGAAATTGAAAGCAGTGACAGAATAGTACCACTGCCTGCCTGCTTCTTAGCTCACTGAGCAGTTATTGCAATGTTTAAGTTATGAGGGATTGGCAGAGAGTAATATCCTGGCATTCCAGTGGGCTGGAGGAGTAAATAGAAGGATGAACAACTTTGGGGTTCAAGGGACTTGTGACTCATTGTTTTATTTGAGAGTGCCAGATACAGAGTTTGTAAGAGTGCTTTTTAAACATAGCAATATGTGCTGTGAAAAGCAGACGAACTCCTTTGACTATCAGTACAACTGCAGAAAATTATAAACAAATTCAAAAGGCTATGAGCAGCTATGTTATTTTGAAGATACATGTGCCTTACACAGCTTACTCCATTTCACTGTTCCAGCATGCAACACTTGCAGCCAGATCTAAAGAAAGAACTGGGTCCTGAAAATAAATATTTATTCCAACTCTTTTAATAAAAACACAAACCTTGTGATTCCTGATTGCCTTAGCTAGCAAGTGCCTGAAAGAAGCAGGCATGAGAAATCCTACCTTGTGTTCATGTTCACGAAGCAAGAGTCGCAAGACCAGAATGAAAACAAGTAAGAGGCAAACCAACTGAATAGCTTGTTAGTTAAGATACTTGTTTGGGCAACGTGATTTTTATTTCAAGGATCATTTGTATGCTTTTACATCTAAATTATGTGATAAAACCAGAAGCAACCCTAGAAGCCCAGACTGGCACCTGGGACTCTGTTCCTTGGTGCTGTAACCATTAAGCTGCCCAAGCATGTTCTCTGTGTGCATACCTTCCTTGCTTCACAAGTCTCAAGGTCTTTTTTGCATACTGTTCCAACTTCTGAGGAGGGATGCTGAGTACATGCCTCTGAATCCGCTCTGGCTTTATTGTATCTAAGCTCCAGGATCTGTCTCCCAAACTGACAGATGTGTCTCCCTTGCAGTCTTGGTTTGAATGCCTGTACTGCAGGGAAGAGCTGGGAGTTCCTTCGTCCGAGCAGTTGGTATGAGCTTAACTCCAGGTGGCCTCTACTCAGTACGTCAATCTAGCATCAAACTTAACATTTATTGGAGGAACTGAGCTTCAGTTGGGCTTTAGATGTACATACTTAAAAGTAAGGGCTTTTGGCTTTGTATGAAGCCCTTAGATACAACCTACAGCAGCTTACGGTTTATCTTTTCTTTTGTATTTTCTCAAGGATGAGCACAGCTGAGCCTTGGCCCATGCTTGAGGCCCTTGGATGCCACTAATAAATATTGTCAAGTGCTTCATAAAATAACTGAGTGCCCTTGGCTTTCATAACTTACAACCTTGGAGTGGTTTTTGGTTTTGTTCAAGTATATTCAGTATTTCTTCTGTGCACGTACTAATCAGAAGTTAAATTTGTGGCGGCATGATAAAGTTTCCAGTATTAGCAGACACACCGTATCTGACTGTGTGCAGCTGTATTTTGGCTGTCTGTGGTTTCAGTTCTCAGAACTCAGCAAGTCTTAGAGCATATTGTTTACATAATCTAACCAAACAGTCTTGCTTTAAAATTTCATTTGGTAGAATTTCTATATATGTTTAACTTAACAATATGAGGACTTCCAAATAGTGTAATTATTTCTATTCCACAGAAGAGGGAAGGCTATAGTATCACAATACCTTTTACTAATGAAAAAGGAAGTTAAGTTTGTGGTTGATAGCAGAATACCACACTGCAGGGCTGAGCTCTACCATTGACTTGATGCCTGGCCTTGATCAAGCTGTGTGATGTGCTGCTGGATCTTTTTCCCATCTTTAAAAGCAGTTTAGCATGTGTCCATCTCATAGGGAATTTCTGCAGCCAGATTAAAGCATTGCTCGTGTAATCTAGGAACAGTTACTGTATTTGTAAATACATTTTTAGCTTCAGGAAGACATCTTCCATTTCCAGTTGTTTAAAAAATATGCTCATATACAAGCAATCTGAGAAGAAATAAAACTGTTAATCTCAAGAGCATATAAATAATTCAAGTTTGAGACTATGGTTAGGGTTGGCTGTTGTTTTGAGGTAAAAATGGAAGATCTGCCTTGTTTCCATCCTCAAATTAGTATCAAGAACATTCAGATATGTAATTAGGTTTGAGGAGTAGGACATAATACTTGAGAAATTATAGGTGGCTTTTTTGTTTTAAGAATGTCTGGGGTTCATAGCTGACACATATATGCATGAGGACAAATTGAAGTGGTTGGTAGCCAGATTCTGGCCCATCTGAACACAAAGTAGCTCAGAGCATCTACAGGCTCCTTCTATTCACATCAAGATTTTGGTATAGCCTCTATTTGGTTAGGCTCTTTCTGTTTGGAAAGAAAAGGGTTAGCTAGAATCCATCTTTGAAGGAGTATAAAGGTTTATTGACTGAGTGGTGATAGCGGAAATTAAGAGTTTGAATGGCAGATGGGAATTTTCATTCCCTTTTAAAGGGATAATTTCTTCCATCTCTTACCCACCTTTCTTAAAATATAGATAGTTCTCTTTCCTTAGACAGTGTCCACCTCTATTCTTCTTTTGTAAAATCATTTATTCATTGTACAGGTGAGCACAGATGTGTTGTAGGAACAAAATAGTAACATTAGGCCCCAGGGGGTAGAGGGGAAGCCTGCATGTGGATGCTGACTGCTGAAGCCTGAGAATGTGTTGCTGCAAGTGACCATTTGCAATGTAACATTTCTATTTCAATTCTTACCAGTTGGTATCAATGAGGAAAAATGTTAAACAGTTTGAATATATTTAATGTGAGGAAGCTGCCCAAGAATTTTATGGTGTAGGTATTCTGCTTGCCCACTTGATGTTTCTTTACAGGTGCAAGCAGAATTTCTAGTCTTCACTTGAACTTGTGTCTACATGAAAGGCCAGAATTTGATTCTATGCTGGAACAGTCATTTATAAGCACTACCTGCACAGTGACATGGCAGCTGTAGCTGTTGTACAGATGGGGAGCTAACACGCATGGAGAACTGTGACTTCAGATATCAACTAGTATTAAAGCAAGTATTTGTACTTAGGAACCTCAGTTCGAGAAGGACAGGGAAGTGCTTGAAAGAGTCCAGCGCAGAGCCACAAAGATGATTAAGGGAGTGGAACATCTCCCTTATGAGGAAAGGCTGAGGGAGCTGGATCTCTTTAGTTTGGAGAAAAGGAGACTGAGGGGTGACCTCATCAATGTTTACAAATACGTAAAGGGTGAGTGTCAAGAAGATGGAGTTAAGCTTTTTTCAGTGATGACCAGTGATAGGACAAGGAGTAATGGATACAAATTGGAGCATAGGAGGTTTAAGGTGAATATCAGAAATTTTTTTTTTACTGTGAGAGTGACAGAGCACTGGAACAGGCTGCCCAGAGAGGTTGTGGAGTCTCCTTCTCTGGAGACATTCAAAACCCGCCTGGACGCCTTCCTGTGTGATGTACTCTAGGTGACCCTGCTCTGGCGGGGGGGTTGGACTAGATGATCTTTCAAGGTCCCTTCCAACCCCTAGGATTCTGTGATTCTATGATTCTATGAACCTATTTCTCCTTTGCTTTCACAGCTAGGGAACCTGTCTCTCCTTCAGAGCTTGTGTCTGTGGTACTCATCTTAACAGCCACTGTGAGGCTGCTAATTATAGGTTCAGTAATATTAGATACTTCTCATGGGCCCCATCTGACAGAAGCCTATGGAAGATTTTTTTCAGTAAGCTAGCACTCACGGGTAACAAAATCTACAGGAGAGCTGTGGATATTTGTGTTGTGTTTCCTCATATATAGCTCTCTGCTTTTGGTGACAGAACTTAAGCTGCTCTCTGACTACCGACAGTTGTGTTTGAAGGTGGCCCGGGGAGAATGGGGCATCCTGTAGTGAGGGAAGAAGTTGGCCATAATAAGCAGTTAAATTAAGCATTCTTCTTTGGACCTTGGCTAAATCTGCACTGCGTATGAAGTGCTAAACTTATAATTACTTCCACTGGGAATTCCACTTTACTTTCCTAAAATCTCTTCTATAGACCATGCCCAGGTGATCTATTAGCTGTCTTTCTTGAAAGCCCCTAAATTTTGTGCTTTTCCCTAGATGAAGTGCTGATTGAACTACAAGCAGCATCTTTTCTTTCTCTCTTACCCTCTAAAGATAACTGTATATGTTTCTATGCTTTCCTTCCTGCTGCCTTTCCCTTAAAATAGGCATAATCCCATGCTGATCCCCATCTTACTATTGACCCTTATTCTCACTCATTCTGATCTTTCTTTTTTAATACTTTTTTGTTGTTATTGTTTAAACTTTTCATCTTTTTCCTGGCAAATAATTTACCTCTCCCACTTTGTCACCAGCTGCCTGCAGTTTCCTCCACCCAGTAGCCAAATACTGATAGTAAACAACTGACGAAATTGAAGCTCTGCTTGTTGGAATGTAAATACAAGCTTAGGTGAAGAGACCTTCGTGGCTGTGCCTGCTCTTCTTGTCTCAGGAGCAAAAATATATCCAGCATGCTTCCCAGCTAGGCTCCATGCAGTGGTAATCCTACATGTCAGACATCTCGGACTCTGCACAGTTGTGCCATCCAAAGCTAGCATATCAGAATCACAGAGTGGTTTGGGTTGGAAGGGAACTTAAAGATCATCTAGTTCCAACCCCCCTGCCATGGACAGGGACATCGCCCACTAGACCAAGTTGCTCAAAGCCTCATCCAACCTGGCCTTGAACACTTCTGGGCAAATTTACAGCATGAAGTGCCTGTAAATCCCAGCTGCCTTTAAGGCTTTGAGCTCTGCTTGAAAAGTCTTCTGCCAGATGGCCTCCCTGCAATGTATGGATAGGTTAGATAGCTTGGGCTGTCTGTTAGCTAAGGGTCCACACTGAAGGTAGATGCAAATATGAGTCTGCTGAATGATAGTGTGCAACCTGGCTTTCTCCAGTAGGAACTGGACTGTGCCAAAACCTTTGTCTGAGTTTGAGTCTGTGCTGTAAGAGAGGTAACACTGGGAGAACTTGCAAACATGTAAACCCAGGATTTTGTGTTTTCTCTGAGCTCTGAAGATAAATTTGTGGGTGTTAAGGAAGACATGGAGATTGAAGGGATAGCAGTGCACCTTCCTGCCTCACATCTAAGTTGTTGCTTCTTTATGTGCTGTGTGAATTTCAAGTCATACCTGCCACTAGACCGAGTGATGGAGTTCAAACACATAGACAGGCTTTCTGCTGCAGGCCTGGAGAAGGGTTTGTGTGCATCATCAGGGTATTTTCACTTTTCAGCTGTGTCAGCTGCTTTAATAAAAGGGTATGGCTTCTTTCCACATCCCCCCTGCTTTTGTAAAGTCAGATACCTGTGTAGAAGACAACTGCTACAAATTCTTTTAAAATCACGAATGATTGATGATTTTTTTTTAAAAACAAAAGTCCAAACCTGTCTTTCTGTCCTGAAGCTCAGGGGAAAAGGCCTTTAAGTATCATTTAAGCAGTGTTCTTTATTTAATTGATAGTGAAGTTTATGGTTCATAAACTAATTTGATTCTTGTAATAAATGGAAAGAAAAAAAAAAATTGTTTTTTAAATAAGTGAACAGATATGTTGTTTGAAGGCAGTATAGTTCTCAACTACCTGTTTTCACACATACTCTGTGTTATGAGAAGGATAAAAACCAGCTTACTGAGGAAAGAAGAAAAATCTTTGATGGTTCCAGTAACTTAACAAGTTCAAAATAAAATATTGAAGGCTTGTGGCTCTCTTGGGGTCATGAAGGTGCTATGATGTGAAATAGGCAGATATATTATAAAAATGGAAGTCAACAAAGGCTGATTTTAATTAAGATGCAAGCAAGTGAGAAGAAATGAAATTACTATTGTACACAGATTCAGAGAGATTCTAATTGGGAAAAAGATTAGTAAATGAAAATAGATGTTTATTCTCAATGATTTAATAAAAATAGTGTTGTGAAAATGGCACATGAAAGCTATTTAAATAATTCTGTCATTATGCTGATAAGGTGCTATGTTTGATTTTTTTTTAAAGGACAATAAAATTTCTTTTTATTTCTGTTCCTCATGCCAAGCTTCTGCTGGCCAGGGTGTTCTTGCTCTAAATTAAAGCTGAAGTCTTTTGTATTTGATGATTATATAGAACTCAGCGTTCTTACTAAAAATAATAAAAATTCAAAAGGGAAAAATGCCAAAATACTCCATTCTGATGTAGTGATTGGTTCAACAGTTAGTTACTGAATGTGTAGGCTGTGATTACTGAGAATAAAGTAGCCTGGAAACTGTTACAATTCATGTCTGCTTCACAATTTAACTTATATTGGTACTCTGAAAGGAAAAGTCTTATTCTTCTTACAGACCTGCTTGTCTCAAAGACATATGTGGAGGGTCAGCAGAACAGTCTTTCATGCTGTCATGATGATGACCTTTTTGGATACCGGTTCAATTGAGTAGTTTTTGCCTTCTGTTTGATGGTTCTGAGGAGGCTTAGATATGCCAAATGCTGAGCTATTGTAGGCAGGAATATTTTACATTAATGAGTATTATGTGCAGTTCTCTTGTATGCCCATGCCCATGATGTTTTACATGTTTCAGATTATAGTAATTTGGCTGTTATGCTGCATAAGTAAGTCTAAAGCACCTGGTGCTTTAGACAAGGAAATATGGTCTTTTTTTTGAATTTGCTTTGTTTATATACATACTTTTGGCTAAAGGGCAAGAGTGGCTGGATTTGCCTTGCTTGCAACACTGAGTGCTGGCAGAAGGTGTTCCCATGCTGAGGAGCCAGTCTGTTGTTGCTTGTTCTCATCTACAAGAGGAGGAGATACTTAAGAGATTAAATATTTGGAGTACTGTGTGTTAAGGAATGGCACAATAATATTGCATGAAAAAGCTTTTGTTGCAGGGAAATGTAGCAGAATTTATACAAGAAGCTGTAAGCCTGTAATTCTGTATGCATCACATTCTTTTCAGGTGTAGTCACAGTTCATCTGAAATCATGTACAGTAGCTAGTGCAAATGTGTAATTTTAACTGCTGTGAATAATGACCTATTCTTGCTGTCTTTTGTGACCTTTGATGATGAGAATGTAAATTTGAATTTTACATTTTGAGGTGGTTATTACAAACTATGAATCATGTGCAATTCAGCAATAATAGTTTCATCATCCTGTTTTACTCAGCAATAATCCAAATCCTGGGGCTGTGAAGTGAGTATATTCTGGTATAAGGAAACTGATGTTGCAATAGTGCCCTTGTAACATTAACTGCTTTAAAGTTTGCCCATGAATAGGTTGAAACTTGACAGCCTGGGCTGATACATTTGGTAAGGTAAGGAGAGGTTGAAGGGTTTTTAAAATTCAGAAGAATGTGCAAGCGTCGCTTGCCTTGCTTCTGGTATTAGAGATCAAGGTCATCACAAATGAATTAGTTCAGTAAATAAGACATCTGTTCTGAGGATGTCATTATCAGGCAGTCCGATTCCCCTGGGACCAGGTGTCTTCAGTACAGTATTGTTACTGACAGCATAGGAAGTACTAGGTGGGCCCTTTCTTCTCATCAGTAAATCATGTGTCACCTGCTGCGACCTGTGTGTCAAGTCACATGTCTCAGTTTCTTCTTACAAACTTGCCATGTAGCTATTCCTCTCCTTCCTTCTCACCATCTTGTTGGCTGTTTAAACATTGCTTATAGCTTTTAAAAACCCCAATACTTAATGGTTTGTGGTGTTACACTTTTTATTTCATCAAAGGAAAAAAAAGAACGTTAGAAGAGATGGAGAACCTAGTTTGTAAAGTAGATTAATCTTGTTGGGCAGATGTTTAATTGCTAAAAAATTGTCTTACCTTGGCAGATCAGTTGGTTAAATATTTGACTTTGTGTTACGGCAAGGAAGAAAAATGGCAAACACACATCATATACAGGCATACTTGGCATACCCATTGCAAAGGCAGGCAGCAGTTCCTAGGAGAAGGTGGTTCTTCTGCTGCAGTGATGTACAACATGCCAGAGTTCCTGTGTGGTGATCAAAAGCAAAACAAGTCCAACAGCTCTTTCATTGTTAACTTTGCCATCAGAAGTCCTGGAGTATCTGTTACACTATTTTTCCACTGTGTGAAGCTGTATGACTTTCACCTTAATTCCTTGATAAATTAGGTAGAGTGCCACAAAGTGAAGGGGAGAGCATGAGGGGACCATCAAAAGAACCTGAAGGTGACAAGTCTATGGGATTTGATGGGGTCCATCCATGGGTCGTGAGGGAGCTGACAGATGCAGGTGTTAAGGCTCTCTCCATCATATTTGGGAGGTCACGCAGTCTGGTGAGGTTCCCACTGATTGGAAAAAAGATACATAGCCCCTATTTTTAAAAAGGGGAAAAAGGAAGACCTGGGGAACTACAGGCCAGTCAGTCTCACTTCTGTGCCCAGCAAGACCATGGAACAGATCCTCCTGGAAAATCTGCTAAGGCACATGGAAAATAAGGAGGTGATTGGTGACAGCCAACATGGCTTCACTAAGGACAAATCATACCTGACCAATTTGTGCAAGGCATTTGACCCTGTCCCACACAACATCCTGGTCTCCAAACTGAAAAGACATGGATTTGACAAATGGACCACTGAGTGGATAAGTAGTTGGCTGGATGGCCACACCCAGAGAGTTGTGGTCAAAGGTTCAGTGTCCAAATGGGGGCAAGTGACGAGTGGTGTTTCTCAGGGGTCAGTATTGGGACCAGTGCTGCTCAACATCTTTGTTGGAGATACGGACAGTGGGATTGAGTGTATTCTCTGCAAGTTTGCTGATGATACCAAGCTGTGTGGTGTGGTTGACACCCTAGAGGGAAGGGATGCCATCCAGAGGGACTGTGACAGGCTGGAGAGATGGGCCAATGCCAACCTCATGAAGTTCAACAAGGCCAACTGCAAGGTCCTGCAACTGGATCGGCACAACCCCAGGCACAAATACAGTCTGGAGGAAGAATGGCTGGAGAGCAGCCCTGAGGAAAAGGACTTGGGGGTGGTAGTTGATGAGAAGCTCGACGTGAGCCACCACTGTGTGCTGGAGGCCAGAGAGCAACTGCGTCCTGGGCTGCATCAAAAGAAGTGTGGCCAGCAGGGCCAGGGAGGTGATTCTGCCCCTCTGCTCTGGTGAGACCCCACCTGGAATACTGTATACAGTTCTGGTGCCCTCAGCACAGGAAAGACATGGAGCTGTTGGAGGGGGCCCAGAGAAGGGCCACAAAGATGATCCAAGGGCTGGAGCACCTCTGCTATGAAGACAGGCTGAGGGAGTTGGGCCAGTTCAGCCTGGAGAAGAGAAAGCTTTGGGGAGACCTTATAGTAGCCTTCTAGTACCTGAAGGGGCTACAGGAAAACTGGGGTAGGGCTTTTCACCAGAGAGGGTATTGATAGGACAAATGGTAATGGTTTTAAACTGAAAGAGGGTAGATTTAGGTTAGACATCAGGAAGAAATTCTTCCCCATGAGGGTAGTAAGGCATGGAATAGGTTGCCTAGGGAGGTTGTGGAAGCCCTCTCTCTGAAGGTGTTTCAGGCCAGGTTGGATGAGGCTTTGTGAACTTGGTCTAGTGGGAGGTGTCTCTCTACTCATAGCAGGGAGGTTGAAACCTGATGATCTTTAAGGTCCCTGCCAACATAAACCATCTTGTGATTCTATGATTATGAGAGACCCAGACAGATATTCCAGTTTCAGCTTTTCCATGGTTTCTTATCTTGTTGCTGTTAAAGGCAGCTGATTTGGGGTTTTTTGTGTTTGTGTGTGTGGCTGAACCCTACCTTTGTGTGCTATTTGTGCACATTATACAGTGCTGTGGCCCTGTCAGTCCTTGTATCTCCCACTTCTCAAGCAGTTAACAATGTTTGCAAGCATGTGTAGCTTAGCAGTAAACCATCCTATCCTGGTTATGAGTTCAGGGTTAGGTGCATCCTAGCAAAGAGGCAGATATCAACTGTGAACCGCTTTAGCATAAAAAAAGTAGGAATGCTAGTGGTTGACATGGGCTTCTGGCACATTTAGATAACTTTACAGGAGATAGATTTATCCACTGCTGTTCAACACAACAATATCACCTCTTTCTGAAGTCTGTGAGCTGGAAGTAGGCTGGGAAAATGGTGAAATATATATGATTCGTTCCTGCTGCATCCTTTTACACTTGTTCAGGTGTCCACTGATAATCACTGTGGGAGATAATCTACCAATCTGACCTGTAATTGCTGTTCTTCTGTATGTAGCCAGTAGAGTTACTGCTGAGTCAGAATGCTGTGGCTTCTAGGTCCTGCTTTCTACAGGCAAGAATTCCTAAAAGACAGGAAGAATTTGGGGTGTGTTTGAAATATGGGATGTTGACATTCTGTGTTGCAGGTTAAAACAAAACCAAAACCCACACCGATGTTGCAAGGGGGCCTAATAGGAAAATCTTATTAATAGTGTGCTGTATAGAACAGTATATAGATTTGTCTGAAACCCTCTTTCTTCTTTTGATTGAAGAACCATTTCCTTCTCCTGTACTTTATGAACTTATGACATATCTGGATTTATGATCCATCGGTAGCTGGATCACATTTCATTCTTTTTGATTCCAGTGTTGAGGCTAGCAATTAATGAGCTTCTAAGATCTAGAGGAGAGTATTTCATAAAATGTTCTTCAAAATTCCGAGACTTAGGACTCTATTTATAGAGCCTGAGTGTTGTAATCAAATTTATGTAGTGCATAGAAATATCTTAAAGCTGAATTAATTATTTGTAGAAAATTCTATTAAAAAAAACAACCAAAAAACCCCAAACAAAAAACTGTTTGTAAGCACAAGGTATTAAGTCCTGACCCTTCAAGCTGCTTGGTACCTTCTGTTGCTACTGCATTGAGGTACTAAATCAGCAGCTTGCCAGGACTGGGTAGTTGCTTATCTGAGTATTTTAAAGCAGTTTTCATTAAAGCAGCATATCCTGTTATGATGGGGCAAATTATTATAGGCTACATAGTAAGCCTCCCCTCCTCAAGTACCTCCTGGTACATAACATATTTAATATTCAGTGCATTTACATCAAATATCTATAGAACATGTAAATTCATTGGTGATGATTTTCCTATGATTATGCACAAGACTTAAATGATAGATAATTTATATAAATACCTGCTTCTTGAGTGAGCACACTCTCCATAGCTCCTGATCCCCTGCCAGGCAAACCAAGATGATGGACAGCTTTTAGTGTCGTGCTGTGATAGCTCGGTACTTGTTTTATTTTGCAGTCTGAAGTGTGTAGTTATATTGCTTTGTGTTGTGAACTTACAGAAAGAATATTGAACCCGTTGGTGTCTTAACAAAAACGGAAAGACAGATTTCAATTCTAAGCTGCCTCATGCTCATTTTTGTCTTAACACATTGATGTATGCTGGAAATTCTGCTTGAGTTTAGAGAATAGAAGTAAATGATTACTTAAACAGGAGTGGCTGCCCTGGATGAAACTTCAGTGCTCCTGAGCGAGCCCTTGAGGCTGGGAGACAAATAAAAGCTATGGAAATAGTGATTGACAGGTGTGTTCTTTTTCTCCTATTCCATTATGACACTAAAAAGAGCATTAAATCAGCAAAACAGTGAGAAATAAAATGGAAAAAATGGAGGTTTAAGGTAAATAGATGTCAGATTGGTGAGAATTAATGAAATTATGTAGAGAAGAAGACGAGATGTTTTTATTTGGGTTGTATAGAGAGAAGAATACAGGATCCTGAACTCTGTTTACAAAGCAAGTTGCTGTATCAGCCCATGTTATTTAATAGAGAGAGAATTTTAAGGGGTTAATGTAGAACCTGTGGTTATTTTGGCAGTAGAGGAGTGCACGTGGGGGAGAGAAAAAAAATTAGGCTTGTTACAAAATGTTGAGTTTTGAATTAAGGCTTTATCTGGTGTTTCTGGGGGAATGCTTGAGCAGGGAAGCTCTAAGGCACACCTGAAAGCAACACTGGCCATGAAAAATTATGTAATAGCCTTTTTTCCTCTGATTGAACCAACAGTTGACTGTCAAAGTGAAGAAGCATCCAATGCCACAGTAACATTTAAGGTACACACATAGTACAACATGATTTCTAGGATAGGAGGTTTCAGATTTTCATGGAACTCTCTGAGAGCTGCATTTTCATTGATGCAGCACCTGCAATTTTAAAAAGTATTGTGAACACAAAAGGAAGGAGTTTTCTGGGCCTGCTGTTGGGGACCACTGCTGGGTAGTGCTATTGTAGCCTGCTAAGCAGTTGGTTTATTTCTTTTCAGAAGTGATGGATTAGGACATTTAGTAACCTCCAAGAAAAAAAAGAAAAAGGAATTTTCCTCCCAAACCTGTTACATTGCCTTATGCCCTTGATTTTAAAAATAAGCTTGAAAAAATGAATGAAGTTTACATCCAAAACCAAAGAGTTAAGTGTATTACTTTTACTGATTAATATAACAGTAAATCTTTAAGCACTGGCAACTTAAGAAATCAACATGTACTGTGTGATTTCTTTTAGAACTACAAAATTTGGCAGATTTGTACAGGATATATATGGGCATGTTTGCACATAAAAATTATTTCATAGAATGTCAGGTTGGAAGAGGCCTCAAGGATCATCTGGTCCAACCTTTCTCAGTAATACTATAGCTTGTATGAGGTATCTCAGCACCTTGTCAAGCTGAGACTTAAAACTGTCCATTGTGGGGGAATCTACCATCTCCCTTGGGAGACTGTTCCAATGTTTGACTGTCCTCATGATGAAAAATTTACCTGGTGTGTCCAATCAGAATTTTCCCAGGAACAACTTGTTCCCATTACCCCAAGTCTTTTGTATGTGACTCCTTGTAAATAGGGAGTCTCCATCTTCTTGGTAGCCACCCTGTAAGTACTGAAACATGGTAGTAAGGTCTCCCCAAAGCCTTCTTTTCTAAAGGCTGAACAAACCCAGTTTTCTCAGCCTCTCCTCATATGGCGGGTCCTCCAGTCCTCTGATCATCTTTGTGGCCCTTCTCTGGACCCTCTCTAGCCTGTCTGCATCCTTTTTGTATACCTTTTAATATATATTTCAAAAAAGATCTTAAGAGCTATAAGGAAAAACATGTTCATACATGGAAACATTATGGAATGGTTATTCTGGAACAACTGTTTCTGAACACTATTCAACTAAGTTATAGTGATGTAGATCATTGACTTGAAGGGTGTAGAAATACAGCATTAATTATACTAATTAATCAAGCAATGCTAAGCTTCCCTTTTCTTTCTGTTTCCTTTCTGCTTGATGTATTCTTGAAAGCTCATTGCTACCTTTTTTTCAGAGGCATAATATATTTTTGACATCAGAAACTTAAACCTGAACCTGCCATATTCAAGGGTTTTTTTCTTATTTTCTTTAGTTTGGTGTTATTTAGCTCAGGAGCTGATCATGTGAAGGTTAAACCATAAAAGTCTAAAATGACACAAAGATAAAGATGATTCATTTCAGAGTAAAACTTTGCTAACCAGAACAGGTCCTTATTAGAAGCGTTTTTATCATGCACGTAAGAGGTGCCGTCAGGATTGGAGATCAACTTCGCTGAATGTTGTTGAACAGGATATTATAATTACTGTTGTTTTGTTTATGCTGACATGCATTTATAGAAAGATTGTGTGAAAAAGCCACAGGGAGGTTGGTAGTTGTATAAATATAGAATAAATGACAGTCTGGGGCCCAAAAATCATGTATCTTGGAGAATGCTAGAAGCATGAGGGCAGTGGGTGTAAACTACAGTCAAAAAAGTGGAGGTTTGACATGCTGTTATTAATTGAATGTATCAGAATGTGTCTGTATGTTTAAAAAAATAAGATGAACAAGAATGTTTAGGAAAGTAGAAGGAATTTGCCCCCCGTGAGCTGTTTCTTCTTTAATTCTGTTAACTAAGAAGGAAGGAGGCACATTGTCTTCAAAGAACTGCTTGCGAAGGGCTTTGGCTCATGAAAGCCTTTTCTGTCTTGTATTTGTTTCAGATCCTTTGATCTGTTTTGGTTTGATGAGTATGTGTCATCACTTGGTATTGCAATTGCTTCCTCTTGCTCAGATATGACAGTAATAAATATATTCACTGAAGAGTGTAATTTTAAATTTATATTACTCAAAGTTATTGGCAAGAGCTGTAGTCTCCATGATGGAAATGAGAGGGAGTCTGGCTCAGGTTGATTTTTTAGAAAAAATAATTGATCCATCTTATCAATATGCATGTTAAGCTTATCAAAACAGATTTTTAAAAAATTAAAGAAGAAAAAACTCAATATAAAATTATTGTAAGTGTAATTGAGTAGTGTAATTTACTTTCACTTTACAGGAAAAGGCTTTCAGCTTCACCTCTTCAGCTTTAGAAGACTGCACATTGACTCCTGGCTGCAACATATTGATCAAAGGCATCCAGAGTGTCTAGAAAACAAAAGTACAGAAATTAATCTGAAAAAGATATGTATTAGAGACAAAAACTCTGTCAGTGTCTAGGGTTTGTGAGAAATATGTTAACTTAAAAAATACTATAATACATAATAAAGAGCTTAATAATAGCAGAAATGGAAAAAAATCTTTTTTCACCATTCTGTAAATACTGAACTAATCTTCACAGCACCTGTTTCATAACATGAAAGAAATTAGGCAGAAAAATGGAACCACTCAGCTACTACCAGGGATTAAAGTTAAAGTGAACTTTGAGTAAAAATAGAAGATTTTTAAGGAGACATTCTCAATTCATTAGGGAATTAATTGAGGTCACCCCTTGGAACTCATTGGGACCTTTGGCCCAAATAAATTATGTATTTATGACATTTTTTCCCCCATAGTGTAGTTTACCTTATTTTTGTTTTACGACACACATCTGTCTTATGGATTGTTTGTTCTCTTGATACAATCAGTTTAGGACATGCTTTGTCTTAGGAAAATTTACATAGATTTATTTCTGTTTTTTCCCTTCATTCTCATGTACTCTGTCCCTCAAAATGTAAAGCTCTGCTCAGGCTTGGAGTTAGGTAGACTTTGGCTTAAACCAGTTAAGCAACTGCAAGTAATGTCACTGATATGAACAGTGTTATCCTGGATTTATGTTCTGACAGTTACTTAGTCTGTCTGATACTGACTTTCGCTATCCTTGATGATCAGACAGTTCCCTAGTAAACATTTCAGAACAGATTTGTTCACTGCTACATACTTAAAGAAGTGGATGCTGTTCATTTCTGGGGCTTCTGAGCACCATTTGGAATAGCAGCTGCTGAGGTAACGATTTGGACGTGTCCCCTGCCACCCTTGAAAGGAGAAACATCGTGGGCGCACAGAACCTTTCCAAGTGTCAACGACATGCAAGCCTGAAAGCATTTGCATATTTTATTTTAAGAGATTTGTTTCCTCACCATGAATATGTTTAACTTGCAGATACTACGTCTTATTGTGTGATGTTATGCAGGAATGACTTCAGGATTTTTTGTGTATCTAAGGATCTCATAAGTACATTAGCAAGGGCATTTTCTTTCTGATAACCTGCCAGGTTGTGACAAACTTAAAGAAATATGATCTTATGGGTAAGACTCCATAGTCAGCTCAGTTTACTGTGTCCTGTGATTTATTGGAGCCTGAAGTCCAAGTAGTGGGACATGCCAGCTCTCATTTGAGGGAGCTCTAAGAAATAATGGAAAACTCACCTTCAGGCCTGAAACAGCTTTCTGAAATACCAAGAGCTAAAGAGTTTTGTGGTGAGGTTACTACTTGAAACCAAACTATATTTTAGTCCCATTGCTCCTCCCAGAACCTCCACCCTTCTGCCTAATAAACACACCAGTCTATATAATCTGTGATCCTAAGGATCCAAACCTTGGGGTAATTCAGCTGGGTTGCACCATCAGACAGTCTAGCTTTACGTTTTCTATGAGAAGTTAACTTCTAGGACTAGTTGAACTGTCAGAGTAGTGTAAAGTCCTCATCAGTGCAAATGGGAATCAAAACAGATGTGCTACTGAATGAACCTGCAGTATTGCTGTTGGGCTTGTAACATCAGGGATAATTTTTCTTTGGACAGCCTTTGTAAGAGGAAAATAAAAATCATCCTTATCATGGTACAAGTATGAAGAGACCGCATTCAGCCCTTAGCATCACTTCCTCACAATGCTTTGCTCATGCTGGTCCTTGATTTCCCTGCCTTTGGAAATAGTAGAATAAGCACAGCAGAGGGTAGGTGAGCTGAAAAAGTATGAAGGAGGACAAACAATATTCCTTTAAGATGACTTTGTGACCCTTGTATTTTCCCTGTTCTTGGTCACTTTGCAAGATACTTGCCTGTGCTGGGCAGCTGGCTAAATCTCAGCAACCGGAACAGTGGCTAGAGCATGTTTGCCCAGGAAGAGCTGTACAGCATCAGCCACAGGCTCAGCTGTAGCCCTGCATCTTCTTTCCACCTGCAGCTACCAGCAAATGCTGAGGAGAGAATGCAAGAACAGGATGAAGGTGCAGAGTAAATTTATGCAGAATATTCTGTCAGCATCCAGGCATCTGTGGCTTGGGAACCTCCTGAGACAAACAGCTGGACTCTGAAGTTTAATAGCTATATTTTATTCTTGGATTTTATTTCATTAATTTGGTTAGTTGGTCTGTAGACCCATGTAAACTTGGAGCTTTCTGTGTCAAAGAGCTCTGGAGTTTGAATGTTGTATGCAAAAAGATGCCTTTTTCACTTGCTTTTGAACATGTCATTGGTGAGTTTCATTTTATGCACCCTATCTCTTTTTAGTGGAAGAAACAGTGACAATGAATTTTTTTGTTCATGTGTGAAATCTTAAGAAGCATAGAGCCCTTTATCAAGGTGACATGGTCAATTTGTTTCCAGCCTGAAGAATCACAGGGTACTTGGCCAGTCCTTGTATGTGACAGGCTACATTATCTTTGGTCATTCACATTGTCTTCTATTACTCTTTTCCAGTCCTCATCTAATCTTATAAAAATGGAACAGAGATTAAAACAGTCATCAAGGGATGGATGCGTCTTAAATTTATTGCACTGGAATTGAAGTGTTCTCTGTTTCGTATTATTTGCTTTTCTTTTTTGTTCCTTGTATTTTCATGCATTTATGAGAGCTGTGTTTACTTGCCTAATGTATTACCATGTGTCTGCTAGTATTGTTTTTAATTGTTCCTATTACTGCTCTCTACTACCAGAAAGGAAGTTGTAGCAAGGTGGAGGTTGGTCTGTTCTCCCGAGTAACAAGTGAAAGGACAAGAGGAAATGGTCTCAAGTTGCACCAGGGAAGATTTAGATTGGATGTTAGGAATTTTTTTTTCACCAAAAATGTTGTCAGGCTCTGGAACAGGCTGCCTTGGGAGGTGGTTGAGTCCCCATCCCTCAAGGTATTTACAGGACGTGTCAATGTGGTGCTTAGGGACATGGTTTAGTGGTGGACTTGGCAATGCTGGTCTAGCGGTTGGGCTCTGATCTTAAAGGTCTTTTCCAACCCAAACAATTCTATTATGCTGTGATTCTATATGTTTGTTTTGTAGCCTTTCCACCAGAATCTCTTTTTGAAATGGATGATCCAACTAGTCCCTCATAAATGTTCTGACATGGCAGCTTCTCCAAGTTCTAGGTTCTCATATGCAGACCTCAAAGTACTTGATTTTTCTACTGTAAGTGTTGCTTTTATTGCTTGACCATCTATTAGTCAGACTGGCAGGCTTTGCATTTGAACATGAAAAAGTGGTAATTTTTAATTCTTATGTCTTTTGCTTGTCATTTCTCAGGCTGTCTTTTGACTTGCTCTTGTGTGGTTTGGGTTTGCTTTGGGGTTTTTTGTGGTGTTTTGTTTGTTTGTTGGTTGGTTTTTTGGGTGTTTTTTTTAGTGGTTTATTATAATTGCTGTTGTTGTTCTTGTTGTTATTATTATTATTGTTATTATTATTTTCCCATTTAACCTGCAATAGCTCATGAGTCTTTCTACTTCCTTTATTTGGACACAACTCCAGAAGGATGTTTTCTTGCTTCTGATAACCTCTCATACCCTGCAGTTCAGCTACACTGGCTTCCTTTTCCACTTTCTCAAATCTTTTTTTGCTACGTGGCACATATTTGCTCTCAGCCTCCAGCACGGTATCTCTGTTTACCGTACTGCCTGGGAAGGTTTAACTCTCTTAGCTTCTTCCCCATTTAGCTAGCTTCCTTTTAGCAAGATTTAATGTATCCTCCAGGGTGACTTAAAAATCAGATTTTGAAGGTTTTATCAGTCCTGTCAAAATTTCCTACTATGTGTATCAACACTAGCTACAGTTACAAACCCATTAAAAATGTCCAAACTGTAAAAACTATGTGCGAATGTGTGAGTACGTGTGTCTGTTCATCATAGATAGGGAGCAGATAATAGTTCTTGACAGGAAGAATCATTCTAAATGTAGAACCTAGGTAGTTGAAGCTGGGTTTTGTTTGGTTTTATCAGGCTCTAAGCTAGCAGAAACTGTCCTTTCAGATGTCACGCTGCTGTCACCAGCACCAGTGCTGCTTGAGGGCCAGCCAGTCTGCTTTTGCACCCAAGGAACCTGGGAGGGGAGGTCTCACTTTTTGGAATTTGGATCGAGATGGTTTACCAAGACAACGTGTACAATTAGATTTATTTATTTATTTTAGCCAGAGTAGGCAAACTTTAAACTAGGAAGGATTTGGAGCATTCCCCTAAAATTGCATGTCTTTGTCACAGCTGGCTGTGATAGATTCAGAAGCCGAGTCAGCAAGTGTTAATGAAGGACTTTAATAAGTGTGGACTGATGTGGTCTAAGCAAGCTTAGTGAAGTCCTGTCACTTAGCTGTGGTATTGTTTTCAATGAAAAAGCTTTTTAGAGAGTCAGAAAATGTAACAGTAATTGGATGGTGTAGTAAGGCGTCACTGACACTCAGCTACTCAAAGGGAAGAAAAACTAAGCAGGATTAGTAATTTTAAAATACTGTAATAGAATGTAAAAGACTTTCAGGAAAGATGAAACAGAGAACGGATGTTCTTTATTTAAAGCAAAATGATCCTGCTTGTTTAAATTAAGAGTAGAGTGGATATACATTGCATGCACTCAAAAGCTGTGACATTACCTGACCATTAATCTTGATCTGACCTGTTCCAGGCAAGAAGCATGTGCTCTGTGAAGTTTTTTCTTTAAACTTCAAACATGAGTTCTCTTTATGATAATACAATATTTTCCATGCTGTCTTTATGAACCTTCTTCTGTGTGTTTGAAATTTACAACATTGAGCTTTATCTGAAAGCAAGTTTATTTTTAGACCTTGCAAGTTCTGCTGCATGAGTAAGATGCAGAGACTGAACAGCCAGGAAATACCCCTCTCTGAGAAGCATCTCTTCAAGCCAGCATCTCTTCCTGGCTTGATTTTAGTTTGTCTGTGACATAAAAATGTACAGAGTGTGTGCTGAAGTCCTCACTTGGTTTCAGATTGTTTATTTATAGTACATTAATATTTTTAATATGATTTGAAGATGAGTGGCTCTATGTTAATTGAGTAAGGAAAAGCATACAAAGAAATGTGCTCCTGTTAATGGCTAGGGAGTTCTATTCCAGAAGCACTAGAGGCACCAACCACCAGAGGCTTTCTTTCATCTGACTGGGAATATGTGTTCCCACCTCTCCCTTTCCTGAGGCATCTCCCTGGGGAGTATATTCCTCCTGGGTGCATCTGCCCTGCTTTATGCAGCTCCCCTCCACCTTAACAAGCCCTGCCCTTTGCTCACGGTCATTCTCTGTGCTAGAGAAGGTGTGTAGGAAAACAGAGGGAGGATTTATTGAGTCTGACTTAGAGCAGAATCGAAGGGTGAAGATCCATGAGGCAGGCTGAACAGACCTAACAGCTTGCTGCTGCTGAAGAGAGGGGGTGTCCCAGCCTCCTACTGCTTCCCATCCGTGCTCTTCCTGCCACCGTGTGAGGCTCTGGCACTCATCTCATCCTTCTGTGAGCTGGCAGGCAGCACCATTTGAAGAACAGGAATGACACTGAAAAGCAGAAATCTCAAACTGGCATTTGCTTAGCAAGGTTCTTCTCTCCTTATTCCAGTATCTATCACCCAAAATCTGAATTTTCCTTCTTTTCAATGGTATATGGCACGTTGGTCATTTCTTACACCATCGCTATTCAGAGGCTTTCCAAAGTGCCCATGCCTTTCTTTTCAATTCCTCCTCTTGCCTCCCTCCCTTCAGGGCTATGTTGTCATTCATAACTGTAAAACCTTTTGGTGCCTGTATCATTCCTTTAATGTAGGGAGCAATATTAATTGTATTAATTGTACATGGATTTTGCTAATTCCTTAAGATCTTAGCCATTCTTAGGTTTTGATAGAGCATCTTCACGTGTTTTTTCAAGTTTTAGCACAGCTGACCATACTAGGAGCTTTCTGACAGAACAGAGCAATATTCTGTATTACAGATAAAGCAAAAATGGGGCTAAGAAGAATCTATTACCAAGTGATGAGAAGCCGTAAAATTCCAAAGTTGAGAGTCTAGGTGCACATTTTCTTGGGCTGCTTTCAACATCAATATTAAAATGTAATTGTGAACCATACGATGAAACGTTACTTCAAAAAAAAACAAAACAAAACATGCAGTTTGTGCTTACAGTATTGGCACATCTCTGAGACAATGTGTATTTTATTAACTGTGTGAGCTGGAACTCAGGAAAATGTGCTTATTAAACAGAGATAGCAATACCTCTGTAATACTAAAAGATTAAAAGAAGAAGGGAAGAGGAGATGAACATTTTGGGAGTCCTGTTTTTGCTGTCTGCATGAAAACACTTGATTATTTTTTTTTTTTTTCCTCTTAAGGGTGAAGTCTTTTTTTTCCTATGATTTTTTCTCCATTTCTCTGAAACAGTGGACTGGAAATGGCGATGTTCTGAGATCTGTTGTATTAACTTGGGCTGTTGCCAAGAAAACTTTTCTGCCTGGAGAAATAGTGCCAATTTTCAGGCTCAATATATCATGCTACCTGGGTTATAAAAATTTGTGAATTTCTTTGCAGCTGACAGTTTGTTTTTCCAATTCAATAACCTGTTACTAGCAGCTGTTTAATTATTAATCCTTGTATTCAAAGTTTTCTGATTGTTTTGCTTTCTTTTTTTAACCTAAACTGTCTTCCTGAGCAGCTCCAGATAAATGACACCTACAAGGGGATATATTTTACCACAAGAGTATTTAAACTGCATGTGAAGAATTAATTTATTTTCTTTTATGTATGAAGTACTTTACAACTGAGACTAAAGTATTTCTAAAAGCAGAGAGATTATCAAGAATTGTGTCACTTTAGGAAGTAGATTCCTCTAATTTAAACACATTCTCCAAACATTTTTTTAATGTGTCAGTAACTTGATAAGTTTACATTTTCAGATTCACATGACGTGATTGAAATAAAGAACATAAAATCTTATCTATATGGAAACACTGTTGTCCCATTGAATGCTGGCAAACAACTCATTATACATCAAATAGCCGTGTAGGGAATTTCAGAGATGACACAGATGTTAATTTAAACTTTTCAGAAAAATAGTTTGAAAAACATAGACTTAAATCTTTTCAACAGGGAGTAAATGCCTCTTACACTTAAATCCCTGGAACCACTTCAGTGGAATAGTAGAAATGCTTTGGAGAGCATTAAAAGTGAAATTGGCTCTGTGGTTCAGAATATTAGTTCCCTGCAAATGCTCAATAACAGATAATGAGCATAAGTGAGAAATCCAACTAGGAGTGTAAAGAGAGGCTTGTTCTTGCAATGAGCTCCATATGGACAGACATTTCTGCCTTTGCAAAATATCACTTTCATCAGCAGGTCCCCACATAGTACATGGATCAACTGTGTAGAGCTGATTGCATAGCCAAAATAAAGTGACAGCATGTCTGAATTGGTTGGCTAAATGTTGTGTGATGTTCTTGATTGTGAGGATAAGGCCTGTGATTATTTTGTTTCCATTAGCTGTTTCAGTTGTGTGTCTGGCGTAACACAGGCACAGGCTTTGGTTTGGTTTGAAGCTGCTTAGTCCTAACAGCAATTTCCAGGGAATTTCTGGTGAATGGCTTGGGGGAGTAAAATAAGGAGTTCTGTGAGTAGGGGAGCCTCTTAATACTCTTCATCTGGAATCCTCTAAACTACCACTGCTATGGCACCAGGTCCCAGTTTCATCCTATGTGAGACCCCAGCGGCAAAGCTCCAGGCACCGTCCTTCCCCTCACGCATGCTCCTGTTTTTCCCCTCTATCAGACTTCCTGCAGCTCTCCCTGGTTTTTCTCCTCCTCCCAAATATGTAAGCTCCCTGATGCAGTACCCTCTATACAGTGTGACGAGCAGGTCGAGAGAGATGATTCTCCCCCTCTACTGGCTATGATGAGGTGGCACCTGGAGCTGTGTCCAGCTCTGGAGTGCCCAACATAAAGACATGGAGCTGCTGGAGTGTACCTGAAGGGGGCCTAGAGGAGAGCTGGGGATGGCCTTTTTATAAGGGCATGTAGCAATAGGACAAGGGGTAATGGTTTTAAACGGGAAGAGGGTAGATTTAGATCAGGTATTAGGAGGAAATTATTTCCTATGAGGGTGGTGAGACACTGAATCAGCTTGCCCAGTGGAGTTATGGATGCCCCATCCCTGGAAGTCTTTAAGGCTAGGTTAGATGGGGCTTTGAGCAACCTGGTCTAGTGGCACGTGTCCCTGCCATGGCAGAAGGCTTGGACCTAGATGGATGATCTTTAAGGTCCCTTCCAACCCAAACCATTCTATGATTCTGTATTATGGGCTTCTTGGCTGGCCAGAAGCCACCCAGTCCTTTTGATAGTCTGTACTTGTACATGAGCTTACTGTTCATGAAATGTGTGGTTACCCATCAGGCAAGAAGTTGGGGTGTCTGTCTGTCTGCGGAATGATGTCCCCAAGTGGGGTTTTTCCATCTAACATCATCAGTGGTAGTAAAGCTTGTAAGTTCTCCCCGTCTTTCACTGAGTGTCTGTTCAGTTGTGTAATTTCACTGCACCTATGGGAACTTCATGACTTTGAGATCTTTCACTCTCTGTTAAACTGAGTGGTAACTGGGTGACAAGTTACAGTAAGTAACTTGTAAAGCTTTTGTTTGCCTGTGAGAATATAAGGTACTGTCATTTTGGAACTGATACTAAGTTGAAACTCAGCTTTCTGGAGGTGTGAAAGCTGGTTTATTGTGTCTGTATGAGTGACTGAATGTGATCCCTTTCAGTCTGATTACTTGCATACATTAAAAAAAAAAAAAGGAAAAAACATTCATTACAATGTGAAATATGTCTGTGGATGAAACAGTATCAGTATTTCTAAACTTAATGGTTAACTAAAACACTGAGAAACTTCAGCTTCCTTTGACTTCAAGTCAGAATTTTACCCTTTCATCTTGAGACTCTTACCCTATTCATGATAAAGTATCTGTATTTTAGATCTAAAATAAAGTACCTATAATCTATAAATTATATGTATTTAGTGAAGTCCAGTTTGGGGGCCTGGTCAGACACTACCAGCTGGTTTGGTTGATGACACTGATACCTTATGTTCATGGAAGGCATTTAACTAGTCAGGAAATTCAGGCACTTCACTACCTTAAATACAATAGGAAAAGAATTTGGAGTTTAACTGCTGCCACAGCCTTGCAGCACAGAGCAAGGTCAGCAGGTCAATGGAGGACATTAGGAAGCATCTGCTGCTGCGTAAAAGTTCATAGGTGGGTGGGCTGCAAGCACCCCAAGGGGAACTTGACACCAGTACTGAAGTCATTGCACTGCCTCAGGTTTAAAATGAATCATGAATGGTTCATGAAATGAACCATGTAGTGTCCTAGGTTATTATGGCTTTCTCACTAGAAACTGCCACTGTCAGAACACGTGGAGTTTGCACACTGTGCTGGGAGATCAAGTCAGTGCAATTCCAGAGGATGACGCTATCTTCACCTTCAAACCAAAGACACAAGACTGGCTTCAAGTCTGACTTGGTACTTCTCACTTCAGATGTTTTGCGAGCAGCTGTGATTATCATCAAACTCTATCATACAGTAGCTGCATTTTAAGACTTGTGAACGCATTCACTTGAACAGCAGAGGTAGAATCTACCACATTTTTCTGTCTAGACATGTTTTTAGCTGCAGCATCTTGAAGTAATGGAACGAAAATTTGTAAAAATTGAAATGCAGCAGATAGTGTCTTGATATGGTGGGAAGGGACTGCATAACCATTTCATCATGATGGGGACACATGAAACTAGAGCCTGGTGGCTGTTACTAGTGCACTGGCTGATGCCTTCTTCCTTCACAGCGAAGCTGTGCTTTTACTTCTTGCTTGTAACATACATTTAGATGATAAATGGGGGTGCTGAAGCTTCTGATTACTGTTTTTACATATATTTCTGAACTCTTAATACTTTGCAACTGCACTCAAAGTATGATGTAATATATTGAGAGATTTATTATTTATTCTGAGAAGAATTTGGCATATATTAGTTAGGATTTTCCTTCCCCCCCTTTTTTTTTTTTTCACCCCCTAGTTTCTGTAAAGCACTCTGGAGGTTTTCACTGACAACTTTTGACTTCTTAACTGACACATGGAGAAGCCATGATGTTGGAATGAAGTTATGTCTTGATAATAGAGCCAGCAGAGTGTTATTTTGTGGCATTGTTTGATACTAGAAACTGCTTTGCGTTTTGTCCGTTGTTTCAGCTTTTCTGAATGTTTGGTTTTAGATTCATTATAGTGACAGTTTCTTTTGCATTTTGAAATGTCTATTAAAAGAAATAATGATAGCATGAGATATTTCTTGATCTTGTATTTTTTTTAAATCTGTGTCCTTTATGTGTCTTCAGTAAGTTCTCTGTGGCAGATATTGAAAAACGCCTACTGTAGGAAAAGTTGCAACATAGAAATGTCATTTTTTTCTTTTTGAAAGTCTTCAAGGTTTATTTGGATTTTTCATAGCTAATTCTTTGTAGTTTTCTGTTAATGCTAACATGATGATCCGGCTTAGCTGTGTAACAGTGAACCTGGTGCTTCTCTGCTAACACAGAAGGCAGAACTGTGTGGGTCAAATCCTGATTCTTTGCTCATGGCAGTGAGAGGCAAGGCAGGAAGCGTGGAGTGGGATTTCCACACCCCCTCTTATTTCCTGGCTTACTGAGTTGAGCAAATTGATTTGGGAATTAACTAAGTGTAAAGGCTTCAAAGTCCTTTTAAACAATAACAGCCAACATTTCTATAGCAAAAATCCTAGTGCTGTTTAAGTCAGTATGAAAAGTCCCACTAGCCTGAGAGGAGCCAGGATGTCATGGGCAGTGTTTAAAGCACTGTCAGGACATGAAATGGTTCTCTGTTGCCCTAAGAGGTGGGTAGGTATCATTGCTTTTAATTTGCAGACCAAGACAGCAAGATGAAATAACTTGATCCTTCCTTCACAGGCAGTTGATAGTACAAGGACAGTAATTTTGGGTTTTCTTGATCTCAGTGGTCAGCTCGTGCCTGACAGTGTCTTTTACTGAGCATTTTTCCATTATATGGATGGATTCCATTATATGGATTTCCTGCATGTTAATTTGATATTCCATTATTTGGCCCAATTTTTACATGCCCATCTTTACACTAACCATTTCATTTATCGTATAATCCTCTAGCTTTTTCCCCCCCTAGTTAATTTACGGTGGTTCTATTTCTGGCCATCAGATTTCCTCTCCTCCTTTTATGGTGATAACAGAGCACACTTGTAAATCATCCTTCAGCCTGCATGCACTGGCTTCCTTCTTGTTGCAAAATGTGAGCAACTCTACCATTATGCACTGACATTTAGCAGATGGATTGCTATTGTTCCAGAAGTACTATTTTCTTAACATTTTTAAATGGGTTTGTTTTTGTTAGGTGCTTGATTCCTGAAAATAACTTCACTAGCCCTCAGTATTTCTTCACAAACTTAAGAGATGCTTTCTAGTATGTGTAAATACTTGTTGAAATATTTTCCTTCATTTGGAAATAATCTGTACAATCTTAATTTATATATTACTGCCAGCTGCAGACAATTCTGTTGAGTGATGTGAAATACATTTATCTGTCCTGGTTGTATATTGTATTCTACACAAAAACTTAAATTACTTTCATAACAAAGACATCACCTGAACAATGTTGGACATGCCTGCTATATCCAACATCTTATGCTGTGCTTCTGGAAGCAAATAATATGCTATCTTTTAAAATTTCCTATTCATTTCCCCAGTCTGTTCCTTGTACTTGTTCTCAGTTTAATGCTGGCTTCTTTCCTCTATCAAATGAGATCTTTTGGAGTACCTTGGCATGTATTGTCATTTGATAGTCATTAACTGGGTTTCTTTCTATAGACAGAGAAAGGCTGGCACAGCCAGAGCTCCCAGGGTCCCTCTCTCCTTTCTCCGCTCCCCTTGAGCCTCAAGCTTCAGCTTCTTAACAGCTGGGGTCTCATCCGTGTTCCCTGGTATGTGAGGTGAGGGTTCATCCCTTGTTTAGAGGCAGTATCCAGTTCCTCAGGAGCTGTGCTGAATGATGTTGTAATGGTGTCAGATGGCTCGGGCTAAGTGATTTTGGTGGGAGTTTGAACACAAATTTTCTTATATAAAGCACTCTTTGTGTGGCTGGTAGACGTTTTGTTTTTCACATGTACAGCAAAGTTATGCTGAAACTTGCAAGTCTGATTCTTTATAACAAAATGCTGAAATGTGACAGCTTGGTAAGGAAATTGCCACTTGCTTTCTGCTAAGGATTATAATCAGTTTTGGCCCAGATGGAAGTCTTGTTCCCAACTACTCCTCCATTTTGATGTGGGACCAGCTTAATTCAGTATATGCTCAGTAATTCACTCTGTGACTGTAGCAGGCTATTCATTTTAAATGTTATTGCTGTTCGTGGAGGCATAGCTGAAATACTAGCTTGAGCATTAGATCATGTATATTTGAATGCTAGTAGTTGTAAAAAATGGTAAACGCTTACTACCTGTTTAATTTTTTACTGGAAGGGTCACATGGATTGGTATTATTCCCCTATGTATTTGAATAATCCATAGGTTGATTTGACTGAGAAACAGGAATATACATTTGCAGCTTAAGTATGCCTGGGGGTATGCCAGTCATGTATTACTTCAGAAATTTTGGAAATGCATCCAGATAGATACAAACTCTAATATTCATTGATTCTTCAGGGCCCTGAAATATTGACTGATACTTAACAGAAGATGATAGTAGGGTTCATTCAAAAATTTGAGTATTCATTTAAATCTAAGAGTGCTTGATTCTGTGAGTAATTCTTGAAATCCAAGTGTACTTGCTTTTTATGGAGGAATTCAGAATTACTGGAAAACCATTTACATCAGCTCTCACCCTTCCTGCATTGTGCCTGCATTGTGAACAGGCCAGATGGTGCTTTGCTGCATGTGAGCACAGCAATAATTGCAGTCCTCAAAGTGAATGACTACGTTTTGCAGCATGACACCAATTTTAGATGAAAATGAGGCCCAGTGTATTGACAGACACAAGCAGAGTGAAGCTGTGGCCCACAGAGGGGGAGTGGACTTGCTTTCTGGCTATTCCCTCCTATTATTCCTTAGGTACATTAACAAATGTTTATGTAAATTAGGACTGTTTGAAGACATGTTTGCATGGGGAGAAGTTTTGGAAATTATTCCCTATCTTTCTCAGGGCTGTATGTTTCAGGATCTCAACAAGTTTTTTTTATAGTATTATGAAAAGGTATTAAGTGTAATAGGTATTAGTCTGTGTTTTGAAATAACAGTTTTTATTGGTAGAGCTAGAGATTGGTTTGCTGTCATTTACCCTCTATCACCTAGTCAAAAACATTCTTAACTCTGCACCAAGTTGTTTCCAGTCTCAAAATAATTTAACCAGCTTGACTGTTGAGTGCGTTTTTGCTTCCCTGTCCTACCAGGAACCTCATCACTAATCTCCTGGTCTGCTAAGAAATTAATAAGCATCCATCCTTGCCTCCCTATTCTGCTCTTCCCTTTTAACTCTATCATTCTTACCAGGATGCCTTTTCTCCTCCCTCCCTTCTCTTTGAAGTCTCAGTGTTGTTATGTAATCCCACTGCCTCCACTGTCCTCTCTTCAGGTCCCAGACTTGCCCGGCCTTTATGGATGGGAGGGGAGGAGATGTTGGAGGCAGGTTATCAGCTTCAGCAGGTCTTAAGAGGAGAGGGATGGGAAACTGGGGAGGGGAAGTGGGCTGGGGTGGGAGAAGGTTGCTAGGGATTAAGTCTCCATCTGCCACTCTCTCATCTGTGCTTACCCTGGTCCTGGGCTGCCAGCACTCCCCTCCTTTTCTGCTGTTGAAAAGAAGGAAGAAAGCCTGGGCTTTTGTTTGTTTAAAAGCATAAAAGAAAGATGGAATTAAGCTCATTAGTCCCTCCTTATTAGTCACCATTGACTGTAGGGAGTAAGCTTGAGTAAATGGAGGCTTGCAAAACGGCGTAAAATCATTTAATAGCAGCAGTTAAGGGGAAGCTGAAAGTCCATTTTTCTTTTCTGCAAATTTGAAAAATACCCAAAGTAGATGATATTACATCAGAGTATCAAAATTAAAATCTGAAATAGGAACAACTAATTGTATCACCAGTTGCTTGTTTTCCTCTTACTGATGAAAAAAATAATAAATTACTTTGTCAGAAGGATGTAAATGCTTTTTAAACAACAATTTTGAGTCATGCTTGGGTCAGCTTTGCAGAACACATTACAGACTTGGATTGTACATTGCTGTGTGACTTCCAAGAGCAAATTTGTAACTTTATATGAATGCTCTGAAGTAATAATAGGAATACATATATCTGCAGTACCTTAACATTCTCAAAAAACTGTTTGTGTTTATTAGGGTGTTTTTTCATTTGGGTGACAAGCTTGTGTTTTCCTGCCCCTGGCTTTATCTTTGATCAATGCTGTGCTAGAAAATAGACCTGATTCTGTGTTATCTGCTCTGATAAAAATGTTTTCTTGATTTTAATCAAAGAGAGAGAATTCCTGTTGACAGGTTACTGTCTTGACCATACTTAGAAATAGGATGGGTGCTGAGAGTGCTGAGTTAAAATAATCTTTATGACACAGAATGTGTAAATGCTGAATGTAGGTAATGTTTTAGGACATTTTGGATGTACCAAAAAGGCAGCATTCGACAGTGAAGTAGTTCATGTTTTCATATAAATGCAGAAAACAGGTATAGGTAGCAGAAAAAATCACAGATGAACTGCTGGTGCCTGTTTCTGCTGCTGCTGTTTTGGTGTCTGCTGCCAAACTAACCACTGTGCAAACTAAAGATATTAACAGGAAAAATTATCTTGGGAAAGCAGTATTAAGTACATTCTTAGCACATTTGCATGTTTGATGAATAGAAGTGATGTAGCAACCAGAGTGATCTATTACTGGCATTACTAGTGGCTTGGGACTATTGCCCCCTCACCATGCCCACATGTTCTCAGGCAGGGCAACAAACCTGGAAGCGTTTGGAGGGATGGAAACATCTTCCAAAGTATAATCCCTCTGTTTACCCTGCCCATTAGATTAGAAAAGCAATTGTGTGCCTTTGGTGAAGTTCTGTGTGTACCTTAAACAGCTACCAGCAATGAACAGCAAGTGCAAGAGCTGGGGTGTGGGATTGTCATCATGGGTAGCTCTGGTTCTGCCATGCTGTGTCTTCAAAGCTGATGGCAAGTTTTTTTCTGTGGTGTGAGTGTGTTTGCATCAAAAATTCTGTTAACTTGGGGTGGCAGAGGCAGGCTGAATTGGACTCCTTCAAGCAGGACATGTAGAAAACGAAAATAGGCACTAGATTTCAGCCCATAGACAGCACTCTGTTTTTTTTCTTGTTTTGTTTTGAAAGTAGTCACTTTTAAAGATGTAGTATCCATGAGGTAATTGTTCCTGACATTCTTTGAAATGATGAGCATGAGTGTGGATCATTAGTATGTCTCTATGAGCTTTACTGTATTTTTACATTATTTGCTTGCTCTTGAAGGAACCAGTTTCAGGGAGGACATTTTCACACAGGGCTTTAAGACAGATAAGAGAAAACATACAGTTGTTTACCGTACTTGTAATAACACCTTCATCGATATGTCTCATTTTCTTGTATCTTTTTATCTACATGTCTAAAATCAAATTAGGTCTCCATTACTAAAATTAGACAGAAGAGTCATTGGATTAGAAGTGCTTTCTTTCTGATCCCTAACTGAATGAAAGGAGCTTCTTTTGATAAAACTGTAATAGAATTAAATGCTCTACATCTCATCTCCTGAAATCTTCTGGATGGAGTATTAACTTTATTATATCCACCAGACTAAAAACACCTTAAAAGGTGGGACCGGATTTTCTGAACCGGACAATAAGGTTTATGTTAATAAGAAAGATTATTCATTCAGCCCCGGTATTATCCTCGCATACTGGATTTTTATTCAAGGTAGACTTCCCTCTCCATCTTACACAGACAGAACTCGTATTAAACACAAGTTTTGCTTGTTTGAAGCTACATGGTGACTGTAAACTTCAGTGGATTATGCTGATACCTAATACAAAGCTTGTGCAAAAGTATTTTTGCTGATTGGCACTGTAGCATTCAGCATCATTGAGCTCTGGCATCTTAAGGGCTTCAGGATTAAATCCGCTTGTTGGCACTACTACACAAGATATGTGTTTTGTTTGATTAAGTATTTGTATGTTTCTAAAATGCATTCTCTTCCATTCCAGAAATCATCCATAGCTGAGTCTCAGCCAGGTTCTTTTGTGATGAGATCTCTGACTCAGGAGTATTTAATGAATTCTCAGTAGAAATGGTGTAGGGGAAGAGCAAGAATCCCAAAAGCATCTGTGCCTTTAACAGGTCTGAGCTTGAGAATGGAAAGGAAACACCAGAAAACGGTATCCACAGTTCACATTTTTCTGTGGCATATATCCTGCTATCTGGCAAACAATCATTCTAGTATTAAAAACCAATTAGAACCACAATAAATGGCTGCAGGCTGTGAATTCATTTGGTGTGAAATGGACTCTCTGCAAGGCCTTCTGTATGCTGCCAGGAGGCCCCAGCCAATGGCTTTGAGCAGTGGGTAATGGAAAGTGGCCTTTTTTTTTGGGCACTTTGACTCGCTGACTATGTCAGTACCACACTCAGAGGTTATTGGAGGGGTTGGGATGGTGCAGTAGATACAGGATGGGAAGGAATTCTCTTTGGAAACAATTCAGTTCCTTAGCTATGGGGAATGGCATAATAACTGGCAGAATAACTGTTGGGCCCAGCTGAGATTCATCTGGACATGGTATGTTCAAGAGGTTCTTGAGTTCTGCCTGCTTTTTTACAAGCAGAGAGCACTGCTGTGGAGTCCTGGGTCTCATTTCTAAACTATTAATCCAATCTTGCCAAAGATCTGGGGCTCAAATTAGGAGGACTACACTTTAGTTAGATACGCCTATTATGTAGCTGTATCTGCCAAATTTTCCATGTACCCTAACATTCAGAAATTAAAAGCAAAGAGAATAAAAAGTTATTTCGTTGACACCATTTCAATTGTTGAAAAGTTTGTTGGGGTGTGAAATTTATACATTTTTTAATTTATCTATAATTTGTCTTTGCTATATAAGCATAATAAGCATTTGCTCTTCTCACAAACTAAGTGGCATAGGAGGAAAAGCTGGTGTTTAGATTTCTTTGCTATAATTGGGTCATTTCTCTGCAAAGAAATTTTCTGGCTGTACTGAAGGTATTTTAGCATGATGCAATGTATTCTGCAATGCGAGCAAGTCTCTTTCATGTCTCAAGTGTCATTTTTAGAAACAGAACTGTAGGGGATTATCTTTGAAAAATGCTAAGACGATATTTGCAGTTTTTATGACCTTCTTTTCTTAGTGCCTATTCAAGCTTATACATTCTTTATGTCAGCAGTTCCCAAACTTCACCTGCTTTGGACTCTTTCCAGCCTTCCAGTCTTGCAGCACAGTTTCCAGCTGGAAGTTGCAGTCCTGTTCTGGACTTACAACATCCCTTGTAACCGTTTCTGAGTGCTGGGATCCCACCTGGGCTTGTGGACCCACATTCGGACCTGACACTTTGTGCAGCAGTGTTAAAGCCTGACTGGCCTTGGCTTATGTTGGCCTTCACAACAGGTGACAACTGTAGGGTTTATCCAGCATAAGAAGGTCCAGGCCTTCATGAAGAAAACCACACACCTTCCAGGAAGACAGAGGGCCTCCATGAAGACATGCTGACTGTCTAACAGTGTCCATCTCCTATGGAAAAAACCCAGAAAACAGCAAGGGGCAGAAGCCTTAGAGATAAAAGCCTCATCTGTAGCAGGATAAACCAACTATGGTCCACAGATCAGTAGCAAGTGGAGCTGTAGAGGTAATGCTTCATAGATTATATATAGGAAGTCTTCAGAAAGGTTGGTAAGAAAACACTTTTGGTAGAAAATATGATTAACGTGAAAAGCAGGCAAACCTAAGCATAGATCAAATGAGTGTAGTACTCAGGTTACAGAGGTGGAGCACTGAATTAAACTGAGTCTGCTTTATTCTAATTTTACATTTCATTTTAAGAAATGAGCTACATTATGGCTTAAATCTTAGGTAAAGTGCTAATTCTGGAACGTGAAGTTGTTTCTGTCATCTCTTGTTAGGTTGGAAGATGCTTGAAGTGGTAAAGGCTGGTCAGGTTCACAGAGGGGCAGGATGTGACTGGAGACGTTTCCTTGTGTGCTGTGAAGCGCTGATCTGAAGAGGAAGTTTTTGAAGGGTAGATAAATGTCCGTGTGTATATTTAGCCAAAACCTCTGTGATGAGAGGAAGTAGGGACTGGAAGGGTTGCCAGCATCTTGGCATGCAGTGTTGGTGGTGGAGGAGACAGCTACCTGGAACAGGCAGCACCCAACCTTCTGTCCACGCTGGGTGCTGACAGCAGGATCTGGCCTCAAAAAATTCCTCTTACATGCCCAGTGTAATTTCAACATCAATACAATTTGAATAGTACTATTTTTCACAGGTATTTCAGCTGAGGCTATCAAAGCCTTTGCAAATACAACATTTTAACCGACCTGTGAAATCTCTGAGGTCTGTACCAAAATACCTGCTTTACTGAGGTACTAAGGGACATAAATACTGTGATCACTTTTTGAAGGAAGTGAGCGTTGGAACTGCAGGAGGAATTTAAAATACAAATTCAGTTTTGTATGAAAAGGGCTTCCCAAGACAAAGGATTGAAAGGGTAGTCTGTGAATGAAAAGCTCTTTTTACAAATATTAAAAAAAATTTCTAACTTGTGGATTGTTTATTTAAAGAAAAAGACCTAAGTCTCACGTTTAGAAAATGCACGGTTCTCTGGAATTCTTGGTTCAGCATGTGTAAAACTGTTTTTTGAGAAATTTATTCCACTTAACACCATTAAAAGAAATCTGAGCATCTGATGGTGTAATAGTAAAATCTATAGTACATTTCTCTCCAAAATGCAGCTGAATCCAATCTTCCTCTGGATATTTCTGATGAGGATGTGATAGCTGTATCAACTATTTCTATGTTACTTATTTTGACATATTAACTTTTTGAAGGGAACTTTCCATGGAATTAATCTTTTCGTAAACATGTACTTAATAAATTAGAAGTTGACTAACAGGCATTGATGACTAAATTATAATGCAGGAAATATTAATATGACAAGAATTCACATATCTGAAGAATGATTTGAGTTTGTGGTCTGTTGGCGTATGTTGCCATTAGCAGCAAATCAGACAAAGATCTAACAGTTAATTCCCTCGGTATGGTTTTGCTAGTTTCCAAAATAAGTTATGTTAAGCAGCTTCATCCTTGTGTAGTAAAAAAAAAAATCTTGGAAAAAAAATCTGATTTAATGTAATTAAGATGTCAGAAAAGCCTGAAGGAAAAAAAAAAAAGTTGTATCGGTCAGTACTTCTGCTAGTTCTTGTGTTTGGGTCTTTAGTAATTTGTAGTGTTTCAAGTATAATTTTTCCCATTTGTAGAACATTTCTCCTCTCAGATCACCAAGAACATACGTATGCTGAAGGCAACGTTTGATATATAAAAAATAATGTAAGGATAAAAAAGTTAGCAAATTAAACCAGGGCTCAAAAAATGCTGAGGAAAGATAAGATGTTGCATTGCAC
Organism: Apus apus; assembly: GCF_020740795.1. Lineage (NCBI taxonomy): Eukaryota > Metazoa > Chordata > Aves > Apodiformes > Apodidae > Apus > Apus apus. The sequence goes on from NC_067283.1 coordinate 35,843,494, forward strand.
TTCAAAAAGCAGAGGTTTGGTTTTTTTCTTAATAAGGAGCATATGTCAGACAAGGGTTTTTTCCTGTTAAAACCTATAGTAGGATTAGAAGAAAAGGTAGTGCCATCGAGCAATGTTTATGCTAATTTGTGAACGCCTGAAGTTTATTCCTTTTTCCTCCTTGCTGTGTCTTACAAGTTGATTATTAATAAATCACTTTTAAGCCAGGGCACAGAAGACTGTGGCACAGAAGAAAATGCAAGGATGACAGACTCATTTACTGGCTTAGCACAAAAACACGTTGGGCATGTTGCCATTACTCATCTTGAGTTTGGAGTTCAGTTCAAAGAGATGCTTGTCAATGCGTTTCCAAAAGGATGCGTTACTCATTTCCATAACTATGCTGTTGGTGGCTGCACACTCAGTAGAAGCTGTGAAGAAACTGGAACTTCCTCTTTATTCTTGTTTTGACACGGGATATATGGTTTATACAAACTAGGTTCTGTGGTATTAAAATTAATGAATAATTGTACATTGTGTTCTGGCTAGCAGAAAGTTGAAAGCACACTTTTCAAAACACCCAGCTTTGCCCAGACTTTATTTGGTACATTAGCAAAGAGAACATGTCCTGATTTGTTGAGTAGAGGAGCCTCATCTGAATACGCTTTCTGGGGCTGCAGCTCGTCAGAATAGACGGAGGAAACTGGAATGCTGAGGAAGTACTGGGCCCTTGTAGATGGCACAGGCCCTTCCACACATGTCTACCATCCTCAATGCTCTGCCATCCTCAGTGCTCTCCTGTTAAAAAAGGGCAGTGTCAATGAACTGTCATTGAATAATGGCTCTGAGTAAGCCTTGACTGAGTCACAGTTCTAGAGAGACTCTAGAAGGACTCATGAAATATGTGTAAATTCAGGTCATAGGAAAAAAATCTGAAACCCCAGAAAATTAATTTCATCCTGTTCTCCCCCAGGGGAAAATATTCTTGCTGCTTTTCTGTCCTCCTTGTCACCTGCCTTTCTGCAGTGCAGTGGTAAATCTCCCTTTTAAAGAACTGTTATGGTCAACAGCAAGTATTAGTAATGTCATCAGAAAGCATTTAGTACATGCTTTTTCAGGAAAGAAATACAACTTTAATTCTCAGAAGAAAGATTCCTTGCCAAGGATGAGGAGTGGCTATAGGCTGAATAAACTGAGAAGGGAAAATCCTGATAAAATCCTGGCTGTGTTTTGTTACAGGACATGTCAACAGGTCTGATTCAGCAGGTTCTCAGTGGCCACAATACTTACCTGAAGTTTAGCCTTGGGGCCCTAAGTATTGCTGTGAATTAGAACTGAGCAAACCTGTAAATGCACTTTACTTGACCTATGTACCATAGTTTATACTTTAACAGTTTTATTATAGTTGAAAAAAAAAACACAACAAAACCAACAACTTGCCAAATTAAGTAAACTTTCTAATACTTTTTCAGGTGTGTAAAATTAATACTGTCAAAATCCAACTCTTTCTAAAAAAATAATTCTATTAAGTCCTTTTTTCAGAGTATTTGAAAACCAGATCAAATTCTTTCTTCTAGTAATAGTATTTAACGCTTTGTATTTATCACTTTGTATCTTAGTTTATTTATTTTGGCATCAACATTTTACTGCCATTCAGCTCACAAACATTTGTAACTTTCCTAACAAAATTCATTTTTTCTATTAACTAAAAACTTTTTTTTTTTCTCCTGTAAAAGCACATAACAAAAAATTTATTATACCAAACCAGCTTAAAATTTCCATGGGAGCTTGAATTTGAAGAATTCCCAATACAGAGAATGGAAATCAAGTGCATCTAGATCAGTGTGACTCCTGTTCATAGTTATTTATACAAGGAACAGGAACTAGGTTATGCTAATAAGCAACTCAGCCTTTGAAGTACAAAGTGTATGCAAATGTATTAGCCAAAATTTGGAGTTTGGAATGTAATTAAGTGAACAGGAGAAATACTGAGGATGCAGAAAAGTATGGGACTATGGCCCACTTTCAAAGTGGAATTTACTTAGTTTTTTGAAGTCTGCCTTCATGTCCCAAATCTTTTTCATTTGTCTGATTGTATTTCAGTTGGTAAGCAATATTGTAAGCTCTTGCAGGTCACGGATGGTTGTTTTGCATGTTCCTGTTTGTACATTCTTCCTGTTGTTTATGTAAATAAGGGACTTTTGCATTTACCTTTGCATTACTTAGATCTTAACAAGCATAGCATTTTTAGGAATGCTCAAACTTAGGTAATTTTGCTCCTTAATTACTCTTAATTTCCTTCCAGCTGCAGCGCTGAGCCCATATGCTCACCAGCTTTAAGGGGATTTTAAAAAGAAAGGCTGGTACAGACCTAGGGGTATGGAAAAATGAAAGGTGAATACATGGGAGTTTGAGTATTAGGAAAAATGTTAAAATTTTAATATCCATGTGAATGGATATAACTATTTGTAGAAGAAAAAGTCAATAGAGAGAGCATAGAAAAGGGAAAAATAGGATGGCAAGGTGGGAAATTTTGAGCAGTAGAGTAGCAGCAGAGAGGAGTAAATGAAATTAAAGAAGACACCTGTCATTTTAGTCATAGGAAGCTGGTGTGTACTTTCAATGCATCCCAACCTCCTGCTGGCTTTTTCTGTTTGTTTGAGGGCTTTCTACATTTTAGTTTTTCTTAAACTTGTAGCTAAGCACTTACAGAATTAATATGTATCCTAGTGCCCAGTTCTGAATTTTTAGAAAACACACTGAAAGAGGTAGTTGCAGAGTGGCCCTGCTCGCATAAACAGTAAAAGTGAATGAATGAAGGTGAATTCTCCATAGCGTGGGATAGAGTTCATTGTTAGCTATCTAAAGACGAGAGAAGTTATTCTGGAAGAACAGTGCTTGTAGTATGCAAACCCAGTAACTAATGGTAACGTTCAAACGAGCAGCTGCTGCAGCGTTAGAGTGTGTACATATAATATCTAAGGATTGGGTTTGAAGCAGCACTATGAGAGTGGTACCAGCCTGAGTCAGAGCAGGTGCTGGGATGCTGACATGCCACTTTAGATTTCTTTAGTGCATTGACCCATACACCACTGGGGAAGTTTAGGAACAGATTTTGGAGATAGCACCTGACTGCAGTGAAAGGAATAGCTGGGGAACGATGCCTTTGATACATTAGTCACCTTTGTTTTGCAAGGCTATTGATGACAAAACACTGGTGTTTTGGTTTGTGCTATACAGTTTCTTCTTACAACACAGATGGAACTATAGCACCTTATCCAAGAGAAAAAAAATCTACATGGAATATCTTGGCACTTTGTGGGGTGTTTGCTCTTTTTGATAACAAAAGACAACTTTCGAACACATGGATTAGGTTGTGTGCCCATGTATATGTCTCCTACTTGTTTAGTAGAAGAATATATAACAGTAGCAATAGTATGTATAGTAGTAATTGTACAATGCAGATTGCAGATTAAATTCCAAGGGGAAAATCCTCCATAATGAAAAGAATCCTCAGAAACATATTTGGTTTATTGAAATTTAATTATCAGATGAAAATCTTTTTTATCTCCAGAGGAGTCAAATGTTCCAAATATGTAATTTAAAAAAAATTCTTCAACAAGTAGAGACATAATATAAAACTAGAAATCTCAGGTAGTAGAAAAGCATAATTTTTTTATACTATTGAGGACAACTTGCAAAATACTGAAATCCAAAATAAATACATTTGCTTTAGTATTTATTATTAAAAATCTGCTTTGTATTCTGCGTAGTGGAACACTTCTTAGCATTTCCTACTTCTGATTCTTGCTTAGCACATGTCACAGAAGGAGCTGGTGAAGCCCAACAGGAAATGATCGTGTGCAGCCCCACACGCTTTCACTCCCCTTAAAACTTTGGTTGCATCCTGTTTGAAAAACAGGTAATGATTAAATTCCTTGCAGAAATACAGAACTTAGAAGGTGTGGTATTTTAGCTTTGCTTAAAATTATTTTAACATGCATGTCTCTTCTGGGACTGGCAAAGGTTTTGACTAGCCATGTCTTATACTCGTTTTATTGGCATATGCCTGTAATGTTTGTACTGGGTTTGGAAACTTTGGAAGATAATCACTGCACAAACCACCATTTACCACTTCAGAAAGTCTTATTCATTCTTAGTCTGTGTCTTGTGTAGTACAGAGTGCTTTTGCTGACAGAATTGTTCATCAGACTTCAGAACATTAAAACACCATCCTTAAAGGTTACCCTTTTAATGCAAATTCTTGCTTCCATTTGCTCTCTGCTCAGCAAAACCACCGGAGTGTGAACTGTACAGGGTGGCTTCAGTCAGTCATAATTCTTCTACCAAGGAAAGAGATTGTTTACCAAATGCACCGGGTTTTTCAGGAATGCAACTGAAACCAAAGAATATGCTGAGATTTCTGCTTACATGCATGAACTGTGTATTATTCCCCCATGGAAAACATTATTTTTTATGTGTTAAGAGGCTGTTTAGAAATGGCTCCTGTGATGCTGGTACTCCAGGAGTGACTGTGGATGGCAGTAGCAGTTTGGGGAGTTTGCACGCTGTGGGAAGTGATTTTTATGTTACGTGTATTTCTTCCAGAAGTTCAGACAAATGTCTTAAGGAATGAGATGGGTAGAATCAACTTAAGTATTAACAAAATTTTCATTAGGGAGAGGCTACTAAGGCACACTTAAAATGACAGTTTAGAGCTTTTTTTAGTAAGGATTCAGAATTAATTATATATATCATACTATACGTATTGCTAGAAAAATACTTTGCTACATATTGCTGTACTTAAAAACAGGGCAGAAAGAAATCAGTGGTTTCCCATCTCTGGGCAGATGCCTCAGCACCACTCCCAGCTTGATCTAGCATTCCAGATTCAATAACCCAACTCCGAACAGTTTGGCACAGCCTTATCCTGGTTTCAGGGATGATTTACTGATTGACTTGCTTACTCTTTTGGGGTGTGTAAAGCCCTAATAGTGTAACTACCATGGGTCTCTTGCACAAGGTGCCAAGATCATGGCAAATCCCTGGCTGCTACTGAGTAATTTTCTTTGTTGGACATGATAAGTGGAAATAAATGTTTCATTCCCAATTTAAAATATAAAATCTGGGTAATCTGTATAACAGTAATTTGCTAAAACTGGGCCACATGAGTTCTGGTTTATCTCTTCATGTGGTGTTAGTGCCAGAGTGAAGTGTTTCTTTCCCACCCTACTTGCAATGCAGTCTGGAGAACACTTTTTATAATAGATTGACTTCTAGTTTCATGTCCCTGTGCAATTATAATTTACATTTAAGACTATAATTTGTTCTCTAATACCTATTTTAAGGAAGCAAAACATGACTATATGACTTTGAGAGATCAGAAGTGTAAAGTGTTGGGAAATAACCAACCCAGAGCTATTAGTTGCTCAAACCAGGACAGTTGCATTTCTTTATATCATGCTTCCTATACTTTTTGTTTATGCTATACATGAGAATTTTTAATAGGAAACTTGATTCTGAAAGCAGTGGAGCATGTCAACAATGAAATAATTGTTTTAAGAGAAACTGTGAAGGCTGATAGTCCCAAATTTTACCTTCATGTTTTTTGTTTACTTTATGGGCTGCTGCTAGTCTAGACCTGCCTCTAATGTTGCTAGCTTCAAAGCTTCTTAGGCACAAAAGGAGCCTCCCTCTGCCTTTATTTCCTCGGGCAGTGTGGTTATTTGAAACTGCTCTTTGTTTGCAGTCTGTAATATCACAATGTCAGTTTGCATGTAACACAGCCATTCAATTTCTTTCAACTCTTATGTAGTAATCACATTTATGAGAATGTGATTTGAGAATGTTAGGGTTGTTAGTCAAAACGTTAATTGATAGTGTAAGAGAATGTTGTTACCTTACCTGTAACTTTCAAATCATCTCTCTTCAAGAGACTTGAATGATGGAGAGTGTCCCAAATAATGCAAAAGGTTGAAAAGAATCAAAGCCAAATACATAATACATTTTGAAGACTGTAGCTGGGTATGTTTGATAGCGTGGAGCATCCAAGGTGAGGCAGCTGGTGAGCTTGCAGTGATTGTGTTGCATGGGTATTTTGAATAACTAAGCAATTGAATTAGAGAATCATAGAATGGTTTGGATTGGAAGGGACCTTAAAGAGCATCTAGTTCCAACCCCCCTGCCCATGGCCCCTCCCACTAGACCAGGTTGCTCAAAGTCTTGTCTAGCCTGGCCTTGAACACTTCCAGGGAGGGGGCGTCCACAGTTTCTCTGGGCAACCTGTTCCAGTGCCTTTAGGGTCATCTGCATGCAACAAAGAACTTCAGTGCGAAGTGCTGAATATATATGGAGATTTTCCCTTTAAAAAAAGGAGGTGAAAATCTGACATAAAGCAGTGACTTCAATAATAAATGATGACTAGGGCATCCTAATTTTAGGTGAACGGCTTGGTACTCTGAGAGCACCTGACTGGAAATTTCTTAAGCTGAAGATTTAGTTCTCAATTTCATTTGAAAACAGGGTCAAAGTCCCAGATAACCTCAAATTTACAGTCCTGAGTCCTTAGTATTTGAGAAATATGAACAGTTAGTGTTCTGCTGATGCTGATAAGAAAGTAGAACTTGGAAAAGACCTCATTTTTAGTGTTTGATGCCTGAACACAAGTATTTACATGTATTTTGCTAAGTAAACATTCTTCATAACACAAGATTTTGGTGAAAGATTTGCATGTTGCTTTCCCTTTCTTTGGTTCCAAGTTTTAATTAGTTCATAAATGTCTTTTAGTATCTGATTCAGATAGGCTGTTCTGCCACAGGATGTTGATTTTGTAACCGAATGTGATAAAAGTCACTTGCTCTTAATAATCAGGCGTAGGCTAGAGTGTATATAGAATACCATTTAAAATATATGTATTTACCGTATCTTCATTGCCCAAACAAAAGTAAATAAATAATAAGGAAGGAACCTGGCGATTTCTAACCATGAGTAACATGGCTGGCAGGTTAATTCCAGGCTTAGGCATGAATATGCAAAGGTGGAGATGATTCATGATTGCAGGAATAAAAGCACAATGAATGAAATCTTTGGCTAGATGTACAGTTATGCCAGTGAGGCCTGGCACCAGAGAGGATGAATATAATACGTCCTTGATTGGGCAATAATCACAAGGAAGATAAAGTTGTTCCATGAGCAGGACTGCAATGAAAGCTGATTTCCTATGGGTTTGTAACATAGCTGCTGTGCTGCATGACTTCACCTCCTCACCATGTGCTTCATCCCAGTATCTGCAGCTGTATTTCCTATGGTCTTCAGTGCTCCCTTGCCTCAAAGCAACCTCCTGTGTCCTCCCCCAACAATATTTCTTCCTCCCTTGTGCTCTCTTAGCTGCCAGCTGGGCTGGAGGCAGTATGCATTGCTTTTCAATTTAACCAGCCAAACCCTTAAATCCCTGCTGTGGCCTTTCTTGTGTTCGTAAAGTCACAAATTTTACCTTTGTCCTTGAGTATGCAGCTGGTACTATGTAAGGCTAAAGTTAAGACACTGTTTACTTGGGGGAAAAAAAATTGTCATGTTCAAAAGCTGAACTCAGTCTGAAATTGTGCAGCTTGGAAACGTATTTTGTATCTGTTGGATCACAGGATCTCAGTGACTTTTAAAAATCTCTAGTCCTTAAGTTGTAGAGAGGCCCTTGACTAACTCTCACAAACTTAGGAGGAAAGTGAAGAGTTATTCTTTCTATCAATTATATATTTATTGATGAGCATTTAAGTTTTACCACTTCTTTGGTAACTTGTTTCGTTCACTGCATAGTGGATTAGGAAAGTTCTTTCAGTATGCCTGTGTTGGATAAGATGGGTGGTGCACTTCTGTGGTTTTGTGACTGTAAGGATTTGCAAAATGTTCATTTGCAAGATGACAGAGTACTAAGATGAATCTGGAGAGTCTTCCTGCACAACGTGCTTTTAGCTGCAGTAGCACTTCACAGTAAATCTGTCGTGAAAGGTATGGCACTGGCAGTACTTGCTGCTGTTTGAGTGCGCTACAGTTGCATTTCTCTTTCTTCCTGGTTTTGCTTTATGCTCTGTAACAGTTGAGTTACTTGGTGAGTGTTGATGAGCTCTGCTTTTTTTCTTTTTTTTTTTTTTTTTTTTTTAATGTATGTGGTTTTTCCAATAGCCTGAGCCATGAAAAGAGCTGGAACGAACAGGACATTGGCCCTAGTTTTGCTTCCTCGCTGATTTCTTGCAGATTTTTTTCCCATGTAATTTCAATATGAAACAGATTATAGTGTGGTGATCCAAATAGGTTTGAAAAGTAATATGACATTTACCACAAAGTACTTGTGAGGAGTAAGGAGTGAGCTGCATTTATGGCTGTTTGGGTTGCAGAAGAATGAAGTTTTGATCAATAATATTGAAGTACACAAAATTGCTGCTGACATCTTTAGTGGATGTACATAACGAGGAAGACGAGGCAGTTGTATGGAACAGTATGCTTGTCTGGACAAGCTAGGCCTATTCAAAAACCCCCTAAAGTAGTTTCTGCTCTAAAGAGTGATCTCTGGCTGTGTCAGAATGGGCTTTCAGTGTCCCAGGAAGTAGTGACTGGTAGTTTTTGGAAGGGTGATAGTGAAAAGGCAACTCAGAAGCAACTTTGACAAAATGAGCTTATGAACTGTGGTACATGTAAGTGGGGCAGTAGCCATCATGAGCAGACCAATGAACTACCATGTGTGTATCATAGGTGGAACTGGTACTAAAGTAGTGGGTCAGTCCTCCTCATCCCCTTCAAAAAAGGAAGTTGTAAAAGGTAACAGTAAATGAGACAGACATGAGAATGATATGGGGCCTGAGTAATCCAACAGACACAAAAAACTTATCAGGCTCATTTTATCAAAAAGGAGTTTGAGGGAGAGCTTGATTACAGCATACAAATCCCTCCATGGAAAGGAGATAGGGAGTGCTAAAGGCTTTTTTTAGTTGAGCGGGAAATTAGTCAGAAACAGAAAGCAGATAAAGCTGAAGTAGAAATAAGGTACTCGGTTTAGTGTGAGAAAGGATGAATGAGTAAGGGAGATGGTGCAGTTTCTGTCTTTTGATTTCTTCCAGTCAAGACTGAATGCTTTTCAGAAAGGCATGTTTTCATAAAACAGTACTAAAGATAAGGATGTGATATATAGGACATGATGCAGTCTCAGGCCTGGTGTCCTGTAAAACTTGATGAAATGACCAGATCACTTGGGCTGGAGGCACTAATATTAAAATTGGTCCCCAAGAAGACTGTATGTAAGTACAGTTACAGTGCCTGTTTTACACACTGACCTATTTCAGTGCTTAAGTACTTCAGTGGTTAAGCTTGGGGTGAGAATTAGTCACAAATTTATTTCAGTGTAACAGTTTCAGTTTGTCTTTCAACCTCTTCATCTCACAACACTTATTTTTAAAGCAGCATTACTAATCATGTACACATGATCCTGAAAACACTGGTAGGCAAACAGTGCTGAAAATCCAAGAGAGGAAGGATTGACTACTATTTTGTTTGCAATTCGTGATATTTCCTTGCTTAAGTATTTCTTTAGTATTTTCTTCTTAAATGAAATGAACGGCAGTGGCCTTGTGGATGCAGAACAAAGTATGTGATGCCATTTTTCTAAAAGTGTATGGCTTTTAGGGAGATGGGCTTTT